>NC_135763.1:1627268-2239768 GCF_052425735.1 Oculina patagonica
CGCTTTAAGCGCCCAACCGCTAATAAGCGCCCACCCTGTAGGTAGGAAAAGTTAATAAGCGCCCAGCCTCGAATAAGCGCCCACCCCCACACCCTAAAAAATGACGTGTACGAGAGGAGTAAAATGAGGAGTGAAATTGACTAAGAGACCAAGAGACTATTCCGGAGACCAAGCTTTCTCAATAATTTACAGAAACTTTCAATGATCAGTAAGAATTCGGCTTTTAGAAATTTTCACCTTCTGTTTTATAATTAATTTTTTCTAGCAAAATAAGCGTACTACTTGCTAAAATGGTGAAATTTTAATAAGCGCCCAGCCTCGAATAAGCGTCCACCTTGAATAAGCGCCTACTCTCAAGGTCCAAAAATTTAACAAACGCCCAGTGTAAACGAATAAATACAGTATCTTCATGCTGACCCGTTTCCGAAATAACGCCCAGCAGAATCGGGACTGAACTACAGAGGCGGGAAATAAATACGTAAATGTGTTGTTTGGAATAAGAAACCATCCCTGTTTGTTTTGTTTCAGGGTACAAATGGTGCTACGTGCAAGAAACAGATAGAAAAGTATGAACAGCAACTAAAGAACTTGTGCTTCCCGGTAGAGTTCAACAGAGAATTCGTTTTTGTTCCGTCATTTGAAGAAAGGTATCCTTTTCAATGTCCTTGTTAAAGAGGCTACGTCCCGGGAATTTCGAAGATTTTTGGTCTAAACTGTTCTGAAATTAGTGGTAGGCAACTTAGCCCATTAAAAAACATTATCTTTATAAAGGAAGATATAGCCTTAATGTGCGGATAGAAATCAAACTAATGCTATAGATATCGTTTTTCTGAAGATCGCAGAAACAACTTGAAAAGTTTAACCTCAATTTTTCAAGTTGTAATCCATTTCCATCTTAGCCATCCGTAGACTGTAAACAGGCTCTCTGGTCGAGGATTGGGCGAAAAGAAAGCGGGAAGAGAAAGGAGGGGGAGGGGCCCTTCTCAGCTCGCTTCGCTCGCCGATCAGATCGGGAGCCTGCTCGCAGGCTAAGCCATCCGCAGCTAAAGACGCTTGTTAACAGTTTCAGTGCTCTAATTGTTAATAAGAATGGACCATTATTAAATATAAATTTTGGCTGTTAAAACATCTGTTAAAATCCGTAACAAAGCGCCTTTAACACCTTAAAACGTACATTATGGCTACGTTACTGTTCTTTGTCATCTTTGAAATGAAAGGTCGCACTATTCTGCTGATCTTGGAACTAATCTTAGAAAAACATAATTATAGAGATTTTGGCTTTTCATCCTTGACACCTTTGTTAGCTGGACTTTCTACGAAGTGTGGAGAAAACATACGTGAGGCAAAATAGTCGTATTGTTCGTGTGGTCGGGCAAATAACTACAACGAGAAACCGCCCGTAAAATAACATTTCACATACGTGTTGTATGTTATTTTTATCCAATCAATAAAAATGCAATGAAACTGGATGCAGGTTTGCACAAGTTATATTCAACACGCTAAGACTGTTACAGTGTTAAATGCTGTCTAATAACACTTAGCCGACGGGGCCTTTGCACAAGGAAACGGTGCAGCGGCGCTGTTGACACATAATTTGATTGACTAGATTTAAACAAAGGGAATTAAAAATCTAACCAATCAAATCAACCGTTTTTAATTCCTAGCCAATCAAATCATGCGTCCCCAGAGCCACCTTTTCCTCGTGCTTGCAAAGGCCTCACAATCGAGGGACAAACGGCTATGGGACATTTATGGACTGACATGATTTGGGAACTTAATTACAGGCTGGGTCCATTTTTACGATTTCAGTTAAAGGGACCGTGTCACGGATTTTAGCCAAACTTAAGCATAGGAATTGACCACCAAATTTGTTTAAATATATAAAATAACATCTTAAAACAGTGAAGGGATATTTTAATAACACAACAAATGCAAAAGAAGGTACGGATGGCCAAAAGTGACGAAGATTGAAACGGATTGCGATATGGGTTTTTGAAAAATGGTCCGGCGGAACAGTTTTCAAAGTTAATCTTGTCTGCTTGTAACTTTAAATTATAACGCCGGGAAACACATTTGGTTGCAGTGAAGCTATGGTTTTGTCATTTAGAATCATAGAATTAATTTCTTTGCAAACATTTAGTTTCATAGCGGGTGTTTGGCAAAATTTCATAACATAAAATTAACTTAGCCGTGACACAATCCCTTTAATGACGATTACTAAGTTACTTACCTGGACTGATCAAATCGTTTAAATTAAGCGGATTTTTTTTTGTATTAGAATTTTGTTGATACTAAATATAGTCTTGTTTACCTTAAATTAAACATGAACGCGATGAACTGTAATTAGGAAATATTAACATTAGGTAGTTAGATTTTCTATTTTTGATTCAAACTCCGTCGCTTTTAAATGTGCCCAAATTGGAAAAGATTATTCTCGAAAGTTGTAGAATATCAGTGTTTATATTTTACAAGCCACAGTCATGCAACTCTGCTAAATATAACCCTAAGCTGTTAAAAATGTAAAGCTTACAATATATTGTTTGGAAAAAGACATAATAAACCAAGCTATTTTGAAAGCTTTTATAGTTGATACTGCATCTGTTTTACTGTCAGACAATGAGCTTCGCGCGAAAGACAAGTTAAACAAACGTCTCACGACAACTTATATTACATTACAGTATTTTGTAAAATTAAAATGCTCTCCACTATAATAGCTATTGGGTAGACTTTCGGACTATTTTTATCATTTCACATTGGAACAATTGCAAATTACTTGGGGTTTTCTGTGGTGTGCGCGCTGTTCAAACTTCTGGAAAACGCCTTACTGCAGTCTGTTAGGCACATATCAAAGATTATTAACGATATTTAACTAATACTTAATAATTTTAAAGCGCCAGTAATAAAGATAACGGCAATAGATAGCATGCATAAAAAAAAGCTTGTTCGGCATGCCTCAGTATCATGACTGTGTACTTGCCGCGGGCTGCATGTTTAGATGACCGTCAATTTTCAGTAACTCTAAGTTGCATTTTTAAAATTGATGGAAAACTTATTGCACCAAGCACGCTTGATTAAAAGATGGAACCTTTTTCGTGCAAATTCCTGCAATGCCCTACACTATTGATTCCGGCACTCCTAGCTCCTTGCATGATTCTCTCCTGATCAGATTACGATCGAGTTTATATTGCGGTCAAATGTCAAAAGATGTGATATTAATACGGCAACGCTTTCTTTATCTTCATTATATCTCACTTATATTGATACCCAGGAAATTATTTTTACACCTACTCTACCCACCAGCTTTATGCACGTAAGGATCGAAGAGTCAACGAAATGCAAGGCACAAATATGTGTGTCCCAACTTATCTCTCTCTCTGCCTTATGGATCGTAGCAGTCAGCCAACAAACCACACCCTTCGTTTTGCTTCACGTTCGTGAGGTCACCCAGGAAAGCGAGCAACGTTCGAAAATTTCGTGCTTTCCGCCGAGCACTCAATATCTCTTAATTGTTATTTATTCCTTAGATTAAGCCCACAATAAGCAAAGACGATATCGTAACCCTGACCCAAACGATAATTTTGCTATTTCGAGCTCCAAGATTGATATTGCCCTCGAGGACAGGATTCACTTATCATTGTTCAGATCTCTCATGAGTTGAACTTCATCTCTTGAACTTCGACTACATTTAGTCTCCATCGTTCAATTTCAATATAATTTTTGTATGACTTAGGAAAGGAAACAGGGAATTTCAAATATAGCTCTGTATTTTTTCTAAAAGTTGAAGTTTTGGCTTGATACTGGCTGTTTGCAGTGTTAAAGTTTGTACGTGATCCTATTTTCCAAATGAACTGTTTTAACCTTCAAAAAACAAAACAAGGAAATAACAGTAGGGAAAAGGAAAATTAGTTTAATTTTCATTTAAAACATCAATAGCTGTCTAAAGTTCTTGCCAACAAATAAGGGTGTTAAGTTGTACATGCGCTTTAGTATTTTCAAGAAAAAAAATTGTCGTTCTGCTTTTACGTTTATTCGCTAAGAACTGAAAACTTGTCATGAGAAATCACAAGGGAGCCTAACGTAAATTCTGATACTTGTTATTTGCACTTCTTCTATTGACAGAAACCTTTATCCCATAAAGTGGGCGTGAACCAAAATTCCGTTGTTAAACTGCACGAATCTATATACAATAGTTGCAGACTAAAACATTCCTCTTGTATAAACATATGAAATATTCTCACAATCGTTTTGAACTTTGTAAACTCTCACCGCTGAGGCAATTCACTGAATCCGAGCTTCGCCTTCGATTTAAATCCTTGCTTTGGTTGTCAGTATTGCCAAGTACTGTTTATCATCAAATAAAACCGTGATTATTTTGAGATTTCCTATCGTCAGGGCATGTCGCTTTTTATAGTTTCTCCAATACAAAAAAAATTGTGTTGAGCTTTGCCCCATGCCACGCCAGCTCATCTTGTTGCTGTTTTTGGCTGTTGTTTCATCAGATTTACAGATTAATTTACGTAAAACTACTGATCTTAATTAAAGAAAACTTCACTGATCTGTTATAAACTTCCCCACAGAATGTTTTACAAAACTAATCTCCACATGATCATGCTATCGTGTGTGCTTTGTTTCTTACTTTTTATTTTTGTTTTTAAATGACCTAAATCAAGTTTTGGTCGCGCTCGACGCGATGTAAAAGAACTGGTCAATGATATTATACGATTTGTGTCAGTGCTTTTTGTGGTTAATTTTTCTAAAACTGTTTTGTACAGCTAACGTTAACGTTTCTGGCTTACTTACAAGCCAGATTTGTGTAATTAATAATTAAAATCAAATGTGTGACTCAAATTAACGGTATTCACAACTACAACTGCCTCGTGAAAATGGTCTTTTGGGGTGTTTTGCTCCGTATCCGTGTAACGATTCACTAAGTAAGGAATAGTGACGAAAGTTTCACAAGAGGTTGGATATTAAAGCAGCATTTGCTTCCGTTTCCCACGTGCTTTCCCGTTCCTATAAAAAAAACTTGACCTTCGGACGACTAGTGAGAGGAGGGGGGAATAAATGCTGCTGAAGGATTATACATTGTTTCCTTTTTGGTCTGAAAGAGGATATGACTTGCAAACATTTCACACAGTGTTATAGATTAAAACCAAGCATCTGTGTTCCTTTTTGGACAAAAAGGAACAAGAATGAATCAAGGGTTTCAGAAGAGTTCATAGGATTACTGAAGGATTAAAAACTGACTAGTGAGTTTTTTGGCTAAAGCCTTTTGTTAATTTTAGCTTCATTTTTCAAGAGATTTAGCACAAAATTGAAACACAGTGAGGTAATCGGCACTATACCATGGTTTCCTCAAAACGGTCGTATTCCTGAGCAGTGACTGACGTAAGTGACCGAAAAAAACACAAATGCCTCACAACTACAGCACTCACGCGGCCTCCCACAAAAATAGAAACGAGGAAATAAAAATTCCCGGAATTGGACCGTAAATTTGGCACGTTCGCGTACCCTGATGATAAGTTCACTTCAGGATTAACATTCTGTGTTCTGAAAAGCATGGATTGAGAGGATAACGTTATTTTTGGATCAGCCTCTTCTGTTTACGGAAACTGGGAGGTGGAGATAGTGACATGGCATAAGTTGTTTACGACGAAAAATCGTTCAAGTACATCCGCGAAAATAATGACTCTTATGATTGCGCGCTTAATATAACAACTAGATTAACCTGCTCCGTGATGGAAATCACGGAGTTTTCTTGACTCTCGGTTCTAAACGCTTTAAGGCTTTAAGACAGCCAAAAAATTTGACGCTTTTGCAGTCGTTTTTAGCCTAAGCCGATCTATACACATCGCACTTCGAGAGGTTCCGATTTTGGTTTTGTGAAAACACTGTCAAAGAGCGACTCTTGTTTACGGAAGTTGGAAGGGTTGAACTTAGCTACTCGTCGTCAGTTCGCTTGCCACAGCCAATGAATAAGTGACTTTTAAAGATATGTCGTACGATATATTGAGTCAGTTTACGACAATCAAAGGAAGCCTCAAAATGTTAGAGTACCAAGGTAAACTGAACCTCCAAAGAGTACGCAATAAACCATAAAGGAAGAAGAATGAGGAAAAATGAGACGGATTGCGAATCATACATGACGTATGTAGCTCCTTAGCAATTGGTTGAAAGGCAACATTCGCTAAGTGTTGTAGAAACAAGTCATTAAAGCGTGCAAATAAAAACATCAACTGATTTACAAATTTCAGTGGACGTCTCGAAAATAAATTTTGCATAAATGAAATACAAACACTGTTTCGCTATGCATGCAGGCCTGCACTTGATCCAGAATTGAGGAAGAAGAATCGTGGACATAATCCGGCCTGGGTTTATACTAATTCTAAAGGTCTTTTACGGATTCCTGAGGTTTACTTCCTAACTAAAGCCTTATCATCTAATTTTTTGAGAGATTTTTGCGTCATAAAAGGATCGAGCTTATAATTGGATGGTATTTCATTGTTATGTCGAAAAACTGCAAATACTTCTAGCGCGCGCGTGCGGTTAGTCAGCCTTTACCCAAATTTTTCCAAACAGAGCAATGCAATTCAATTAAGAATAGCTCTGTCGTCGTCAATGAGCATCAAAAGTCTCTAAGCACACTTCAACCACCTAAAATAGAAACAGAGCTAAGTAGCCAACTTATAATCGGAAGATTGTGTCAGGACCTAAACTTTTAATGAAGGCCTTATGACTGTAAAAGGGATCAGTTTTTTTCACTGTTCAAATTCGCCAGCCGAATTGATACTCCGAAGGGAAGTTAAGAATGATTCCATGTTTAGATGTATATCACCGTCTTCGGCAAAAAGCCGTCGCCATTTCTTGGCCTGTTAACGGGCATATATAGGCAGGCGACAAAAATCTTGATATAAGCTAAGAATCTCTACAACTGACTAAAATAAACTAAATCATCATTGTCATGTGGTGTGCTGTGTTGGGACAGCTGAACAATTAGCTTATCCGAATTGTAAACATCTATAAATAGTAGATATATTTTGACTGACAATCACGTAGTTTAGCAGAAATGTGACGATTTTTTCACCGTTTTTCGTGGAAATTCGTTTACTGCATATCTGCGCGCACGAACCGAAAGAGCGATGAAAAAGATGGCGATTGCGCCATAATTATACGAACAAAAATACCGTGATTCGAAAAAAAGCGACCATGCCAAACAAAGTGGATTTTATTCTTTAAACAGTCAAGATGGTGAAGTTTAAATAAATTAGGGCAATCAAATGAAGAGTACGTTATTCAATATTGAGGGCATGGAAATTATATACTTGATTCATATCAACTCAATTGCCATTTACACTTTAAAAATAAAATTGTACATGTGCAAATATTAAAATAGGAATGCGACAGAAGGGCTCTATCCTTATAGCTCTTAATATTTTGGGACTGAATTACACAATAGCAAAATAGTCGACGTTAAATTTGAATACTCATTGTGTTGTTTTCGTCAGCACTGTTTTGAGTGTTTTGTCCATGCTCGTTTAGTTGTTTTTCATAGACTTTAACTTCCAAATAATTGCTTTGATGGATTGCTAATTTCACGATAAGCGACTTGTTAACGACTTTGAAGATCAACTCGATAAAACTATCAAAACATGTAACAAAGAGACACAAAAAATGATCAATCACCATGCCAAACGGAAAAAAACACGATTAATTTTAGCACAAAACCGCAATTGGAACGAAGCGTATCAGCACAAAAGAAAATAAAAACAGTGTAATTGTCGCCCACGCGCTATATAACTGTTAATGGTTTTCCGGGACTTGGACCTGTCAATCAAGATTAACGCTTTCATGTTCTTTGCCTACGATACATGATGCTTAAATAATCGAGGTGCAGCAGAGATTGGAACTTTTTATAATACTGACAGCGCTTGGTTCCGCTTTTCATTCTGTGTCTTGGCTCTCAACCGTGCACTTTGGCAGTATCCCGTCGCGTGAACTGTAGATCATAGAGAGAGAATTGGCGAAACCTTTATCCTATCCTGGTGACGTAAAATAGACAGAGAGAGCAAGACTGATTTAAATTTAGCCACCCAAACAGGACCTCCCTGGGTCGTCAGAATATAAACAAACTAAAAATCACAGCAGACAGTAGACCTTGGATAGACAACAAAGTATCTGAAACTCCACGGACGTGATCTGGAGAGAAAAATGTTCAACAGAAGCAGTCGACCATCGAGTATCAACCTCAGTCATAACGAAATCTACGTCAACAGAGAAACAGAGACAACGGACAGTACGGAAAACTCGTCGACTGAGATGGAGAAAAGTGATTCTCTGCCCCGTACTATTCGGAGGGCAAACTCGAAAGTTTTAACTCCCGAAGTTCTGGATCTTTGCGCCAAAGAAATTCAACAGGAGAACATGTCTAGAAAGAGGTACGAACAAGCGGCGCTCTATGTGTACGGCACAAGCCAGAGACACTGTGGTTTAGAGGGTACAGCATTGGCGAGCCAGCCTGGAAGCGTCTTTAAAATGCCTTATCTTACGGATCCTTGTTTCACAAGCTTTGGATATTCTAGATAGGAATGAATATCAGAGTAAGAGACAAAAGACTGCCACGAACTCAAGAAAGGATCGAACTCAAAACAAACTCACTGATAGTGATAAGAACTTTAAAAGTGATGTGTGCCCGAGCATTTCAGAAGATCGCGATCGAAGACAAACTCAACTTCAAGACAACGGGCCTGTTCGCTACAAGCAAATTCATGTCACCTGCGAGAGCCCGCATTTTGTTGAAGACGAAGGACTTTCGGCTGCAAAGTCTAAACGAAGGACACCATTAATAGGTTGAGTTAACCGTCTTCGGTTAGAAACTTTAAAGAGATTTAAGCACCACGTTTTCATCGCGGCTGTCGATTCTTTTTAAGTTTCCACTAATAATCTTGGACCATCAAAACAATTAAAGAAAATATTTTTTCCATTTACAGCTCAGCTAAAATACTCACGTTCACAACAAAAACAGTAAACGATTTTTGATTTGATTTTTTTCCGCGGGAAAACGAACGTGATGCCATAAAATCGTTTGAGCCATTAGCAGCGTCAACGAGTTTTACTAAAAAAAATTCAAGCAAGACAAATAATATTATTGAGAAGAATTAGAGTGTTGTATGCACCATAAAAATAGATGTATTTTAACATGAAGTAAATTTTTATCAGAGTGTTATATTTAAGTGTAATATAGACAACGTTCAAAAACAAGTTATTTAATTTAATGTACATATTGTAAATCTTGAAAATTAATTAAAACGCTGGACTACGTGACTCTAGTCAGTACTTCCCGCCGTCGTGTTATCTTAATAATAATAGCCGTGATTCAGATAACAACACGTCAGCCAGGGTTAAATAAAGAAACAGATATCTGCACACAATAGATTTGACCTTGATCGAAAAAAATTCAAGTGTCCGCATTCTTTCGCTTTTGTCTCGAGAATATTATCAGCTGATTTGCATGAATGAACAGAAAATCCAGAACGCACAGTCAGGTGCGATATAACAACTTCAAGAGTCTTTTCAGCGTAATATTATTATGAATTTAACAACATGACTTCGAATACGTGCTCGCTCATTAGTGCAAAAAAGAAACGCTCTAATCCCTTTCAATTCATAGCCACTGTGGGTAGTTTTTAGGATCGCCTCGAGGCATTGACGGAAGTGCAGTTTTTGTCTTAGCACAAAGAAGAGCTTCGGTCAGTGTTATTTTATATATCTCGTTTGCACGTATCAACTGAGCAAATCTAATTGTTAAATTGTTAAATGAAGCTGTTGCAGAACCATAGCCTGTTTCCGAAAAATAAATATATGTAAAATTCAGCGAGGAACCAAAAGTTGACAAAGTTGGGAGCGGTGGTCTCTATGGCAGAACTTCAGAAGTGGAGTCGCACTCCAAAAAACGTACAGAAACTATTTATTTTTCTTTAAATCTTTAGAGGATCGAATTCAATGAATTTTTGTTTTAATTTCCCGTAGCCTGTTTACAGTCGTTCCGCGTTTCTTTTTTGAGCGGAGCTGAACGCCTGAACACAGGTTTGCCCGCCCGATGTCCTCTTAGGCACAAAATTGTACACACCGAGCGGGAAAAAATCCACGATTCTTCAAAGATAGTCTGTGACGAATGTCCCCGCCCCCTCCTATACATGTCTTAACACCAGGAATTCGTGGCCGTATCACTGGTTCAAGGAGAGTTCTGTGGTCAATCATGTAATAGGCCCACTAGCTAAGCAACCACCTCTCTGGGGCCTACATTTTCATGTGTGCATCAGATCGTAAACACTTCAAATTTAAAGGGGCACTGTCAGGGGGATTTTCAGTCTTCTTTTCAGTAAAAAGTACTAAAATTGGCGAAGTACTCTCGCTCGTACAGGAAACGCGCCTAGAACATCAAGATGAAGATATATCAAAAGTGAATTGTTGTTGGGAAGGAGGATGGGTCTAATTTCGAAAGGGCTTTTTCTTCGATCGGAAACCTAACCTCCGATCAGGCGTTTTTTTTTTTTCGAGCGAAAAGTAGGAGGGAGGGCATGATATCAGGTTACGCAAACCTGGATAGCAGATCCGAGACATAGCGGGAAAGTGGCTAAAAACAAGTAAGAAGTAACATGTTAAGCATATAATAATTCGTACTGTAATTGAAAATAGTAAGGTACTGCCCCGGGGGGTACTGCGGTGCTCATATATTTCAATCCTCTTCTAACAGGACTTTAAATTAACAATTACCCGGTTATGTCGGCCGTAGACAACCAAAATTTGGCTGGTGCAACTAAACATTGCTGGTTGTGAATGGGGGGGGGGGAGGGGGGAGGGGGGGGGCAGGGTACAGGGGGTGGTGCTGGTGGAAAACCCAGTAGAAAAGGAGGATCCAGGATGATTTCCTTATGAAAGGGACGGGGATGCTCGTCTATTGCTTAGGCCAGGATGTAAATAATAGATTTTGGTGTGAACACTTTTAGCTGACAAGGTCTAGAATAGTGTTTTCCGTGAAGAAATAAAAAACGCCGTCCAAAATAACGTGGTCGGGACCGATCAGGCATGAAAAAATGTAGGATCAATTTAGGTTTCTGGGAAACTGCTCACCTACCCCTCCCCAAACCTAACATTAACCCTTACTTATCGCTTTGGGCAAAATGTTAGGTTTGGGGAGGGGTAGGTGAGCAGTTTCCCAGAAACCTAAATTGATCCAAAATGTATCCTATAGAGGTCAATAAAAGCTTGAGCTACCCCCAGATTCATCTCCTTTAGGAATTGAATTTAAATTTTTGCAAAGAGCGCTCCGTCCCTTTCATATGGGAGTTTCCCGCCACCGTCCCCCCCCCCTCCCCTCTCCCCACCCCACCCATGAACAGGAGGAGGAAAAGGGGAGAAGTGGAATTTCTAAAAAGACACAACTGGAAGAAAACGGAGCAAATTTTATAACTATGGATCAATTATTAAGAAACAGGAGGAAAGGGTATGGGAAACAGAAACTTCAAAAACACCATCCACCGCCCCCATCCCAACAAATTCTGTACTGAGTAGTGTTAACATCAGGACAGCCCACATCCAAATGTCCATTTGTTAGGGCACAATGCTAGAATTTGATCTTTCAGCAAGAGTTAAATTATTGAAACGTACACACTAAATACTAGTTATGCAACGCTTTCGAGTGGTATACTATGGAATATCCCACGAGTCACTTGTATTTTCTCGGTATACACACGAGCCTTTAGGCGAGTGTGTATGCCAAGAAAATACAAGTGACAAGTGGGATATTCCATAGTATACCACGAGAAAGTGTTGTGTAACTATTTTATACCATGCCATAGAAAATACGCTTACTAAATTTCGTCGAGAATACAGTCGCAGCGCACTATGGGAAGGTTGGGTTGAATACCGTCGAATATACAACGGCTTTCCTCAATTCTGATTGGCTGTATTTTCTATGGCATGGTATAAATGATGGTACGTTCAAGTCTGTTTGGAGGGATAGACACAGGGGTACAGAACTGTCTTTTCTTGGGTTGCATACATTAAAAGGGTAAAATTATCAACAATTTCACTCCTTTCTCAGGGTTATTTAGCCTGCGAACGTAGACGTATTTCCGGCTGTCCCTTCTATGTTCTTATTTTCTATCATAATATGCCTATTACCGGTAATATCTTTTTAGTGGATCTGGGGGGGGGGGGGGGGTGGCTAGTCACCCAACCCACTCCCTCTGGAGCCACCCCTGGACAACTAACCAATCAACTGCAGAATGTTGCATTGTAGCCTCATTGGCAACTAGACACCACAATTTAATTATACTCCAGCTCTTTACACTACAAATATATCAGTCAAAAAGCAGTCAAAGTGAAAAGAATGCAAATTGGGTATCAAAAATAATGCACCAACTGTTCTCATTAGGTTTCTAAACAAATACCTTTAAAAGTTATCAAATGCAAGATACTACTTCTTACGTATAAAGCGCTGAATGGCATGGCACCACAATACTTAATTGATCTACTCCAGCACTATACACCGACCAGGCAACTTAGATCATCATCAATGAATCTGTTGGTTGTACCGCAAACAAACTTAAAGTACGTCTTATGGAGAACGATCTTTTAAAGTTGCCGCCCCCAGACTATGGAATGCGCTTTCAAAGAAACTTAAACTTATTAAATCACTTGACGTTTTTAAAAAAGAACTTAAAACATTGCTTTTTAGAGAGGCCTTTTTATATAAAATCATATTTTATTTTTTAATCCAAAGTAATTAATTAATATTTTACTTTTTAAAATTATCAAGTCTTAGAGAGGCCTTTTTATATTAATCATATTTTATTTTTTAAATTCAAAGTAAATTGTAATTTATTTAATTAATATTTTACTTTTTAACATTGTCTAGCGCCCTTGAACGTATGGAAAGGGCGCTATACAAATGATTATTATTATTATTATTATTAAAAGTTGCATACGTGATGTACATCAAACTTGTGCTATTATCATTCTTTGCTTAAAAATACTCTAGAGCAAGCAATTAATGTTGAAAGCGACAGCTAAATATAAGTTTTGTATTGAAACTAAATAAATTATATTATAGTTGTCTGTACTCCTATCAAGATTTCAAATCAGTAATGTAGCACTCTCATAAGCTTGTAATTCTACTGGACCTCTAATTCAGCAGTTAATTGTTAATGTTTTGGGGCTAGGGTCATATTTTTTCCTGTTGTTTGTTCCATTGTTCTCTTAAGGGGTAGCAAGCCAATCATGTGAGAGCTGCTACCCAACCCATTAATTTCGATTTGGGCCTGTGAAATCTAACATCATTTCAAAACGTTGTAAATTATACACCTAACTGAAGAAAGGTTGATTCTGTGAAAAGCATATATAAACCATGAACAATAAGAACAAATGGCATTCTGGGAAGGCAGCACTGGTGCGCTAAGAAATATTCCATTTATTGATAATCAAGATATTTCTTTCCTTTGGTGCCTAAAGAGCATGATGGGGATGTTTCTTTTCAGATTTCCCAGTAAACATTTTGGTCGCATTGTTCATGGTTTATGCTTTTGACGGCTCAATGTTTATTCAATCAGGTATACAGCTATTTCGAGAAACGTTGTCGGAAAAAAGCACAAAACTGCACAAGCCAATCCCTAAAGGTAATATGGGTAGAGTACGTATTGAGCTACTGCACGTGTTGAATACTAATGAGATATAACAACAAAATAAGCGCAATTTTCAGGTTTTCTTTCTTTTTAGACATTTAGAAACAAGGTACGTTTAGACCCTCTGAAGTTCAGAAGAATTTTTCCTCACTCAAAGACATGCGACAGTAAAAGTAAAGCTACAGATATAGGCCTCCTGAGAAGAAAAACAAATTCTCCACATGCAAAAATACAAACTTGTAAATTTCCTCTAGGCCAATATGCAAAATTCCAGTGAATACCCAGACCATCTTTTGGTCTTGTCGCGTGCACTTTGATGTTTTTTTTTTTTGCGACAACCTTTCTCGAAATAGCTGTATACAGACTATAAATTATTAGAATACAGCACACACTCTAGGCTCCACTACTAGTGTGCAAAGAAAGCAAACTCGTTAAATATGACCCCAAAAAAAGAATAAAACAAAACAAACCAGGGTAGCCCAACCCTGTGATGCCTTGAACCTGTGGTGGTTGACAATGTGGGTGAAAGTAGAGTGTTATTCTCAGGGGGGGGGGGAACTTGCATATGAAAGTGACGGGGATGCTCTTTGGGGTGTAAATTTCGGATTTTTGGTCTCGCTTAGCTAGCGTGTACCAGGCAAAACACCAATATTTTTATCCATAATGGTCTTGTTTAGGGTTACACATGACTAAAATTTAATATACAAATATAAATTCTATTCTTAGTTTTTTGGTATCTTTAAGGGGTCAAGAAAAGCTTGAGCCACACTCAGATTGATCTCCTTAAGGGGTTCTTTTCAAAATTCTGACTAGCATCCCTGTCTATTTCATATAGGAGTCCCCCCCCCAGGTTTTAGACAGCATTAATGAAACACTGTGAACTTCAATGAAACACAGTAAACAACCACTACCCATCAAATTCTGTAGAACAACCTTATTTGAAAGACTATATCCAACTGCTAAAAAAGGATTTGAAAATTCCCCAGCGTCTGGGGATTGCACTACAACACTTCTAAATGCACAATCTCTTGTGCAATGTAAAGGCAACAATAGAATTATAGATGAATAACAATTACTTGTCTGAGCTTAGATTTAAATCTCTGACATAACTGTTGAAGAAAGTCCTTCTAAACTTGGGGTTCAGACGCCATCAGCCTGTTTTTTCACCAGCTACTGACAACCAGGAATTCAAAAGCTCCTCTTCTGGCATAGTAATATAAGTAGAAAGGACATCTAATGCCAAAACACATGAATTACTTAAATAACCATTCTCTGGTTCCAGAGACTGTTTGTATAATCCAACCACAGCCGACTGAAAAAACCTTGCAGCAACCGACCAATACAAGAGGGATAGAGACGACTGGGAGAGGTCGTTCACACTCTGATAACCATGTAACACATGACCAGCCATTTTTATAGCCTCACTGTGAGTATCGCCCTGCTGTACTCGCAGAATAATCATGTACATCATACAGATAGCAATTTCAAAAACCCTGTACGAAAAAGACATGTCCCCAAAGTCTATGATGCTAGCAATTTCATGGCTTTCACCATACTCATTGGGAATAACAAGGACATTTTCTTCATTAATATCACCATGGATGACCTGTTTCTTTAGGTCCCCAAGGTGTGGAAGGACATTATTTACGAAATTATGGTAGGCATGACTTAGAATTTTTTGTTCTGTTTCATCTTTGGTTGCAATTGTTATGTAACTTTTAATGGTGTGTAACTGCAAGAGGTCCCACTCTGGGCGCTTAAGTACAGCATCAAATCCAGGGTGGTGAAATCCCTGGAAAAGAGGCAAAAACTTCACATTAATTGACTTTAAATTCATAATAATAATAATAATAATAATAATAATAATAATAATAATAATAATAATAATAATCATTTCTATAGCGCTATTTAGCTAATCTTTCATAGCGCTTTACAATTACTATGCTAAAATATAAAAATAAAATAACTCCATTCATAAATGAACTTATTTTATTCATTTTTACCTTATGGTATCATAAGGTATAGTGAGGGTTTGAATGTCACTCCATTCCCGTTAAACAATTAATGTATGCATTAATCCGCATTAAAAGTGAATTAAACACGGTTTCCCCTCTCTCCCGTACTAGGTTTTGTTTTGTCCACATAGTCGTGCCATTGTCTAATGTTCATATATGTGGGGGGAGGGGGTGGAGCAAAAGCAGCACTACAGTGTACATGTTTTCAAAATGGCGCCTGTTGTGTCGAGCCCGACAAGGCGGATTTTTGTTCCTTTCGCTACATCTTTGATCAAAATACACTTTTGAAGACCTCAAGAACCAACAGAAAATGTGCTCAAGAATGCTCGAGTGAAAAATGCGACTTTCCCAATGCGAACGAAGCATAGTGGCAACGATTGCGGCTGCCGAAGAAGATGGACAAAATGTTACATTAGCTTATTGATTAGGAAGGACGTTTTGACGACAATCGGAATCCTTGATGGTGGTATTAACTCAATTGGAGAAGGTGAGATTACTAAGAAACTGCTCATGCTAGAAAATTTGAAACTGAAGTACAATGTGCAATCACAAATTGTTTCTGAAATTAACTTTTACAGAACTGATTGTAGAACTACTTTAACGAAGCTAAGTTTATAATTTCACCTCGTGCCGAAAGAAACTATCATTATCAATTGCATTGTCTGAAGTCGATAGTTTTGTTATGAGGAGTTTGTTACCTAGCTGTTCCAGTTAGAAGTACGATGTGCGATGACAGATTGTTTCTGAACTTATTAAAGTTTTAGCAGAATTTCATGTAGAAGTAATTCAGTCAAGCTAAGTTTGTAGTTTCACCTTGGAACCGAAAGAAACTAACATTGTCAATTAAATTGACTGATGTCGATAATTTTGTCGTCAGGAATTGAGTTGCCCAGCTGTTCTAGTTCAATGTGCAAAGACAGATTGTTTCTGAAATTAACTTTTAGCAAAATTTCGAGTAGAACTACTTTAACGAAGTTAAGTTTATAGTTTCGCCTCCGGACCGAAAAAAATAACAATGTTAATTCTGTAGACTTATTAGAAGTTAAGTTGCCTAGCTGTTCCAGTTCGATGATAGATTGTTTCTAAAATTCAGTTTAGCAGAATTCAAGTAAAAAAACTAATTCACTAAAACTAAGTTTAATGAGTTTAACCTTGAGACCGAAAGGAACTTAATGACATTCATTGTTTTGTTATGAGGAGCTGTTCCATTTTTGCTTAAAATGTTACTTTTTGTAATGCATGTACAACAACATCCTCTTTATTTCCTTATCATTAAATTAAATTACAGAATTACATATATAAATATATTGCTAAAGATAAGGAGTTCTGGCAACCTTAAATAAAAAATATAAATGAACTGAACAATGAAGAATTTCACAGCCTAGTTATCTCGTGTTACGTTATAATTAGTTATCAAATCTTGTAATAGAAGAAATCATGTCAAGTAAAAATAGCAACATGTTTATAATTCACAGTAAAGGTTAGAATAAGTTTATTCCTGTCATCTCTCTCAACAACCCAACAATCATACCTTTATTAGTCTACCGGCCCTCTATCATGTTGTTAATGTCACATTGCCATGTAACAACAAAAGCAGTTTCAATCAGGTTTATATTATTTTATAAGTTCACTTTACCCCTTTTGTTTCTGGACCAAATTCTTCTAAAAAATAATAACAGTGACACAAGGCACTGACCAAAACAGCTTTCATTAATAATTTCAAATAATATATAGATTTAGGCAAGCCTAAAAGCGGAGCTCCCCAGTTAATTATTTTGCACTTTATAGAAACCTGAATTCAAGCCATTGTACAATTTTAAGGCTAAGAATATAATATTCGTTTTATTTTTTTTTTTATAAATTTTAATATTGTTACTTACTTTTTTTTACCGTGTCCCAGAGGGGGGAAGAGGTACTCCCTAAAATTTACTCAAGGGGTGTGCCACTGAGTCGCTGAGACTCTGGACCTGTTCCAGAGAAAAACGGCTCAATTTGCGACCCTGTTCCAGACAAACAGTGCAAAATAGGTACCCTGTTCCAGACAATATCCACAATGAAAAATATATGAAGATAGATATAAAAACACTAGCGTACATCACAAAGCGCTCACTTGACTTTGTCTGTGGCTTGGAGAAAAACCAATGAGAGGAGCGGATTTTCATAGCTAAACTTGATAGTGTTCCACAGTCAAAAGAGTGATTTGTATACCCTGTTTCAGAGTCAGAGAGGCAAAAGGCATACCCTGTTGAGCAGCACATACCCGTATAGCCCTTATATGGGAGTACCGTATACAGCAACACCAAATAAGCCGAGAACAAACAAAATCAATCAAAACGTTTTAATTCCACCGACAGCATTATGATCCAGAAGTCTGGATGGGAAATTATGCTGCAAAACGGGTAATTATGTAACCTTCGTAGATAAGGAGGGGGTAGTAGGGCTGCATGTTGGGGTAGATAGGCATATCACGTGGTAAATTAGCAAAGCACTTAACATTTAGAGTATATAGGAAATAATATACATCTACATTAAGAATATGGTTAATTTTCTTTTTTTCATTCATTCATTTGTTTTTATTTTCACTATTTGCCTATATTTTAATTTTGAATGGAAATGGCAGAGGTCATACATGTAGCAAAGGGTTTACAGCATATTGCCATAAGCTAATGCCAAGCAAACCGGAGTGAAAGCTAACCACAAGCAAACTAGAGTGAAAGCTAATCCCAAGCACACCGGATGAATAAAGCTAACTGCGAGCAAACAGGGGTGAACCTAACTACAAGCAAACCGGAGTGAAACTAACTGGAAGCAAAGAAGGGACATTCTGTAACCCCATCCCCACCCCCTCCCCCCCCAAAAAAAGGATGATAGCACCTTTTTTACTTTTACATGTCTTTTTGAGTCCCCTTCCTCTTAAGGGGTTTCACTTCACTTACAGAAATAAAAAAACAAAAATTCTGGGAAGATAGAATATTGTTTGTGTGTCTCAAACTCAGTTTTGTTCTTTGATTACGCAGAAAAAATAGAATCATGTTTGCTTGTGTATAAAACTATGCAAGAAAAAAAGCATCAATACTTTGACTGCTCTTTTAAAAATTTGTATGCTTTATTGTACACATTTTTGTGGAGTCATGTTGCCCATTCGTCATGAAGTTCACAAAGTAAGCAAATGAGTCACAATTTGGTTGCTTCATGGTACCTAATGGATACAGCAAATTTAATCTGGCTTTAGAATATTTCACTAATTTTAACATTATAGCTGTTCTTATAAATTGTACGCAGCATACAACACATAAGAATGAAATTGGTATTGCATATTGCTTGCAATCACGATTTTAACGTCTATACTTAAGAATTACAGTACCACCAGTTTCAGCATTACCAATCCAAATTCAAATTATTACATTGCTTTTTAACTCCACTACCTCCCCCAAGGTCAACCAAAGATCTTATGATATACAGTAATTAGACAACTACATGTAAGTCCTGTGTAGTCGAGGGCTCAAAATATTTGGACACTTACAGGTCATGTTAACCGGCCAAAGAGATTTTAGCTTGGTCACATGTGGTTTCTTACCAGCCAAAACATTGAAAATAGCAATTTTAAACTCCCATTCATTTCTGCTGTTACTGTTTTGGCTGCATAAATTATTCTTAAAAAGATCACTTCATAATGCCCTTGTTACATCTAAAAAGATGTGAAAGAGACAGGTCAATCAAGAAGTTGTTTTCTGAAGTACACTGTAAATACGTTAACATTTAAAATATAAACTTTGCTCATTTGCAGCTTTTCTTGATTTCAATTTACATGTAATTTACTAGTCTCTTGAAAATGGCATCATGAAGACACCCAAACATCAAGCTGGATAATCTTAATCCTTCCTGTTTTCTTTTGATGTCCTTGTCCACATTCTGTTCTTGTGTCTGTGGCTCTGCAAATTCTGAAATTCATGTTAACCCTGAAAAAAGTCAAATGCCACAGATTAAATTAAAATTGATTAATTGGTATGAAAATCAATAATTTATAAAACAAAACACTTAACGCAAGCTTGTATAAAGTGAAGCAAAACTACTGGATGCGAAAGGATACCTTATATATTTAACAGAGATGAATCAGCACAGACTATTTTTTTTTACTGATAACTGCGAAGTCAACTACAGAAAAAAAACCCGGTAGTATTTACCCGTGTATAAGTCGACCTTTTTTCACCTAAAAATCGGTCCAAAAAATCGCCCTCGACTTATACACGGGTCAAAATTTTCGACCCAAGCACTAGTTAAATAAATTCTGCACAATTAGCATAACAATTGTTTTATATAAAATAAACATCAAATAAACAACAGTACAGGTTACGATGTCCTTTAACTTTGCTATCTTTGTCATTAAATTGGCAGTTCAAGTCGAAATTCATTACGATTTATCCGCTTAATATAAACCTGAATGTTGTAGAGACTCAATGGCACAAGGTTTGAATAAAGAGCTGACATTTTCCACTAATTAAAGCTGGTAAATCCACTCGAGAAAACATCTTCTTGCATGATCTTTCTCGCTTCCAACTTCGCTACTTAGTAACCTGGCATGATGCAAGCACGTATAGTTATCAGTTACCAGTACCTCACCGATTTTGTAGCTTGGTTACCAAGTTCCCCAAGCAAGCTTGACTTTGTTTATCGAGTGGGTTTCAAAGTTTTCTGATGTTCCTTGGTGTTTTGCTTGTCTTCTAAAGCCGCTACTATCTCTCCACAATTAGAAAGGTTCGTTTGTATTAAGTGTGTTTGATTTTAAAAGCCTGTTTCAAAAATTGTGGACAAAATGCCTGCATAAACACGTGTTGTTAAAACGCTCGAGTAAGTTACGATAATAAACATCACATTGAAACTTGCTGTGATTTTTTCGTTAAGTATCTCTACCTGAAACGAAAATCTAAGAAACACAAGGTAAAATTTAAAGACAATTTAGCCCAGAAATTAGAAAACTTAGTTTCTGGCCTCAAAAATAGGGGGTCGACTTATACACGGGGTCGACTAATACACGGGTAAATACGGTAACTCGAACTCGGATAACTCGAACAACCTTGCTTACTCAAACTCACTTCCATTTCCCTTGGATTTGACCCCACTTTTCAGTCATTTTTACTCGGTTAAATTCGAACTTGGATAACTCGAAAACCCCGCTAACTCGAACTAAATTTTGTTTCCCTTGAACAAAATTTGGGTCAAACTTTTTACCCTGATAACTCGAATTCCAGAACTTGCAACTCGCAACGGTTGCCCATTGATTATAGCAATGAACAGATCATGTATTTGACAGTCATTTTCCACTCTTAACAAAAGAATGTGTGGTCGCTTTAGAGTTCCTGGCAAGATAAGTTCAATTTGCACAGTACTGTATACTGAAGTGCTTAAAAATCAGTAAACTATCAATTATTAACTTGGCAAATAAAATATTCAATCAACCCCGCTAACTCGAAAAACCCTGCTAACTCGAACTCATTTTCGTTTCCCTTCAGAGTTCGAGTTAGCAGGGTTCTACTGTAAATATTTCTGATATTTTCATAAACTCAAAGCATCACTGCAAACCCTTACACCCCTCTTTAAAAGGTTTGACCTTTAAATACTCCCCCTCCCCTCTACCCCTATATATACATGTACATGCATAGGAAAAACATTGCCACATCTTAAAAGCTTTTCTCTTAACAGTAATACTAAGATTTTTAAAGATACACATTTAATTAATAATAAGTTTGCATGCACAGCTGCATACAGTGTCTAAAATGGCATGAATTTACTCACAAAGATTCCAGTTTTCCAGTAGTCATTAACCTTTGTTGTGTGCATTTTCCAAATTCCACAACAAGATTGTGATTTTTTTATGACAAATATAACATTTACTGTTGACATTCTGAATGAAACCAGCAAAACAGACCTCAAAATCTCAAAATTGTTGACATTGTTATGTAATCCACATGAACGCTCAATAGTGAACAGAACTACATGACAAGTGGATTATTTAATATATTTGGGAACGAAAGAGCTAAGTAATGAAGCTGAAGTTTATTTACTCTGACTAAATGAACAGTAATTTTACCTCCATCATGAATATCAATAAACTGCATACACTGAATCGATCTATTTCACTCGGAGTTAACGAAATTCCAGGTGCTTCGTGCAAACTGACATCACTTTCATTCTCATCTCAGCTGCTCTTCTAGCACTGTAAAACAAAATAATCATATCACAAGCATTTAAAAATCGTAAGCTTAATTTTCTTCGAGATGTGTTGAAGTGATATTCTTTGTGAATTCGTTCCTCGAAGGCCCAACAATTATTTGTTTACATAATCAAATCCTCCTATTTGATCAGTAAAACCTGGTAAAACTGAATTTTAACGAATAGTATTTTTCAACATTGTTCATGTCACAAGCAAATGCTTAGTGGCGAAAGCAAGTAAAATGTGCCGTCAATATAAGCTTACTTTGCGTATAAAGTAAGCTTAAGACAAAACGTAGAGATATTAAATGACGGAAACACTGCAGTTTTGTACTCACCTTCACCAGTTGGCCGCAGTAGGTACACTCGTCTGCTCGTTTTATCTCCGTTCCCTTGTTCTCCGCTATTTCTTTGCCTGTTTCCTCGGCACCTCTCTTGCTATTTTAGTCGCTTTTCTTCGCTACTTTGCTACCAGGTTCGACAGGCGCTTTGCTATACTTTTTCGCCTGCTTTCTGTCCGGGTTTTCTGGATCTCTCGCGATCTCTTTCCCGTCGCAAATCGCTTAAACCCTGTTTCCTCGAAGTTAAGTTTACCCTGCTCTCGTTTATAGTCATCGGCATAACAAGGAGCCAAAATAAATGTGTTTGTCTCAAGTTCTAACTTTCAGACTAGCTGTTTAGACCTCACACTGCAAAATTATTTCGCGCCAGTACTGCGCGAGTTGTCAAGACCTTTCAAGATCCCGGATGTGCGCAACACCGTACGTACGCCGCCGTACGCGCCCGCGAGGCATGCCGCTAGCCATGATGACCATGAAAACTCGGATGCAGAGGTTTCCTATTTTATTTCATGTGTTTTTTTTTTTTTTTTCATGTGTTTTTTTTTTTATGGGTATGGTGCTCCGCTCTGCGGCCCTTACGGGCCGCTAAGGAGCTCCGCTAATAATGTTGGAAATAGTAGTCTTTTTCAATATTGTGTTTACTGTGGTAGAAAGAAAAACCAGTGTGAAAAGAAATGCATTTTTCTCTATGTAAACGCCAAGGACAGGCTATGGACTATGGTACACTTAGGACAGACTTTTTGCAGTTTTCATATAGGTGACACTTTACACAGACTTGTAACACTACGAAAAAAATGATTAATCTTCGTCCATGATCAAAAAGCTAGACTATGATTAATCCCTCATTTCTCTCCGCGACATGATTCTCTCACACGATGGCTATGTACTATAACCTCGTTCCCAGGGTCTTCCCCCCCCCCCCCGAGCAAGAACTGGAGGCTGGGGGAGTCCCTGGAAACGAGGTGGGCTCTGCTAATCAGTCACAAATGAGCAACTACTTACTGTATATATTTAAACAGAAAGTTATTAGCGTGCTCCCCGGATCATTGCGGAATAACTAAAACACCTTACAAATGGAACACTTTTTAGTTCGAAAAAGGGGCAAATGTTCATCGAATAATTACCACATACCATAAGGTGGCTCGAAGGAGACTTTGATTTTATTTATTCATAACTTCATTCATAAAAACGGTGGTCCTAGAGTTTGGAAGGCAGCAACCATCCATCTATCTCTTTCTCTCTCTTGGAAATCTTCAACTTGATCAGGACTCTGATTTCCAGTGCCACAACAAGCCTTTCTGTTCTAATCTCAGTTGCTTCTCTTGGTGTTCGGAAGCTGAACCCCCCCCCTAACCCCCCATATGTCGACTCAAGATACACGTCACTTGGATAATGAACTAACAGGTTTCTTCGCACTTCTCACAAAGTTGTTTCGGGGTGATATAAGTGTACAGTTGATCCCCACTTTATGGACACCCATTGGTGGTCTGCTGATGAATACAACTCTTTTCATAACTAGACAAAGGTTTTTACACTGCCGTGAATCATTTTAGCTCTACTTCTTGTATCCAAAAAAAGCTCCCCCCTTCCCATATATAGGCCCTTGTGAAAACCAGCCCACTGGAAAAAGGGGATTTGAACAAAATAATATGCCTTTAGAATAGCCCCCCCCCCCAAAAAAAAAAAAAAGAAAGAAAGAAAGAAAACAAAACAAAAAACACCACGAATGTTTTGCCCGGGGAGGGGACTCGCATATGAAAGTGACGGGGATGCTCGTCGTCTCGCTTAGGGGTGTAAATTTCGGTTTTTTGGTCTCGCTTAGGGTGTTCTGGGCAAAACGCCAATATATGCCAATATTTTAAGCCATAATGGTCTCGTTTAGGGTTACACACGAAGAAATATACAAATATAAATTCCATTCTTAGCTTTTTGGTATCTTTTAGGGGTCAAGAAAAGCTTGAGCCACACCCAGATTGGTCTCTTTTAGGGGTTCTTTTCAAATTTTCCGACGAGCATCCCCGTCCGTTTTATATAGGAGTCCCCCCCCCCGGGATGTTTTGTCGCCTGAATATAACATTGACTGTATTGCAAAAGAAAAGCATTGCCTGTAAGAAGCATTAATTTTGAACTTAAGCCTCCTAAGGGACCATTCATTTTAAGAAGGGGGGAGGGCCGGAGGAATCTTGGGGGGGGGGTCACTAATTTTTTACAGTGGCAAAAGGGGAGGGTCATCGTTATTTTCGTTTTTGAAAAGGGGGGGTCGCGTAGAAAAACACTGTATTTTAATCCAAATCAAAATCTTTTATTTTCAATAAATATTAAGTGATATAAAATGTGACAGGCCAAGCACGACTCCCGCTGGTTGCTAAATGTTAGCCTTCAGTCTGTTAACGGATGATTTGATTAACGCTCTCTTTTTGATTTGATTAACGTTTTCAGTGATGATCTTTATGCCATTGTGTTTGCTAGCTCTGTGGCATATTTTGTTAGGTTTATCGGCTCATGTTTGTTGAAAGATTCTTAAAAGCCTTCAAAGGAATGTTGTAGTCTATATTGTGTATCGGATCAGTGGATTTCTAACTGTCAACTCGTATTCTAAAGTGGCGGTTAGTTCGTAGGATAACGTTTCGTTACCACAGTTGCGAGGGTCTATAAAGATCCGAGTCTTTTGAAGGCTACTGCAGTCTCTAAACATTGAGAGCAATGGTTTCTTTGAGTTGTTTTTAAGCTCCCCTTAGTTTGAGTTGTTGTGATTTGCGCTCTGGGAGCTATAAAAGACATAAAACTTTACCTCCATTATTGTTGATCTGTTTTGTTGCATTACTTGCATCCACCAAATAAATTCTATGGCAGTTTGATTACTGCGTTTGAAGTCTCTAGTATGCCGCAACCATCTCTTCTGGCAAATGTTTTATCTAAAGCAAGACTCAAGTTTCGGTCCTTCAGTGGACCTCATCAGATGCTCCTATGTCAAAGTCTCATTGAATGATTTGAAATCAATCGATTTGCTGTATTTGTACTTGTCTGCAGGATCAAAAATTCTGGTTTTTAATTGGCTCACGTAAATGGACCAATTGTGTTAATGTAGTTTTGATTCGCGCCTAAATGTGTTTGTTTATAAGGCTATTTTTCGCATTTTTGACCGTTAAAGGTCACTTCTGATGCTAAAGAGTGCGAGAGTAGTGTTCCACATAATGAAGAAGGGCTTCAATTCGTGTATATAGCACGGCGTGCGTTTGACTGTAGCATAGATTTTTTTGCGATCAAAGATAATCTTGTGCAACACAGCGGAATGGAGCTCTGTCAAAAAAAGAGGTTTGATGTGAATTTTTTTTGAGGTGCATGTGTGTGTGTGTGGGGGGGGGGGGTCGCAAAATTTAATATTGCACTTTAGGGGAGGGCTTTCCTTTTTTTTACTCTACTATAGGGGGAGGGCCAAAAAGTTTCAACTGAATACACACAGGGATTCCTCCGGCCCTCCCCCCCCCTTCTAAAAAATGAATGGTCCCTTAAAGGTGTAGTATTACATGTACCTGTAGTGCTTTATTCATCTCTGCCACATAGCGACCAAGATTGAACAGAAGTCGAGGGGTGCAAGGGACATCTTTAATAAGCTTGCCTGGAACAAAGCTGAGAAGGCGAATGGCGTTAACTCTGGCTGGCAGATTTTCTTTTTCTTCGTGTCCACCGTCCGAAGATGTTAAACAACACATGGTAGTATATTCGCCGATCATCGCTCTGGCGGGAACCTGACACGAGAATCCTTGTTCTTTCAAATATAACATAGCTTCGTTCTGTGCATCCACAGAAGAAATGTTCGCTGAATCCACGTGATTTAAAATCTTCAGAACGAATTCGTCTTCGCTGTTTTGCAGCCTTTCGCCATCATTTGTGTGTTCTGGAAGAGTACCTTTCATGTAAAAATTCCGGTCATCATAACTAACAAATTCTTTCACTAACAAAGGATCAGATATCCTTAGGCCATACAGTGAACATGCTAGTTGAATCGCTCCTTGTGTATCAACTGAGGGCCGGATAAGCGTCAGTGTTCCTTCATTCTTTTGAATGTAAATCTCGTTCGAGTTCATGTCCATAATCTACCATCTAGAGTGAGATCAACACTTCTTAGAGTAGTGTTATTTAATCTAATTAACCTCACTTTTCCGTCGCCAAAATAACAAGCAACACGAAAAGTTCACCCAGACAGTAGCACCTTCGGGCCTTGGGCAAGCAGAACTTCCACGTCGATTCAGCTAGCGTAAACCGGAAGTTACATGGAAACGAGGCCTGAGGGCCCTCGGCGGCTAAGTTTTTACTAGCGTTTGGGGCGTATCGAGTTGAAAGAAAGCATTTCCTTTACAAATTAGCCACGAATCTTGATCCCTATTATTGCAAAAGTATAAAAAGAAGAAACTTTAACGTCTACCAGGCGACAGGTGAAATTCTAACAGCTTTAATAGCGGTAAGATTTTGCTGCCAACTTCAATATTCCCTCGCCACCAACCAACTTTGAACACAGTCGTGACTGTGTTTTTAGCTACTATCTAGCCTCCCACGCAGACTTTCTTTTCGCTCATCACACTGATAGCTACTGATCACAGGAAAAAAGTCTGCGTTGGAGGCTAGGTACACGTATATTACCCTGTCGTTATTCAGATCTTCCCGTAACGCTTTGCGAAAAAGAAAAAAATCTCGATGATTTGGTAAGTGCAGAATGCAATATGGAACAATTGAAAGTATGATGTTTTATATATGTTCGTGTTTATTTGCTTTATTTTACTTTCGGAAAAACTCTTCACAGGCTACTTGTATTCTTTCCCAGCTGTTCCTTACGCTAATCTTTGCAAACGTAACACGACACTTTTGTTCGTTTGTAACAAAATACTTATGTCTTCCTTGAAAATGAGGTTGCCTATTTACCGAGTTAGGATTTCGAGTTGGATTTCGAGTTAGGATTTCGAGTTGGATTTTCGAGTTGGATTTTCGAGTTAGGATTTCGAGTTGGATTTTCGAGTTGGATTTTCGAGTTAGGATTTTCGAGTCAGGATAAAACGAAATCACCGAAACAAGCAAACATTTACATTTGATTTCAGTTTCTTTGGCCGCCCACTTTGCGAAGTTCGTTGGGAAATTGTAAACTTCGTTACGAAGTTGCCAATTTTGTTGCGAGTTTCCCACCCCAACCCCCTCCACATGAATAATTAATTAATTGATATTAATTAATTAATTGACTATTAAAGTTTACACGTTAGCGCACTAGCGGGTTAGCGGACGACAGCCCCAACAAACCATCACAATAGTGCATTCTGCACTAAAAACGGAGGGAAGGAGACTTTTACTTCTGCAGTAAAACACCAAGGTCGCGCAGAAGTCGCTCCGAGTTCACGAAAACACAAGCACACTGGCAGCACTCGTGAGGCCCCATTAGGGATTTTAGGGATACGGGATATTTGGGGAGAAAATTATAGGGATACTTCGATGCTTATGAAGACTTTTGGGTTGCAAACTGAAAATAGCAAAGACAAAATGAGAAAACGTAAAAAACAAACAACAACTAAAAAATAAACGTAAAAAATAAACTCCCAGCCGACTCCCAGCCATGTTCTACTGGAAATTCGCGAATCTGATTGGCTCTCCCATTGTTTTCTTTTCGCTGATAGAAAAACATTTGAAGAACTAAAATAACAAATCAGATTCGCGGACTTTTAATAAAACACGACTGAGTCTCCACTGAATGTCTACTAATCCATTCTCGTCCCCATAGCCCTTTTCGCTTCTCTTAGCCGGCAGGGCCTTGGCACCGGAAACGAAGGGCTCTGGGGACATGGGATTTTTGAATAAATTCGAATTTTTTTTTTATTGGCCGTTTGAAACAAAGAAATCTTGAGCGGAAGTAAAAGACCCCATGACTCTCCCATACAGTATATGAAATATCACGACTGCATACTTGACGATCGGAAGTCCTAGAATCTAGGAGTGGAAATCCTTTGTCTCCAGAGCCCTTCGTTTCTCGTGCCAAGGCCCTGCCGGCTAAGAGAGGCGAAAAGGGCTTGGGGACGAGAATGCTACTAATCGTTAGCATATCCTCGACTCCAGACCTTCGCTTGTTGACTGCGCAAGACTCATCGTAAGCATTGGGCAAAAGAGAGCGGCTCCGAGATCGAGAACGTCTGTGCTTGTTACTTGACCTATCCGTTAAATTACCAAACCAACAACATCGCAATACAAACGTGTTTTCATTCTCAGTTTATTTCGTTAAACAATTATAAAAATTTCTAATAATTCTATCAAAACTATCAAGTGTTAAACAAACTCTCGAATGATTTTGGGTTACTTGACACTTGAAATAAGCGAATGGCCGAAATCTAATAGTAATAACATTTGTATAATTTTATAAAACCTTAACCAGTTTCTTCCCAGAGCAACACCTTTATTGGTGGTTCTAGCTTTTTTGTATGAATGAATCTTATAGTGTGTCTACTCCAACCAAGGCCACCCAAGCAAATTCTTCACAAGTTGACCATTAAAACAATAAAAATGGTCACAAATTTATTGCTTCAGTAGCATACAGCTGGTGTAGATCCACAATTTGTGGAAAAACATTGTTTACATACAAGGTTTTCATTCCCTATTTTGCACAGATTTTGGCAGGTAGCCTTGGTTAGAGAAGTTACACTGTAATTAAAGCCATTGAGCAATAAGATCATTTATGTACAATTATGGTCAAAAGTCCGACCTTGAGATACTGGACGACAAAAATGTCATCAAATTCTTTCAAGTGTAAAGTCATTATTCAATTCGCCGAACCCCAAAAAGCAATGTTAGAACATTGGGCCTGGGTTTTATGGATCAACATCAACATTGTATTGGCAGTGGGAAGGGGTGGCAAAGAAGACTATTATTTTGTTGCCAAGGATGTCTCAAAGTATCCCAAAACTTTTGACCAGAATTGAAGACATGTACTGTTTTGTTATGCTGTAAAAGGCGGTTTTTGGAATAAAACCTACCCTGCTCCCTAAGGTTTCCTTTCATTCTTGCTTTGCGACTTTAACTTGATTGAAAAAGACTAGAAGGAAAACATTTGGGACCAGGGTAAATAAACGCTAGTGTGATTATGAGCAGCACTAAACATGTGAACCTGGTTATTACACTGTAAAACATGGTTCTTACTTGAAAGCCAACGTGTAAAACCCGTGTGCGACCATTCACATGAAAGTTACTGAGTATTACTTTTATGTGCTATTCATTGTTTTTTTTTTTTGAAGATAAAAGATTAGAACATTTTGAACTTTGATACTCCAAGGAGGCAAAGGGTTAAGTCATTTACCATAAAAAAAAACTTGGAACCACAGTTTTGGTTTCGTTGGAAAGCTTCTAAGGCGGCGTACAGTTTGTTATGCTGTGGTCAGCTGTTGTCTGTGGATGGAACCCTGTTGTCTAAGCATGAAGATAAAAGCTACTGAGAAGTACTTCTATGATACTGTATATCATGCTGTACATACTAGTTATGCAAAGCTTTCGAGTGGTATACTATGGAATATCCCACGAGTCACTTGTATTTTCTCGGTATACATACGAGCCTTTAGGCGAGTGTGTATACCAAGAAAATAGAAGTGACAAGTGGGATATTCCATAGTAAACAACGAGAAAGTGTTGTGTAACTATTTTATCGAGAATACAATCGCAGCGCACGATGGGAAGGTTGGGTTGAATACCGTCGAATATACAACGGCTTTCCTGTATTCTGATTGGCTGTATTTTCTATGGCATGGTATAAAGGGTGATACAACTTTAAAGTGCGTAGCCATTAAGAAAAAGCTATTGGTTCCGAGTTTGAAATATTAATATTCACAATAAATCGCAGCTTTCAGCAGTTAAATCACAGTACATCGTGAATTATAAAATAATATAACCTTTCCCTAACTAAATTGCGCTACTTGAAGCAGCTCGTCTTTCCCTCAATGGATCGTCCAACGTTATGGTTTCATAACGTTGCGGGCCTTTCATTTATCAATAATTTCTTTATGGGGTCACGCAGTTTTCGATTCATTTCTTTTCTAAGTTTTACATATAACCAACAACATTACTTATCTGTCAAACATAAAGAGCTTTGAAACTTTCAAACATCCTTTCAAATACCAGATCAAAGTCTGCTTTGTATTACACTGTAATTAAGAAAATAACTCCAATTTTCATGTTTCACTTTTCCCCTAATTAGCACGGATAATTTATCGTCCTCTTTCCGATCTAGTCACTGTAGTGTATTTAAAATGTTGCAAAGTTTAAGTTTAATGCACAAAAAGTGAAAGGATTGCAACTCTTGCGTAAAAAGTTTTGACAAACGGTGCATCTGTAAGTAGTCGCTTTAATAACCGGGCACCTGCGCAACAGTTTTTGGCGTGATACAGCCGCGTCAGATTTTGGTTGAAAGTAAATCACGGCATATCGTGACGCATGGGTCTAACAAGAGTTCACAAAAGCGATGCTAACGAGAGAAATACTGACAGATGAAGCTTGAAGACACAATTTATAGGAAAACATTCTTCGGCCAAAAAATATGCTTATATCACAAAACGTGGTGTATTGAGTTTTAATCTGTCATCCGTGAGGAAAGATTGGACGATAAGAAAGGATTGCGTGACTAGCTTACTGTCTCTAAAAGCATTGACCAAACCAATGGTTGCTAAGCAACATGACGTCATCTTATGACACGCTGACGTGTAAATTCTTAACATTCGTGTTCTTCTGTGATTGGACAAACCAAATCGGGAACTCTTCGGGCTCATAACGAGGATTTGAACAACAGGCACCTGTCACTCAAACATGACTATCCATGATTAGATTAACCGTGATTAACACGTTGAAAACTCGCAGAAGAAAACTGGAAAGATTAATTTTCTAAGGGTTAACTTGAGCTCCAAATTGCCACGGTTTCATTATGGAAACTTTCTCTCGTTTATGCACAAAACAATTTGAAAGAGCTACATCTTGAAAAATATTGTGTTAGATATTCAAGTTAATTCGTCGGTCGTAATACAACTCAGTCTTGCCGAATTCTAACCATCTATGTTCATTTTTGTTTTGTTGTTTATTTTCCTACCTAAGCAAACTAATCTTTAGATGTTTCCTTCAACTCGAAGACAGTTTTGTGAAATCACAAAAACCCTACATTATGACATCTATAATTCCTTTATATAGAATTTCGTTGTGCATTCATTAAGCTTTAGAACACTATAACTGACCGTACGTATAAATTTTTGATACATTTTCGAATTTTACCTAAATTTAATCACGTTACCTTCGTAAAAAAACAGATATAGAGAAGTTGGAAATCTTTCTTTTCTTCATCCAGCTGATTTTCACGAATCTTGACGAGATTGTCGCCGCTTTAATCTATCAATTTCCACTTTGAGTGCTGCATTGTGTTTTCTTTCTTCGTCAAAGTCATTTGTAAGAGATTCTATTTCGCGGGTGAATTTTTCATCCAGTTTCTTTATAGCTTCGTTGTGTTTCTTCTCCATTTTAGTCATCATCTCGCGTAGCTCAGCAATCTCCTTTCGTAGTTTGTCCACCTCGCCCGGCGATGTTGTAAAAGGTTCTACTTTCTGTACCGGTGGCACTTGTACCTCATCTTTCAAGGATTTTCGCTTCTCTACCGCCTCAGTTTTTGGTGATAGTAAAGGAGGTGCCTTAAAACACACACAAAAGAAAACTGAATCAATTAAAAAATCAAGGCGGAAATGACCAAAAGAACATGGGTTTTAGGTACGGTTGTAAAACGGAGAAATTTGAAAACGCCGTATAAAGTATTTTCCGTCCACACTAGTCCGGATAAATTTGAAAACTAAACTATTTTGGCAATAAACGGATAAATACGTTTTCAACTACCCACTTTGAGCTACTTTGAAGAGCGTTTTCGAAAAGTTCCGTTTTCAAAATGTTTTTAGTCCACACAAAAACGCAAAGCCGGAGTTTGCAAATTTATCCACTGAGATTTGAAGAGCGTTTTCGGAAAGTTCCGTTTTCGGTGGGCAATTTATCCGGAGGACGATTGGCCAAACCGGAGAAAAAAAAAAGATGCATTTCAAATTTATCCGGATTAGTGTGGACTGGGCCTTACTAGCTACTAGAAAAGTTTCATTAGGGACGGACCATTATTTTTTTGGAGGGGGGAGGGGGGGATGAAAAATATTGAAAAAATTGTTTGAGGGGCCTGGAAAGACAAAATAAATTGTTTGCAAATACGATGTGTATAACAAAAAATAGTAAGAATTTCGAAAAAAAATGTTTGCAAAGGAAAATTTTTCATCCTCCCCCCCCCCCCCTCCAAGAAAATAATGGTCCGTCCCTTAGTTTCATAGCCATTTACAAAACGCATTCCGGCATGCCAAAGAGGGGTCCTTTTACTTGTGTTAATCATTTTTCCATCACACTTACCTTCTCCTCTGTATGCTGTTTCTTTTCCCGGGCTTCTCGAACTTCCTTTTTCCAAGCAGGCTCTTTTGGCCCTTCTTTAGGGCGACCAGGAGGCTGTTTGCTTGCTTCCTACGGGGACAAAAAAAGAAACTACAAGATCAAACCACTAAGGGAAGAAGGGAGAAAGATAAGCTGATTACTTTGAGAATCTGTTGTGCTGCATTGGCGGGCAAGTTAGACACTTAGTTTATTATCGACTAAAAGGAAAAGAGAATAGTCCTAGAGAAGAATTCTCCTTTTTACAAATTCTCTAGGCGTGTTATACTTTACCTTCATATCAACTTCTAGTTGATAATCAACTAAGGACTGGGAGGACCAATAGCACATTTGCACGATGTCGTCATTTGACTACAAATACCAGAATTCATTTCGCCTTTCCTTTGTTATTCAAATTTTGAATTCCCAGTGGGGTTTGAAAAACAATTGCTCTAATTAGAATGACAAAACGACAAAGCGGAGGATTCTGGTAGTTGTAGTCAAGTGACGCCATCATGCAAATCGCCCATTAGACTACTTATCTTCATTTTCTACGAGCCATAGTCAACTTAGCTGAGCCTCATTGATAAGTGCCAAAACCACCAAAGTGCTTAAAAGCAGTCAGATGGAATAAGTGAACTCAAGGCAGACTTATTCTGGACTCTAGAATGCTAGAAGTAAAAGTATTACCAAAAGGAAAACTTCACAACTTACAGCTAATTGTTCATCAAACATGCTTCCACTAAGATGTGCTGAGTCAGTCGATCGCCCATCCTAAAAAGTTTCAAATCTTGATCAGACTTGCACTGTGACCATAATTAAAATACATTATAAGAACAATGTGAACTAGTATAAGTAAAAAATAATAAAAGTTCTTAATACCTTGGATGGTGGCCTCTTTTGAGGGACTTTGGCTCTGTTGGCAGTCAAATGGTTTAATGTCTCTGTAACTGGAATTTCATCAAAGGAAATTGCCCCTGTGATGAAGCAGAACGTCATTAGAAAAACAGTCAAAGCATGGAATTGCAATGCTAGGACAGAATTTACCATGATAATTATGGGCTATGAAACATGGTTCAATGGGCTTGTTTTCACTAGCAACAGAATCTACATGTAAGTTGCAAGTGGGGTCATAAGAGGGCTTGTAAAATTCATTAAATATTCATGCAGATGCAAACCAATCCCAGTACCATATTCAGATCACATGTACACAACTGTAAACCCCAATACAAATCAAACAATAGAATTAACTTTTGATACAAACTCCTGCTCAACTAATTAGTATTCATTAACTTTTGAAACAGGTCTCTACTGATTCGCATAACAATACTTTGCATTCAATTTATTGTTTTCATTTCACAAGTAGAATAAAATATTCGCGTCCGATCTGTATGGGGGCAATTCCACACGAAAGGTGCTAAAATCAAAATTTTTGTAAAAAGATGTTTTAGATGGAATTATTCTCTTTGCTGCATTGTAGACATGTTAAAGTTCACAGAAAAATAATTTCTACTTCGCTTGTGACAAACATGTACTCAGGGGGGTCCCCAAAGTACACATTTATTCTTTTCATAGGAAGCACTGTCCGTGATGCACATTTTTAACTTCTAAAAATCTAAGGTAGGATATGTCAACAGCCTTAATAACTTGTTTTAAGAGAAAGACCTTTGTAGTGTTAACATATAACTGATAATAGCTTGATTTAAAATACTTTCTTGAAATAGTAGCAATGATATGAAGTTCTGTCACGGACGTTACGTAACGTCCGTGACGTTAAAGGGTTTTTTTTTCCTCTGCTAAATAACTATTTGAAAAATTTTAAAAATGTTTCTGCTGTTCAGCTACATATCCAGTAGAAACACTTTGATGAAGTCAAAACTCTGGTATACTATACCATTTCAGAAATAATGGCAACAAAAGGTTGTAACGTCCGTGACGTAACGTCCGTGACGTAACGTCCGTGACATTTTTTAATCTAAAGAGGTTTCTTTAAGAACTGTCATCTTTAAGAGGTTGGACACACTTACATACTCTCTAGTAAAAGAAATTTACATTCTGGTTAGCAGATTTTAGCAGAAAACAGTCTCAAATGATAAAAAGATTGAAAACTGCTGACAGTGCAGGTTAATACACCATGTAAGCAACCGTGAAATGTCCCCTTCTATCTATAGGGATATTTCATGAGTTTTGCTTGCAGAACAACCAGGCCTATTTTCAGTGGCCAATTTTTAATTGTTTACTTGGAGGGCAGAGCAAAAAAACTTATTTATTTTGCTAAACTTGATCAGTTACCCACACACTGTAACGTCCGTGACATTGGTGGTAACGTCCGTGACGTCACATTTCAAGGATCCTTGTGAATTAATAAGTAGCATTTGAAAATGAAAACAACATTTTCAATAAACCAAACCACTTGGCTATTCATATTTGGGGCAGTTCTTAAAAAGAGCTTTCACAATTCACAGGAATTTTGACTTTAAGTCCATGTGTTGGAGAAGGTGGTTGTTTTTTATGTAACGTCCATGACAACGTTTCTTTTTAGTTTTTTTCTCAATGTAATGAATCAATTAGAAAAAATGAACAACCCAAATAACATTTTGATATGCACAAACAAGTTAATTGATAAAAAGTTTTAAAACCTCTTTTCATTCTTTAGTGGTGCAAGTTTAAAGTTTGAAAATTGGGTCTGAATGTAACATCCGTGACCGTGGAATTGCCCATGGGCGTTTACAATGGCGAGCCGATAGGCCGATAGGCTCATATTTTATCTACTACTTACGAGCTAGTAAAAACTGAAAATTGGAGTCATAAGCTTAAACGGAATCGGGTCTGAAGAATCAGAAGGTTTAAATTTTCTTCTGATTCTGCTTGTGACTCTATTGCTATTGATTCGGTGATTCATTGTAACTCAGGGAATATGTACAAAGTTTACATGTATTTGACAGTACCTTCTTCAACATTGTCTGTCTTGATTGCAGGTGGATTGGAGACTTCTTCCTTTGATACATGTATGTCTTTCTCTCTTGGTTTGCTATCAACATGGTCCTTTGTATCCTCAACACTTTTCTTTACAGCAACACCGCTACTTTCCTCAGGCTTCTTTACCAAGCCCTTTGGTTTCTTTTGGGCTGGTAAAGGTTTCTTGGGTGGAAGAACAGGTTTGTGGCCTGCCACTGGCGGTTTCGGCTTTGCTGGTGCTGGGTGTGGTGGCTCCGAAGCTGGCTCAGCTGGAGGTTTCTTTACTTCTGGCCTTGCAGGAGGGTGTACCTCTGGTGTAGCATCCGAGTCGGATTCATCCTTAGGGGGGAGCTTTGGAGCAGGCTTCTTGTGTACTTCTAGACACAAAACAAGAGTCAATGTATAGTTTCACAGGGCTTGAGACTAACTTTTTTACTCACTGGTTTACTGGCTAGCAATATGTCAGATTTTACTAGCCAAAAGTAATTTTTCACTAGTCAGGTATATTGATTTTTATCAAGAACAGATGACTTTTCTGACTTTTTCACTAGCCAAATGGCTAGTAGGAATGCTAAACCTGGTAGTCAAAACCTAAATATTAGTAGCCTTTGGCTTGTTGGCTACCGTTAGTCTCGAGTCCTGGTTTCAGGAAATACACCTGTATCCATACCTGCCCGTGGAAGTTCACTGGAAATTTCAATGGGGAACAGGGGCCTCAAAAGCCAAAACTAAAATAACCTTCTGTGGAAGGGGGGTATGGATATTTGCTCAAACCAAAAACTTAAAAATTATAAAATCATAAACTAAGTTAACTTGAACGCAATCAAACACAGTAGTATTAAGTGAATCAAAACAAAGTCAAAAAATCCTAAACTTTTCATAAAGCCAGCTAAGTAAGCTCTTAACATTTTTACACTGTAAAAAGTATTGTAAAATTGTTCAATACACCATATTCCCTGCACGTTTAGCCCATGCAATCAGTTAGTAAGAAGTCATTAAAGATTCCCGAGAAAACCACGGAAAAATAAAATTGCCTGCAGATACTGTTAATGTACAGCTGTTACACCCAGTCGGGCAGATAGTGATACTCACTTGGTGATTTTTTTATTTCATCCTTAACCACAGGTAAAACTGGAACACCTCTTTTCTGCATTGGGGGGGAGGAGCAGCAGTCTAGTGATATAAACAAAATAGTAAAAAATTAATGGCTTCATTCATTTCTTGTTGATACACAGGCATGTTTACATACAGCTGTACCGTAAATTACATGAGATTTATTTACAAGTGTTTTACTTTCTTTAAAATGGGACTCACAGCTTGAAAAAACTTGAATTCCACCTTGCCCTTTTGACAAGCAGCTCTCAAATTTTGTGTGCCTGGGGCAGATACATGCTTGTCTCCTTTTATTTTTTTAGATAGATTTTTTTAATGATTTAGTCAGCAGATGACTTACCTGGGCCCTTGCCTATTAGACAAGTAAGCATGAAAAATTACCTGCCTGGGAGGAAAATCTACTTCTCTTAACTTGTCCTGGACAACTGAACAGCACTTTTTTCGAGCCCTTATAAAGTGTACCTTCGCTCAAACTGCATACTCAGTAGGGCTAAGCATGGGTTGGGTTGGCATAGAATAAACAAGGTATGATAAGGTCAATGGTAATATAAACTGTTCAATTAATTTTCTCTAGCCAAACCATTTGTTTTGATACAGTCCATGGGTACTGCTAAGGCCCTTGTCATAGCAAAAATAAATAATGGTCATGCTGATGCAAAAATATTGTACCATGCGTCCTCCCCAGCTGATTTTTTTCCCTTTTATCCAAGTCCTGTCAAATAGTTCATATCATGTAAATGGGCCTTAAGTGTCCCCTTGTACTGTGAGGGACTTCTCAAAATAATTATAGGTTCTAAAATGAACAACCAGGAGATACCGAATTCTTACCGTGGGGGCAGACAATTCTTCCTCATCTGGCAGTAGCTCAACAAAGTTGGTAGGAAACACACCAACTTTTCCATTTAACTCTCCTTCCCACCACCCTTCGGTATCTGGAATATCTTTGTTGGTAACCATGACAACATCACCTACTGTTAACTTAAGCTCATCAGGATTTTCAGGTTCATAATCAAACACAACTTTGGCTCGTTCATTTGGCTTCTTGGCTAAAAAAGCAAATTAAAAAAATTAGCAAATCACATTGTACCTTTCCAGAAAATATCCCTGCCCACCCCAAGGAAGGCTGTGGGAAAGGTGGGAGTGGGGGGTCTCAAAAACCAGAATTTTGAAAGGAGAGAATAAAGCTTAAATGGAATTTCCAGAGTGGTGGCAAAGGGGGTTAAAGTGACACAGGGATTTTAATGCTTTTCGGTAATCAAAATCTCTTCGAGATATCGACTTTTTTGCACGAAGTATGAGTTGAAGGTTTATCCTGTGCATTGTTCTTCAAACTTATTACAGTTGCTTCCTATCTTCGTGGAGGAAATGTTATATTTGTCAGTCCAAAGTTGTTTACACTGTGGATTGGTTGAAAATGGTAAACTTGTCGATTGCTTTTTTTCTAAATAGTTGTTTCCTTTCAAGTAAGAATGATCTACTCGGTTTAATGTAGGGTTGCCGATAAAGGTTACGCACAACAGAAAATTCACGAAGACGTGCAATTGTCCCAAGTCCCAGATATTCTGGAATGTGTGCGTCTGTAAGAACGCAAAAAAGTGATTTACTCGTGTTAAGTCACGCAATCAATTGTCACGAAATTTAGTGCCTTAGGTTAAATATTAGCGCCGCTTCAGTGCGTTTTATAAACTTCGTTGCCTTCACAGGGAGCAGAGGAGCCAAATTCGACCTCTGTAAATATTAAAATGTTCTATCTATTTCGTAGCACTTGTCGGTTAAACAGAACTTGTTGTGCTTGGCGTTTCCGTTCGTTGCCCGAAACCCACTGCGATTACGCAACAGACTATTGAAAGAGTTTCCCACTGGCTTAACTGTCGCGTAAACAAAAAGATCGGATTACGTATGACAATAGCCCGGGAATACAGCCGCCTCTCTTTGCTCCCGAAACAGGCTAGTATGACAAGCGCTGCGAAATAGATCGAACATTTTAATAGTTACAAACGTCGAATTTGGCTCCTCTGCTCCCTGTGTTGCCTTTCGTGCATTTTAAACTGTTCAGGCAAGAGGGAGGACAATCGGTAACCTTTAATTCGATTGTTCAATGTTCTCAGTTTCTCTTGCGTTTGTGTATTTTAATATGTTTTAGTTTGACGTTATCAAAAAACTGGATCACTGTAATCGTAATAATTTTTCGCTACAGCTCAAGTCATCCAGTTGGTAAAGTTTAGAGTAAATTTGTAACGTTTAGCAAGACTACAGAACCGCCTGAAATCATGTGCACATTGGCCGCAACGCTCTTTATAGATCGCCTTTCAGAAACACGTGCGTTGAGATAAGAAAGCTGACATGCGATGTATGATTTGGGCTAGTCACGTTTATATAATGTTATATAACGTTTGTAAATTTGACGAGTCACATTTTTATTGAGTAACGCTTTGATCACCCACAGCGGAAAGTAATCCCTTGAGAAATTAAAACAGTCCCTTGAGAGTTTACAAGAATGTGGTTCGAGATAGAACAACTTGTCCACTATTCTTCTTTTCTTTCTTGTAAACAAGCAAAAAAGTCAAAAAAAATTCTAAAATTGGCAAATAGGTCTTCTCGTACATGAAATGCACCTAGTACATCAAGATGGAGGTATAAAGTAAATAGTTGTTGAAGGAAGAAGGGAGCCATAATAATTTTTAGGTGTTTTGCGAGTCCACAAGGACAAAACTGCAAATTTTTTTTTTTTTTTTTTTTTTTTTTTTTGTTTTTTTTTTTTTTTTTTTTTTTTAATTTTGGTAAAAATGCTGAAGTAAATTGCATGAAGTAAGTGAAATAACTTACCTGGTTGTACAATTGGAGGAATGGCAGGAACAGGAGGTGCTGGTCTTGATTTGGCACTCTACAAGAAATGACAATAATTATTATGTTGATTACACTCTCACAGCCAGTAATGGCCATTTATGATTCCTAGCTATTTACTAAACATGTAGTTGGGTGTGTCCCAAGACGTTTGCAGCTTCATTATTGCACTCTAAATGCTGTGACATCATGTTCAGGGAGGCTTTTTGCCAGATGGGCATCCAGGTGTACTATGAATGTCCACTTGTTAGAGAAAGTAATATGAATTGCTGTATTGAGTTATTTTTTAGCAAATTTGGAAATCTTTAAATACATTTAATTTTACACTAAAAACTACAGACTGAAATATACCTTAGCACATGCTTAAATTTGTCCTAAGACCCTTCTAGGAGAGTGGAGTCAGGCCTTAAAGAAGTTTTTGGATGCCCACTTTTCAAATCCTATGTTCAGGGTCATGATCCTGTGATGTACATGTACACTGTACATAATGTTTGTTTATTATTTACGGCGCCCCACTACAATGCTTGCTGGCTTACCAAAGGTGCCTTTGTTTTTCCGATGGCAGCAGCTGTGCCCTTGCCTATATCAGTAGGAACATTCTTCTCCTCAGGTTTTTCTTTCTTCTCCTTCTTTTCATCATGGTGAACTTTCTTAAGTCTTTTTTCAGCAAGAATATTAGGATTGATCAGGTTCCCAAAACCCATTCCCCCTCCAAACAAATTCTTAGACTTTCCTATGCTTGAATGCCTTTTATTAATTCCAGTGTCATCGTCTTCTACTGCTTCAGCTCTGTCCTCACCACCAACTGTCTCTTTTTCAGGTGGTGCAGCTTCCTCTGAGAATGCAAAAATTAAAAAGTACAGTTAAGACCAATAACAGTAGTCTGGAGTAACAAGGTTTTTACACATTACAGTACACTGAAGTACACCAGTAATAGTTTAAGTTGAGATCAATTGAAGGCCTTGATGCAAAAAGGGCAGATGCGATTTTGGCTAAAAATGAACATTGCCAAAACTCCTCCAAAATTCGTGTGCTGGTTTGTTTACATAAGTGAAACATTGTAATGAAAATATTTTCACTGGTGTTTGTTCAGTTTCCAAGAAACAACATATATGCAAAAACTAGATTTTTCCAGTCAGCATCTTAAGTAGTGTCTTTGTTTAAATGGAACAAAGAAACTTCTGAAAACGCCGTCTTGAAAGCCCAAGCTTTTTGCATATGTTATTTCTTGAAAACGAAGCAAAAACCAGGAAAAATAAATACAGTACAAATTGTCACATACGTAAACAAACCCACAAGCGAAATGCCGAGTTGTTTTGGCAATGTTCATTTTTAGCCCAAACTACTTCCGCCCTTTTTGCACTGAGGCCTTCAATTTATCCACATGGTTACAACAGTAGCTTTAAGGTTAAACTTTCAGAAAAGGTAGAGGTCTCAATTTTTAAAAAAAGACAGCTACCTGACCCCTACCCCCTCCCCCCCCCCCCAAAAAAAAAAAAAACGACAGCTTCTGATGTTTTGGTGATGCCCATATCAATTGATCCATTGCAATTCATCAGAAATAAACTTTGCTTAAGTAAATGTACATGAAACATCAGAAAAAAAGTTTAGTACTTTGTTTCTCCACTGGCTTGTCCTTGGTTTGGGCGACATCTTTTTCCTCTATGAGTTCCACAAAGTTCGACGGAAAGACGCCAACTTTGCCATTTAATTTGCCACGCCACCAGCCCTCTTCCACCTCACACATGAAATCAATCATATCACCCACATGTAGTGTGAGTTCATCCTCATCCATAGCTTCATAATCAAATGTTACTTTGGCCTTCTTTTCTGCAGCTGTCATTAACAATAATGCATACTGTTAAAGTGGTGAAAAACTTTCAATTCAGTTTCTACTAACTTGTACAGTGGTGGTGACCTATTTTTTGGAGTTGCAAAGAACCAAAATAATGTCGTATGCAATAGGATAAATTACATGTACAACCAGAACATTTGTAGTGATTTCAATAAGATTTTAAGTATGTGACTGCCTTTGTGTGCCACCTTGCTATAACAAGCTAAAAACATCACCGCTTTAAAGGTAGCTGAACAAATTTAGCCGGCATAAGCATGCCAGAGCTCCAACAGGTGGTGGGTCTTACTGAAACCCGTGCATTTGCGAGAGCTTGTTCCTTTAGTCACTTAACCTCAGGAATATCAATCATACTTATCCCTCCAAACGTGTTGTTCCAGAAATATCCATACACCTCGCATGGAAGGTTTTTGGTTCGACTCCCCCCACCCCTTTGGAAATTCCAGTTAAGCCCCATACATGTACTTCCCTTTAAAAAAATTTGCCTTTTGAGATCCCTCCTCACCTCCTCGGATTTCCATTGACCTTCCATGGGGTAGGAATTGATATTTTCTGAAACTGCACAATCCAGTTTGTTATGCAATTGTGTGAGATTTTCTATGCTTAACACATGATAATTTCACAGTTTCAGATCAAACCACATCATGTTTCTCGAAGGGAGGAAATTAAATTATATTGCTGCATGTAAAATCTACAGTACTATAAAAGGGTACAAGTGGGTAAGTTTACAGACTGAATAATTTGCAAAACACTACACTTATAAGTGAATGCAAATGAGTCAAGAGTTGAAAACTTGATCACTGATAACAGGAAGCCAATAAAGCATCACACTTATAGAAAATAAACACATAAAAAGATAGAACACAAGAGGCATTCATGGCCATATGGTAATTCTCTGATTATACCTTCCTTGAGAACTCAAGATAATAATCCAACATGATGCATGCATAGGTAGTTGCCATGAGTGGGAAAAATATTGACATCTTGAACTGTTCACTAAAAGGGACTTATTTGCACAATGCCTAATAAGACATTTCAAACAAGAAAAAAATTGTAATTTTGATTTAATCGTTGCCAGGAAGTGTTTGTGACTGACTCTAAAATGTTGTTTCAGTTTTACAACTCAAGGTCAACTAATCTGGCCTCTGCTTTAGCGAGAAAGAATCCATGGACGTTTATAATCACATATTCAAATTTCTAAAACATGACAACAAATATATAATTGAGGGCCAATATTCTTTCACGTACAATGTGTACAATGTACATCTACTGACTGTCTCATTCTGCAAACCCTTTTAACTTCAAGTTGAAACATTTCAACATATCTTTAACGGAAATTAGACTACAAAAAACCCTTGCATTTCTCATATATAAGCTTACAAACAGGAAGCAAAATCTAATATTTTGAGAATAAGTTTCAAGATTTCTACGAAACAATAGCTTTGAGAAAAAAGATTGAAAAGATCTGCCAATATTTACGAATTCCTGTTATAAATACAGGAAAACGAAAGGCTTTCAACCGTTTTTAGAAAGAGATTTGTAAATGAGGTTAGTCTCAACAGTCGAGTATAAACTTTAGCTAACTAAAGTGACATCGATGCAAAACATACACACGTCTGGGTAAATAAAATCGATATAAGCATAATTTCATAGTCTGTAAATGGAATCTTCAGCTTCCTAAATGAGCTTAAACACGGTTGATCTGTGGTTAAGGAATACTTGGTTTTATACGTGCATAAACTAATTACTTCTGACCTGTGTTAGCGCTGGAGGGCTCTGGAGTTGGAGCGACCACTTCCTCACTGGCAGCGGGACTCATCTCTTCGACGAAATTGTTTGGAAACACCCCTTTCTTCCCGTTCAACTCTCCTTCACACCAGCCGACATCCACATCTACTACATTTGTGATAATGTCTCCTACTTCTAAGGCAAGTTCGTCGTCCTGTTCGGGCTTGTAGCTAAAAGTGACGCGAGCTCTTCGACCTATCAACAGATGTGACCGCCATTGAGCCCACAATAACAACAAAAAGATTGAGTGGAAGACCTCAAGGAAAGCGATACTCACTCATGGTGATTCCAGAATAAAACAACAGCTAAAGAAGATGAATTAGAAACGCAAAATTGGTCTACATTTGGAGAATTATGAAGAGAATTTTAACTTTTGTTGGAAGGAATTTTCCCCGGTGCACTTGGAGGAGTTCTCGAAAGCAATGCCGAAAGGTATTGTGGGTCAACCGGTTGCTTAGTATCCGCGCATTCAGCTTGCGGTTACCAGGGCAACAGAGACCTAAAAACTGCTGACAAAAGCACTTTTTTAAAATTTCTTATGAATTACTTCCGCATGCATTCCCATAAATCAGTGCGGGCTATCAGTTGAAGTAAACTAACTGAGTTGAACTGACGCGTAGTATGCCAGCGTTGACAAGAGCTTTTGACAATCGTTACAACTCCGCCCATAGCAAAAATCACCAAATTGATCACAGCTTACAGGTGAACGTCATATTCGAACACATTTGAACGCGTCTCCTCAACTTAGCTTTTACAATAATCTTTGAAAGTTACGAGAAATTTACTACCTCGTTCGAGTAACTTCATTTTTTCCGAAACTGGTGGATAGCCTTACCTGATGCGGAAAGGAAGATGAAATGGAAAGCAGTTTGAAATGTCACTCAATAAATTCCTGTTAAATATCGGTTGAGAAATGCTTTTTTTTTTTTTTTGCACTGACAGCTCAGAAATTTTAGAATAACTGTTAGTTGAGATAGCAGAAATTTGCCTGAATATCCTGTATGCGTTACTCGTAAATAGGCAACAGTTAGTTTGCTAAGACGGATGCATGCAACGCTTCCTAGGGGGTCGGGCAAACTGAACTGAAACTGAACTGAACTGAACCTTTATTTACCCTCGTTTCAAAACGCTCCGCCACCTCTGAATAAGTAGTGTCGTTCAGTCGCACATGTGGGCTATTCAGATGAGACTAATATAGAATTTCCCCATGGTCCTAAAAAGGAAAACACTCTTGGGGGGGGGGGGGGTACTCCCTATAGTAGACTGTACGGGGAGACCACGCCCGAAAAGGGTACCTTCTTCAAGCTGGAGGTGGTTTAAAGTCTAGGGATTTCACAGGTGTAAGTATAGAAAAGCGCCGGTAGGGAAAACTGCCATTTAGGTATTTAAAAGGAACTTCAAAATACTTCGAACAGGCACACAGCTAACGGCTGGGTCATCTAAGTGTTTTAAAGGAAAACCCAAGTCTAAAGTTTACAAAGTGGTGCAGATTTCTGCGTTAATTGTGTAAAAGAGGTGACATTTTCTAGGTCTTTAAAAGGGTCACGTTTTCTGTCAAAAATGGGTAAAAAAAAGATTAGGGCTTTCGATCTCCGGGCGGAGCCTTTTAGTAAAAATCTTTGTTTTTTCCCTCTGTGGAAAAACGTTCAAGTGCATATAAGGAAGCGAAAATTAACTGAATGTTAACCCTTAATGATGCAACTGGCACGACTACAAATTTAAAAAGTGAAGTACACGAGGATTAGGTTTTATTGTCCACAATACTACGTCACTGCTGTTAACATCACGTGGTATTTTGGCGGCGCGCGCGATTTGATGAAAATGCGCAAAAACTTATTTTGATTCACGTAGACCTTTAAATCATTCCTTTTTACAAATCTCTTTAGCAAACTTCTGTACTTCATCTTTAGTAAAAGAGCCCTTGGCGAGGTCTCTGAGAAGTTGGTGGGTTTTACTTGGTTTGCTAGCTAACTCATCCACTTCAGCTTGGTAAACACGATCAGACGTTCCCACAGTGAAGAACTTTACACCCGTTCTTTTCAAAGTGTCTGCTAACTTTTTTGTGAGTTCAATTCCGAGGGAACTGAAGCCGTCAGTTAAAACCACGACAACCTTCTTTACATCTACGAGACAAACAAAGAAGCAAAAGTTATGAGTAACTCGGGTAGCATTTGGCGCAATAGAGTGAAATAAACTTAATTGGACGTCTACTGCCGTCTGTCCTACGACAAATATCAGTGGAACATTTAAATAACTTGTAAACCATCAAATAATGGCGTATGCTTAGTCTTAAACGTGTCTCTAGATCTATAGACCTAATCCAGTTTGAGAAAGAGGCCTCCTTAATTAATTCCAAGGATTCTGACTTCATATATTTTTAATTCTCTTTTTATATTTCTTTTTCATTAATAGTTATATGTTTTGTTAGTGTATTATTTAATGGCAGGTCCACACCAGCCTTTATGGTTGCCCTACGAGACCTGCCTTAACAAAAAGCTATTTATGTATGTATGTATGTATGTATGTAGGTCTATGTATGCTAACACTTTACCACAGAGCAGAACCAACTCATTTTCCTTTTACCTTTGCTGGAAGACCTCGCTCCTTGCGCCTTCGTAAAGATTTTGTTATGGATAACTTCAAGAGCAAAATTGAGTCTGGTAAAGGAGCCTTCATACTTGACTCCATCTATTGTCCTCAAGACGGATTCTTGGGAAGCTTCATCATCGAATTTCCTTTCCACATGTACGTATTGACTGTAAGACATAACAGCCACGTTCGCCCTGTCCTTTGAAATGTCAAAGTGTTTAACAAGATCTGCGGCGAACTTTTTTGTCGTTTCAAACACATCTTCTGGAACACTGGCTGAGCTGTCGAGCAGAATAACCATGTCTAGTTTATTGTGACATTTGAATTCTGCCTCTGGAAAAGAATATAAACAACCGCCTTCTTCAGTTTTTTTTTAACACTAATACTGATCCAACTATTTACATTAGTAAAAACTATTTTTAACATAAAAGGACTTTACGTATAAGTCACCATTAGAGTAAAAGTACTAAATAAAATACTTATTTTTATTCCTTGACGAAAACGTTCGTTCTTTTCTTTTTTAAGTTTGTAATCAGTTTTTAGCTACACAGCCTTGTAAATAATTATTTTAATACAAAGCGAAAAATATGGACAAACTGTGCTATATTGAAATGATTATCCTGGCTTTATATTATTAACTCCACCTCAGATAAAAACCAGAAAAAGCTAGCGATAACCGACATGAGATAAACAATCTCGTGTTTTTAGTTGGCAGGGATGAAGCGGCATACAGGGCAAAATCGAAAAAAAAAATACTTGTAAATTTAATACAAGGTAGTTTCATCTACTTACTCGTAAGAACAAGCAGCCAGCCAAGCAGTAGAGAATTAAAGAACACCTGGAAAACAAGGGAATGGTTCTTTTAGTTTACTCGATTTATGGAAACTTGGTAAATAAACGTCTCTATAATTTGTATCGGTTTCTAAAGTTTCTAAGAAACACCTGAGAAAGGACGAAAACGTCCCCAAGTTCTTTTAGTCATTATTTTTATAATTAAAATGCAGTGGTTTAACTCAAGGCCAAACAAATCTAAAGGCTGAAATGTTTGATAGAGTATTTTTGAAATGAAAGAATGCAATACATGTATTTAGAAAGATAACAGATTTTCTTTACGCCACAAAGCGCGCCCCGCGGGACGCGCGTACTGAGTGCGAAAACGAGCGTCGCAAGAAATTTAAGACGAAGGACTTTATAAAGGCTTATTATCTGTAAGAATTACGCGTTCCAAAAATGATTGGGTTGATATTTGAAAGAGAAAGTAGATGGAAAACTCTCTACAGACACAAGCCAGACAAGTCGACAGCCGACAGGTGACCATCACAAACCACGGAGCATTCTATGACGAGTTGACGTAAATTACAGCACAAACGTCACAACAAGGGGCTGTTATATCTTTCTGTAAAAGCTTAATCTAACTATAAGCTAATATAAGCCAATGGGCTTATTTATATTCGATGGGGTGGGGTAATTAAAGTTGTTATCGGATCGATTTTGGGGCGAATTATTTATCAATTTCTTTGCAACACCAAAAGAGACACTAAAATAAAATACAACTGTTTTGCACTGAGACCAGTAACCAAGTGTCAGTGCCTAAAGCAAACTATCTGAGACGACAATCTGATAGAGTTTTAGTCTCCGTTTTGCTTACAAGTGCGCAAATTAAGTTAAATGACTGTCCAGTTCAATGGCGGATTACGGTTTTATCAAAAAACACACCGTTCAATGTAAATTCCCGCAGGCATATTTTGAGGTCAAGCGCAGTAAATCGACACTGGAGGAAGATGTTAGTTTTCTCTAACCAAAACTTCACGAAGAACATGAACTAGCTTACCGGAAAAAACTTTTAAAACTGATAATTTAACAGTTGCCACCTAAAATTTCAGTTCAGCAAATGACATTTCGACAAAAGGATTGTAGACCTGTAGCAAATAACAACCAGCTGCAGGTCCAAACACCTAATTAACAAACAACTAGACAATAAGCTTGTGATAATACTGGCAACTGACATAATTCGAATTTACCGGAATTTGGATTTCAAATTTTGTGTATTAAAAAGTTCCCTAACACGGGCTGCAACTGGCCGTGAATACATGGCTTGCTCGACTGGCTTTGGGGGATTTTAAACTAAGTACATTTTTACAAGTGTTTACTTGTTCAATTTTTTTGTTTTAATAAATAAGTGAAGTTAATTATCGCATCTATTCCTGTCAGAGCGAAACACGTTCACTGTCAAAAAAAACATCACTTCACTTCCAATAGGCTTAGGGACGCCAGTTAAAAAATGACGGCAAAGCGAATTAATGAATTAAAAGTGTTAAACCTTTTTTAAGATTACGTTTAATTTAAACGCTTCACTTCTTGTCAGATAAATCCTAATATATTATTATTATTTTCTGTTAGCAACAAAGAGCGCTAAACAATACCTCAAAACAACAAAGTGAGCCAACTATTAGTAAATATTCGTATATAATACATTACCTTGTTCATTTCGACCGGCTTTTTGGAGACTTCTCTGGTGAGCGTAGAGGGACGTCAAGCTAACGGTGGAAGTCAATTAAAATATTAATTCGCCTGCACGCCTAACTACGTCACAGTCCCAGCGAAAGGACCAATTGCAAAGCCGCAAATGGAAAAGCAACTTAAGATCTGGAAACGAATTCTTTTTGGCCCGTATCACACAATATCTACACCACTTTTCATTTCGTATATTTTAGGTGGAAGAGAGGCTTAACTGTAAAACCTGACAATAGACCTCTTTAGCTTCGTTTGTTTGTTGTCCCATCGTAGACCACCTGATGTTAGCCTTAAGAATTATCTCTTTCAAACTCAAACAAATTCTCGTGAAAAGGACTGAATAATTTTTAGCTAGACAAAGGGACAATTCTCAGGGGAGCATCACATGATCTACAATGGGCAATTTACATACGTAGCTAAAGAGGTATATTGAGTGAGGGTCTGCATAAAACAATTAATGTGTCTATTATGTGTCAAGGAGAATTCTCGTCATTCTTGCCTGAACAAGACGTTCATGATATGCATGGCTGCCCATACAAAGCGGTCAACACTAGCCAGACGACCACCCACTAACCAGCTATTAACAGTGAACGACCTAAAATAAACGAAATTGGGGTTTTCAACGGTTGTGTTTTAAACTTGAAATAGCTAGTATGGTACTTCTTGTAACGAGTGTCTTTGACAAGGTTTGGGTTATTTACTTATAGCTTTCAATGAATGTCAGTTCAGTCTCTACCAGCAGGCCACCTGCCGTGGGCACTTAATTTCTGTAGCTTTATTCGTCTTACCGTAATGATTCAATTTAGCGCCCGGGGAGCTTATTTACTTTTGGCACCTCAAGGGAGGGCGCTTATTCGAGACAGGGCGCTTATTCGGGACAGGGCGCTTATTTAATTTTTTGAGAAACAACCAAATGTATCTTATAATAACAGGAACTGTAACAGTTAGAAATTGTTAAAAGTTCAGTTACTTTTAAAATAATTCTTCATTTTAACAGTAAATATATACATGAACTGTACGGTGAACGGTCAGGAGTTTATCTAGTTGACGTCAGTGACTTCAGTAGGGCCAGTTATTCACAATAGGGGCACTTATTAGAATAGGGGTGCTTATAAGAATGGGGGCGCTAATAAGAATGGGGGCGCTTATTGGAATAGGGGCGCTTATTTACAAAAACACATTCGAAGGGGGGGGGGCGCTTATTCGGAAGGGGGCGCTTATTGGAAGGAGGGCGCTAAATCGAATCACTGACGGTAAATCTCTTTTTTTTTTTGACAGAAAAATCGTAACCGACTAGGGTTTTCCGATTTAGCGGAAGATCCGCGGAAGTGGAATATGCCCATTTCAACAGAAATCAATTTCTGGACGTGAGAATCATTTAACCGACTTTAAATGATAAGTAAAATGAGTTGTTTATACCCTTTATATGGCGATTTCTTTAGTACAAACTTTTGAGCCATGATAACGTGCTCTTTACAAATACATCGCTTGTAAATTATAAACGTTTCTGCTCAACAAAGAATTCGAGCAAGGAATATTTCTTTCAACTGAAACAAGACAAACAAGATTTCCATGGCCAGTTCCCTGACTGGAGCGTCTCAACGTGGTTTAACGTCAAACGTCTTTTTACCGTCAACTGTCGAAAAAATCAGTTTTTAGTTGTCAAAATTGAGGTACCATTTTAGCAGCTCCTCTCGGACCTCTGGCTTCTCTCGGGTTTGTTTGTAACATTTTAAAAACCAGTGACTCTTGTCATCTTGAGCGTTGCCAATCACAAGGAAAGTGAGAAATGCACGAGCCTGGGCGTTTTGTAGTTCGGGAAACCCTGACGATCAGCACGAGGAAGCACGAGCTTTTAACACGCATTTGATTACTCAACCGGGCATAATAAATGAAATTTTCACGATTACCGCTAGAACGGTTTTTGCGAGGCAAAACGTTTTCGTGTTTTTCACACGTTGTTGATCAAGTTAGACTCGATTTGCATTGGCGTCCTTTTTAAAGTTCACGTCTGTTTGGTGCCGGTCGGTATAAAACGCAGACCATGCAGACTGCAGACTGCAGACTGCAGACCGTGCAGACCGTGCAGACGGTGCAGACCGTGCAGACTGAGTAATTTTTTTTTTCTTCTTTTTTTACATTGTGTTTCACAAAACTTTTGACGAACGGTTTCCGAAGTTCGTTTGAAATTCGCGAAGTTCGCTACGAACTTTAGGGGAATTTCATTATGTAGTTGTCAATCAAATTACGAACTTCGAAACGAAATTGTGAATTTCACGTGCAGCGAAGTTGAAAGGTTGAGGAGTTCGCAAGTTGAGAAGAAGTTCGTCCAGTTTGTTTAATTTAATGAAATGAATCCGTTCACGGTACAAGGAAAGGCAATTTCAAGTCCAGGAAGGCAGGAAATCATCTAAAGTTGGCTTCAAGGTCAAGGATTATTTTATTTAGCTTACAGCTTGTTGAGTTTTCTTCTACTGTCAGAGAGCGCGTTACACTGTAAACATTGGAACATTTTAAGTTATAGGTAAAACGAACTGGTCGGATATAGCAGTTTATTTGTTAAATTCAGGTTTCTAGTTCAATTTTATAACGTAAACAAATGCTTCGGTTGGTAGTTATGTTTTGGGAATACAGGGTTTTCTTGAGAAATCCCCCAAAAAATTTTACAGTCCTTAATAATAAAATATAAGTAATTCGTAAATAAATACACATTTCAATTGTTCCAAAGCAAGTGTTGTTTATTAGTAAAAAAAATTTTTAACCAAAGCTTATTTTTTTGCAAATATAAATTCTTTCAGAGGAACAGAGTTTATCACGAACAGACAGATGGCGTGACTTGCGTGTTGTGTAAACACAGAAGTATAACAACACGGAATTGAAAAGTTCTGGTTTTCCGCAGATTTTCCAAACTGATGTGTATTCAAGAAGGAAAACGTTTTTTTCTCTTTAGAAGATTTTTACGGCACACACAAACAGTATTTTTATATGTAAACCGGTTCATCTGTTGAAATTTTTTCCTTCGAAACTGCACACGGCAGAACTTGTAATCTATTTTTAGTCGGGTGTCGGGTGACATTGGGAAAACTCAGTTGTAACATTCACAAACCATTTTCAGGGCAGCCTTGCTTTTTAGTCCGTTGATGTCCTGCCTTACTGGACTTGGGATTGCTTTTTGCTGTACCGTGAACGGATTCATTTCACCAAATTAAACAAACTGGACGAACTTCTTCTCAACTTGCGAACTCCTCAACCTTTCAACTTCGCTGCACGTGAAATTCACAATTTCGTTTCGAAGTTCGTAATTTGATTGACAACTACATAATGAAATTCCCCCTAAAGTTCGTAGCGAACTTCGCGAATTTCAAACAAACTTCGGAAACCGTTCGTGAAAAGTTTTGTGAAACACAATGTAAAAAAAGAAGAAAAAAAAATTACTCAGTCTGCACGGTCTGCACCGTCTGCACGGTCTGCAGTCTGCAGTCTGCAGTCTGCATGGTCTGCGTTTTATACCGACCGGTTTGGTGCACATTCAAGCAATTATCGTCGTTGAACGGATGCCTTATCACGGAAATAACAATAATAACTATCCGGTTTTGGCCGCGTAAACTGAGGTTTCTTTACTCGTACGGTCGAAGCCGAGACGTGCACACTACATTAAGTTTAAAGAGAAGATGGCTCCTGTTCTTCTTTTTAAAATGATATCCCAGCATCGGGCGAAACGATGTACTCATATCGGGATGCGTGCGCGGTTCAAACTATTCACCCTCATAGAAAATCCAGCTGAGGTCCCGGATACTCTTTGCTTACGATGTCGATACTAGTTTGTTCCGAATAAAGGACATTCGACTAAAGGCCGTCAGTATATCAAACATTTTATATAATTTAATATAAATGCAGTCTGACCAACTTATTACTACTACGCATCGTTACAGAACAAAAGTACTGAGTGACTTTGAGTTAAAAACAAAGTTATCAAATTAAATTGAGTTCAATTCACAGATTCATTTAGCGCGGAAAATAGGTGCGAAATTCCGCGAAATTCCGCTAAATCGGAAAACCCTACTGTACAAGTTGCAGAAGCGACAACTTTTCACAAGAAGGTCTTAAATAATTCTGAAAATTTGTCAACAAATTGAAGTAAATAAACGTGGCTGACAAGTCTTACGGCTCCAAACATTGGCGTAAAGTTTGCCTTGTCGGGCTTTTAAGCGCCTTTTTAACTGATTTAGCCGGCCGAAGGCCGGTAATAGAGATAATAAACAAACCGATATAAACAGATATAAACAAATAAACAGATATAAACAAACAGATATATATAAGCAGATATATATAAACAGATATATATAAACAGATATAAACAAACAGAATTAAAAGAGGGTCTTATAATGCATGCTAACCGATATGTCGATTTTTTTTTGTTTACACTTTGCAGTTATATAAACTCTTTAGTGAGAACGATACCCACGAGAATAACAGTTATTTAAAGACCTATTCTCTTTCCTTTTAACACTACAGGAAATAGTCTATAAGTATTTGAAAATTGAGTTTTTTCTAAAAATATTAGTCCTTGGTTTTTATAGACTGTTTGTGCTAGACTGTATGTCTGACTATCGGTCGTTGTCCGAAGTTACATCCTCAAAAAAACCTTCCATTTACCCTTACATTCATTCTGCAGTAAGAAAACTCAAGACATTAAAAATATGAAAAATGCTTACCGGTTACCGGTATATAGAGAAACCATCGCCTGGGGAATAAAAATTCGCCACGAGTAACCGCGCTCCCGAAGTAACACGTTACTTGTAATGAAAAATTTAAGTAGAATCGAAACATGTGCCAATGTGGGTATTTTGTAATAACGTATTATTAAACCTTTTCTGCACGTTTGGAATTTGCAAGTTTGATTATAATTCAAAATTAATTAGGTCATTTTTATTCATTCATGCGCACCGTTTGCCAACTTGCAATTAAAAATTTCGCAACCGACTTTTAGTTCGCTTCAACTGAAACCTTTGGGCAAAGTTAGGTCTACTTTGCGTTGCCTTTACGGATCTTCCGCCAACTTCAAGAGAACGAATCCGCTTTCATTCTCGTCCCCATAGCCCTTTCGTTTCTCTTAGCCGGCTTTTAGAGGACCGGCGAGTTTAGCTTGGACATTGAGAAAGAACTCCGCTTTCAGAAACAAGCGTGTTATAAAAGTTGTTTATTTTACTATGAAACCAAAACTTTGCTTGGCAGGTAAGAGAACGTTTCTTTACGGTGTAATTTACACAATGTGATTCTCAGACTAATCGTTAGCATTTCAGCTAGTGAACTGTAACATTCCTTAGTGGAAGCCGCCAACTGCTCTAAACGAACAAATACATTTTTCTTTTTTCCAGAAGGAGTTTGGAAATACTTTGGATACAGCCAGCAAGTTTTGAGAGTCCAAGGAAAGGACAGGCATTGAAAATCTAAATGCTCGCCTTATTGAGGTAACTTCAGAGTATAATTTAGAACTCAAACATCTTTTCTTGTATAATTACCAAAAAACTGAGATCAAATTTTGTTTTGAGATTTATTAAGACATCGAATTTGTACGTGATTTGCAAAATATATATGGGTTATGGCCGTTCAAAGCGGCAGCAAAACCCAATTACTACTAAATTTTACAATTCCTAAGAGGTAGCCGACAACTTTTTCTTTTTCTACAACAATCATTCCGCTTGTTTTTTTAGAAGATTTTTGGATACAGTTACCAAGTCTAAGAATGTGGCCAGAGATAAGACTGGAAAAGCAACGAAATATTCCCTCCTTTTGGAGGTAAGTTGGGAGTTTATTAGCACTCTTATATTTTATTAGATTACATTTTATTTTGAGAATTTAGAAAAGGACTAGCTTGAACATTTTTACAAGTCAAAACAATAACTCGGTAAAGCTAATCTTAGAATAGTAACAAGGCCCTTACAGTTATTCATCAATGAAAGTGCCAGAGAACACTCGATATTTTCACCATTAAAGGGCGTCATTTACTCGTGTCGACGTTTTTTGATGGACAATATTCTCTCAACGTTAATTTATCTTATTTTTTCAGAAGGTCTTTGGATACACTACAGTTTCCAAGATCAAGTATGTGGCCACAGATGAGACAGGAAAGGCAATGAAAAAAACCTCTTCATAGAGGTAAGTTAAAAGTTTAGCACTCTTGTCTGATATTATCGCTAAATTTATTTTTTGCGTGCCTGAACAACAACAAGGTAAAGCATATTTCAGAATATATAACTAAAGGTCTACTGACAGAAATTCAAAACGTCAACAAAAACCCAGCTTTCTTTTTTGCGTTATTTATTTGTAAGATTCTGAGAATCGTCAGCATTTTCAGTCAGCTAATAAATTTCACCATTCATAATGGATAGTGGACAAACTTTGCTGGACGAAAGTCATTTTTGCTATTTCCTTTTTTTCAGAAGATCTTTTTATACCGTTATCACGTTTAAGTATGTCACGGTGGCCACAAAGAGTCTGGCGGGCAATGAAAAATACTTGCTTCGTATAGGTGAGTAAAGGCACTTTTGTATATAATTACTTAATAGATTAAATTCATCTCAAAATCAAAGAGCAGGACTATTTTTAACACTTTTACTTGTCTAAACAATAACACACGATAAAGCTGATTTCGGAATAGTATTAAACTAAAAGCTTTACAGAAATTGCAAGCACAGCAAAACTCAATCTTACTTCTCTTTTTCTGGGCGTCATTTATTCGCATGGTTCTCAAACCTCGCCAGCATTTCACATAGGTAGCCGACAAATTCTGGTGGACAATAGACATTTCTACATTTCTTTCATTTTTCAGAAGATCTTTGGATACAGTTACCAAGTTCAAGTATGTGGCTACAGATATGACAGGAAAGGCAATGAAAAATGTAAGTTAGGAGTTTATTAGAACTCTTGTCTTCGACTAGATTTTATTTTGAGAGTTTAAAAATAACTCAGTAAAGCTAATCTAAGAATACTAACTTCTTCTGCCTCGCAGTTATTTTTCATGTGGTTCTCTGAATCGTTCGTCAGCCTTTTAAACTCTTGATCAGCAACTGTACTGAACCATTGATAATTGTTAGCGGACACATTTTTGATGGATATTAGACATTCTTTTACTTTCTTAGGAAATCTTTGGATACAGTTGCCAAGTTCAAGAATGTGGCAAGGAAATGAGAAGCTGGATGTGACCATCACGAAGGTAAATAAGAAGCTGAATTTAGAACTCTTGTTTTATATAATTCCAGAGAAGATTTAATTTTATCTTGCAACTATTAACCCATAACATGCTAAGTCCGGATTCCGGGTTTTGGTAAAATGGTCATTTAACCACTTATGACGTCAAGAGTTTGGATAGATCTTTCCACAGGACTTTCCGTCTTGAATTTTGACTGTATACCGACAAAGCTAACCGAAAAAACCCTGATAAATTTTTGGTGTTAAATTGGCGCTAAAACAGGTCAATATACCCGTACTTGATCATGGTCTCTTTTCCAGAGTTTTCAATTGATTTAGATCAAAACTTTTCGGGTCAGTAGAGTGGGTGTACAGAGTAAAAGATAGAGAGAATAAGAAAGCAGAGAAAAAAGAAAAGGAAAGGAGCGAGGAAAAAATCGGAACGGTTCCGCAAAAAAGTCGAAATTTTGCCTTACGCGCATACACCAAAGCAAAATGTTATAAATTACTGCATGGAAACTTCATCAAGAACTTACATACTTTCGTGTAATATAGTGCATTTTTTGAACAGTTCAGAGAAATTTAGGACCGTAGAGCCGGTGAAAACAATTTTTTAAAGTGATTTCAGCATATTAAGGGTTAAACATAATTACAGTTTCTAAAAATAAAGAAAATACGTACATATGTCTCTAATCAACAACTCGGTAAAAAATCATCTCAGAACAACTTGGGCTCTACCGTAATTCAAAGCGCCAGTAAAAATCAGATATTCCTTCTCTAGAAATGCGTCGCGTAGCTCTCAGAATCGTTAGCATTTCAGCTACCTATCTGCGCCATTTTAATTGGTAGCCGACAATATTTGATGGACAATAGACATTTCTTTCTTTTTTCAGAAAATCTTTGGGGACAATTACTAAGTGCAAGACTTATGCTCAGGTAACAACTCGTTTTTGTAAAATCCTGGATCAATGCTAAAACAAGCTAAGCTAAGAACGTAATCCCAAGCTGGGTGGCGGGTTTCGTGCGTTTCACTTGGTACTTGTCAAGCGGGGATTACATATTGTCTGTCTAGTCGTTGCATCCAATTATCTAAAAGAAATGAATGATCTTTGTTTTTTGGAGAACGGGTTGTAAATACATTGTAAGTACATTGTGGGATTCCAACCCACAAACTTCAGGTTGTATAGTTCTACTGCTCTACCATCTGAGCCACAGAGCCATGATGGAAATAGAGCGTGAGTGATTCCCAGTTGTTTCACTCAGAAATATGCCTGGAGATGGTTCTAAACTAAAAAGAAAAACAGATGGGGTTCGAACCCACGAACTACAGGTCCACTGCTCTACCATATAAGCTACAGTGCCATGATGGGAATAGAGCGTGAGTGATTCCTAGTTTATTCACTCAGAAATATGCCTGAGGATAATTCTAAATAAAAATGCACAGTAAATCCTGACCACATCAAAAAAATCCGTCGCTTTGGTGGGATTTGAACCCACCTTGACCTTCGGGTTTCAGGTTTACTGCTCTACCATCTAAGCTACAGCGCTACGATGGGAAAAGCGCACGAGTGAATCCTTTTCGATGCACTCATTTGTATGCCATAGAATGGTTATAAACTTAAATACACTGTAAAATCTGACCACTGAAAAGAAAGCGACTTAGGTGGGGTTAAAAGACGTTTGATAGCTCTATTAATAAACAATTATTCCACTCGCGCTTGTTGGATGTGAAACGACCATAGTCGGTCATCTCATATTCAAGAGATTGCGCTTTTGTGGAATAATTGTTAAGGATACTAACTTGTTAGTTATGAATTACATCAGACAGGAAAAAGACCGTGGCTGCCCGCCAGTTGCCATTTTAAGAATGTGGCAAGGAAATGAGAAGCTGAATGTGAGCATTATTAAGGTAGCTAAGAACTGAAGCCGAATTTAAAACCATTGTTTTATAAAATTTCCGAGCAAATTATCTTGCGACTTTTAAACATGATTACAGATTCTAAAAAGAAAATATGTATATATGTCTTTAAAGAACAACTCGATAAAAAATCACCTCAGAACAACTTGGCCTCTACCGTTATTCAAAGCTCAAGGTAAATACCAGATATTCTTTCTCTAGAAAGGCGTCGCGTAGCACTCAGAATCGTTAGCATTTCAGATACCGATCTGCGCCATTTTAATTGGTAGCCGACAATTTTTGATGGACAAATAGGCATTTCTCTCTTTTTTCAGAAAATCTTTGGAGACAGTCACCAAGTGCAAGACTGATGCTCAGGTAACAACTCGTTTTTGTAAAATCCTGGATCAATGCCAAAACAAGCTAAGCTAAGAACGTAATCCCAAGCTGGGTGAAGGGTTTCGTGCGTTCCACTTGGTGCTTGTCTACCTGCACGCTCCCGAGGAGGTTGCAGTTAATGGGGGCAAGCTGCTATGCCACCTTCTGGAATTCCACCCTTTGTGATTGCACGTGGGTGCGCGAGTCAGGTCTACGAGTCAACTCAGATCTGGGTAGCAGAGTGGTGGTTAAGGCTGATAATTATTTTTCAGTTGGTGGCAGTGACCATTGCAGCCACTCACCGGCTGTAACCTCCAGAGGACTGCCTGTAGTTTAAGCCGGGATTACATATTGTCTGTCTAGTCGTTGCATCCAATTATCTAAACGAAATGAATGATCTGGGTTTTTTGAGAACGGGTTGTAAATATATTGTAAGTACATTGTGGGATTCAAACCCACAAGCTTCAGGTTATAAGTCCACTGCTCTACCATCTAAGCTACAGAGCTATGATGGGAATAGAGCGTGAGTGATTTCCAGTTGATTCACTCAGAAATATGCCTGTAGATGATTCTAAAATAAAATTAAAAACAGATGGGGTTCGAACCCACGAACTACAGGTTCACTGCTCTACCATCTGAGCTACAGTGCCATGATGGGAATAGAGCGTGAGTGATTCCCAGTTGTTTCACTCATTTATATACCTGAGGATAATTCTAAATTAAAATACACAATTAATCCTGACCGCTTAAAAAAAATCAGTCGCTTAGCTGGTATTCGAACCCACACCACATCAGGTTTACTGCTCTACCATCTAAGCTACAGCGCTACGATGGGAAAAGTGCATGAGTGAATCTCATTCGATTCACTCATTTGTATGCCATAGAATGGTTATAAACTTAAATACACTGTAAAATCTGACCATTGACAAGAAAGCGACCTTAGGTGGGGTTTAAAGGCGTTTGATCACTCTATTAATAAACAATTATATATTCCACTCGCGCTTCTTGGATGTGAAACGACCATAGTCGGTCATCTCACATTCAAGAGTTTGCGCGTTTGTGGAATAATTGTTAAGGATACTAACTTGTTAGTTATGAATTACATCAGACAGGAAAAAGACCGTGGCTGCCCGCCAAACTGTTATGAAGGGTAAAGTATAAATGTATAAATGACTATGTAGTGTGATTGTAAGTTCATTGTGGGATTCCAACCCACAAGCTTCAGGTTGTAGGTCCACTGCTCTACCATCTAAGCTACAGTGCTATGATGGGAATAGAGCGTGAGTGATTCCCAGTTGATTCACTCAATATGCCTGGAGATGATTAAAAACTAAAAAGAAAAAAAAACAGATGGTGTTCGAATCCACGAACTACAGGTCCACTGCTCTACCATCTAAGCTACAAAGCCATGATGGGAATAGAGCGTGAGTGATTTTCAGTTGATTCACTCATTTATATGCCTGAGGATAAGTCTAAATTAAAATACACAGTAAATCCTGACCACTTAACAAAAATCAGTCGCTTTGGTGAGATTCGAACTCACGACCTTCGGGTTACAGGTTTACTGCTCTACCATCTGAGCTACAGCGCTACGATGGGAAAAGCGCATGAGCGATTCCCATTCGATTCACTCATTTGTATGCCATAGGTTGATTATAAAAACTAAAATACACTGTAAATTCTGACCACTGAAAAGAAAGCGACTAAGGTGGGGTCCGAAGGCGTTTGGTCGCTCTATAAAAACAATTATTCCACTCGCGCTTGTTGGATGGAAACGACCATAGTCGGCCATCTCATATTCAAGAGTTTGCGAGTTTGTGGAATAATTGTTAAGTTTACTAACTTGTCAGTTATGAATTACATTAGACTGGAAAAAGACCGTGGCTGCCCGCCAAACTGTTATGAAGGGTAAAGTATGAATGTAAATGACTAAGTAGCTTGACTGAGGTTGTTATTTTGGGTTTTTCTCCAACATTTTCAAATTCTAATTCGATCTAGACAGAGGACCCGCATGAAAACCAGCTACGGCTGATGTGGCTTCCTCTCTAAATATTGCGCCCTTTATTTCTTCCGTCTGACCTCATGGAACAGAGCCAGTGCCAGAGTGACTGCCATGCGAGTGCTTGTGAAGACATGACTCCCCTGCCAGTGCAAGTGCAGGAAACCTGAGCGTGTGCCTGTGTCCATTTGGTCAGAGAACGAACTGGCTTTATGTCAGTTGGACTGAAGTATCAAAATTAGAATGCAAAATACTCGATATATATATATGGCTAAAAAACAGTAAGATCAGATCAAAGGGTTGTACTTTCAGTGGAAGAGAAAGGTTGGGATTCGAACCCATAACCATCAAGTTACAGGATTATTGTTCCATTTCATTCACTCATTTATATTACTGAAGATGATTCTAAACTAAAACACTGCAGTGACCACTGAAAAATGTTCAGTGGCTTAGGTGGGATTCTAACCCACGACATTTTGGTTACAGGTCCACTGCTCTACCATCTGAGCTACAGAGTCATGATGGGAATAGAGCGTGAGTGATTCCCAGAGTCATTCATTGATGATTTAAATATACCTGATGATTTCAGTCTGAACTAAAATATACTGTAAATCCTGACCGCTGAAAAGATAGCGACTTAGGTGGGATTCGAGGGCGTTTGATTGCTTTAGTAAAACAATTATTCCACATGCGTTGTTCAGTGTTGGATATGAGATGATTATAGCCGGCCATCTCATATTCAACGAGCGCTCTTGTGGAATAATTGTTAAGGATACTATTTTTTTTTTTATTGATAACAGACAGGGAGACCGTGATGCAACAACCGTGTTTAAAGTTCTATTCTATTCTATTCTATTCTATTCTATTCTATTCTATTCTATTCTATTCTATTCTATTCTATTCTATTCTATTCTATTCTATTCTATTCTACAAAGTATGGCCATGTAAGACTATGTAGGACGGATAGAAGATAAAATAAAAATCTAGAACTGCATATAAAAATATTGTTCATGTATCAATTTAAAGCTATGTAGGTTCATGTATGACAATGTAAGGCGGAAAAAGGGTTAAAAAATTAGAACCTAGTAATCCTGTATCTATAGCTAAATAAGGTTCATGTATCACTCTGTAAGGTTATGTAGGTCCATGTATGACAATGTATGGCATGCAACTCGTGTTTAACTATAAGTACCGCTGCTGCGCACATGCTTTTGTTTTCATCTTTGTTTATTTCTTGCTTTTTCAGTTCTTTTTTTTTCAGATCCTGTTCAAGGGATTGGTATCCTTGATTTAATTTAATTTTTTATTTCATACTCATAATATAGTTTGTTGTTGATGTTGCTGCTGCTGCGCCTGCTGTTTGCCACGAGTGTATAAATTTTACTGATTCTAATGTAGATAAAAAGGATTTTTACTTTCCAGAATATGTTTTTTTTCGGGGTGCTTCACTTCCTATGATAAAAAAATATTACTTATCATATAGTCTCACATTTGCACATCTACTAACGTTTATCACATTTACACGCAACGCCTGTCTCACAAATCCGAACTATTAGCATCGAGCAGCATGTTTGTTTATTCGATTAAATTGCGAGGAAGCAATTATAAATGATTGAATCCTCCGATCCAAGTCCAGTCACATTGGGACTAGGAAAGAAGCGGATAAATGATTTTAATATCGTCGCCACCAAGCAATCTTCGGAAAGCTTCGAAAATATTCGGCAGAGTCCGTAACATCCGCGAATATATTCAAAACCTCGGAAACATCTTCGGAATTCCAGTGTCTCTGTCTTCGGAAAGCTTCAGACGTTAACCGATCATCTTCGAAAAACTCCGAACATATATCTTCGAAAACGTCGAAAACATCTTCGGAAATCCGGTTTCTTTGACTTCGGAAAGCTTTGGACATCTTAAGTATCGAACATCTCAGAATACATATTTTAAAAACGTTAGAAACTTGTTCGGATACTCTTAAAGTATATACTCTAGACAAAAAAAATATTCATGTTTAACTCTTTAAGGATATGCAGGGCTATTTTGACAATTTATAGCTATGTAACTCGTGTTTAACTGTAAATAATGTTCATGTAAGAGTCAGCAAGGTCATGTATCACCATGTACGGTTATGTAGGTCTATGTTTGGTACAGTGGTTATGATTCGCGCCTTCTCTTGTGTCATTTTGGTATCAAAACCGCGGGTGCGTACACGTACATCCTTTTGTTTTCATCCTTGTTTCTTTTTTTTTAGATCTTTTACAGGTCTGGATCAGGAAACTGGTATCCTTTATTGTATTTTGTAACTTCATTTTCTAAGTTGTTGTTGTATCGTTATTCATTAAATAGTTTCAATGTAGTTTCTGTTGTTGTTGATGCAGCTTTTTGCCCTGGGTTAAAATAAATCACTTTTAGCTGTAAAGGACGCAAGGCATAATATAAAAATATTACATTCATTTGGTAGATAAATAGGATTTTTACTTTCCAGGATACGGTCCATTTCGGCTTAGCTCACGTGCTATGATAAGTAAATAATCTTACTTATCTAAAAAAAATCGTTCACGAAGTCTCCATATGCGAATATCTTCGGCAGCTTCCGTTGATCGTATCACCGAACATTACAGAATAAATTCGACAAACGTCGCTAACGTCTTCAAAATTCCAGGTACTCTCACTTCGTAAAGCTTCGGACAACTTCGGCAGTGTCTATACATCGTGTACTCGACATCTTCGAACATCTCAGAATATTGAAAACCGTCAGAAACATCTTCGGACTGATTTCGGTAACTCCAAACATCTTACTCATATTTGCCCGATGAGATAAATAAAGTGTTGCTGTGTAGCACTTTGGCTTTCAATTCGTGTAAAAAAAAAATGTTAGTAAAGTGCTTAAATCGGTTTTTAAAAAGAGAGAGCGAGACGTTCTGGGAAAACCTCTTCTTCATCGGCCTCAAATGTTCTGCTTTGAGACTGATGAAGGGGTTTTCCCTAAACGTCTCTCTTTCTCTTTTTAAAAACATTTAAGTACTTTTTTAACAAATTTTGTGTGCGTTCACAGCTTGGAAACCTCAAAAGGAGTGAGGACACTGGGCCCGAGTCTCTCATATAAGAACTCTTGAGACGACAGTACAAATGGTAGCTGACCAGCAGTCAAATTCAAGATGGCGGACGGTAAGTGACGATTTTCACTAAATTCAAATATTTTCTTTGAAGTTTACTACATACATGTACAGTTTGCTTACCCGCTTTTCTTGAAAATAACACCAAATTGCCTATTGTATGGCTTAATTAAGTTTGCTTTTAATAATGATACATTTCTTTAATTTTTAACCTTTTTCTTTTTATTTGGGTTCCAGTGTACACAGGCATGCGCAAGGACTTGCTGTTATATCAACGGGTTCCTTGTTAAATTGCAGAGAAGATGCTATGGGGTGAAGATAGAGGACCTGCAAAAATGGTATTTATTCAAATCTGTCAGTTTTTAAATTTATGGGACTTGATTTTACAGGAGAGAAGTACCTGCATGCATGATGTATGATCTGAACAAGAAATTAGGTCATGTCAGAGGTTTTCCATCCCCTTAGACACAGGGGCAGTTAGTAGGGTTCAAGGGAAAGGCGAATCTGTGGGAAAATATTCAGCAAAGAAAAGTTGGAGTGTTAGAAAAGTGCCCCTTGGGAAAGAGTCTTACCAGGCTTGTTTGAAAGAGCTCTTTGAATGCTGCCTCCTGCTTGGACAGAAAAGTCCTTTATACTCCATTAGTATTAATCTGTGTTATACCCTACACATGAGGGGTGTCGAATGGTAATTGAGAGACTTCACAAGATGGTGAGACTGATATCTTTTCTGCGAACCAGAGACCTTTTTAGCCTTGTAAAAGAAATTGAGACTCCGAGAAGGCGTCAAAGAAAAATTCGAGACGGCGAGACCCCTGAAATTTGGCTAAAATTTTGCGAGACGCATGTTTTGAAGGACCATTCACCACCCCTCACATGAGATTAGATATTTACAGCAAAACAACATGGAGCATTTAGCAATGGCCAACCTATATAAATTTAAGAATGTGTTGTTACCGCAGAGCAACATGGATTTATTTATAAATGGTCAATCTTTGTTGTTGTTGATTTTTCTTCTAGGCTGTGTTACTGGATGTTGACTCGTGTAGGTCAAGAATTCCAAAAATGATGAATGTGGAGACAAAAGACAAATACACCAGTATTCTTCTGGGTAAGTCATAAAAAATAAAATTAAAGTATACAATGCTTGTTGCTTTATTATGCATTTTTAAACTAAAAACATAATTCGATCAACACTCCTGTGGCTTGTTTAAAAACGTTTTTTTTTTTTATTCCACTTATAAGCCCTTCTGGATATAAGCGCATCTGCTTATTAGCCCACACAAAACCCCTTTATGAAGTTGTATAAGACCAGACTTTTAACCGGAATTTTACGGTATTCAATGCCTTAGCTTGTATAGTGCTAGATTTTTACTGATCAAATGACTTGCTGTGTCAATAGGTTCCTTGCTAAATAGCAGAGATGATGCCGTGGTGTGAAGATAGAGGACCTTGGGAAAATGGTATTTATAATATTACAATCTATGTAACTTTTAAATTTACTACGCTTGTTTTTAAGGTCAAGGACCTGAGAGCTTATTTTGGGAATTTAAAGAGTATTGGAGTAGAGAAGTGATCACATGATGTTTGGTCTTAAAACAACATTAAATATGGGACCCCACCCGGAGGGACTCCTATATGAAAAGGCTGGGATGCTCATGGAAACTTGTGAAAAGAACGCTAAAAGAGACCAATCTAAGTGTTTCTTAAGTTTCTGTTGACCCCTAAAAGATACCAAAAAACTAAGAACAGAATATATATTTGTTTATTTATTTGTGTACAGCCCTAAACGAGACCATAATGGCTAAAAATATTGGCGTTTTGCCTGGAACACCCTAAGCGAGACCAAAAATCCGAAATTTACACCCCTAAGCGAGACGATGAATATCCCTGCACCTTTCATATTATGTGGGTTCAGCCCCCCCCCCCCCCTCCTCCGAGTGGTTCCCATCCTATGGATCCTAGGGAGTCTACTATGTACCCTGTCCCCCAAGTGTTTTTGTTAAAAAATATACAGTTGAATCCCGATAACTCGAACCTTCAAGGGAAGTCGAAAAAGGTTCGAGATATCGGGAGTTCGAGTTATCGAGGATAGAATTAGTAAGAAAATGACCTGAAGGGAAAACAAAAATGGGAGGGGGGGTTCGAGTTACTGAGGGTTCGAGTTATCGGGATTTAACTGTATGCATATACCCCCAAAGAGCCAAATAATGCATTTTACTAAGCAACATTAATTTAAAGCATGGCATTTCTTTTATTAGTGAAAGTTGTATTCACTTCTAGAATGTGTTGTTTATAGCAAAACAGCATCGATTGGTTTATAAATGGTCAATCTTCATTGTATTTTTTTATCTACCAGGCTGAGCTACCGATCGTTGACTCAGTTACATTGGTAAAGCATTCCATGAACAATTAATATGAAGGAAAAAGACTTACTACAGCAGCAGTTTTCTGGGTGAGTCATAATGAAATAAAAATAAAGTATACACCGTAGACTGTAGTTATTAATGATATACTGTAGACTGTATACTGTGGACTGGATGAACATTCATTAATTATATGCCAAAGTACCAGTTATTATAGATATTTTAGATTTTTAATTTTAGATTGCTAATTGTTTACGTAATAGTTTTTCAAATTTTTAATTTTTTAGATTGTTAATTATTTACTTAAAGATGAATTCCAGTCCGTACTGCGCAATCTCGGCTGCAATGTTTATGTGAGCCCACACGAAGGGAATGTTTACAAGCAAAACTAAAAATTCCGCGACAAACTTACCTTTTTCTTCATTATTAACGCCAGATATCCTTGCAGAACAAATAATAACGAGTAGAAGAACCTTGACGCTATTTCAAACCGACGTTTTAGCTCATCGGAACTTCTTGAACGAAACGAACTGTAATGGCGGACTAAAAAAACGTCATGTATGCTGTCACCGAAGTGTAACGTTTCAACGAATTCAAAACAAAAACGTAAACAAACCCCGAGTCTGCGCAGTACGGACTGGAAATCATCTTTAATAGATATTTTAAATTTTTAAATTTTAGATTGTTAATTATTTACGCAATAGATATTTTAAATTTTTAAATTTTAGTAAGGGGACCTAAATAGGGATGACCTCATGGTCCTCCTTTTCAGATACAATTTGTAGGACGGTGTTTGACTTTACAATTTGTTACAAGTGGTAGAGTCTTCATGGCAGTGAGGCCTTGTAGGTAGAAATACTCCAAAGAAAAAGGTTAATAAACACAAGCAACCTAAGCTAGCTGTAGGCTTTCCTAAGTGCTATTTAACAATTAGATCATGAGCTCGAGATTTCTATCACACATAGAAATCGAGAGCGAATAATCTACCGGTAATAGCCCTTTTTACAGTTCCCGGCGCCATATTGGAAAAGTAACCGCGCAGACATCAAAGCGAGGCTAGAGTTGACCGGCGCCTGAGCGAGAAGAGAGATTACAGTGAGGATTCGGCAATTTGCTCGTCTTTTTTCGCGTTTTTCGAAAATAATCGAAAGTTTCAATTCTAATATTACTCCTTCGTCATCTCCTAAGATGTAAGGAAAATATTGGACTGCTTTTGGCTGTAAAAAAGGCGAGCGAGCTTCTCACGGGTCTTCACTTGTTTTGGTTTCCCAAGGAGATCCAGCGAAGAAATCCAAGATGTAATCTGATAAAGCGCCAGCATGCATGGCAAGGGAAATTTCTTCGTCTTTAAAGCAAATGTTCTTTTCTCAGATCATTACAGCAAAGGATACTAGGATATTTACTAGGATAGCTCTTCGCCTATGAGATAATATTAAAACTTATTTTACTAAGCTAATATTAAACTCTATCTAAAAGTAACTCTTTGTTAAATTTAGTCTTGTAAAAATACCAAAAATCTACCCGACTAAAAAAAAAACCGTTTGCAAAATTGGGAATAATTTCCTGATTTGGGATATTTATTTCACTGTAAACTTGTCAACAGTAGAGCATTATTGATGTAAAATATTATCAACATCATCTTTAGTGATAAGAAATAAGTAAACAAAAGTTTTGTAAACATTGCACATTAAAAACCTTTCGTAAATCCCACCGGCTTACTCAGGCGTTTTGTGTATATATCCTTTGCTGTTATGATCATCTGAGAAAAGAACATTTGCTTTAAAGACGAAGAAATTTCCCTTACCATGCTGGCGCTTTATCAGATTACATCTTGGATTTCTTCGCTGGATCTCCTTGGGAAACCAAAACAAGTGAAGACCCGTGAGAAGCTCGCTCGCCTTTTTTACAGCCAAAAGCGGTCCAATATTTTCCTTACATCTTAGGAGATGACGAAGGAGTAATATTAGAATTGAAACTTTCGATTATTATTCGAAAAACGCGAACAAAGACGAGCAAATTGCCGAATCCTCACTGTAATCTCTCTTCTCGCTCAGGCGCGGGTCAACTCTAGCCTCGCTTTGATGTCTGCGCGGTTACTATTCCAATATGGCGCCGGGAACTGTAAAAAGGGCTATTGTTTTAGTATAAATCTACTAGACGTTCAAAACTTATCAACAAGACAGGCTCTCGTTTTTATTGAATAATGATGTAAACTAGTGGTAACCATAGGTTAGAAAGTGCGGGCCTTGACGCACTTAGAAAAGTTACTGGTACGAGAGTGCGTAATTTTAGATGGCAGTGTCGATAAATAAATGATTAAATGGACAAAAGACAATAATCCCGAGTAACGCGTCACGCAAGGAATGCATGTTTTTATCGTTTTGGGAAGTGTAATCGAGCAGGCAGTGTGAATTTAGATGTGATTTTCTCAGTCGGTAGACTTGCTATGTTGTGCTCGCCTTTTATTAACGTGGCGCGATTAATGATAAATCATGCTTAATTGCCGCTAACTGGCCGCGAACCAGTCAGAGTTGTTTTTTGTCCGATTGACAGTTTAGTGAACTGTAGTCGAGCACGCGGTGTGAATTGAGATGTGATTTTCCTCGGTCGATAAACTCGCTATATTGTCAGTGTTATAACGAATTTCTCGAGAATAACCGTTGTTGGAATCATTCGCTTTGCCGTGGTTTACGCGTGATACAATCAGAGCAAATTTTCGCAAAAGCAACACCCGTAAAACAAGTATGCAAATTGTAATGTTTGCAATCTTCCATGTGACAGAAGCCTATATCTTATGTGACAATCGTTCTTGGAGAACAGATTTTCTCTTCCGGTGTTACGACAAACTGTCGTGATTGACACATTTTTCGCATTCCGATCGTTCTTAGTGGAAGAACAAAATTTTCCACTTCCGTTTTCTGTTCGCTTTTTATTTAACGTGGCACGCACGTGTAAAACGCAATCTGCTGGTCACTGTCAAGATTAGGGTTGCGGGCCTTTCTTGGGCCCGCAATAAGTCACACAATTAAACACGCGGATAATTAACAACTGCACCACATTGCATTGGCTTCTGTGTGCGCGTTTGCATTTCATTCACGATTTATTGAAACCGTTATATGCCCGAAACTGAAGGAAAAGCCAAGTTTTTGATTGTAAAATGACGATTGAAAGATGTACTGACGTACAAGGGCCCTTGGAAGTAAAGTTTTTTTAAAATTTGAAAACGTAAAAGATTAAAAAAAAGTTAACGAGTTGTTCGCAAGGAAGAAACCACATTCCACTGTTTAGCTTCTGTGTGCGCCTTTGCATTTCATTCACGATTTATTTAAACCGTCGTTTGCTCGAAATTGAACTAAAAGCCGGATTTTCATTGTAAAATGACAATTTACAGATAGACTGACTTACAAAGGCCCTTTGGAAGTCAAGTTGTTTTAAATGTAGGAAACGTGAACGATAAGAAATTTATGAAAAGTTGAACGCGTCGCCCGCAACCTTGAATTTGCTTTCACTTTTGTTGTTATATTCAAGTCTTATTGATGCACAAAAAAACTTGCAGGTCGAATCTGTTTAGCCTTTCTTTTACTGCTCCTCGATGGGACGAAGAAACTGTCGGTGTTAGTTTGCAAAGACATTTTAAACTTTATTTCCACAAAAAGTCTCGGTGAAACGCATCTCTGAATGTTATAAAATTGTAGATTCGCCCGCTTTGAAAAGCGTAAATGATTAATTGCTTTTCTTACCGTGTAAAATCTTCATTACATATTTCGGTACAGTCTTTATCTTCTCCAACATCGCCTGGAATAGTAAAAAATCTAAGTCCTTCTCTACAGTCAATTTAAAAGCGAAAAAGCGGCGACCATATTGTTGACAACCGCACGCTGTTTCGCTACTCACCTCCTACAACAGAATAGATAGTGAGTAGCGTAGCCAATCAGAGAACAGCATTCGTGATAGAACGCTAGTAGATTTATACTAATTAGGTATAAATGTGTTGTCATCAGAGCTTGCCTCTATTGACTGACATTTTATTAAGTGATGTGTAAAAATTAAAATATTGGAAATCTTTTTTCTTAGTTGAGTTCCTGTGTACACAGACAAGGATCAAATAGCTTGCTGTTGTGTCAATGATTTCCTTGCTAAATAGCAGAGATGATGCCATGGTGTGAAGATAGAGGACACAAGAAAAATGGTATTTGTTACAATCTGTGTTATCACCACTTTTCCGTGGATCTTTGCTATTTCATTGCGTGGTTACCCCTGCAGTAAATTTGTCAGTACCCATTTATACACTAGGTTGAGAAAAGCACTGATTTTGAACCTGGAGGGAGGGGGGGGGGGGGGCTACTTGAAAAGGTTTGAAAAGGGGAGGCTTCGCCCCGAGGTCCAACCCCTTACCCTTTTATATACCATTTTGAAAGAAAAGATACCCCTTTCGTATACCTTTTTTGAAAAAAGGTACCCCTTTCATATACCTAAATGACATGACATATACCTAAAACAGGAAGTCTTAAATTCTCATTTTTATGTAGTGTTTAATAAATTAAAATGATACAGCCATAAGGTGCATCTATTTGAAATATTTTTATTTAAGGCCCCTTTAAATACCTAAATGACAGATTTTCCTACCCTTTCACATACCTTAATTTGTGAAATTCCTACCCTTTCATATACCTGAAGCGTGAAAAAGTTACCCCTTTTGGGCGGAGCCTCCCCATGTAGGCCATAATAGGGAGTGCCCCCCCCCCCCCCCCCCCGGGTCATGGCTTACACTGCCCTGCCTAAAATAGCAATACAAGTTCTTAGTTGGACATTGCTTAAGGTGGCTCAACACAGCTTTTGATACTTGTCACCCATTTTTCTAAAACTGTTTAAATGCTATGTTTTGATTGCAGATTTTCAGTTTTTTCGTCTTTCTTTGCAGGCTCTTAACCAAATTCAAGCCTAACACTTTCTTTCATGTAACTCGTCAATACTTAAATATGCAGTAGAGAGAATCACATTTAAGCTAACTGTATGCTACAAATGGGAAGTACAGAGGATCAGTGACTAACATTCTTAAAGAAGTTGCATGTAGTCAGTTGAATATGCTATGTCTGCGGCCCAGGCAAGATTCCCGTCATTGCTGAGAAGACCGAATGATCAACAACTGGTTTCTCCTTACATTGATAGTCTACTGTTTATTAGTCAAGTAGTGAGAACAAAGACAATCATCAACTGCCTTGATGTTTTACTGAAATCTCTGCAGAACAAACATTTATAGAAATGTATAGGAAATAGTGCAATAAGAATTGATATGAAAAGAAAGCATAACGAAAAACATCTTGATTTGGAAAGATCGCAGTTGCATTTACTTTCAACACACATTTATGTAATATATGTGACTACAAAACCAGTTTCCTCTATGACCTCTTCAGTTGGTTGCGATAATAGAGTTCAATCGGTGATGACTTCATGTAGCCGTGCATGAAAAGTAAACCTTGTTACCAGCTTCCAAATGACAAAAACTAAATTTAAACATAAACATTGATGACTATAATGACAAAATACTTTTAGCAAATACTTTAAGAGAAAGATGAGGATTCACATTACATAATGGTTTAATGACCCCAGGCCATACACATTTACATTAAAAATTTTACAAATGTAAATGTACAGGGTTCAATGTCATTGAAATCTTATGTAGTTTAATTGTTCATCTAAGTCTATAGTTGTTAAAAATAATAACTAAATTTACCATAAATAAATTTAAAAATAAATAAAACAGGTTGGAACTTGATATCAGGGGATATTTTTCATATGTGGCACATGAAGTCATCCCAGATTCAACTCTTTCATAACAATTAACTGAAGAAGTCAGTCAGACTAAACTAGCTTTGCAGTTGCATATTTCATGTGAATGTATGTTGAAATAAAATATAAGTAGATCGTTCCTGATTAAGGTACGGTCAACTCTCGCCTTGCGGACACCCCGCTATTGCGGACACTCGCTATTACTGACAAAATCCAGGTCCCCGGCGAATAAGGATTGACTGGAAATGACTCCCGCTATTACGGACTTTCGCTATTGCGGTAGCCTGCGTAGCAGGCGTCTGTGTAGTTTTCAGCGCGTTTAAAAGAGTGCGCGATCGCGAGAAGGCCGCGCGAGGAAAAAATCGAGAAGACGCCTGCCCGGAAACCCCCCGAAATACGTTTTTTTTCGTTCTCTGAGAGAACGAAAATTACCCCATTGGCTAGAATGGCCGCCAGGGAATAACCCATAAATTTTGATTGGATCTGAAGGCCTCGAGGGATTAATTAGTCGCTTTGCGAAAGAAATCTGTCTGTCATCGGAAATGTGAGAGTTGTATTCTATCTGTCATCGCAAATTAGGCTTATGTATGGTAACACTGGAGCACAACATCTAGGAAGAACTTTTCGAGTCCTGCCTGCTGGAAGTTTTGACCGATTTGCAGAGCAAATGAAATGCGAACAGAGGGAAGCACATCGCCACCTTTTCGAAGGAAAAGATGTTATAGCGGTGTTGTTCACTGCTTTGTTCTTTCAGCGACTCGTCCTTCCGCCGTCTCGGTAGCCGCATTGCCCAAACATTAGCTAACATTCTCTAGCAAAAACCTCAGACACAGATTTCAAGATGAGTTTGCGTCCGCATGGACTATATGAAAGTCCCTCACGTTTTTCAGCTTGTATCCCCGGCCGATCTTCCCGAGACTTGTTGCAATATATGCAATAGCACATTCACTATTATATATTTGCGTGCCAACGGATTGAAATACGAGGTTTTTTCTCCCTGGTTTTTTTTTTTTTTTATTAGAATTTTTTTTTTTTTTTCTTGTTTTTAAAAAAATTTTTTTTGGGGGTTCCGAGCAGGCGTCTTCTCGATTTTTTCCTCGCGTGGCCCTCTCGCGCCTTTCGCGTTTCTCCCATACGCGCGCTACAAAAACTACTCAGACGCCTGCTACGCAGGCTACTATTGCGGACACTAAACGACGCAAGAGCATGTCTGCTTAAACAAGAGTTGACTGTATTTATAAATTAGGTTTTTTTTCTACGATTTTTACATAATTTGCCAATAAATTTAGATTCCCTTTTTCAGGAAACCCAGAAATATTGTTGTAACAGATGAAAGATAATGAATCAAATGAAAATAAATTCAATTTATACCTAAGGCTCTCTTATTGTATGATTGTGATTGGTGGAATTGCATATTAAATACAGCAGAACCCCGGTAACTCAAACTCTGAAGGGAATTAAACGAAAAACGGTTTGATTTAGTGGGGTTGTTCAAGTTATCCGAGTTCGAGTTACCAAAGTTCTACTGTAGTATCTTTTTTAGGACTCATTCATTGGTTACTGTTCAAAAGCAGTGGCGGATCTAGCCTGCAGAGTAGGCGATTTAAAAACCTCTCACTTCGCGCTTTGACCCGCAAAATTAACCGCCTGTTCTGCAGGCTATGGCGGATCTAGTAGAGAGACCCGGGGGCCCAGGCCCTCACCTTATTTTCAAACCAAACCTTGGCTTGTTTGGCTGAGAAAAATTATTTTCGAGAGCAGGCCCCCTCCCCCTCTTATTCTTGAAATCTAGATGATCCCCCCTCTCTTACATGAAGGTGTGGATCTGCCACTGAAAAGTAGGGGAATGGGGATGGCTAGTCTCCCTCGCAGCCGTTTTTAGTGACAACACTAAAAACGGCTGCGAGGGAGACTAGGGGATGGCCTAAAACAAATCGAAGTTTTTTTGTGTGTTTTGTAAGTTGTGTTAGAATTGCAATAAAATAATATTAAATCAAAGTGCCCTTGGAGCTTAATCGTATAATCTTGATTACAAATAATTATTATCTTAAAATTAAATTACAGTAGAACCTTGATTTAACGAACCTTTATATAATGAAGTCCTCGATTTTAAGAACGATATTCTCCGTAATGAGCGAGTTAATTTAAAAGAATATACCTTATTATAGGAATATAACGAAACATTTTAACAACGCGAACAAAATGTACGCGTAATAAAATTAACGCGAATTGTCGAAAATTTATGTTAACATGCATTTAATTAACGCGAATTCTTGTGTGGTGTGTGCTTACATGCAGTTAATTAACGCGAATTTGATGCGTAGTAATTTTTATAGCAACCTATAGCTACGCTATTTAAAAGACAAAACAACAACGTCCAACAACAGAACTTGAGGTTTAATTCTGATAAACTATACACAACAAAGATACTTAAACAGACCAAATAGTGACTAATATTAAATGAATGGATCCAGGGATGGAACACATCCCGTCCTTGTGCTTTCCACTGCCTCTGCTATTCCTGCAGCTTTGACGGAGAAGTAGATGTCGTTTAAACATAACTTTTCAGGAAATAAAGGTGTCTTAAAATAACAATGCTGGAAAATAGTGTGATTTTAATTAACAATGACGTAAATTAAGGTACATGAAATAAACGCGAATTTTTGAAATTCGTGTTAATTACATGTACCGTTAAATTCCTATAATAAGGTATTATGAGCTTTTCGTCAGGAACAAGGAAACTGTCCGTAAAATTCAAAAATGCCACATTTGCCATGCGATTTGTGTTGCGCTAACCCCCTTGTATGCAATTCATGTCTATTGCTGCCCTTTATTTAAAACTAGCAATGGTATATTGCAATTCCTGCATTTTGATTGGTTGACAGACAATAGTGTATGACTGGCTCATATACCATTGATCACAAATATGGTAGCCGATACACGTCAACGAAAACAACTTGGGAGCTAGAAAAATATTGAAATTCTTTGGGTGTTTTTAATAAAACAATTATTCCACTCGCGCTTGTTGGATATGAGATTGTTATAGCCAACTCGGCGCTACGAGCCTCATTGGCTATCTACTATCTCAAAATTGTGTTCCTATGACACCAATTGTATATCTAAAATATGGACTAATGAAGTAAAACAAAACGGGCTAGAGCGTTCAAATTATTCATTCATCTGCGGAGAGTGGATTTGTGCTGACGAGCATTAATTTATCATCAGCAAAATTCCTTACTTTTCGCAGGTGAAAATGTGAACTCGCATTGGCAGCTTTCCAACTACAACAGATGATTACTTCAAATGAAGACTAGCATTAAGCCAGTCAAAAGAATCCTTGCATCGGTGTTATTTTATTTTTAGCCTCAAATGAAATGATTTCAGTCAACTCTCTCTTAACGGACACCTCCATAAGACAGACACCTGGTGTTGGTCCCCTCCCTGCCGTTTTCAGTCATTTTACTGTAACTGAACTCCCTATAAGACGGACACCTCTCTAAGACGGACAGTTGGAGCCGGTCCCGAAGGTGTCTGTTTTGGAGGGAGTTGACTGTATATGTATTGTTAATCGGCTTGGAAACTTAGAAATAGATAATTTTAGAAAGAACTGTAAATTAAGGAAGATAAGTTTGGTAAGGAGATAGATTATTTATGATTGGAAAAACTAATTACTTTCCTGTAGAAAGTGTTTTCAGCTGTGAAATTGGGAAATAAGAAGTTTTGCCGAAATGGACTGCTTGATTAGAATAAGGAACCGTTCACACAAGTTTCTACAATTTGAACTTGCATATTGATTAGTGCCACTGAAACTTCGAGTTTTTCTTATTCGCAACTAATCTGTCTAGCAAGTTGTTTTTTCTGTATGGAACTTTAGTCTACATGTAAGATATTTCTTACTTAAATTACAAAAATTTTCACAAACAAAGAAAACTATGGTGGCCTAAGATTGGCATAGTCAAATTGGTATCAAATTGTAAAAAAAAAAGTTTAAAAATAAAAATAAATAAATAGAAAATAATACACCGCTCTTAAGCGTGAACACAATATGTCTGGAATGCTTGTCACCCCGAGACCCCGCCGCACGAACAATCGTTCGCCCACACCTGTCCCCGAGACCACGCCACAAAAAGGGGAGTGAGGGCGCACGAGCGGCGCCATGCGGGCGGAGGGGGCTGCCCCCGGACCAAGGGAGGCGGAGAGGGGAGGGCCGAGAGCGACCCGCCGTTGGAGCGGGGCCCGCGGGCGACCGGACGCCACTCGCCGCCGCACGGCAACCCGGGGGGGGGGGGACGAACACGGGCGCGAAGCGGAGGCCCACCAGACAGGACGTAAAGAAGGAGGTAATAGTTTCACTTTCTTTTGTTTTTAAAAAAAAATATTTTTATAAAATTATTAAGCCGAAAACTAAATTTGAAAAAAAAAAAATGGAAAGAAAAGCAAAAGAAGTAAAATGAAATCAAAAATCTGCAAGGCCTATCATTGCCATAGACCAGAATCACTTGCGGTCGTATCACAACAAACATGGCTGCTCGCATCGTGGTTTGAAGATAGAAAACTAAAGGCCCGTTTACACAGGCGATTTTTGTCGCGCAACTAAATACAAATATTTGTCCCGCCAAAGTTGCATCAAGCATGGCATCAAGTTTCGAACAGGTTTGAAACTCCTGCGATATCGCGACGATTTTATCGCCGCTAGTTTTCACGCGTGCAAACTCTAGGTGATTTCATAGGCCGGGAGGCAAGGGAGGGGGGAACCGACGGGGGACCGACCACCCCATGAGCGGTTGGGGGCGATGAGCGGGGGCGGGCCGGGCCCGGACGAGTGACCACGAGGAGAGGGACGGAACAACACGAAGCGGGGGGGAGGTCGTGCGCGCGCCCCCACGGATGTGGTCGGACGGCTGGAGCTGGGTACCTGTGATTTCATGGCGATTTTATCGCCGCGATATCGCGGCGACTTTATGCAACTTCGGCGCGACAAAAATTGCATTGAGTTTCGCGACAAATGGAGTAAAAAGCAGGTGACAGGCCTACACAGACTACTACAACGTGACATTTGTACGCTGTCAACCCCCATGCATTCCTCCTCAAATTTTAACTTTCAGTATTCCTGACCTCCTTACCGCATTTCGCTTCTCCCTGGTCACCATATCCAGCTTCAAGCACAGTTCCTGTTTGCTCAAGACTGAATTCTTAGTAAACTTAATGTTTTTGAACTCGGCCTTACGTTTACCGAGACGTTTTTTTGCCAGATTACATGACTTACAAAAACCATCCTTTTTTTTCGTGATAACTTCACAGGCCTTAGAAATTAGCCGTGCATCACCGTTCACGTCAATCTCAATGACAGATTGTTCTTCGTTCGGACGCCTGAGTACCTTAGAGTGGTGACTAGTTTTGTTGAACCCAAGGCAGGGATAGAGGAGCCCACTTAGGCACTGCAAAATGCTTGGTAGGTCAACAGACATGTTTGAATTATCAGGGGTTAATCCAAAAGCATCTTGATCGATACTTGCCGGTGTTCCGCTCGTTCCGGTGATACAAAAGGATAAATCACTTTTTACTGTGAGCAGAAGGGAATGGTCATATCCATTTACCTTGTAACCAGTAAACCTCACGAAATTGGCCTCTGTCTCGGACCTTCCCCTTTCAATCCATCCATGCAGTGGCGGAACTTCTGCTTCAGACCGAGATGCGGAGTTGCTTTTCAGACCGAGATTTCGAAATGCTAGATGTTGTCTCCCATCGTGTCCTCTAGGGTAAAAAGCACACACTTCTCCTCCGAACAACTGCCTCACCAGAGCCGTAACATCAGAGCGAGAAAGTTCAAAGTTTACGTTGTCTTTCTCGCTTTGGTACCTCGACATGATCTCGGCAAAAGTTGTTAGCGAATCTTTGACAATCTCAAAGTTTTTTGACAACCTACAAAAATAGGAAAGTGAATCATTATCTATAATTTACTTCTTGTTCATTTGGTTTTTACGTAAAATCGATCTAGCACGGTTAAACGAAAGAAATAGCTTACCATAAACGTGCCATAAGGTTGCCATTCGACTTTCGAGGTTTCTTCTTCGGAGGTTCGTCGGCGATATTAGCATTGTTTGACAATTCCATGGAAGGAAAATCAATTCAAACGCTCTTTGCAAATCAGCTGAGACGAGAAGTTAGTCTCCTCGCAGCCGTTTTTAGTGTCGTCACGCAACATTCCTCCCCAATGTTGCGTGACGACACTAAAAACGGCTGCCACCCGCTCATCTTTCGATGTGCTGCACAAACAAGACGGATCCAGGACGGATCGAAATCCGCCAATCACAGCCCACTAGCATGACCTTCTGAACTTGTGGGCTCATTTCCGGCCGGTGGTGATTTCATGCAAAATGAGCCCACAAGTTCAGAAGTAACCTGCGATCAGGCTTTCTTTTTTTCGCGGCGGAGGGAAGAAGAAGTTGACCCCTCCGCCGTAAAAAAATAACGCCTGATCGCAGGTTAGTTCAGAAGGTCATACTAGTGGGCTGTGATTGGCGGATTTCGATCCGTCTTGTTTGTGTAGCACATCGAAATAAAGATGAGCGGGTGTATTGTTAGCGATTTTATGGTATGCACAAGCTCGAAAAATTCGTCCACTTAGAAACCAAAATAATTTTAAGAATCGCTTTGCATTTCTAAACAAACATCGAATATTCTTATTGGGTTATTAAAGTAAATAGAGATATTCATCCATTCATTCATTTGTGTGAGGTTTTCTGTTTCAATATTGCTCACTTCCGGGCTGAGCCAAAAAATTTTTGTGTCGAGAACATAGCGATTTTATGGTATACCGAAGTTCGGATATTTTGTCAACTAGAAAACCAAAATCATTTTTTGAATCGCTTGACATTTCTAAACAAACATCAAGTTTCAGTGGATATTCTATGAAAATTTTGCACATTGTGAGGAGAAGGCTCGGCTACCAAATCAAGCCTGGTTTCCAAGCTCCCCAAGAAAGTGATCCCAAAAAATTTTTTTGCCTGCGAGGGAGACTAAAAATACCCACAAGTCGCATGGGAATGTCTTTTGGTCGCACACGCCTAGCACTGTAGGGAGGGGTAGAATGTTCATTTGTCGCTTGCACGCGTAATCTGACCCCTACGTAATACACAACACTGAAGAGGACCTACTACACTGAAGAGGACCGTTAAGGTCGAAAGGCCTATTGTAGTTTATTAAAATCGTAGCTGTATGGCGATACACAATTTGTTCTTTTTAGTATATTTAATACACAACACAATCGACAATAGGTATTCATCGATTTATGAAGCATATTTTTCGATCGCTTGAGTCGAAACGACAACGACCGTTGCAAATTTAATATTTTAACGAAGCCAGAGCCTGGGCTGCCTGTGATATAACGGCGTTATGATCGCCGATAGCCTGTGTACAGCCGTCCCACAGGCTAGATCGCCGACGCAAATTTCCGTTTCGTAAACGGTCGTTGCCATTTTCAACGGTCGATGCCATTCCAACTAACGGTCGATGCCATTTTTAACGGTCGATGTCATTCCAACTAACGGTCGATGCCTTTTTTAACGGTCGTTGCCAATGTTGCTCTTGAGGGATGACGGGAGAAAATGCAAAAACGTGATATTTTGTTCCAGGGATTTATTTCTACATTCTTCGATGTAATCTGGCTACGTAAATCCGTAAAATAACATGTAAAAATAAGCTGTACGGTTTACACTATGTATAAATACAACAATATAAGCATGTAATTCTAATTTGTAAAACTCCCTGAAGAAGTCCGCGACAGTCGGACGAAACGCGTAGGAGAATAAATCAGTCTTACAAAACAAATATCGTTCGCAGAGTGCTGCCCACTAGTTTATTTTTCAAAAATAATTAGCTATTTTCAGGAGGACTATCAGGATTATTAGTTTATAACACATAACTATATGTGCTACCCTCATTTAATAATTTCTGATTGGGTGATTGACTGATTGAAATAAAACTGTGTAACTTACTTTCCAGTTTCATTCCATTCCAAACAATTAATACACCCCCTGGCAGAGTGACCCTGGTGGAAAAATGATTGCACAAACATTAAACTTATTTTTTATCTCGCATTTCACTGTTTTAAGTTATATTAAAAACCTTTATCTCAAAACCTGCACAAGACTACTGATACAGGTTATTGTAAACATGTGTGCATGTTATTGATTAATTTTTAATTATAATACAGTTTGGATTTTGCAAGAGGGCCCTTGAAAAGTTCAACTGTTCAAGTGCTAGGGCAGATCTGGGTTAAAAGCTTTCCTTAGTTACCACTCCACTCGTTCAGCTTGTTTACTTTACTTTCAAGCAGGCTTAAATGAGCGAGCTTAAAAATGTCAAATGTATATTAAGGACAACGCTTCCTTTGTAAATTAAATGTTCAATTTACATCTCCTCGGATCAATCCCGACTACATTACACTAACTGAGCCATATGAAAGAAAAAAAGGCAAACCTTGGCAAGCACCGGAAAATGCCAAACCCTCGAGACAACAAGGGACCTTTCTAATTATTAAACTGATATGCGCCGCAACTCTATCAATGTCATTTTGTCCAGCTTCCTTGAGTCGACTCGATCAGGGGAATGTAGAGAGAATTCACGACCGAGAGCTTACGGTAGCGGCATAACTGAAATGCAGTAGAATCCAGATTTCTCGAACCTCCAGGGGAAACGAAAATTGCTTCAAGTAATCGGGAGATTTTAGAAATCGGGGGTAAAATTACAAAGAAATACTATGCAAGGGAAACGAAAATTGCTTCGAGTAATCGGGAGATTTTAGAAGTCGGGGGTAAAATTACAGAGAAATACTCTCCAAGAGAAGCGAATATTCGTTCGGGAAATCGGGAGTGGAAACCGAGAGTCGAGAAATCGGGATTCTACTAATGGAATTCCAAAGTCAGTACTTGTCGTAACAATTCTAGGGTGGTATTTCTTTTTAAGACTTTTAGAACTTCTTTTGAACTTCTTGACGGAGTGGGGGGAGGGTTTGGGTTAAAAGAGAGGGGGTCTTGGAAGAGTTTTTACGTATGTATAAAATCAGTAACAGTTATAGGTCACCTGATTATGCCACACCTGTACGCGATAGACACACGCAAGTTGTGTTTGCTCAGTTTTCTGACCACCGCCGTTATTTATTTAGTATTTTATTATTTGCCTCCACCATACGAGGTTCCTTGTCCAGGCTGTAACTTCATACTCAGCATTACAGAAAAGAAAGGAGATTATGAATGACTCAGGAAAAACTAATCGAGTTTTTCTGCTTGTTAGATCCTTAACAACAGCGGCAATTTTGGTCTCCTCGTTTAACCCAATCTGGGGGAAAGGTGGCGACGACAGAAAATTCCTCGGTAAAAAAGGTAACATGAAGCGTTATACTTAAAGAGACTGTGTCACGGCTGAGTTAAGTTTTTTTTTTTAAGTTTTGCCAAATACTCGCTATGAAACTTGATGGTTGAAAAGAAATGACTTTTATGGATCTCATGATCAATGAAAAAACCATAGCTTCATTGCAACCAAATGTGTCTCCCGGGCGTTATAATTTAAGGATACAAGCGAACAAGATTTACTTTGAAAACTGTTCAGCCCAACAATATTTCAAAAACCCATTTCGCAATCCGTTTCAATCTTCGTCACTTTTGGCCTACCTTCTTTGGCCTTCTTTTGTATTAGCTGTGTTACTGAAATGTTCCTTCACTGTTTTAAGAGGTTATTTTGATATTTCACCGAATTTGATAGTCATCTCCCGTGCCTAAATTTGGCTAAAATCCATGACACAGTCCCTTTAACGAGTAGTTGAAAGTTTAGCCTAAGATCAAGAAATTAAAGTATTTTGCAAACTATGGGAGACCTCATGTTTAAAACTTAGACAATTCAATACCAGACGAGTCAAGAAAAATTGCAACTAACAGACAAAGCCTTTCTCGGGGCTATGACATAAGTGCGCGACCATCTCAGACGTCTTTTTCTCTACATTTTGATAAATCGTAGTTATCGTTGTATTTCGTGGAGAACTTGTAAACCATCTCATGATAACAAATATCTCGGAAATTAAATGGTAACGTTTCTTCCTTTTCCGGAATAATGTTTGATAACTACAACGTAATGTGACAACGGAGAAGAAAATGAAATCTAACGCCCAAGGGCATTTATTTGTCTGGATAAGAAAAGTGCCATTTCAAGTATTTGACTATTTTCACTCAGCCTTCAATGATCCCCATTTGGCGCAAAAATATTTTAAATTATTCCATGAGCGCGCGTTAGATATGAGATGAAATTATATCAACGAGCACGTAGCGCGAGTTTTTTTAATCATCGCCTATCCAAAAAAAACGCGACTGAAAAAATTGTGTTAGTAAATATTCACCTTGGTCACTGTCGTAGATATTTTTAAGAACACAAAAAAATGATCTGGACATTTAAGGGCCTGTTTATATGGAGGAGACTTGTCCCTGTCGGGGGGTTACCCCCCCCCCCCCCTTTTTTTTTGGGGGGTTTTATTATTTTTGATTGTAAAAGGGGTTTTTTTTTGCTTTAGATATCTTTTTTTGGGGGAAAAAAAAAAAAAAGAAAAGCCCCCCCCCCCCCCCCCCCCCCCTAAGTTTGACCTAAACAAAGTGATTGTAGTCATTGTATGAAAATGTGGCAAAATCGCTGAATTGGCACATTGTTCACTTTGTAAGTTCAATGAAAGACGTGAAGAAAGCGAGCAGGAGAAAAAACGTCTTCGTAAATATTCCTCGCTCAATCAGTGGAAGATCCGAAATAGTAGTACAAGTCAAAAGGAGCGAGAGTTTAAGCATTGTCTACCTGACTAAGACTTAAAAGGACTGTGTCAAGGCTGAATTTAAACTATTTTATTAAGTTTCTTCAATAACTCGCTACCCGGAAACTTAACGATATCAAAAAAATTACTTTTAGGAATCTAAATGACAATATCATATCTTCATACACACAAACAAATATGTCTTCCGGGCGTTAGAATTAAAAGTTACAGACAAACTGGTTCCAGTATTTTCAGTATTTTCAGTAAACGAGAATAACTTTAAAAACTGTTCAGCCTGACAGTTTTTAAAAAACGCATATCGCAATGCGTTTTTATCTTCAATTTTTGTCCATCCTCTTTAAGATTTGTCCATCCGTACCTTTTTATTGTATTCGCTGTTGTTGAACTGAATGCTATTTCGCTGTTTTAAGTGATCACCTTTATATTTCATTCAATTTGGTGGCCATTTTCTCATGTCTAAATTTGGCTAAAATCCGTGACACGGTTCTTCACCTTTCCCTTTGTTCCATGCAGTAGGTACTATATCTGTTAGCATACCGTATTGCGATTTATTTAAAACTAGCTATGGTTTATTGCAATTCCTGAGTTTTGATTGGTCTACAGGAAATAATATATGAGCTCATATACCATGGACCACACACATGGTAGATGTACGCGTCAACGAGAACAACCGGGGAGCTCAAATATTGCTCGCGGAATAATTGTTAAGTATGCTACATTCTCATACTCGCATATTAGTAGCACATTGCGGTACATTGCGGTACATGTACATTGTGAGAGTGTTCTTCACTTGCTAACCTTAAGCTTTTCCCTTACTAAACGACCGCCATTTTTCTTTTTGCGCTTAGTAACAAATAACATCACTCAATTGTCGTGTGACGTGGTCATTGTTGGTGGTGGCATTTCTGGCCTGTATGTGGCAGAGACTCTCCTCAGGCTCGGCAAAGAAACCAACGTTTGTTTGTTTGAAAGGGACGATCGATTTGGAGGGCGGATACACGATCATACTTTCCAGCGGCTTCCGAATATCCCAGTCAGTAAGTTAGTAGATACTTCATATATGGAGACACATTCTATCGCACGAATTAAATAAACCGTCAGTTTTACCCAGAACGACCATATATTGGTGAAATAAGATAAGATACTTGAGGGATAAATGACAATAATTAATGATTCATGTTATTAAATGTAATTTAATTAGATCGATGCTACGATTACATCTTCAACTCAAATTTCAATTTTTAAAACCTTGTAAGTGTATTATGTCCAAATCTTTCTCTGCTAAAACATTTTCACTCTAAACTGGAGAGAATCATGTGACATGCATGATAATTGTTAGTAGAGGTGTATCACGTGAACAGTTTTGACCAATGACCTAACAGAAAAAAAATATTATGTGATTGTATGATGTAATGATGCTAGACGATGTTGCATTTGATTTCAGGTTTAGGAGCTTGGCGTATTGACAAAAGCAACACACTTACTTGGTAAGTAGCTCACAATCCTGGATGAAGCTAGTTGAGACAAACGAATATCGCACACGCTCCGCGAATGTCTTGATTTACAAACGGGTAGAAAGTATTTTACCCCCCTCTTCCCCTACACTATGTTGTTTCATGACTTATGAGGTTTGCAACACATACCAAAACATTTCCTCAGTTCTTCTACTCGTCGTTACGACACCGAAATTCCACACTGATGTGTGATTGGTTGTTGTTCGCTTTTGCACACTAGTGACAACGTACCAATCAAAGACACTAGACGGATCTCTGTAGAGTTGCGTCATCCGTATATAAATTTTCAGACTCGTACCTAGTCGCTATTTAATTGTCTCAAAGCGAGAGGGGTTTGGATCGAGTGGAGCGCGCGGGGAGTTATGGGAAGAGGCGGTCTTTCCTATAACACCCCGCGCGCCCCGATCCACCCTAGTATCCAATCTTCTCTCCTATCCCCCAAAACACGTAAAAAGCGACTGGGTACGAGTGTTAAATTTTTAGGAAACAGCATGCACCGTAGATATCTAACAAAATATTAGCATGCGAAGAAAGGCATTTATTTATTCAGGCTTACTTCTGAAATACCGCGAGTCGTGTCGCTGGTCTATCCATGACGTGTCATAAAGTAACTTCGGTGCTTGTATTCTTCAGGGAAATCATCAATCGCTTTAACATCCCTTACCAATCCATTGAGTCGCGTGGTCATCATATACGAGACAGAATGGAGGCCAGAGGGGTCTTCGCTACAACTACTTCAGAACTTCAACAGAAGGCATTTCCAACGCTTAGCCAGGGAATACTGAAGAATGCGACTTACAAGGACATGGTAAAATACTTATTCGTTAAACAGAGTGAAGCGGAAAAGTTTCCCAGCCTGCCTGCATTTTTTACGCATTGTTGGTCTCCAGAAGGACTGGAGTATTTCAACAGTTTGACTGGATTTGTATGGGACTACACACGCATGTCTAACGCAGAGTCATTTTTCGAGACGCGGGAAGCATTGGCATACTTTAAGCGCGAGTTTTCAAGACCCGCAAAAGGAATCTCGGCTTTGACACGTGCACTAAAAAACTCTGCCATAAACAGAGGATACCAAAGGGGGGTTCGTGTTCCCTTTTCACGCACAATTTTTAACCAAATTCAGTGTCTCGTATATTTGAAACAGAGATTCACGGATCTTTTTTTTTTCTATTTTTTTTTCCGGTCCGGTTTTTTTTTTTTTTTTTTCCCCCCGTTTTTTTTTTTCCCTTTTCCGCACACACAAAACCCCCCCCCCCCCCAAACACGGAGCGAAGATTTACAAGAATGAAGAAGTAAAGGTCATTGACAAAGTTCAGAAGAATAGTTACGTGTTGAAAACCACAAATTACCAAGTTACAGCAAATAAAGTGGTTCTTGCTGTCCCTGTTAATGCACTTGAAAAAATTCAAGGCTCGCTGGCACACAAGATAAAAACCAACCATATTTTTAAATCCGTTGGTTTTGAGGTTGCTTTCAAAGGGTTTGCGGTGTACGAGAATGCTTTGTGGGAAAACAATTCAACTGGAAGTCGTCAACTTGGGGATGAACAGGAGTTTTTATCGAACAGTGATTGTTTGGGATTTACATTTCCATATAAGTAATTAAATGAAATATTCCTTTAAATTGCTTTTTAACTTATCGAAAACTTAAAAGCGGTGTGACAGGCCAGTTCCAGCTCCGGCCCTATGTCACGCAACACTTGACGGATACCTTGACTTTGACGTGACTTTCTGGCCATATATGGGCATCGTGACTATTAGTTGAATAATCTTGCGCAATATCGTTTGATTTATGTCCACTCGGGCTACGACCTTGCCGACTCAGTATCAGGCGATATTCCGCGCGAAATTTCGCAGGATAATTGTTAAAGAAGCAGTGTCACGATATTTTAAGCCATTTTTTCTGATTACTTCCAAATTGAAGGAAATCTCAAAATAAAAGTCATCTAACATAAAAAAGCATCAAAGTAGTAATAAAAACGCGAAATTAACCAAGGATGGTTTCGACTGACGAAGATTAAGAGAGATTACGAACAACACACTTGCGTTCTCCGTGATGTAGCTCCTTTAAACAATCGCATTTTTCTTCACGAAGTATAAGTCTGGACTAAAACAACTTGCGTTTTCAGAATTTCCAACTCACAAATTCAAGATATTTGTCGTTAAGTTTTCTTTGTCTCTTGTAGGGAGGCTCAGTGGCCTAATTGTTAGCGCGCCGGACTCCGGAGCGGACGATCCGGGTTCGAGCCCTGGCCGGGGTCACTGTGTCGTGTTCTTGGGCAAGACACTTTACTCTCATAGTACCTCTCTCCACCCAGGTGAATAAATGGGTACTGGCAAAATAATGCTGGGGGCAACCCTGCGATGGACTAGCATCCCATCCAGGGGGGGAGTAGAAATCGTATTCCGGATAAGCCCTGGGATACACTTCGAAGGGGTTTGTGTGGGCATAAGCGGAGGGGCTAATCCGGGAGGGCAAAGGGAAAAAAAACGCCGAACGAGCCACGGAGTGGATCGAATACGTTAGGCAAAAAACGCATAAAACAACATTTAGCCCTGCGGACGTCATCCGGCAGAGGGGGGCAATCTGGGGGGCAAATCGGATGTATCTGTTCCAGATAGATAGGCCATAACCGGGGGGGCATAACCGGATTTACGGTATTCCTAGCCGTTTAATGCTATCGTAACCGGGATAAGCTCCGGCAGTATGGGTCACTTGGCTCGAGGCTGCCCCTTTACTTGTTTTCATGTTTATGGGTACTTATTATGGCTGAAATCTTCAACAGGCTTGAATCTGGGATCTTTGGGATGGGAAGGACGGGGTTTATTTAAAATACTTTTGGTTAAAAACTCTTTGTGTAAGGTTTTATTCTTTAGTCTTAGTCTCAGTCTAAGTGCCTTTTTGAAATGCTGTTTTTTCATGATATTAATTTTCAGAGGGCGTGGTCCCAACGGCGAGGCCGTTCTACATACAAGTTACGCCAAGTTGCATTGCGCGGTGAAGTGGGGAGAATTACTCAAAATCTCCAAACAACAAACGGATAGACTTATTCACGAAGCGCTGGAGAGGCTTTTTCCAGGCGTGTCCATTCCAAAGCCACTGGAAACAGTTTACTATTATTGGGAGAATGGATTTGAGTAAGTAGCGACTCAAATGGACTGTGTCACGGATTTTAGCCAAATTTAAGCATGGAAAATGACCATCAAATTCGATGAAATATAAAAATAACCTCTTAAAACAGGGAAGGGAAATTTAAATAACACACCAAGTAAAGATGGAGAAGGGGGTGACAAAGATTGAAATAGATTGCGATATGGGTTTTTAAAATATTGTTGGGCTGAACAGTTTTCAAAGTTAATCTCGTTTGCTTGTAACTTTAAATTATAACGCCCGGGAGACACATTTGGTTGTAATGAAGCTATGGTTTTGTCATTTAGATCCATAGAAGTAATTCCTTTGCAAACATTAAGTTTCATAGCGAGTATTTGACAAAACTTAATAAAATAAACTTAACTCAGCCGTGACACAGTCTCTTCAAGGGGAGAAATTTGACTACTCTCAAGATACGTTTCCCTCGATTCTCATTATGGCGGATTTTTCCACGAATAGGTGTCTAGAAGTTACTTAAGATTTCCAATTAAGATTTCATACTTGCACCGTGAAAAAAAAACCAAGGCGAATGATAAAAGATAGAAATAAACGGCTAATACCTTGTACAAATTCGTCTTTAAGGCACGTGCAACGCGCTGGAACACACGTCAAAGTGTCGACCGTGAGTGACTGGGCCAAACGACCATTTCCTGGGCAGGATGTGTTTATTGTCGGAGAAGCTTACAATCTGCTCAAGGGCTGGGTCGAGGGAGCACTTAGATCTGCCCAAAATGCATTGCAAGAGGGGTGGCAATTGAAGCTGGATGATTCTTTGCACAGACAGAAGCTGAAGCCCAACAAAGAAAACTACTTTGATTTGACTTTGTACTAAACGACAATGGCAGTACAATACACACGCGAGTAAGAACCTGCATTTTCCCAAGTTAGCCTAAACAGGTTCTCACATTAAATGGTAATTAGCACAAATTTGGGCTATTTAGGTTCTTTATAGGTTCTCATTTTCTGAAGAAAAAATTACATTGTTGCTAATAGAATTTTTAGTGGTATTCAACCTTTTCCTTATATGAAATTTGCATACCATTTTATTTTATTTATAGTTATCAGATGTGATTGTATTAATAATGATATTATATGATTTTCAACTTTGGCATTTACATTGCAACTGGAGTGATAAGGGTCATAGGTAGACTCCTGTGTCTCCAAAGAGGATCACCAATGTCGACTTACCTTTTTTTTTTTTTTTCCATAAAATTAAACATTTTAAATCGTCTTTTGAAAATAAGAACCTATTTCCAAATGAAAGGCTAAGGAGGTTGAACTTCTTACTCGCGGGGTTTACTGTAGTTCACTTCGTTCTTATTTTAATGTTGTTTACGTTCAGTTTTTAAAATATTTTACTCAAGCGTCAACCAAGTCAGGTTTGTTTGCACGTATAGTAAGTGCACCCTCTGCCGACTGCCTCGTCCCCAGGCGTCCTCTTCCTTGGTCGTGCACGGTTCGCTTGGCGTTGTGGGACTGACGTGCACGGTTCGCTTGGCGTTTTGGGCCTGATGCGGACGGGAAAGCGGACGCGCTCCGCGGCTCGCTCCCTGTTTTCCCGCCTTACCGCCTCAACGTCCGGCCATTCGGCGCCTGGGGACAAGGCAGGTGCACCCTTAAAAAAGAAACTGTTATTAGACAATGGAAATTCCCGTGTGAGACACTCCATCGTTAGCAGATGTAGGCAGACATCCGCAGACATCCGCTTCTTTGAAAGGAAACTTTATTTGTTATTGATATTAAAAAAGAACTCGATTATAATAAATAAACCAGTTTCTCCCGTCTGTTATCATATTTTTCTAGTTCTTTGCATCCTGAATATTAAACAGAGACGTATTTTTTCCAATGTTTAGTCTTCAATGTGTCCGAATTCAAAATAAGATGTCCCTATCCGATTTTCAACCACGTTTAAACGGGCGAAGCTCATCAACAAATGTGCACGCTTTGTATACCAGGTTAGAAAACACCCTGTAAAGAAGCGCGTACCAAAAGTCGTACCTCTATTTGACGATTAGACCGCCCTTGCGTTGCCAATCAGATTGTGCGTTTGCCTAATATTCGCGGGCCGTGGGTTATGCTTAAACTTGATAGAAGCACAGAACTTCCACTGCATTTCTCGTTCTCCCAAACTTCCACACGTGTTTTATAAACTCGTTAGAAACAAGGAAAATGGTTTTCATTTCTTAAATAGACCACGTATTTTTATTATTTATAAGCTGAATAAATCATTTGAATGTTAGAAGAACAGTCAAATTCTTCTCGTTTTCTTAGTGATACCGTTATCCTGCTTTGTTTATGAGTCGGTTCCTCTTGTTGGATTACATAGGCTTTGTTTTAAAAGAATGCAAAATATTGCAACCAGCACTACAGTCATCAAAGTTCGAGTCTCTCTGTCCTCAAACATTTTATTACAAAAAAACCAAGGTCTTTATTTAAAGTGGTGAGGGTTGAATGGGGTTAACCGACTACCGCAAAGGGCGAAAAATATAACTAAAACGCAAATTAATTTTTTTTTTACTTCCATGATCTTTATCCCCTCCCAAAAAGGGGGAAAAATAAAAAAAAAAAATTTTTCCCCCCTCCGAAAAAGGGAAAAAAAAAAAAAAAACCCCAAAAAAAAAAAAAAAAAAACCCCCCCATGGTTGCATAAAATAATTTATAGCTAACAAACCTATGGCCCTTAATAATGCGGACAATAAAAAGGTCTACAAATTACAAAACCACAAATTTAAGGTGAAGTGGACTCCTGAGTTCTTGAACCTGTCGATAACTCGAACCAAAAGTCGTTTAGCTTAACTAGTCGGAACAACGCAATTTCACCCCCACCCCCCACCCCCCTCACCTTCAAAGAAAAAAACACGATTTCCTGAACTACAGATTTTCTCGCAACAATTTTTTGTTCCTTTTGAGGTTCGAGAAATTGGGATTCCGCTGTATTACTTTCACAAATGTTTAGTCAGTCAATAATGAAAACTAATTTTCTTATCAGAGATATATTTGTTTTACTAACTTAGTCTGCCTTTTCTACAAATCTAATGAAAACTGTTTTCTTCTTTGCCTCTTCTTTGTAAAAGGGAGGAAGGATTCTGTGACTTTCTCAATTCCGCTGGGTTGGGAAAAAGTGACACTGTTTCACGAGGAGACACAGAGTCTACCGCGACACTGTACTTTTGTTTTTGGACTTTTTGGGTCGAGCTCACGCTCTCTCCCTTTGGGATCGAAAAATCCATCTCTATGAATTTGGTGAATTTTTCGGGAAGATCTAAAGGTAGCTGCTGTACTTGGTGTCGAGTGGCTGACGGGCTAAACAGTGCTCGATTACCGAGCTCCTTGGGTGACAGACGAGGGGACACATCTCTTGGCGGTGCTGTCATCAACACCTTCTGCTCCGAGGGTAACGATTGTGTTCCTCCTTTCAAATCAAGCTTGGAGGGGGGTACTTTGGAATTGGTTGGCGAGTCTGACGCGCTTTTCCTATTTACAAAAAAAGATTCAGCAACAGAATCGTTTTCCCACTTTACTCCGCCAGAGAAACTGCGAAGTCTCGGGGATGGTAGACTATCCCGTCTCGTGCTTATGCTACTGCTTGAGCTTTCCTTGATGTTTCTTTTAGCGTTGTTCATTACGGGTTTTCTCAACTCCGGCACGGAAGGACTCTGCGATCTTCTCAAGTCCATTGAGTTGGGATAAAGTGGGCCTCTTTGATGAGTGGGCACAGAATCTGATCGGAGACGGCACCGTTGAGTTGAGTTTACCTTCTCTCCTTTGATGATCGAGAATTCCATTTCTAAAAATTTAGCGAATTTTTCGGGCAGCTCTGAAGGACGTCCCGGCTTTGAACATACTGGCGAGCTAAATATTGCTGGCTGGTAGCTCCGTCCGTGCAGCTCAGCATAACTTCCAAGCGACAACTGGCGAGGACGATAAACAAAAGCATTACAAGAATTAGCCGAAGCTGAGGATTTTTTCTCTACTGCATTATTTTCCCATTTTTCTCCGACAGGGCAGTTGTGGTGTCCTGGAGACGGAATATAATTTCTACAATTTGTCGTTTCTTTCATCTCTCTTCTTGTGTTGAACATCACTGGTTGACCTGAAACTGAGAAATCGTCCACATCGATGCAGCTAAATTCCGCTCGATTGTGTCCTTTCTTCTGTTTGCCGAAAGCGGGACGGATACTTGGCAGTTTACCAGCATAAGATTCTCTCTCGTCATTCGCCACGACATAGTCGGCGGCGAGAAAAGCCGGCCCATTTAGCCTGCGTTTTTCGTCCTTGCCTTCCGCTCGGTGGTGACACGAGTTGCCGCGGTCGTCGCTAGCTCCCCGCAAAATATCGCAGTCTTCTTCTCTAAGCCCGTGTTTCCTCGATGAGTTAAACTCCTGGTTTGGGAAACTAAGATACAGCTCATCCAGCGACAAAAATGAATCCATTTTGCTCGGTTGTCAGAATTACGCTTGATGCCCAAACTGAATTAATGTTGTCTTTCTTCGGAAGAACACATTCTAAATACATCAAAGGATGATAATCTGGCTCGAGTAGTAGATTATCCAAGCTTGATCGTGAACGATATTGCGTGCGGTTACAGACTTGTAGCGATGATTACTCGCTAAACAGGAACTGTTAAATTTGCATATGGAAGTTTTTCAGCCAAACACCTGTCCATAAGTTCATATGGCCGCCAATACGTTCAGGTTTTACTAAGTAAAGAAGAAAAAAAGCACAGTTGCGACTGAAAAAGGCACTCAACTTTTGCATTGCAAATAAGCTCTAGCAAATTCATCACTCTATTTTTCGCCAAAAGAAAAGCGCTTCTCTAGATCCGAAAATTCGGTTTTCAAAAGAGCAGCAAAGAATATACTTTCTGAAACAAATATTAATCACGCTTAGTTGTTTGGTAACAAAAGAATAAAATGTTGGCTCGAGAAAACAATAAATAAAATTAAACAAAGATAGTACGGAAACCACATATTAAAAACACAAGGGTTTAAATTGAAGACGCACTTATAAAACAGTTTTTCGCTGATGTGCCGTTCCACCGTAATTTCGTTATCAACAGAAGCACGAACAGAACATTTTGCTTTTTTACAGGAGCTAAACTTTTACATTAAATCAACTGGTTAAATATTCATTGATTGTTAAAGCACCTGAAAATGTTGTGGCTAATGCCGCCCACATACAGATTTTGAAATGATAATTATAAGGAAGGAAACTCCTGGCGGTTCCCAAACCGAAAAATTATTTATTGATGAGTAATATTCTTCCTATAATTTTTCGTTGGATATTTTGACCTACCGTACAAAATATCAAAGTATTTAGGTGTGCAATATCTTCGAACTAGTGCTTTTCCTTTTCTTGCAGTGCATTGGCTGATAAAAATTATTGTATTTTTTATTCAAATAAACCACACGCGCATTTTAAAAGAAAGCAGTCATTAATTAACATTTCAAGAGTTTACATGTCAGTCCCTCTTAATTATATGAGCAGCAAATTATTCACTCTTTATAGAACTACCAGCTGTATCTGTCAAAACCCTCTAACAAGTAATAACCTTGGTTATGACTTGATGTTATGATATTACTTCTTTTCCAAACGGCAGCTCCTAGTTTTCTTTCGAAGATGGCAGCGGTAACTTACTTGTGGCGAAATTTTTTATGAAAATTACATTATAAAATTAAATTATAAAATAGGTCTAGATCAAATACACATTTTTTTTACGAATACGTTTTAACGACACAACAGAATTCGCTTAATTCATCACTCTCTTTTTATTATGACAAGAACATCAAACGAAAAAATAAATTTATAATATATTATGATAAAATTGTCACAAAAATAATTCTCTGTATACATAAAGTCCACTCTCCATTTTGCAAACATTACAATTATATTAATCCATTTACATAAAGATTTCTTGAAATATTCAAATTTATATCAAAGATAATAAACTTACATTAATTTTACTCTGAGCAACAGAAGAAACCACGCAAAAAATGTTTTGTCGCTCGAGATTTCTATCAGCTGACCAAAGACGAGGGGCGAAGCTCCGAGCCAAATTTCAAAGTCGATAGAAACCGAGAGCGAGCCGTCTAATTGTGTTAGCATAACCCACTGACCGATATTTAAAACACATAATATCGCTAGAATTGGTTTATTGAAGTTTTTGATTGATAAAATTCAGCGAAAAACTGAGCGTGCGCTATGAGAGCTGTCTATCACTTGTGTAGCCAATCAGATTGCTCTTTTTGCCAATAGAAGGCAGCTGGGTTATGCTAACGAAAATTTGGCCAGCTTTGCGTAGCCAGTCAGATTGCCAATCAGATAGTCGGTCACTGCGTTGTGCGAACGACAAATAGACGGCAGCTGCGTAGCCAATCAGATTGTGAGATTACCAGCAGTCAGCTACTGGGTTATGCTAATTCATACAGCGATCAAAACGCAGCTTTGCCTTGATGTGCTACGAATTTCTCACAACTGTATGACACTAAGTAAGGAGAATTGACGATTGGAGCTAAGACTGCAAGAGTCAAGACTTTTCCAGGGCAGCAATGATGGAACTTTCTAAAACTGAAATCCACTGAAATTTCTGATCCCAAGAGTGGGCCTGGCACAACCACAGTCTCTTTGGCGACACGATCGTAAAAGCGTTTTTTACATCTAGAATGCAAATTTAAAATGTTAGTAATGTATTTTGTGGAAGAGGTTAAGAGCCATACAGCGGGAGCCGAGAGATTTTTCTGAGTTCTATCTTTCCAATGAGGGAATAGAATGGGCCCACCAATTTAAGCAATTTGGAAAAAAAACTCAGGTCTTCAACGTTGAAGGTCTGAATTATCATTAAATTACATAGTTTATCTACAGAATAAATGCAAATATTTGCACAGCGGAGAGAAACAAGCATTGTTAAGGAATTTGGAAAAAGAAGCCTGAAAAAAATTCGGGGCTTCAATGATTCTTTCTTAAAGAGCAGGGCACGGAATTCCCGGTGTTGTGGTCTGGCCTTGTTTCACGGGTCCGTGACCGTGACTTCCGCGATACCGGTGCGATGTTCTACCAACTGAGCTATGAAGCTATGGGTTCTATCTCTCCAATGAAGCATTAAATGACAGAATCAATGAAATTATTTTTCACAGCGGAGAGAAACAAGCACACAAAAGTGACTTGAACCCACAGAACCAGAACCTTGTGGTATGTATCACAATATTCCACACTATGAATTCCCTTTTGTCACATGTGATCATCTATAACACTTCGTTTACCAGCATAGTCTTGATTTTAATAGGCCACTCTTTTTACAATAAATACGTGGCATTTTTAAGTGAGGACGTAATTGAAGACGTCATCGCTTTATGTCATGACGGCGGCATTTTCTGCCGTCTGTTTCGCGTTATCTAACCGAAACCAAGTTTTACTTGACAAGAAATCACCGCGTAGAACACAAAAGCAAAATACCCCCGTGCAGTTGGAAAGGATCACTACAATGTATAAACAGAGGAGACTAATTATATTCGCAGGCTAGCTCGCGTGTATCGTATGTCGTTTATCGGATGTCACGCTATAATATAACACAAACTTTGTTGAGACAAGAAGGGGAATGCTAATTTATACAATCACTCACATTGCTTCTAATGTTAAAAAAATATAAGCTGCAATTGGCTCACAGTTTTTTCACGCACAAGGTGTCAGCTACTTTTGTTTACGTTAATTTTTTGGCAAATTTTCTCAAAATAATGTAACACCCCAGGTGGAATGTTATCGCTTCTGCATGCATTGCGTGCCATTTATTAACAACCCACGTAATCTAGAGTAACGAAATCACGATGGAAAAGAAATGACAAACTAGCGAGCTTACATTTTGAATCTGCTAGGTTCTCCACTTTCAGTTTCTTTAACGTCAAACATGCTTGGAACCTGGAAGGAAACAAAGGAAACGAAGTTATCAGTTAGAATGACACAAGCTACGCACAATAACCCAACAGGAATCGAAACTATGGCCTTCTGCACACCAGTCGTTCCAAAATTGTTTGGTTTCCCCTTTGGACGGGATACTGAATTGTTCTGGTGCATACAGGAGTACCACATAGTAACTCTCTAAACATAACGATGTGAAACACAAAAAATAGTCCTACATTCGCAATGTAAAATACAAAACAAGCTCTACAATAGGGGCTACAACTAAATATAAGCCCTCAGGAGGGCTTTTTTTGAGAGGGGGGTATTTTCGGAATTTGACGGTATGTAACGGTCTTATAAGTTAGCTTGGTAGAAATATAAGAGAGATGTTTAACAGTGGGTGACACAAACCACTCAAACAAAGGGTTGAATCTTAGTTTAATTAAGTCAGAAAGGTGTCACGAGACAGTGGTTTCTGGGGAGACCAGTGCTGGTCCCAGATGTGCTTAAGGTGGTGGTTATGGGAGGAGAGGTGGGGCTTTCGGGGTTAGCCTCCAGGGCCTCTCCCCTAGATCCGCCACTGGAGATACAGCAGAAGCTTTATAAAAAAGGTAGTATATTCTTGAAGATGAAGTGTTCAACATGACTCGAGCATGGGACAAAGAAAAATTCCCCGACGGGAATCCCCGACGGGAATCGAACCCATGGCCTCCCAGATACCGGTTGGGCGCTCTAACCAACTGAGCTACGAGAGACTCGTTGTGAGCTGGGCCATTTTACTAGGTTGCTAAGTGACACGCGTCCTACATACTGCTATGATCAGCAATGTCGAATTCATCAAGTTTATAGTAAATAATAAAGATGGTAAATTTAAAGCTCGGTAATAAATAATGAAGATGAAGTGTTCAACATGACTAGAGCATGGGACAAAGAAAAATTCTGAGTCCCCGACGGGAATCGAACCCATGGCCTCCCAGTTACCGGTTGGGCGCTCTAACCAACTGAGCTACGAGAGACTCGTTGTGAGCTGGGCCATTTAACTAGGTTGATAAGTGACACGCGTCCTGCATACTGCTAGGATCAGCAATGTCGAATTCATCAAGTTTGTAGTAAATAATAAAGATGGTAAATTTTTATTAGTATATTCTTATTAGGCTTGCTGACACAGATCTCAGCTTCATCTAACCACACCATCACAGCAAAAAGAAGGTCGATTGATTAGCAAATGCAAAGCTAGACACTATCACAACGTTACTTACTTATAGTTTCGTTGAACCAGTCTTTGAAAAGGAACAAACTTATAGGTCAGTATCGCTATCACCAGCGCGTCATTGAACAGAAACAAACCAAGGTCACCGACTTGTTGATAAACTCTGACGTAAAAAAGAAGCAAACAAACTTCAGTGACGGACAATACAAAGCAAAATAATGTCCAAAAAATATCCATTCTACAAGGCTAGCCATAACCGGGGATTTTAAAAGAGACGTTATGATGGCGATTGGCTAATGTCGGTTATGACCTATTTGAGAGCCTTTCACCGCGACACTCTTTCGAAGAAATACCTTAAGGTTACTATTGTTAGCGGCAACTAATTTAAGCGATTTTAGCGAGTTCGGTTACAATCGCTTAATTTAGTGCTCGATAAACTGAATTGGTCTCGGTCAAATTTAATACACGTTAAATTTAAGTACCTCCCCTCCCACCCCGACTTGAATTTTTTTAAAAAAAATAGATGCCGGTAGCTTTGTTCTTTCTGGCAATGCAAATGACTATGTTCCTTCAATTGTAAGCGATTTTGTTCTTTTACTGAACATTTATTTCCATCTTAGCTATATGTTCATTAAAAACTGGTTACACAATATCACTAACTTTTTAAATTTTTTGGAAAATCGCAATTAAATAGTCGCTAAATCTTGCTCTCAAAAAATCGCTAAAATTAGTAGCCGCTAAAATAGAAGACACTTTTTACAAGAAAAGGTTTCAGATTGAGTTGTGGATAATTACAAGTTTACAGATTTTTGTTGACAGATTTACGTTTATACATCTCGTGACTGCCCCCCCCCTCCCCCCCCTCTCCTAATTCGAATACTTTATGAAGGACAATTTGAACAAAACCATTAGCGCGGGGGTGACAGGAACACCAGTTACGGGCAATAAGACTGGAATGATCAACCAAGCCAATATTGGTGAGCTTGGGTTGCCTGTGAAAAATACGGAGGAGAGAGGCTGAACAAACCAGTGTTCATAATTCGGATAAAGATAAAAATTGTTTACCTAAACTCAGGTTTTACTTGTTTACCAATGCTTGGGGTTGACAGTAAAATGACATCCTCTTCGCGAATAAAATGGCGACTTTTCTCTGCGAGTACCTGTAAAAAGAGGCCATTTTTAATTCATTCCCTTAACAAGAAGTCATTTGACTTATTCACATGAATTATAAAAAGGAATAAGATTTACCGGACAATTGACAATTCTTTTTTGCAAATCTTGAAGAAACTTCTCCCTCTCTAAGCGTTCTTTGTACTGCAGAAGAACATATTGAGATAAGCAATGGCAGTAAACAAACTGGAAATTACGTTCTTTATAACACATAGAAGTGCTATTCATTCTTCAAATCAAAGTAAATCTCAAAAGTAATAGTTTACTAAAGGGCGGGGGTCAACTAGAGTGAAGTAAGAAGTGGCAGATGAAATAATACCTGACATGAAAGAAACGATATTTAACAATTATTCCACGAGCGCGCGTTGGATATGAGATGGTAGATAGCCAACGAGGTGCGTATAGCGCAGAAATGGCTATAGCTATCTCATATCCAACGAGGGCGAGTGGAATAATTGTTTTATTTAAAACGCCCAAGAATTGCAATATTTGAGCTCCCAGCTGTTTTCGTTGACGCGTGTCGGCTACCATATTTGTGGTCAATGGAATATTAGCTCATATACCATTGCCTGTTAACCAATCAAAACTCAGGAATTGTAATAAACCATTGCTAGTTTTTTTATCGTCCAATACGACACGTATTTTCATAGCATTCTTACCTGTCGAAATAAACTATCGAGGTCCTTGAACTTCGCGATAGCCTGAGTCAGGTTTTTCCGATCCATGTGATCTGAGGCGGTGTACTTCAGGAATGACTCTAAGAGTTCCACGTAGCTAAATGAAGAAAAATGTTAAAAAAAAAAACAGTTAGCGACTTGTTTAGAAGTATTGATGGTAGTTAAGATAGTGGTTTAAAAGTATTAATAGCTGAAAAAAGCGGGATGCTACAGAGATTTTTGCTGTCCGGTTACGTGATTTTAGACTAATGCTTCTCAAACGCATTAATAATTCATCAAGTTAAAACAAGGAAAATCATAACCGTGAAGGAGGTTTGGATGATTAGTATAGATTTTAGATATATTTTATTCGTCGTATTTTCAACTCTTTCTCGGTGTTTGGATATCCCGATGAAATACTGTCGCTCGTGTTTGATATATTACGTCTTCCACAATATTCCAGCATTTCAGTTTATATTACACAGTAGGTAGGTAGGTAGGTAGGTAGGAAGGTAGGAAGGTAGGTAGGTAGGTAGGTAGGTAGGTAGGTAGGTAGGTAGGTAGGTAGGTAGGTAGGTAGGTAGGTAGGTAGGTAGGTAGGTAGGTAGGTAGTTTAAGTCTGCGTTCGGGCTAAGTGGCCCATCAGGTCGAAGCTTATTCCAGTTTCCATAGCATTAGACGATTACGAGTATTTCTTCCCCCCACTGGATGGGATGCCAGTCCATCGCAGGGTTACCTCCAGCATTAAATTCGCCAGGGTGTAGAAAGGCACTATGAGCCCTGGCAGCGCTCCAACCCGTGTTAAGTCTAATAACTAATGGTTAGTCCAATGTACTAATCATTAGGCCACCGCGCGCCCCATGCCATTACGAAGAAGGAATTCAATTTTTTGCAGTACCACTGAACAATATTCACTGACCTTTTAACTCTTCTTCCTGGGAGAAACAGCAATTCAGGCAAACTATGGAGAAAAGCGAGACAAATCAAAAAGCTCGTGACCAAATCTAATTTCCGTGTGTCAAGCATACTGGAATAAGCAAAAAATTGACTAGAGGATGTTTTCTGTTGAACCACCGAATCCTCATAACTGATAGTAAAAGAAAACATAGCGATAGGTAAGGAGAAATAACATTTCGAATCTGGAACTAAAAGGGTTAACTATAAAGGTAAATGTAAAGAAGAATTAAGACTAAGCTAAAAAGGTACAAACACAATAAGACGGTACAGAGTGGAAATCAACCCATTTATTTGTTTCCCTGCAAACTCCATCGTACTTTAAAAGAAATAGTTTCAGCTCCATTCTTTTGCCCCCTGCTCCAAAAGAAAGGTTAGCTGTACGCAAACAGGGAACCCAACACTTTCTTTGCCACAGTTTACCTCATCATTTTTGTGCTTGGCTGCTTTTCCTGGCGACTGAGAAATGAACGAAACTGAGGATTCTGTTCTTTACACTGTTGAAATGTTAAACAAAGATTGCAGCAATAAATAAAATGCAACTTTGCTAGTATGTTGCAACTAGCAAGACAAATATTGTAGGAACTGGGGGTGCTGTCTATTTCAATCAACAGTAGAATCCCGATTTTTCAAACCCTCGGTTTCTCGAAACTCCCGATTTCTCGAACAAATTTTCATTTTCTTTGGATAGTACTTCTCTGTAATTTTACCCCCGATTTCTCGAAGCAATTTTCGTTTCCTTTGGTTAGCACTTCTCTGTAATTTTACCCCCGATTTCTCGAAGCAATTTTCGTTTTCCCTGGAAGTCTGAGAAATCGGGATTGTACTGTATTCTTTATTCATTACTTAAAAAAAATACTTACGCTTTTCTATTCCGCAGTATTACGAAACAAATTTGATAACAAAACTTTTTTTTGGAAAAGCTGTCTTAGGGCTTATATTTTTAGGAGCGGGAGGGGGGGGCTTATTGCGGTATGTTACGCTATGACTGTACCATTTAGATTTTAAAATGAAAAGCTCAGTCTTTAAAAATAGGTTTTTAGAAAATAAAACACATAAGCACAATAAAATATTAACAGCGTCTTACCCGCTCAAGCGTTTGAAGCGTGACAGGATAGTTGTTGAGGAAATTAGTGTAAGCTCGCAGCTGAGTTGTAAACCTCAGAAAAATGTCTCCCAGCATCTAAAAATGGAATGGATTAAGTATATTAACAGTTCCTAACATTTGTTTAGCCCATTTACTTTCGCGTACATTTGAATTGCTCTCTCACTGATCTGACTCCTAAAAAAAGTCTGGATGTGGATGCAGGAAGTCAGCTCAATTTTCGGCGATTTCTCAGCTTAAGCAAACTTTTTGTCCATTTCTCAGCTATCAGTAAATTTTGCAGATCTCAAACTTCAGCTGTCAATGAAAAAACGCATCATTTCTCGGCTGACAGTTAAAATTTTGACCAAGTTTCAGCTATGGGTTAAACGCCATGCAGACCATCGTAAAAGCTAGGTCTAGTAACAAACAAGCAAGCAAACTACTTGTTTAAGTTTTGTCGATGCATACGAAATGTGTGAGAATGTTTTTTTAAAATGAAGACAGTTACCTCCAACTTCCGAATTTCTTTGACATTGTTTTTTGTCAAGCTTAACGGTTCGACATATCACAAAATTCCAGTTATTAGTGAAAGGAATTAATAACTTGGTAGTAAAAAAGCCCGAAAAGCAAGCACAGTGTTTGTAGCTGCGGGGATATGCGTTGAAAAAAGTGAACAGAAATGGTACAGGTACAGTTAAGATTGGTGATTTGTTACAGATTGGTTGTTTTTATGCTAGAGACGTTTTAAAAAGCTGTGGAGACGTTAAAGCTGTCTCGAGACGGTTTTAACGTCTATAATAAAAATGAAAAATTTTTGTTTTTTTTATACATAAAATAAAAGTTATAAAAAAGGGGGGCCCCAAAAAAAAAAAAAAAAAAAAAAAAAAAATTATTGGAGAGTTGTTCTCGTCAAAGGGAACCCCTGCTGACTTACTTGATGTGAATTCCATTCATCTAAACGATTCGATAAGTCGTTCACCAGCATACTGAAACAGTACCATATGTAACAATCATTAAAACCGTGACACAAATTATCTTACAACAAGCCAGCTTTATAAAGATAGCTACACATTGGATCTATCACTGTTTGATCAAATATTGCTATCAAATTGATGGAAAAATAGTTTAAAAATGAAAATATTAGCTGAAATGGAAGGGAAAACACTACTTCAGTGTTAAGCGAAAAGTTAGATACAAATTAAGCCAAGCTGAGTTTTGAACTTCCTGCGAGTAGCCATTTTGAATCCTATGACGTCACATGGTTGACCATTTTGATGCTGAGACTCGAGTGACGTCATATGATCCAAATTAGCGGCGTGAGGGAAATTTTTACCCAGGAATGGCGTCTGATTTTTCCATTTGAATGTTTTTTTTTTTAAAATTTATTTCACCAAATTATTTTAGTTTCAATAATATTTCTAACAATTTATTTCAACAGTGGTATGTTCTTTGAAGAACTACTGTCACCAGTATTTGCTCATAACTTAATTAAATACAGAGCATGTTTTCTTGGCGCGTGGAATAAAAACTTTATGAGACGAAACCAAAAGCCATCAGAAGCTAATTGTTCAGTTCCATTGGTTCGTCATACCTGCTAAGGGCCAGTAACGTCTCACTGTCAGCAAATAAACTCTGAATGTTGGCAGAGCTGATTATGGCCCTGAAACGGAAAAGTAAACCGGAGTCGATAATCAAATCGCATCTTAGAGAGGGAGGATGGCGAATGATGGTGTAAGCCCACCCCCTTTCCCCCCTCCCCTTTCAACTAATTCAGCCCGGTATCGATTCCAACAAGGAGTCATATGTAGGTAGAGTTTGTTCAATGCTGTTGCTTCTCTCGCCTTGATCGAGGGTTTTTCTACGGATACTAGGCATGAATAGATGTGCTAGTAATTTAGGAAAAGTGCTTCACAATAACCAAAAAGTGCACAAAAGTTGCCACCAAAACAGAAAGGCGCCCGAGTCGTTTTGACGTGATGCGCAGAAATCGAAGCGCGAGGACTAAGACGCCCCGCGGGGCAACCTCAATGGGGCTGCGACCCCCGCGAAACCGAGCGACAAGTGACCGCACCAGCAAACAGATGACCGGCGGCAGGCATGGCAGCGAAAAACCAGTCCCGAGAAACGACCATGGTGGACGGAAATCAATTGTTGCCAGGCAGGAAAGAAAAGGCCCTAGGTTGCTGGACACAACAAGGCTCAAAAAGCCAAAAGGCCAAAGTGCCGAGCACAATCTATTTATGCCTAACGGATACTCCAGTTTTTGGTACTGAGGTTTTTTTCTAGGCGCATGGGGTAGTACCAACCGAAGGTCAAGAGGTGCCTTACCGCCCAAAAAATTGTATAGCATCAGGGTACCAATATACCTACCTCCTCAAAAACCAAAATTTCCAAATTATGAAACGCTCAAGTATAGTATTTTTTTCTTGTAAAAGTAGCATATAGTGGGTGCGTAGAAATGTACATTCTTTTTTCTGTCTTAAATGCTTGAACGAACGTTTTATAGTCATAAATATACGTGGACAAAAGAAAATTTATTACGAACCTATTGGAAGCGAGGGAAGCTTGAAGAGGCTTCTTGAAAACGTCTTGAATTATCGACAAACATTTCATGTAGGTCACTTCTGTTGACAATATTTCGTGGGCTACTAATGTCCTTTTTTCGCCGGCTGATGTGCCTGTACAAGGCTTAGAGGACAGTTCCTGCAAAAAAAAACCATTTATTAAATTTGGAAACATTCGATTTGTTTTACAAGGATTTGGTAAGAACAAGAGTCGGAGAGTTCAAACTCTCGTGTTTAACCGATACGTGCAGTCCCATAGGGCTTATGCAGTCAAGCCAATGTACGCGTGTTGCGTTCCTGGGAAAGCCTCTTAACTCCCACAATGGAGGCTAAGCATTTATCGAAAAAAAAACCCCGGAAAAACCCGTACTTTAATAAACTTTTGAATGAAAGTACGGGTTTCCCCGATATCAGCCCCCCCCCCCCAAAAAAAAATAATAATAATAATAAAAAAAATAAATTAATTAATAAATCGCGCTGTTGTCCCGAAAAAGAACTAGTAACAAGAGAAACTCGCAAATGGTATGGAAATTTCCGCCATTCCGTTTTTACTTGAGAAAAGAACTGAGGAGCGGGTACCCATGAACGCAAGGGCAAGTCGTAATGGATTATCCTCCCTTTCCTTTAATTTCAAGGTAATTTTGTACATAAAAAGAACCGACTGACTTAAAATATCGTGACGCATTCCCTTCAATAATTTTCTGAACAAATAACTAACTTGGTTAAGTTGAACAACATTAGTCGAGCTAAAATTAGAGCAATGCTTTTCTTTCTGCAGCTGCGAACGTAACATTAAATGTCCATTTTTCTGTTTTCACTCATAAAGGGGAAAATATTTTCTCATATCTATACGAATGATCGATTGAGCTGTTTGTTTACGTGATCTAAAGGACAGATTAGAAAGTGTCCTCACTGAGATATTCAGGTTTAAAACATAAGAACAAAGCTGTAAAGGAAATATTATGATAAACAAACGTTATTGCCTTTAGCCACCTACTCAGACATCCCTTTAGCTTGTCACGTAATGTGGAAGGGGAAAAAAATGGGCGGAAAGCCCAAAGAATTTTTACTGAGAAGGCCATATTGAAGGGCTCCATATAGTTTGCAGCTACAGAAAACGTTTATTATTGTTTGAATTAAAAAAAATAACGCCAAAATCAGAACTCCTTATCAAGAAAAAAAAATTAAAATAAAAACATCTAGAAAACCTCCTTCTCATAACAAGCCAAGGGTATCCGGATAGTTAAGGTAATGTTGTTTTAATTGAAGTTACAGCCCCGAACTTTCCGTACTTACTTTAGTTTCAAATTGTCTTGTTGCAAATTCGTCCTCGGAATCACCATCAACAACTTCCATATCTGAGGTAACTTCCTCTTGTGTTGTCTGAAGGAAAGAGAATTTAAATCAGCGCTTTTATCAGACTTAAGGCTGATTTCATATCAGACTTCGCATCAGACTTAATGTCTGAAGGAAAGAGACTTAAAATCAGCGCTTTTATCAGACTTTATAGCTGATTTCCTATCAGACTTCGTATCAGACTTAGGTAAGGCAGTAAATCTCTTGCTGGCCAGAATTATTTTGATATTGTGTTCGTATGTCAGGTTTTTTTAATCTCAAACTTCAATACGTACATATTGCTCAAGTTGATTTTGTAAGCCCTACAAGATGTGAAAAAATCTACCCACCATTAAAATGACTTTAATTTTACCGAACTATAGTTTCGGTTCTATGCTAGAAGTAAGATTGAAATTTATGAATTCAAGTTAGTTCATGATGCGTCATGCCCCACGGCCTGGTATAGAATGCAACATAAAAACCTCTAGGAACACCCACGGACATGAAACATAGCAAATGAAAATGATCAATTTTCACTTTTTTCTTACTTCCCGAGAGCTTATATAATAAAAACCAAGATTGCGCAGGTGCTCCAGGAAAAAAGAAAATCAATATCCACAGGGCCTTCAAGTGGGCTCAGTTTATTTAGTTTATTTTTAAATGCTCCAATGAACGCCCAGCAACTGTAAATTGATTTCTCATTATTTGATATCTATGCTGTTCATTAACTGTCATATAAAGAGGGAGAGATAAGTGTGTCTTCAAAACAAGGGAACACAAATTACACCTTGGCCTATTTTGACATCCTGTTATTGAGAACATAAAATACTTCCTTATTTTCAACACCTTTCCCAACAATTACCATAATTTCTGGGAAAAGTGTTTCTTTTTGGTCGAATTCCCTTTTTACGCTTAAAAAACGAGTTTAAACTGTCATTTTCTTTTTCATTTTTACACACCTTGCCTGAGTTCGAGTTGCTACATGATAATTCAATTTAAGTGCCTTTTTAGCGGCATTTTTCAGAAAAAGGCATTCATATTCTCTTGGAACATCAACATAGTATCTTTTGTCTGTTTCTAAAATTTCACGATTAATAATAGATTACTTTTTTATTTTCATATTCAAACTTGGGTTCAATGCTCAACGGGTGAAAAGTAAACCTGTCAACGCGTTCGAATAATTTGTCGAATGATTTTCTAGAAGCCTGTGAATACCTTGTAAAAGTTGTGAATTAATATTGACATGACAGTTTCCGGAAACTTCAAGTGGGATATTACTACTTTTGTTGTTTCAATTTCTTTAACTTGGCTGATCTAAATACGTTAGGTTATGTAAACGCGGCGTACAATTACTTGGTAGTTAGTGTGAACACAACGTTAATCAGACATCACTGTTTTCGACAACATTAGATCAACCAACTCGATTTGAGGAGGCATAGTCCAAAGCTAGAATGTGATTGGATCTCAAAGTTATTCTGTACCATATAAGGAATGCATCGAACCATATACGGAGCCCAATCTATTCAGCTAAAAAGTTATTATGTCTGTATTGAGAAGCAGATTGAATGATGAAATCTACGCTTTGATCTCCGGCAAGAAATTTTGCTTGTGGGTTCACGATTCCAACGTGGTAAGTAGCTTAAAATCACTTAAAATTCGGAGCAATTTTCCATGTCGTTTACAGGGTGTAAGTTTATTTCACTGCTGGTAAAAGCACGAGAGAAAGAGAAAACTATACCAAATTACTTGAAATTTTCGTGATATCAATATTTGGGCCTGTTTGCGATTTTCCTAAAATTTTCTTTTTTTTTTTTTTTTTTTTTTCTTCCTGGGTTTTATCTTTCTTATTATCCTCAAATTCGCGACAATTTCATGTTGTGAAAATTTATTGGAAGAAATGTTTCACAAATTCTCCAAATCAGCGACAATTAAGTTACGTGAATTTTATTTGTTGCATTCCATGTCTTAAGGTTCTCAAAGAAATACAGTACCTAGTTCAACCAATGTATTTCGTTTTTAATCTCAAGTAAGAAATATTTTAAGAACTCAAATTGCATGTCTCCATCTTTTAATGTTTTGACTAGGAGGCTAAGGGAGCAAAACTTTAATCAGTTTGCATACAAAACTAACAGTTATGGTGCGTTATTTACAAAAACGTAGTATTTAGGTAACAGGAAAGGAGTTGGGAAATTAAAATCTAATTACCACACGCAAAATGACTAGTTCTTGGCAAGTCACTGTCTACAAACACGCCAAACGCTGGAAATGATTCATGGTTATCACAAAATATTTCAATCTTTAAAACGCGTATAACAGTCTTCCCGGCCGACTTTAATCTTTGCATAATGCACTTTAGTCAACAGCGTTTCATTCAACCTCAGCAATCAAAGAACAAAACATTAAATTCACAGTTTCACAAAATGACATCTGAATAACTTGTTTTGTCTCATTTTGAAGTACCTTACTTCATTTGTCGGCCTTTCTTGGCAGATTTGGCTTACATTTAAAAGTTCATCATGGAAATATATGTAAAATGGTGCTGTTATAGATTGCGCTATTTTTGTTTTCTTTGTCGCTGCCAGCAGACAGTTTCCGCAATGATTTTAAAACCTGTTTTGCTTTAAATTCATTTATAATTGATAAATCACCCTTAATGGGAGTCAAAAATTTCTGACCTGCGTCTGTGATGCAAATTTGAAATCAATGAACGACAAGATCTCTTTCCTGCTTACATAACTTTTAATTTTTTTAATTTCTTTTTTAACTTTCTTCGCATTACTGTTATCGGTAGGAGTTACAGACGGAAATTATGAAATGGTTAAGTTCGATTCAACCAAACACACGCAAATCTTTGACCGGGATTTCAACGAAATTGCTTACCGCCCTTTTAATCTAAAAGGAATGAATTGGTCTTTTTCGGAACTACAGTATACAAATCTGTGTTTTGAATAAAAACTTGCTATAATGACTACCATAAAGAAGAACCGCAGTACAGTTAAGTAATAATGATGAACGATTATAGCGATCTAAATCTTCAGTGAAAATAAGAAAAACAACCTATTACAAGAAAAATACTTTTTTGCTAAGACGACGTGGAAATGCGCCTTTAAGTCTTAAAAACGATAATATTTTCATCAAGCCAAAATATCAAATGTTTTTGTGCTGATAATCGCAAGATAACAGCAGATGGAACGGCTGGGAATAAAACAATAAAGTTTAAAACGCTTTCAATAATCTCTCTATTAGTCTTTAAATTGCTTCTCTATAAGGCAGGAAAACTAATTTATAGATTTAGCCAAGCCTGAAAACACAGTGCCGACTTGTAAATAACGATAACAACGTTGAAATCTCGAATTATCACGTATTGCAAACAGGAAATTACTGGTAGTAAATGGTTGCTTCCTCTTTTATTTCACTTGCATGTTTACTTACTTTACTTTACTCTACTCTACCCACTTTCCTTTTTTTAAGGAGAAGGGGGCTCAGCTCGCGCACGCACAGTACAAGTGGAGTACGGAAGGACGGAAAGGCGGGCAATCACGTGACATCCAAAATATTTCGGCTCGACGATTCTTAGATGTGGGATTGCGCTCGCGTGCGCAGGAGCTCCGCTATAACATAATACATTCCATTCGGTGTGAACTAACGAATTTACGTCATTTCATTTGCAGAATTTGAGGGGAAAAAAACGCAAAAAGAATGTCGCCATTCCAACTTCCACCTCGCAGCCTCGCTCGAGTCACTTTGGAATCTATTTCCTGGACAATTTTAGCCTTGGCTGGTTTCCTAGGAAACATCTTGGTGTTTGTCGCCTTTTTACGAAATCCACTCTTAAGAAAATTCACACCCGTGTACATCATTGCTCTTGCAATCAGCGACATTCTTAACTTTCTCACCAATGGCGTGTTTGTGGCGATCACCCTTTACACCGGTAAATGGCAGTTTGGGAACACAGGCTGCTTCGCTTGCGGATTTTCCGTTCTTTTTCTTATGCAAGTCTCTACTAGCACCATGTCCCTCACGGCCATTAACAGATACATCCGGGTTACCAAGCCTGAGTTGTTCAAAAAAGTCTTCGCGCCAAAAAAGTCCATTGCAATAGTGGTCTGCCTGTGGTTGCTCGTCGCCTTGGTGACCCTGTTACCTTTTGCTTTTGGGGCTGCAGAATTCTCTTTTCAGGCCAGTTACGCTCTGTGTGTTGCCTCGTTTAAGCACAAGATTACAATTTTCGCCATGGCTACCCATGGGACCTTCACCACTATTTCTCTGTTGATTGTAGCTGTATGCTACAGCAGAGTTTCACGAGCAATAAAACAAATTCTACCGCAAGACGAACGCAATGAGGACGACGGCGGCCAGGTCGAGGAAGCCTCGGAAAATGGAGAGGCTCTAATGAGGATGAGAGAAGTAAAGGTCACAAAGATGATGTACGCCATTGTGTTGGCCTTCGCTTTGCTCTGGATTCCCATAGCAGTGCTTATCATGGTGACACGGGTCAGTCTCGGGACCATCCCGAGGGATATCTCCATGCTTGTGCCTTACGCGTACAACATCAGCAGTTTAATAAACCCTGTTTTGTATGCAGGCATGAACAGGTCTTTCAGAAGGGAATTTAAAATGATTATGTTGAGCATAATATTTTGTCATAGCAGGTAGAGTGACTATAAGCTAGGCGATTGCTGAAAACCTTGAGTGACATTTTTAAAAGACGGAGAGTCTGTTCCAGTGAACACCTTGCAACTGAAAACGACGTTTCATTATTCGACTTGTATGCCGCTCAATAACCGTCATATAAAGCCAGAGAGACATTCAAGTGTGTGTTCACCACAAAAAGAGACAAATTACACCTTGCTTTATTTCGGGAGTAAACGACATTCTGTTTTGAAAATTAAATTTACAACTTACACTTCTTCCAAGAATTACACTAAGAATTTATATTTAAGTAAAACTATTTTTTGTTAATTTTTTTTTTTTTTGGTACTCACCTTGAAAAAGTTTTATTTTTTATTTTTGCACAATTTACAGTTGAACTTGCCACATGGCAATTTAACCTTAATCCCAGATTTCTTTTTAGCGTTTATTTTTAGTAAACACAACACACGCCTGTTTTCTCTGAATGTCTGAATCTGAAAATGAAGTACATCTTTTGTATGTTGCTCAAATCTATTATTATTTCACAGCTTATAATTGATTATTCTTTATATTTACATTCATATTTGGGTTCAAGGCTTAAGGTTAAATGGTTAACTCTTGAATAAAGCTGCCAGGACTGTGTATGCGTACCGTATTTATTTGATTAAGCGCCCAACCTCGAATAAGCGCCTACCTAGACTTTCTCAAAGTCGTTCGCTTCTCGTTTCGGGTTTGGTAGTAGTATCATTTCGCGCTCTGTAAGCTCGACTAGTAGGCACTTCTAACGCAATAAGAACCTTTTAATCATTATCATTATCAATCCCAAGCCCCCCCCCCCCCCAAAAAAAAAAAAAAATGAAGTGCACAAGAGGAGTATTGATTGTTGTACAATGAGATTGAAAATAATCTAAGAGACTTTCCCCAAGATCGAGTTTTCTTAGTATTTTACAGAAAACTTTTAATGCACAGTTAAATTCTGCTTAGGTACATCTTCACATTTTGTTATTATTTGTGGTTTTGTTGCAAAATAAACTTACTACTTGCTGAAAATGGTGAAAATTTAATATGCGCCCACCTCGTATAAGCACCCACTCTCAAGATCAAATATTTAATAGACCCTCAGGGCGCTTAATTGAATAAATACAGTATGTGTATAAACGCCGGAAACCCTGAAACTAAAACTGATTTTCAATTCTAGAAGCTTCAACCTCATAAAAGATGCCTACTAAGGTCTTTACCTTATTACAGGAATATAACGAAGCAATTTACCAACGCGAACAAAATTTACGCGTAATAAAATTAACGCGAATTTAAAAACGTTCTGGTTAAATGCTTATAGTGAACGCTTTCACATGTATCGTTAATTTTTTTTATAATAAGGTTTATTGAAATGATAGTCACGGAAACTACAAGTGCGAGCTTTAATACGGTAAAACTGTTTAATTATACACGCTTCCAGATTTTTCAACTGGTTTTTTAACTGTTCAACTTAGCTAAACTAAACATGAACATGTTAAGTTAATGTGAACGCGGCATGCAGTTTTGTACGTTTAACTTTGGTAGTTTATGTGAACACAACGTATATCCAGGAATCGATGTTTCCGACATCAGAAGTTCAACCTATCAGATTTCACAAACATGTTCTAAAGCACGGATGTGATTGGATCTCGTCACAGCATGTACCAAGCCCAAACTGCTCAGCATAAACAGTTTTCTTGCCGTCTTTACAGACACAGACAAAGATAGATGGAGTCAACTCTTTGATCTCTAGTACGCAAAAACACAGGCCCAATTCTGCCTTTGGGATCCCAACAAAGCTATCCACAGATTTAGCAAGCGTGGTAAGTGGTTAAAATTATTCTATAAAAATCGTAGCCATTTCGACGTAGTTCACAAGTTTTAAATTTATTTAAACTACTGGTAAAAGCACTTGCGCCTTTTAACAGATACATGAGTGAAAAAGAAACCTTAATTTACAGACATACCAAGTTTAACCAATTGCATTTCGTTTTAAATATCGAGTAATAGTAAGAATCAGTTCTTGAATTGTATATGGTGTCACTGCTATTTCACGATTTAACTAGGACATTAACGGAGCAAAACCTTCTTCAGTTTGAATAAAACACTTACTGTTATGGCGCACTGTTTAAAAAACGTAGCAAGGAGTTGGGTATAAATCTAATTACTGCGCGCAAAAAAAGTAACCCCTGAAGCTGGAAATAATCACATTGTAATCCCAGAAGATTTTAAATCTCTAGAACGTGCATAGAAAATCTCTCATTAAATCCTTACATAATGCGCATAAGCAGTCGGCGTTTCATTCAATCTTGGTGATGAATTGAAAGCTTTAAGAACACTTGACGATGCATGTCATTTACATTTTCACAAAATGAAATCTGAATAGCTACTTATTTCATCATGAAGTTTCTTGCTAGATTTGTAAGCCTTTTTTGATAGATTTGACGGCCAGAATTTAAATGTTCTTCATGAAAATATATGTAAAATGAGGCTGTCGGCGATTACACTATTTTTGCCTTCTTTGTCGCTATCAGCAAAGAGCCACAATGAGGATGAAAAATATACAAAAACAGTTTATTTGAAATTCGCCCTTAATGAGGAGTTCTGAGTTAATGTCAACTCTGTCATGCCTTTCGCTTGTGATGCGGAGGTTTCAAATAAATTAATAAAGGAACTCTTTTCTGCTAAAATTACTTTCCTTTTTTCATTTTATAATTTTCCACACATATCTGTGATAAACGTTGCAGTAGAAAATTGTATATAGTGTTGATGCACGTCCTGGAGTGTGCTTTAAACGAAAATGATATCCGCCCTTTTAATCCCGAATGTTTTAGTCTTCTTTTGGAACTATAAACGGTCTTTGAATAAAACTGATCTTATTGGATAAATGGATGCCACAAAGAAACCGCGCGACAGTGAATGAACGCTTGCAACGTATTTAGCCTTAGATAAACTGCATTCGGACCTCAACACAGCAAATTATTAGAAGCAAAATCAATTTTCACCAGACGAACAAGTGAAAATGCGTCTTTTAAAGTCTAAAAATGCCCAATTATATTCGTATTTTTCTACCACCAAAATAGCAAATCTTCTTATGCCGATCATTCTAAACATCCGCAGTCAAACTGGGATTAAAGGTTATTACCAACGCTTAAAAACGCCTTTAAAGAGCTACGTATTCTTGAACAGGGAAGTTAATAATAAAATAACAATTTTGTGTGTGGTTAACAAACATACTTCACTTCATTTCCTTTGCAGATTTCGAGAATGTCGTCATTTGAACTTCCTCCTCGCAGCCTCGCTCGAGTCACTTTGGAATCTATTTCCTGGTCAATTTTAGCCATGGCTGGTTTCCTAGGAAACATCTTGGTGTTTGTCGCCTTTTTACGAAATCCACTCTTAAGAAAATTCACACCCGTGTACATCATTGCTCTTGCGATTAGCGACATTCTTAGCTTTGTCACCAATAACATGTTTGTGGCGGTCACCCTTTACACCGGTAAATGGCAGTTTGGGAACTCGGGCTGCTTCGTTTGCGGATTTTCCGTTATTTTCCTGATGCACGTCTCTACTAGCACCATGTCCCTCACGGCCATTAACAGATACATCCGGGTTACCAAGCCTGAGCTGTTCAAAAAAATCTTCGCGCCAAAAACGTCCATTGTAATAGTGGTCTGCCTGTGGTTGCTCGTCGCCTTGGTGACCCTGTTACCTTTTGCTTTTGGGGCTGCAGAGTTCGCTTTTTTGCCTAGTTCCGCTGTTTGCGTTCTTTCGTTAAAGCACAAGATAACAAATTACGCCATGGCTATCCATGGGACCTTCACCACGATTTCTTTGTTGATAGCAGCTGTATGCTACAGCAGAGTTTCTCGAGCTATAAAACGAATACTTCCACGAGACGCGCAGAATGAAAACGGCGACGGCCAGGTCGACGAAGCCTCAGAAAATGGAGAGGCTGTGATGAAGATGAGAGAAGTGAAGATTACAAAGATGATGTACGCTATTGTGCTGGCCTTTGCTATCCTCTGGATTCCCATAGCAGTGATAATTATGGTGATACGGGTCAGTCTCGGGACGATCCCGAGGGAAATCTCGATGCTTGTGCCTTACGCATACAACATCAGCAGTTTAATAAACCCTGTGATGTATGCAGGCATGAACAGGCCTTTCAGAAGGGAATTTAAAATGATTTTGTTGAGTGTAATATTTTGCGTTTATTGTGGATAATGCCTTCAAGCTATGAGATTTCTGAAAGAACTTTGTAAATGTGTTACATTTTAAGATCACCGTACGTGACATTGAAAGGAACATACTTGAATAACTGCGTGACATTAACATTAGATAACTGCCGACTTGTAAATTTGGATAACTAGGTAAGAATACAATATAAGTGCCGAAAAAGTGCCGGTTTTGGCAAATCTTCGTTGAAGCACTAGAAGAGTTTCCGATTATTTCATCCAATCAAAAACTGGTGCGAGCGCTCACGAGTACTCCGAAAGCAATCGCGCGTACAAATTCGTCATGTTGCTTAGCAACTTCTGGTACGGAAACCGCGGGCTCAGTCACTTCTCGGAGAAATGATGTCGCCATCAACTGGCACTTGTTTCCCCGATTGAATATAGAATACAGAAAATCAACACGATATTCTCTTGATGTACAAAGACATTCCCGAAATTAACTAAAAATAAATATCAATCCGAGAAAGGAATTAATATTTCGAGAAAACTTGCATTTCTTTTTTTTTATCGTCCATGACATGCATATGTCTTTAAAGTTTCTGTCCATTACATGTATATGTCTTGAAAGTTTTTAAAGTTTCTGTTAGTTAATTTGTTAACCTGTAAGGAAAGCTTACATAAACAACACAGCATTGTCTTACCATTGTTTTGCGAACTTTCTTTAATCTCGTATCTTTGTGTCCATGTCTCTGCAGACAATCAATAAGTCCCTTCACAGGGTCACTCTGGTGTGAAAAGAGCGAGAACAAAATCATAATCATAAACAAAAAACATTTACTATGAGAACTTCATACCCTACACTTCCAGAATAATGCTCAGTTAAAATTTGATGTACAGGGAGCCGAGGATGTAAAGAGTTTTTGAAGGCTTACACAATAATAAACTGTAACATTTTTCGAAAACAAGCCTGGGGCAGCTTGCGCTTTGCCGAAGACTAGGGATTCTTAGGGAGGCGTGTTCCGGGATGGTGGGAGCTGAGGAAAGAGCATACTCCCGCTGGTCGCACCGGGCCCAGAGTGGTCCTGAGGGCACCGGCCCCCCTGTGGCCTGGGGGCGCTTTGATTTGGTGGCTCTGAAAATTTCTGAAAGAATTTTCTAAAATATTATCAGATCGTTTCTTTTGTCCTCTAGACAAAAATACTTGAAAAACAAAAACTTTCACCGTCCAGTTTTAGAGTAATTAGCCTTAAACGGTCAAAAATACCGTATGTTTGACCACTTTTTAGTTGCCATGGCAACGAATTTTGACGTCACAGTGACTCCAATTTGTTTATTAGTTAAACCTTTACAAGGATGTTTTGAAAGTTATACTTCAACATTACAGGTGTAGCAGCAATAGAATGCCAAAGACGGGAATATCTAAACTATGACAAGCCACCTTAAACAGATAAACAGGCGTTCATTTTTAAAGGGAACATTGCATTTCAGAGAGCAAGTGGTTGTTCTAAACTAAACTAAAATGTACACTAATTATTTTCACTTAATTAGAACAGTCTGGAGAAAATTCTACTGTCTTTACCCAATTTTTGGATGCATTGTCCTTTCCCAAAGAGATGACTGCATCCACCAGAACAGAGGCAATCTCCGACACTCTGTACACCTCGCACATTCCTAAGGCTTCAAACGTGATTTGCCCTGAAACGATGACATAAAAAAAATGTATAACGCTGTCGCAAATAACCTCTGCCTGGTTAGCTTAGTTCAAAAAGGTGCAAGGGCGCAGAGAGGGAGGTCGTGGGTTCAACACGGACCAACACCTAGGAAAAAGAAAGTGTTACATGTACGTTTCTCATTACATGATTGTCTTGGATGACCCTGGACTTGCCTACAAGTCAAGCTCACAGAGTGCGAAACGCGTGAGTTCCGGGGCAACTACCACCGGAAACGAGAAGAGAACGACTTTGAGAAAGTCTAAGATGACCCGAAACAACGGAAATTTAAGTACATTTTCGGGACATAGCAAACCACTGAGCATCCCGACAGTGAATCAAGCACATTTTATGGGTCAGGTGGAGGGCGAGTTGAGATAAAAACTGAACTGATAGCGGCGACCAGTGGCGCCTTTACAAAATTCAAATTGGTTTCCTTGTCAGCAAGTCCGTAACGCGTCCGTAACCCCGCTTTGTAACAAGCATTGTTATTAATCATTCATGTGATTTTTATACAACCGTACTGTTATCTGTAGTTCAGTCAATACTGCCCCCACGGGGGGAGGCGGAGAAGCGCGAGGGAGGGAGCGAGCGCGGGGACGAGGAGCAGTCAATACGCCCTTTAAACAGAGATATCATTAGAAAGCATTTACTAATTGACAAAATACTAATGGAAATACTTCCCTTTCACAGCAACTTACCAACAAGACGCTTGGCCAGATTCCTTTGTTCTTCACTAAAGAAACAGTTGAGATTCTTTTTTACAACATCAACGCATTCCTACAAAACAAAAAAGTAAGCAAACTAAGAATTATGCCTAAAACTGTGTAAGAAATGGTAGCGAGTGTTGATATACTGCTACTGTAAAAAAAAAAAATCTTCAAACTGACATACCTCAATGTAATCCACTGTGCTTGACCAAGCTCCAAGTTTTGTCGGATTGAAATACAGAGACGGAGGAGAACCACTGTTAGGTACAAACAGCCACTCACTTTCAACTGTGGAAGAGCCGGAAATCGAAAATAACAAGCAGAAGAACAACTTACATTCTGACATGAGCTGCATCGTGCAAGTGACTTTTTCAATACTTTTTGAAAAGAGTGCGGCCGTAGCACCAAAACAAAACCAGTGCGGGTGGGTTTGCTCCTGATTGTTTTGTTTCATTGCCAGCCAGTGGTTAGAACATGCAGCACGAGTTTTCTAACCAAACACAAAACATAGAAAAAAGATTACGCGCCGTCCACACGTATCCGTTTCCGTTTGCAAACGAAACTTTTTCTTTGCTGTTCGCCTTTCGTCCACACGTATCCGTTGACGGAAAACGCAATGCTCTCCGTTTTCGTGTATCCGCGAGTGGACGGTGAAAACCTTTGCTGAAAACGGAACTTTTTAAAACGATAACGCCACTTGTTGTCTTGCGGGCTTATTTTACTGGTAAATGCACATGCTCCGACAGCGATATTAGCGTTTTCGTGTGCACGGGCGAAAAGGAAGGAAACAAACCGTTTTCAAAAGAAAACGGATACCTGTGGACAGGGCCTAAAAACACAGTAACCGTTATATTCAACAGCCAAGTAAAAACTACGGCCGCTTTAAGCACAACGCAAGACGACATGTTGTGAAAAACGAGGAAAAGAACACGCTTTTTAGTGTATAGGATATAATTTGCGCTTTCAGCCAACATAATTTGTTTGCGTGGACTAATAAATACCAAGAACACACAATTACGATATACATAGTGTCAATTTTGCATTTCAAATCGCTTGTAAAAATTCCGAAATAATCCCACTCGTGTTGTGACAACACTTAACAGTACATTAGTCAGAAATAGCATCACCTCTAGCAAACGATCCTGTCATTCCGGTTGGACATGAAAACTGCATGTCCGTCAACAGGCCCAGTTGCACCAAAAGATCCATGCCTTGTTCTAAATAAAGACAGGGGAAACGTCGTTTACTATTCCTAAATGACTTAATTTAAGTATGAGGTTACTTAGCACCGCAGTGCTTATTGCGGCTGGGTAATGTTACGTCTGCGTTCGAGCCAAGCGGCCCATCAGGCCGGAGCTCATCCCAATTTCCGTAGCGACTAGGAGTATTTCTACTCCTCCCTGGATGGGATCTTAGTCCATCGCAGGGCTAGCCCAGCATTATACACCTTGGTGGAGAGATGCACTGTGAGAGTATTAACTGTTTTCCCCAGGAACACAACACAGTGGCCCCGGTCAGGGTTCGAACCCGGACCGCTTGATCCGGAGTCCAGCGGACTTATCATTACGTCATCGCTTCTCCCTTGAGGCTTTCACTGCAAGTATTGGTAATAAAGCATAAACTAAGTAATTATTCTAATGGATATTATCCTAGTTACAAAGCGCAGCCGAAGAGTTCAATTCGTGATGAAGGTTTGAACCAATTTATGCCCTTCCCCACTCTGCTACACTGCCTCTACTTATCCTGGCCAGGAAAGATGGCAAACTAATTCAAGCCTTTCATGACGGAGAGTAAACATAAAGAGGCTGTAACAGGCTCAGGGGAGCTACCTGTCTTTTACGCACATAATAACGACTTCTCTTCCACCCCTAATTTTCGGGTTGTACACTTTACCTGTTTCTACCAAAGGAACAAAGATGTCCACATGGCCTCCTGATTCTCGCGCTGTAACACTGGTTGTCACAGTTTCCCAGAAATGTCGCATACTCGGCTCGTTTATCGTCTCTCCTGACAGCGTTTGACCTGCAAACAAAAGGCTATTACGCAAACTGGAGAAGTGGAATATTCTTAGATGAAAACCATTAAAAACATGTGAGTCGGCAATCTGCAAGTTTCCATCAAGTTGTGAAGAAACATGGGCGTTTTCTCCAGAATTTAATCCATAACACTACTCTAAAGAAAGTTCTGTGAATGATCTTACTGACAGCACATCTTAAATTTACGTTGTTAATGACTAATGGAAAGCGTACAGATGCCTTTAAGTAAATGTTCAATAAGTGTTTTTGGAGTGCAAAGATAGTTTTTTTTTTAAATCATATTTACACTGATGAAGGGGTTTCCCCGAAACGTCTGTTTAAAAAAAAACTATCTTTGCACTCCAAAAACACTTATTGAACATTTATTGTAACTATTGAGTGCTACGCATCAAAACTCTTTTTAGATGCCTTTAAGTGCCTGCGAGGGCCGTACGGATTCTGATTAAAGAAACAGAACAGTACAAAATAGGTTTTTCACTGGACGATCCCTCAATGTTGAGGAAATTAAGAAAACCTTGAAGTGTTTTACGAAGATTAGCAGAAAACAGAATATGTACACCTGACTGAGTTTATATCGAAAACCTTTCAAGTGCTTCTTACAAGATATATTTGCTGAAGACCGCACTGCCGGTTTAGGAATTTGGTTGTCGAGATGAAGCTGCAAGCATTACTGACCTTTTACAAGACGTACAGTGCCAGAATCTCCCCAGGCAAACACACCAATGCTCCTGTGAGAATTTGAAACAAACAAATACGTCATAAGGGATAGCATACTAATTTCAGACTCGAATTGCGTTTCTAAAAAAAATTGCCCTCCATGTTTGATACAAATACATTTATTCTTCAATTAAACAACATGCATTAGCAGCGCAAAAATAGTATTGAGCAAACTTCCAACCACTTCTATAGCGTTCCCCTTCAGGAGGTCAAAATTCGGCAAAACAATAGCGAAATCTCTAAAAGTTTTCCTTCAGGTTGTCTACATGTAGCCACGCCATAATTTACTAGCAAAGTCACTTACCTAAACGACATGCTCAGACAATACTCAGATATAGATTCGCACCGTAATATCAAAAAGAATTTGTTAGGCATAAGTGAGCAAACGTTTCTCCTCGCGAGCTCGTTCCCGCTCAAGTGACGTCTGAGATCTGGGGCCCGTTTGTCGAAGGTCCCCTAAAGTTTTCGCACCCGAAAAGCCATAGCAAAATCTCAAACCTTATAACTACAGAGCTGTTTAATTACGTGATATTTTTCATATGAACAGAAGTTTCCTTCATAAAAACTTTTAGCCTTAAACACTTCTCTGTTTTCAAAATACAGATAATATAAAATGGCTTTACGGGCTCGAAATGTTTTCGGAGCTTTCGAGAAACAGGCCCCTGACCCGAAAAATTTTCACACTGATGACGTAGCTCTACAAAGATCCGTGTAATTCTCTGATTGGTTATTTCTCGGTTTTAAACTTTCGCGCGAAAATAACAACCAATCAGAGACACTGCACGGATGTCTGTAGAGCTACGTCATCAATATGGAATGTTTCGGGTTGAATCCCACGCGACATTAGAGAAACGTCCCTTTACTTAGGTTTGTAATAATAATATTTAAGAAGAAATCCGCCAGGACTTCGAGTAGTTATTGGACAAAATTATGTATCAAAACTATTTTCACCCGATTGCAAGCTTTTTTGTTACTACTTCAAATATTTTATCGAAAGAAATCTTTTCTAACAACACCAAACATCGAAAACAAATTTCGAAGTTCCACTGAATTCCTATGAATCGCTTAAAAGATGTGAGCTTTTGCCCATAGCTTGTGAACTTTGAATATCATTTTCTCAGACTCTGATAACAAATTGTTGTACCAGAATTTTTCCACCTTATTGCAAACTTTTTTGTTACTGCTTCAAATATCTTATCAAAAGAAATCTTTTCTAACAACACCAAACATCGAAAACAAGTTTCGAAGTTCCGCTGAATTCCACTGAATCGCTTAAGACGAATTTACAAAATGGCTACACGTGAGATTTTGCCTATAGCTTGTGAACTTTGAAATTCATTTTCTCAGGCTCTGATAAGAAATTGTTGTTGGTGTTATCACGGATAATTACTTACATCTTTACCTTTTATTAAGGGTAGGAAATAACGCAATAGGATTTAAATTATCCTGGTACTTGATTTTTGTCCAACTTTTATAAATATTACTCGACTTCCTAGTGGATTCCGTCTTAAGTTCTCCGATCAGTTTACTGTTCATAATCACAAGAAAATTCTTACTTGGCTTGTCTCCCGTGCAGAGCCAGTCTTAACTTTTCCATCAAGGCGTCCAGTGTTGTGCCTTCATACTCATACGGAATTGCTATGACACCAAACGATACAGCTTCTAATAACAGCTAACATAAAGAAAAACAAATCAGACACGAAATACGGCTATATCTAGACGATATCGTGGTTAAACACAAGCCAAACTTTTTACCAATCTGAATTTTCTTGGGGGAAATGGGACGTGCTACTTCCCTATAAAAACAGTTTGGATGCAGGGGACCACGCAACGATGAATAAAACTACTTGGCTTGTCTGCTGCCGTACCAGACGTCACTCTAAGTGTTGTAAAACTAGATTGATTGCAAGGCTGGTACAACGGCAGGTGGATAAAGTTTACTGACACTATAGTACTGCCCCCATATTAGCTAAATAGGCATCTGCAACGCCAAAAGGATGGTTTTTGGGTTTTGATATTTAATGCGGGTCGAATATTTGACATAAAATACACTACGGTAAATTTGACAAACATTGCCATGTTACCTTAATATAGGAAATTAACGATACATGTAATTAACACGAATTTCAAAAATTTGCGTTAATTTCATGTACCTTAATTTACTTCATTGTTAATTAAAATCACACTATTTTACAGCATTGTTATTTTAAGACAACTTTGTCTCCGGGTAAGTTATGTTAACACATCATCTACTTCTCAGTCAAAGCTGCAGGGATAACAGAGGCGGCCAGGACGGGATGTATTCCATCCTGGACCCATTCATTGAATACTATTCACTATCTGGTCTGTTTAAATATCTTTGTTGTGTATGGTTTATCAGAATTAAACCTCAAGTTCTGTTGTTGGACGTTGTTGTTTTGTCTTTTTAATAGCGCAGCTTGCTATTAAAATTACTACGCAACAAATTCGCGTTAATAAACTGCATTTAAGCACACACCACACGAGAATTCGCGTTAATTAAATGCTTCGTTATGTTCCTACATTCCTATAATAAGGTATATCAACGAGGTACAAACTAAATTGATGTTATTGACAAAGAACTGTTAAATATTGCTCAAACCCAATTGCTGCATGCCGGAAATTCTCACCTCAGCTGCTGGGATTTCAGACGAGATAAATATCACGGCTGGACTAGTGAGGCTCCCAAGTTCCTACAGGTAAAAAAGAATAAAAGTAAAAAGCTTACAACGCACATTGTGCGATGTGTGGCAAAACAACGCAATAAGTTTTCAATATTCGCAATTGCACAGTGCCCGTATTAACGGTGTATTCTTTAATCATTTATTTAGAATTACAAAACGATGAAGCATGAAATGATTACGCCAAACACCTACAAAAAATACAATTACAGTCGAAGCTCTCGTAAGCGGACACCCTCGGGACGCGAAAAAAGTGTCCGTAACTGGAGCTGGCCGCTTACGAGAATGGTTCTCGTAAGCGACCACTAGAGGTGTACGGGATAGATGGCCGCTTACGGGAGCTTGCCCAGCTAACAAAAACCGAACGGACGTGGATAACGACAAAACAAACACTGAAATATGGTACTGTAATTACTGTAAAATCATTGTGACGAACGGCGATGTGAAGTTGATTGATAAAAACAAGTTACAAAGGTTGTTAAAAGGACTTTCTTTGGGATGTCCGCTTACGGGAGCTTAAAAACAACAAAAAGTCTAAGTCGTTATCTCAGAAAGTGTCCGCGGCCGCTTACGGGAATGTCCGCTTACGAGAATGTAAAAATACAGAGTTTGTATGGGAGCGTAAAACGGGATTTCAAACAAGGCGGCCGTAAGTAGAGCTGTCCGCTTACGAGAGTGTCCGTTAAGAGAGCTTCGACTGTAATAGGAACATTAAGTGTCAACCTGAGATTTCAGATTCGATTTTTTTTTCGCACAATATACGACTTAAACAAAATTGTTCCAAGAGGAACTGATGGAAATCAAAACGAAGAATAAAACAATTGAAGATAGAAGTATATTTATTACCTGCGTATTTCTCGTTGTTAACATTGAATCATGCGCACTGGGATGAATACCACAAGTGAGATCTTGTCTGCAAGAACAAACACAAGGGATGACTTCTCAAGAATTTTTCTACGTGAAGAATACATCAACGACGCCTTAACTGATATCTTTAGCGTTTTTCCTTTGACGTCTAAGTTCTTGTTTTGTGGCTTTGCTGGGCCACGCAGAGGTACAGAAATGTATCATTTTAGGAAAAAACTTAGCCGTGTTCTATTGGAAATCTGCGAATCTGTTTGGTGTTTTTCTGTTCGCCTTAGAACACGATCGCCCTCGTTTTCTATGAGCGATAGTCAACTTGGCTGCGCTTCGTTGACAATTCGCTCAAAGAAAACTCGGGCTCGTAGTCTAACTGTTAAACTTTTTTGACTATATAAATACTGACCGAGTTCATCGTTTTGTTCATGTGGACAGAGAGGAAGTCAATATTTCTACAAACTGGACTTCACAAGCTTTATTCCTCTAGAAAATGCGGTCCAAACATGAAAAATCTAGACGACTCGTTTAACCAATCAGATCGGGTGATTCATTTCCGCTGGACCGCGCACGGAGCTTGACCGCAGTCAAACGACAGAAATATGCAAAAAAAAAAACAAGAAAAGTACTTTAAAGATAGGTTTTAATTTTCACAGTTCAAAGTTTGATACATTGCCGGTATCAGTAATCCTGACGATTTACTAAGTCTTTTGGAGCATTACTAAAAAAGTTCTACGTGTTTGAAAATAGCGATATCAGTGGGGACTCGTCGGCGCCATTTGCCATAGCACTTTGGTCGTGGACTTCGACTTTGATTCGGATGCGGAACATTTAAAAAATAAAAACACTCGTTTATCTGAGGAAATGGGAATATGTTTGCACTCACCCACCGTTTTATCTACCCTTGCCCATACTAACATTTCAATATGAACGAAATTTCCCGAAATAGAAAGAAAAGCTGCCTAAAGGTGTTTGAAAACGGTGGAGCACGGAGCAGACATACCGTCGCACAGGGGACCTGGGGGCTGGTTTCGGCCAGGATTGTTCCACCAGGGTCTCGTCAGCTGCAAAACAAATGAATCACCAAGCACGATTAAATACTCTAACTATACCTGCATGTTAGCATAATTTAATATCAAATTAACACAGCACACGCTAGACTTAACTTACCACCAGATTCAGCTGCTAATGCCTCTGTTAGGGTCAGCTTTGAAGGATGTAACGGTTCTTTGCCTTCTTTAATTATGTTTCCATTGACATCATAATTTTCACCGACCTGTCAAATCGTAACATTCCAATAATTAATAAGTCCTCCAAATGTACATCCTCCAAATCTCTGATTTAAAAACCTTTGATACCAATTCTTGGGATCAGGAATGGAATGGAGAAATTTTGGTCTTTATGTTAACCTGCCCACCCTATTACCACCACAACCAGCATCACCACAAAAATCATCTAATTGGTTAACCACAATCTCGTCCCATGAGCTGCTTGTCCCTCTTAGCCGGCTGAGCCTGTGCAAGATCATGAGAAACAATTAAGTGGCTCTGGGGACACATGATTTGATTGGCTGAATTTTTTACAAAAGGAAAAGCCAATCAAATGAGCCGTTTTAAAATCCCTTTGTTATACCAATGGAGTTTTAAATAGTTGATATGATTGACTTGATTTGAAACTCCCTTTGGTAAAATGTACTCAATAAAACTGTGTCCCCAGAGCCACTTGTTTCTCGAGCACAGGCTCAGCCTGCTAAAAGGGACAAGTGGCTTTGGGGACGAAAATGTGTAAACCATTATTAAAAAGAGGGAATGGTTATAGAGTTGGAACACTCAATAACACTCAGACGAGTGTACTCATTACCTTTTCCACTTTCTCTGTACGCATGTGCGCGGGAGCAGTGCGTGACCTTCTGTGTGGAGGTCTGGTACTCAGTCCCAGTCTCTGAGCTCTCAGTTGGTCAGGGGAATGAGGCTGATTTGGGTTATGTTCATAAAATAAAGCCTTCCTGGCATTCTCCAAGTCACTGGGCTGAGGATCTGTGTCCAACCAAGGTGGGCGACGAGTTTCTGGTAATGAAAATATAAATAGAAGGGAACAAATGGAGATATAAAGATGAAAGTGAGGTAGAAGTAAAATATCCATTGGCACCAAGTACTACCACAATTAATGGTAATGTTCTTATGAATCTTTTTTTCATACAAATGCTATCAAATGGATTTTAAGTGGAAAAACTGAGCTTAACATGATGCCCACAGTCAATTGCTTACTTTATGTTAGTAAGGACAACAGCCGGGTTGGGGGGGGGGGGGAGGTGGGTGCTCTTTCTGGGGTTACTGCTTGAGGTGTTTCAAATTAAATTTTCAGTTTACTTGATACACCTCTTAGGTAATAAATTTTTAGAGCAAGTCACGAAACAATTTTTTTGTCAAGGAGGTGGCTGTTGGCATGCTTGTGTACATTCATTTAGTACTTCTAGAGGGTAAAACCGAACTTGTGCCTCACTCCCAAAAGTGTATTCCTGACCCTTTTAGGGCGGTTTTTCAAAATGTTCTGCTTCCAAACCAATCACTTTATATGGAAGTCTCCTCCCTGTAGCTACCCCTCCCCTTTCCTCCCTTCCAAAGGGTTTAGTCTGTTCCATTCCCAATCAGATGAACCTTAATATGGCTAAATGAGGCCAGCACTTATCTCTCCAGTTTCTATAGCATTAAAAGGAGTAATAAATTGCTACTGTACACCTCCCTGGATGGAATGCTTATGACTATCGCAGGTTACATGTTCATTTCAGAATTTTTGTCAGGTTGCCCAGAAATTTATTTACTTACTAAAAAGTATACAATATTCTTCTGATAAGATAGAGGTACAGAACAAACCATACAAACTCTAGTGAGTTTCAAACCTGGACTTCCCAATCTAGAGTAGAACACTTTGACCTTTTTGTTCAGGCCAAAAACAGGAGGTACAATCCGGCTTATAATTTCTCTCTCCTCTGCAAAGGCTACTGAGGGGATCATAGAACGTGTGCACATGGAAAGGTGGGAAGGAGGAAAAGGCTTCTAGAACTCCTTCCCATCATGCACTGCATGTCTTATGTTACCCTGCCCAGGCAGAGAAGAGAGTTCAAAGCTTTGCTATAAATACTGCATTGATTAGAAGTCTCTGTACCTTGTCTGTAGTATATAATCTCTTTGGTCCTCCTCTTCTTCTCTGCATCTTTTTGCCTGATGTATTTTTCTTGTGTCAGTTTTGTAGTACTGCTGTCAGCAAACTGACCATATGTTTCTGCCTATAGAAATAATAAAATTTCCAAGTTTTAATTTGTACTTAGTAGCCAGAAACCTGAAATAGAAGACTGATCTTCCTGTAGAAAATAATTAAAAAAATGTACACAGCACAACCCTTGAGCAGTTGATAAATAATCTTTTATCACTGACAGTGCTACTTCCAAGTGGCATTGATCGCTAGTTACTATTTTAAATTTTGAGTTTCCTCCAGGGTAGGAGGAGGGCTTGATTTGTCTTCCCTGTTTAAAAATTACATGTATTACAACAGAAATAGCCATATTCTAGCATCAATAAACAGAAAATTAGCACCTACCATCCTGGATGGAGCTTCCATATCGAGAGAACCAGCACACATGATGTAATGGTGTTTCCAGCATCCATACTCTCTGCCGCTTGGTGTGTATGGCAAATACCAGCCAAACTGTAAACATTTTGGCATCCAGATCACATCTTGTTCACTTATAAATTTCCAATGCCAGGACACCTGGGCTGCACGACAAAGACTTCTTGGATCCAGAAAAGTAAATATGTACGTGGATATAAACCGCGGCAAAACAGTTGTATAGTCCAAATGGTGAATCGGAAGTTGCTTCTTAAACCAGCCTTCATTTACAAACCTTAATTGTGATTTTGTGCATTTCTTAAGGATGAAGGTTAGGAACTTCTTTCGTTGGGCATCTGTCCACATAGAGAACTGCAAATGAAAAATATAAAATTGTATACTATCTCTCTTTTAAGGTTTATGAAAAGTCTTCATCTTAAATGTGTTATTTCACAAAAAAAATCCACACCCCCTTTGACAGATGACAGTCTTGTTAGCCCCCCTCCTCTGCAGGAATTTCCCTGGTCAGTATACCCCCCTCCAGCCCAGGTCTAGACCCCCCTTTCGACCGGATTTTCTGTTTGTTTTTTTGACCTCTTTAATAATTTTTACCTAGCTCATTCTTCACAATTTTTACAGAACCTGTGATAAGAACTGCATTCACTAAGAATATATGAGGTAAGAAATGTATAGTTTGAAAGAATAATACCTAAAATAACATAAATATTTTTTCGAAGATATAAATGCTTAAAAAAAGTCCCTTCCTGTCTCACCCATTTCCTAAAATCGGTTTGGGGTCCTGTTGGTCCTTCCCCCTTCCCATTACCCCCCCCCCCCCCCCCACCAAAAAAAACCCTCCCGGTTCTCTAAACAAATTTTTCGATGTGTGAAGATCTGTTATTTCATATTTCAATGTAAAATACAAAGAAAATCCTACTTTAAAAAATTCCAATTTATTTTACCATCAGCCCACGCAGGGATTGGTTAATGCTTACAGACCATGAACTTGGGCTACAGTTTGCGATGTATAAATTAGACATAAGTTCACGACTCCCAGTGCAATTAAAATTTAGACACTTAAAAATTGTACGGTTTGCAAATTTTCCCGTTAATTCGTAGTATTTGTGCTTGCCTTACCCAGTGTCCGATCAGATCTAAGCGTTCCACGAAAATCTACAGAGAAATAGAACAGGAACACACAATTGAAACTTGAAATTAGCACAAGTGCTTTCACACTGTGAAACTGGCATAACACAATGGCTCAAATTGGTTGTTTAAACACTCTATTAGCTAAACAACCGTAAAATTTCAATTACAATTTGAAGCTTTGCAAATCTATCTTACCTTACTGTTTGAAGCACTGTTTATAACTGGTGTCCAAGCACTATAGTGAGTTTTGTATTTATCGGTATGAAATCCGTGATCTATCACGGACGGCGCAATTCGCGGTTTTGTATTTCCTCGAGCGCCAACAATTTCATTCTCTGTCGTGATCGCCTCTGTTTTTCGCGTTTTCTTGATATTTGCTGAAGTTGGCCGTCCATTTCGCGGTGTACTCCCTGACATCGCTGCCTAGTGTTTTGATCTTGTGGGGCTTTCACGACAAAACAAGAAGTTCTCGAAACAGTTCTCGAAACTGTTTATAAAAGCGCGCACATTTTAAGTAAGCGGCGTCCTGGGGTTGTCAAGGAAAATGACATAATCCTTTGCCTACCCTGGAGGGGAAGTGTTTCTACAGACAGATGGTCGGAATGGCTCGAGTTAGAGCCGTTAGTTTCATACGTAAAAAAATGCTGAAATGAAATACAACTAAAAGCCAAAATTCACCTCTAGTCGTAGTCCCCGTAATCCTCAAGGAAAGTATAATGATCCTTAGGCTACCCTGGAGGGGGAGTGTTCTGCTGACAGCTGGTCGCGAGTGGTCGAAAGGATTGTTTTGGTATAAAATATGACAGTTTTTTTTTCCTAAAAAAGAGAACTTAACCAAACTAAAATGCGACTTATAACGTAAAGCAAAGATACCCCTCTAACCCTCTAATCCTTTTTCTCGTTGGAAGCTGAAGACCTTGGAAGGCCGGTCGCCTGTTCGACGGCAGATTTGGGTGGCCTGTTGGATGTGGTTTACCTGTGCTCATTTAGCGAAAAGACTGGATCCCACAGATAAGTTTTATTTTGCCGACGCTTTATAAATGCCTTCTTCACTACGAACACGATGAGGAGAAATTATGTCCTTCACAGAACGGGGATTTGGTCACTCAGACGACCAAAACTTTGACGGTATGAAAGTTATTACTTTCACTTAACTTTTCGACTACAGCAGAGGCCACGGTTCTTGGGCATTTGCGATAATGTGCGCTGTTTTTGATTCTAGGTGGTCGGCCAAGTAAATTTCTGTACTCTGGAAAAAACAAAAAGATTGATCCTTGGGGTAACAGCGATAGCGATCATGAAAATGGAATAGAGCTTGCTCTACAGCCTAAAAATAAGTTTCTGAAAACTAAGGATACTCGCAGTTCGCCAGGTAATAAGTGATTGTAATGATTTTCGTGTGTAAGCTGTTTTGTTTGTAAGCTTAGTTACTCATTTTGTATTATCCCGGCACTTTCTCAGGTTGCGAACTCGACGATGTCTGGAGTATACGCAAAAACGTTCAGGTCACACAGGCAAGCAAGAAAGGAACGGTGTTAAACACAAACAAATCGACGCCTTCGTATTATTCTAGGCATGGAGGTTTGAGCGGTAGGTATAAACTTTTGTAAAATATTGGTCGAAATAATTAGCTCATAAGATTGCGGACTTGGATTCTTTATTTCTCTTGGGAAATGATAATTTCAGGGTTCAGTGACCGTTGTCAATGACTGTTTTGTTCTTACCCCAGGTTAATTTGAGCCATTATTATTTACCAGACAGTTCTTGCATGCTTAGTACATGTAATTTTTCAAAATTTTATTTTTAAGGGACAGGAGATGTAGATGGTTCGATTTTAAACAAAGGACATAGCGACGAATTCCATGGCTCAAGTAGTGGTAAGAATATTGTTTTCATTTCAAACAGTGTTTTATACTAAACCAACGACAAGGTTTCTGGTGACATTTTTTAATTTAATTGGGCTTCTGCGAAAAACAATTTTTATCACCGGCTGTGTGAAAGTCGATTTTATATTAATTAGTAATATATGTTGTACATATTCAGCTGCCGTTATGTGTAAATGAATTTTGACAAAGTTTGGTGTCCAAGGACGCTAAAGATATTACATGTAGATGTAACACACGGTTCTGTTTGCTTTGGCAACTAAAGAATGTAAACTTAACTGCATGTGTTGTGTAAACGCAGAGATTAGGATTAATCTAGAAGTTGACTGATGTTTTGTCTTGACACATTTTAAAATTTTGTTGTAAATTATGTTGTGAAGTTTCACATGTTACGTGCCAGTAATTTATACAGTACCTGCATTTTTAGGATCATGGCAAATTCTGAACTTGTCAACTCAAAACAAAATTAATAATGTTTAAGACTGAAAATTTACTCAGAATTTTAGAAACTTATGTAGTTTACAGTGCATGGATCTTATTGGTTACTTCGTGAGTATATAATAAACTGTTATTTGGCACTTGGTTATCAGATTCAGGTTGTAAATTGTTTTCTGTCATTCAAATAGATAATGTAACCTGTTTCATTATAGGAAAAATGTACTTTGTATCCTTTGGTGGGCGAAAGAACCCTTTTTTAAAGCTATATTTTCAAAGCTATATTTTTCTATATTTTTTTAGTTTCCATAGAGCAATGGAAACATTTGTGAAGAGAACTGAAAACAGCTCTAGAAAGTTCCCATAGCTTTTCTTGCTCTCTCAAACAAGAGCTCATACTTAAAAAAAAAAACAATTAGGGTTAGCAATATACACAAATTGAAATTTTGCCAAGCGTTTCTTATTAAAAGTGAAATTAAATCTGTCAAGTTACATAACATTTAAAATATCAATACTTTCTGTGAGCCATTTTCAAAACATATAGTACTTACATGTGTAAAGAGCCTCAGAAATTTGTATAAAATGAATACTAATAAAACCAAGTAGATTCGGTGTGGGGGGGGGGGGGGGGGGGGGGAAGGGGGGGGGGGGGGGGGGGGGGGGTATTTTGTTGAAAATGGCAAATTGTATAAGCTGGTGGCTGAGGTATTAATTAAAAACAGTGGGCAAGTAAAATGAATAACACTCCCAAAAAAATTGTTGCATTGGAATTATTTTGCTCAGTCACTTGCTCAAAATCTTAACATTTTGATTGATAACTCTAGTTTCTCTAGTTTTTCAACATTTTGTACCTTAACAGCATTGCATTGCATATAATTTGTAGGATCCATTTTATCAGCCTTTTAAATAGCACTGAACATTCTAAGGCTTTGTTGTGTAAAAAAGAAAAAAAAATCCCTTGGTTAAGAGGCCAAGTGCATCCGCTGTATAATTTTCTAATTTACTTTGCTATGCCAGTGAATTTTTAGCTGCAAAATCGACTTTTTATTGCTGAGAATGATCATTCTTCTGACACTTTCAGCAAAGATCGGGGTACTTACCATTTACACAAACCATCCATTTGGGAATTTTATGCGTAAACATTTTCACGAATAAACTTGGCTTTATAGACAAAAGAAGGCTCAAAAACCTACCCTTATTCACTTCAAAGACTTATTTATAAAATAACACAAACAGTGTATCACACTAACCAGTGGCCCATAATTAACCAAATGTTCCAAATGAAATGACGTGAACCATTTGATTTTTCTACCAGAACATCTGGTTTTTCCTTTTAAATGGCTAGCACCCCCGTACTTAGATAATTATTGTAATCCTCAATCAAGATGATACAATTGCTAGCTCTTTGACCTTTAAATTATCGTAATATTACTGTTGTTTGTTTTCTTCCAGATCATAAATCATGGAGTATTGCAAGAGGGAACTTTTCATATTCAGACAAACCTAAGTTCAGCCCAGGTACTCAAGGCGCTTCAACAGTGAGTCAACCTGATGACTTTTTAGACACAAGAAACACGAAGTCACCATCTGATGAATTTGATATGGTACACAAGAAAAATCTCTTGAACAACAAACTTAGAATGGCTGGAGGTATGATGTCAATAATATTTTTTTATTTATTTATTGGATAACATAGTCACATGTGCGTTGTCAAACTGCAACCCTCCAAGTTTACTTTTTACCGAATGGTAATGAGGTGTAGTGATGATTCGCGAACTTGAAGTGACGTGTTTCCGTCACTCCATTCTGATATTAAACCGCAATTAATTCATACATTAACGTGCTGACAGAAAGGTTGTTTAAAATGCCATTCAGCACATGTCAATCAAAAACAAATTATCCTATAACCTCATTCCGCAGGGTCTCTCTCTTTCAGGGAACAAGGTTGAATTTTTACAAAACAAATCGAAAGAGGATCAATTACACTTATCCTCTGGTGATAAAAGAGAATAGAATTCGCTCTACGAAGCCGTAGAGCATACTCTATCAATGACCCATTCACCTAAGAAAACATTCAAACGCAAATGAAGTGAGATTGTGACATAACTGATAGCAGCTATAAGCTACATGCAGTTACCGCGTCTTTATTGTAAACACAACATTCATGCTGCACGATTTTGTTTCGCGTCACATTATCTTCGTGTCACGTCATCCGTTTTTCATCTTTTTGAGTCGTGCAGAAACGCGCATCTTTCTCAAGTTTTATTCGCTGCTCAAAATAACGCTATACGTGCTGACAGAAAAGTAAACATATCCACAAAACAAATTTACCTAATGCTAAATGGATCAAAGGTTACACTTTTGTGATGAAATAGAATTCGCGCTACGAAGCCTGAGAGCACGAACCATCAATGACACAATTCCCATGGAAAAATAAAACATTCAAAGGCACATTATTGAACGCTTATTTGAAGAAAAAAAACTATCAATGACCCATTCACGCAAGAAAACATTGAAAGGCAAATTAAGTGAAATTGTGACATTACTGATAGCAGCTGTGAGTGAGTTACACGTAGTTACGGTTAAAAAATTATTACGCTCGCCATGTGACGTGTTGTAGTTAACACCACATCCACAGCTTGAATCCACAGCACGTTTCTGTTTCGTGTGATGTCACCTCGTGTCACGTCATCTGTTTTTCATCTTTTTGAGTCGAGCAGAAACACGAAGTGCTCGGGCGTATCTTTCTCTCGAATTTTATCCGCTGCTCAAAAATAACGCTATACGTGCTGACAGAAAAGTACAGATATTCACAAAACAAATTTACTTAACGCTAAAAAGGATCAAAGGTAATACACTAACCGGTAAATATTTTTGTGGTGAAAACTGAATAGCGCTACGAAACCTGAGAGCACGAACCATCAATGACGCAACTCATGTGGAAAAATAAAACATTCAAACGCAAATAAAATGAGATTGAATTACTTTATTGGACACTTATTTAGAAAAAAATGCGAAGGTCGGCACTTCATCGAATTACCAAATTACCATGAGGTTGCTCGAAGAGCCTTTGATTTCCTTAGTGGCCTTTTGCCCCCAACTACTCAAGTTTTGGTCGCCAGTGAAAATTTTAGTCACCAAATTAAGCTGATACTTTCAATCATTCCTCTCAATTTTAGTCGCCAGGCTGGCGCCCTTGGTTCAAATTTAGTCGCCAGGTCCAAAATTTTAGTCGCCATGGTGACTAAAATGGTCTTAACTTGGAGGGTTGAACTGTCATTTTAAATACTGTTTTCAGGGATGGAAATGTAGTTATAATTTTGACAAAAGCAGTGCTTGCCATATACATGTAAGTAAGTGTTCTTAGGAAATTCACCAAAAAATTCAATTTTACTTGTCCAAAAGGTGTAGAAATGCAGTGGCCTACAGGTTCAGGTGTGCTGGACTCCTGAACAAGTGGTCCAGGTTCGAGTGCTGTTATGTTCTTGGAGAAGACTCTTTCCTTTCACTGCACCTTTCTTCACCCAGGAGTATAACAAAAATGAAATAAATATTAATAACACCTCTGAATTTATATCACTGATGGCTGGAAGAAACATTTCAACTCAATGTGATCTTAGTGTTGTGTTTTTGGAAACGTAGGCTGGGCCCACTACTTTAAGTGACATTTTGTATTTATTTTGTCAGGGCAATTTCAGTTTTATCAGGTCAGGGAAAAGTCAGGGAATTTTGAAAACTGATTTTTAGAGTTTTCTTTCAGTAGAAATTACTGAGTGGTCAATTAATACAAATGTGGGAGGCGCGTTGGCCTAATGGATAGCGCGCTCAACTTCGAGTCGAACGGCCCGGGTTCGAGGCCTGGCTGGGGCGCTGCGTTGTGTTCTTGGGCAAGACACCTTACTCTCACAGTGCCTCTCTCCACCCAGGTGTATAAATGGGTACCGGCGAATTTACTGCTGGGGGGTAATTCTGCGATGGACTAGCATCCCATCCAGGGGGGAGTAGCAATACTCCTAGTCGCTTAATGCTAAGGAAACCGGGATAAGCTCCGGCTGTATGCGCCACTTGGCTCGGACACAGACTTTACCTTTACCTTTACCAATTAATAAAATTGTTCAACAATGTGAAATAACTAACTAATGCTAAAGGCTGGTGATAACCAATCAAAGCCTGGAATTTTGTTACAGTTGTGATTGATGTGGTTCTTTAACTTACAGCTCCTCAAATTTCAACAAGAGAAATGTCAGCAAGAACACGCCGTGCAAAGAAAATGCATGATGCTCACCTAAGATCAATGGGTTTAGCTCAGTACACCCCAGGCGAGCAACAGGACAGCAACAACTGGAAACAAAATGATGACGATGACTTCTTCTCATAGATTGTGTCCAGTTCTCTGCTCAAGGCCATCAGCAAGAACATTTTATCATATTTATGAAGATGTAAAATAATATGTGAAAAATTTTACTGTTTAAAACTGTATGTGTGTGATTAGCAAAGGTGTGATAAACATTTGTGTGTAAACTCAAGACTTAATCAAATGTACTTTGAAAGGTGTAGTTGTTGATGTAGTCAGCTGCTATGCAACAGACAGGCATACAGCTATAGGTGTAGATAGTGTTTAATAGGACAAAGTTTGCCGCACACAATTTTTTTACTTACAGTACAATCAAGGGGAAAAGGTGTGAGATTTTAGGAAATCTTAATTTATTGTCTATTAGAGGTATTCAAAGTTTTCCTGAATCTTACATTTACAGTCAAACTTCTTTTTACAGACACCTCTATAATATGGACACCCCTCTATAATGGACAGTTTACTTGGTCCAAAAAGGACCAAAATTCTTATAAACTTCACCTCTGTAATATGGAAACCTTAATAAAAGAGGTTTGACTGTATGACCTAATCAGCACCTAACAGGCAGAACTGCCTTTGACTATTGCCTCAAAGGTGATTTAAGAGAAGAGGACTTTAGAAGCCACCATTGGCCAGGGATTGTGGCCAGTCAATTTTGAACACTCATGTGAATGTGCACATTAGCCCTATATACCTCAGTATGGTGTTTATTTGCGTAAAAAAAAACTATCTTTCCCATAGTTGACAAGTTCCACATTTTTTTTTTAATTTTGTGGACTGCTGACATTTAAAAGGTCCTTGCACAGGTAAATAGAGGCCCTCCTCAAGGGGTATCCAAATAAAAACTTTACAACCATTCCCTGAAAAGTACCAGTTAACGTCATAGGTTTTTATTCAATTCTTTGAATAGTGTTTATTATAGTTTCTTGTACATATAAATTAATTGTTCATTAATATATATTTTTATGATTTCACATGCACTGGTTATGATTCGTTCGTTCACTCAACAATCCAAGTCCTACAAACTTGCAGTGGAAACACCAAAACAGAATGTACATATTAATCACAACGCCCATATTTCATTCAGTAGAGTACAAAATATTTAATTTTAAGCAAACGTAAATGTAATTACTGTTCTTAACATATCTTCAACGCAGAGGCTTCTGAGGGAATGAAAGAACGAAGGGCGCACGTGGGGAGGTAAGAAGGAGGAAAACCCTTCTTCCCGTCGAACACTGCGCACCCTTACCTTTCCCTCTCCACAGGCTTCCCACGCGAGCTAGAACGCGAATGCAACAGAAGCCTCTGCGGAGGACAGGTGTGGATGATGGAAAAATAAACGACGGTTGTTTAATCTTGTGTATTATTTATTGTTTTCTTGCTAACCTGTGTCATGTGCACTCAGGTTTTTGAATGATATAAAAGAACCTGTTTTACATGTTTACTCATAAAATACAAGACAGGGTACCAGAGCAAAGGGAGGCTGCAGTTTTGCCATCGCTTTTGCCACCAACCACACGGCTATTCTTTTTTTTTTTTTTTTTTTTTTTTTTTCTGGGAATTAAATTCCACACATGAAACGATGGAAGCTGCTGAAATTCGGGCTAGGAACCAGGAAAATAGCCTGTGAACTAACTAACTGAACTAACGTTTGGGTCAGGCGTAAGCTACCTTGCTTGCATTGGTTGCTATTGAGGCAATAACGGAGCAGAGCTCTGGAAGTATTTAACAATTATCGTGCGAAATCGCGCGGAATATCGCCTGATACTTAGCCGACGAGGCCGTAGGCCGAGTTGGCTAAAATCAGACGATATTTCGCAAGATTGAGCAGGATTATTGTTTTATTATTCAACAAATTGTCAACGAAACACATTTTACACCTAGAAAAACTGTAATTATGCAGCGCTTTACAAGATTTCGGACTAATCTTCGCAACCTACGAATATCGCAGATTATAACCCACCGATTAATTTTCGCGCGCGCTCATTGGACACAACGCATCACGTGGTACAAAATCGGACGACGGGTATCAGCGAATATACCCCGTCCGATTTGATATCCGTCGCCCGATTTTGTAGGCAAACACAAAACAAACGAATGAAGTCACCTTATTCAATTCTAACTTTTAATGAATTTACAGTTATAAAACTACGTAAACCAATCAACTTACATTTGTTTCAACCACAGTTACGCCGGGTTTATTACGTAGGTTTTTTCCTATAAATTTACTGGCGATAAAGCGCGATGAAGAAATTAATCGGAGGGTTATAAAATAAATAAACCCCTTTCTGGCTTGCTGGTATATTGGAGGATAATGCCCTTGGATGAAAGATTGTCCTCAAAATTTCACAGTTGCCCTCGAAGCTACGCTTCTCGGCCAACTGTTCATTTTTCGACAATCTTTCAGCCTCGGGCATTATCCTCCAATATACCAGCCGCCTGAAGGGGTTTATTTACTAAATATCTGTTATGTACGGATGACATATCGTTAACTTTTTGACCATATATGGGCAGCGCGCGCATCTGTTGAATAATAATTTAGAATATCCATCAACACTCCTTCCTATCCTCAAATTTCCATGCCTGATCTCAGGCCATGACCAGCAGAGGGAACCTGAAGTAGATTGTCTTAGAAAAATGTCATCAAAGCTGTACTAGATAGAAGCCTGGGCGGTGTTCGCAATTCGCAAACTTTTCAACTTGTGCCAGTGTCACAATCGTACTAAAAGTGTTGGTGGGAGTCAAGTCGCTTATGCTTCAAATAAGTACACTCCAGAGCTCAAACACAAAACAACAACAAGACAAAATTGCAGTTATGGAGAGGGCTTTGACTCCTTGCCTTGTCCCAGGGGGTGGGGCGATTTATAGTAACTTTCAGTTGTTTGACTTTCGTCAGATCAAAATTTCCGCGAGGGGTGAACAGCTACGGTTGGTTGGTCCAAAAATTACATGACACAGGTGTCCTTAAAACGTCCGTAGGCATCATACTGGCGTAGGGGCCTCCCTCCTCCGCAGAACCCCCTAAGGAAGTTGAAAACACAAGGAGAGAAACGAAAGCGCTGTAAAGCCGGACGGGGATACCTAAGAGCTTACAGGCGCGTTTACACGACAGAGAAAATTTAGTACGGACCCGTCAAAAAATTGGTCCGGACCTGACCACTTCTGTAGAGAAACAGTCAAATCAAAGCGGGGCCATAAAGGCGTGTTTACATGACAGGGTCGGTACCCAATTTTCTGTCGTGTAAACGCGCTTTTCGTTTAGTTGCCTCTAATCATCATCCGCCCTGTGCCAGTTTCCGTTTCCATCTCACTAATGTAACTTTTTCTCAACGGCGCTTAGGACTAGAGTGCTGTACCAAAAAAAAAATAAAGAAAAGAAACGTGGAAGAAGCAGCGAGCGAGAAGCATGGTGGGGGTAGTGTTGGGTGGGGGGGGGGGGGGGGGGCAAACGAAAGAAAACTCAGCCCTCCGCTCCTCCCGTTGTTTTGCGGTGGCTCTCAGTTCTCTCGCGTTTTTCCACGCGTTTGACGATCAACAGTCAAATACACACGTGCGAAGCGTGCTAGCAATCTATCGAGCTTGTAATAACTTTGAGAACCACACAGACAAAGGATCACAAAGTGTCACACTCGGACACAAACCCATGGCCTCGCCAGTACATTTCGCATGCACACAGCGGGAGCCACTTCACCTGGGCAGTGGCAGCCATGCGCAGCTGTTTCGGCCTTAACTCGGTTAGGCCTCATCAGCAAGGCATAGCCGTCGGACAGCGATAGTTCTAAAAACCCTATGTAGTCCTCCCGTTTACTGCCGAGGCGTGTGGAAAACATTTTTAAGCACCAACTCCATACGACGCATGTGATTAAGTCTAACAAGGCCAAATTAGCTGTCCATGGCTGCCACTGCCGGCTGATATGGCCGTGCACATGCGTAAGGTACTAGCCAGGTCACTTGCTTTACATGTAAGTGTTTCTCTTGTAACATTGAGATTAAATATAAGGCGCGAGTTATTTTCTTGTGGCCTGGATGCATTTCTTTCCACATGGAAAAGGTGGGTGCTGGGATTGGAGCTATTTTACAACACAACGAACTCAAGATTTTGGCAAGTTCTGATTTCTTTATTACAGATGTAAGACCTAAAATATGACAGCAAAAATAAGTGATTTATTTTTTAATTAAATTAAAATTAAATTAAATTAAACTATTATTAATAGTTATACATATTAACAGCATAACGATTAATTTAATTAGACTTTGGTATATTATTCTGGGGAAAGCAACTATCATGCATTCAAATTTGTCACTGGCTCGGCACTTTAATATTTTCGTAATTTTTATATTGATATTGCAACGAGAAACTAGATATTGTTGATAGGAATAAAGGAAAGAGATAAAACTTTCCGACTTTCATTAAAAATTTCAATGCGTATTCTCCTAAAAAATATATATACCAACTCTTCTAAACTTGTCGCTAAAAAACTTGAATTGTTTACTTTAACATTTCCTAACTATTTTCTTTTCCTTAAAAACTCTGAAAATAATCTTTAAATTAATGTAATTTTAGCTTTCCAAGCTAGATATATTATACAATTTATGTAAAAATAGATTTCATAAAAAATATCAAATAATTTTAAAACTCCATGTTAAAGCGCCAAAACATTGAATCTGCCAAAAACGGTTCAAGCGGATTAAAATTTCCAGGCAAGGGGAATTTTAAAGACTTACTAGTAAATATAAGAAAGTGTTACATGCATGAAATAACACATTTCAAAGAGTGTTTCACACAAAACAATATCGACAGCGATCTTTGTCGGGTTTGTTGATTGCACATTTGAAAAAAAAAAACTATCGAAAATCAAGTCAGCCAGGCAAACTTATGTTATGGTGACAAACGTAGAGGAAAATACGATGAACAGAGACGAGATAATTCGAGAAATGTCAAATTTACAATAGCCTATGTATTTTAATTATGTAGCAATTCTGGTCACAAGTCTATAAATGTAACAATTTCTGAATGCATCGTTTGTAGCAGGTTTCGATCCACTGTAAACATTGACCCCAGCAAAGACCACCTCCTATGTTCCCGGTCAAATTACTCCTATACAACAGCCCAAAAAGTATCAGGTAGCTTAAAGATCCGTTTCCTCGAACAACCATACTTCGCACCTGAATAATACAAGCCTTCAAGAAAAAACTCGTTGCTGATCGATTCTTGATCTTGTGAATAGGCAATTAAGGTCGGTCGGAGATCACGTGAACTCCAGTGGTTTTACATTGCGGAAAACTGCACACTTCGATAGATCTGTGCTAACCAATAGCGATTTTCTCTCAGGGACTGTATCTGTGAAAGAGAAACCGTAAAAATCACTTCAAAGCAATCAGTTTTTCACGCTTTTTAATCTTCACATGACCCAATAAGGTAAGCATTACAGCAAGAGAACGTTCGATAGATTCACTGAACCAGTTTTTCTTGTTTGTGGATCTGGTCAACTTGCTCTGAACGTGGCTAGTAACGGTTTCCACGGGAATAACGAATTTTGTCTCCCTTTTAATTGTGTCCCCAATTAGTCCATAAGGGCTAAACACACAGACACGGTAATAAAGTTTTTATCTTATCTTATCTTACTCCTGACAGTAGTAATGTACTACACTCTGAGGCAAAAAATTTTTTGCCTTAGAGATTTAGTACATAACTACTATCAGCACTGGATTCCAAAAACTGAAGCCAAATCTGAAACCAAAACTGAAGCCAAATCTGAAAAACTAAATCTGAAAAACTAAATCTGAAGCCAAAGTGAAAAACCTAAACTGAAATCAAATCTCAGAATCAACCCTAGGTCAACCCAAGGTCAAAAAATGGAAACCAAACCTTGAAGCCAAATCTATAAACTAAACCTTGATTAAATGATAAAAATAATCTTTGATTATTTTTGACAATATTTAAAAAAAACTTCTTATACTCTTTTTTAAAAATCTTGCATCTTAGTGCGTTTAAAACAAACCTCGTTGACATAATGAAAATCAAAACCTAGGATAAACAGATGAGTTTGTCTTTAATATCCATAAGGATATGTTTCTATACAGCATAACAGCCCTGATCCTAATACCTATGATCTATTGTCAGTATCCATGTCATGGATAATGCTATTGTTGATATGTTTTTGTGTTAAAAGATGTCTCCATTTACCTGCCAATCTGTAGTCATATCCATTACATATATCACATATCCATGATTTATACCGCATGTAACGAGTCTTGCTTCTCCTAATAGCATCCTGTCTATCTTTTTCACAAAAATATCTTTGAAATCTAACCATTTATACAAATACTTTATATATTTTTATTTTCTTATGTGATGTTTTATAGTGCGTTTAAATTTGTTGTAAATCCTTGAATGGAATCCAAATATTGAAATCATTACTATAACCCTTCCATTTGACTAAAGCTTGTTTCTTCTTATAATCCCTCCGAATGACTTTATCAATTCTGAATACATCCTGTTTTGCTTTTAATAATTCAGGTTCATAAAAGCTACCTTGTATTTCCTCATTTCTGAGGTCTTTCAATTTGTATGTAATGGGATTAGTATGTTGGATCTTAGTAATTACGAACATTTCTTCACTCCAATTCGGTGTATAACCCTTATCGAAAACAATTCGTTTATACTTAGATATTCGGACCTTGTCACCAACCTTAAATTTTGGTTTAGCTGATAATGGCTCCATATCACCGTATAGGTTAAGATATACAATTCCTTGATTCTTTTCCTTTGAAGCTTCTGTTGGTGTCATCTTTATTGAACTGTGTTTTGTATTATTGTATTCTTTTACCAGTATGGGTAGCATTTCAAGATACTGTGTGTTACCTTGAATAGTAAACTGTTTGTACATTTTATTTTTCAAAGTTCTATTAAATCTCTCAATAACAACAGCTTTACCTTCATTAAAAGTGGAATACATCTTAATATCATTTTGCTTTAGCCATTCCTTGAATGTTTTGTTATAAAATTCAGATCCCTGATCGACCCAGAGAAATTCAGGTTTACGTTTGTCATTAATGACAATATTGTTGAATGCGTTAGTTATTGATGTACCTTTCTTATCTTTCAATTGTATAGCCCAAGCGAATTTACTGAATACGTCAATTATAGTCAATAGATATTTATAACCTTTATTCCATTTTGAAAGTTTATCCATAAAAACTAAATCAGCAGACCATATGTCGTCAATTCCATTTGATATTACTCTTCTAGTTTTAAATTTTCGTCTGATTGGTTTATGTAACTCATCGGCTAATTGTTGAGACCAATCATTTTTACTCAACGCCGTTTTCCGTTTTTTGGCTTTTTAACACCGAGCCCTATTTTAGCCTTGGTTGCAATTACATTACGAGCGACAGTATGACCCCATTGACGTTGAGAATAAGGGGTAGAGTCGAGCTCTTGGATCATTTTTTGGTCAGCTTTATGCTTGCAACTTAGTTGTTTAGATTTTGCTTTATTTCCACAAACGCTGTATGCAATATCATGCCTCATCGCTATTTCATCCGTTCTGCCTGTCGGTTTTTGAAATATTTGAAGTATTTCACCTGTATTTGGATCATATTTTACTTGTTTTTCGAGAGGATTATAAGGACCCAAAAAGGCATAGCCATGGGGTACCCAGCCGGCTTTTGGTTTTGGCAATTTCCCAATCAATTTATGTATATCAAGAGCGCCTCCTTTAATAAATTTGCTTTTTTTCTTCCTGCATATTTGACAAACTGATTTTTCCATAAGCCGACCATTTTTAGCTTTTACCTTTTTAGAGTTTAATGATTTGGTTTGTTTTTTACACGATAGACAATACGATTGGCACATTATATATATTGATTAGATATTTAATCGCAATAATGATTTATCCATTTTCCATTTTTATACTCACTGAAATTGCATTTTGGGTCGAGATTTTCATTTTTATATGCACCAGCGGGCTTCCAAAAATTAGATGTCTGAATCCCGCTTTTTTTATTAAATATACCTTTAGCAAAGTCACCGCGCCAATATTTTTTAAATAGATCTTTATCAGCTCCCGTAACTGACATGATACCCGATGCTAAGTCTTGAGCCTGTTGAAAAAATGGAATTTTATCACCAATCTTTTTGTTAATGCTTTGTCCAACTCCTCGTCCTTTTTTCTCACTCACAAAACGAGTTTTAGTAATACCACAAGAAACGCATTTCGATTTGAGTATTAAACGATTGTTTTTTGTTCTCATATATTTTTCAGAATTAGGAACTGAATTAGTTTTTATTTTTTCACGTACACAATACGATTTAGTCATTGTATATATATTACGTTACATATTTTTGAAATAATGTTGAATGAATTTTTCATTATTCATTGTGTCATATATGTCAAACACTTCTAATAAATTATAATACGAATTCCCCTTATTCATTTCGTTAAGAAAGTATAAAGAGAAGTATCCGCATGTGGTTGTATTTATATTCTGTATCTGATTGTTTTGATGTATCAATGTTAAATTCTTCTTTTTTGCGTGATCGACTATTTCTTGAAATGGAGGCATACCAAAACTATCAAAATAATTGATTACCTTATCTTTTACATAAGTTGCAACCCAATGGCTACCGCTCATATAAGATGGTTCAAGATTGTAAATAAATAATGCTTGTCTATGGTTATGTGGTACTCTTTCATCCCTTGACAAAACATCACTGATTGGGATGCTTAAATATCTGCACCATTTTATTAGATCAAAATTACTCATCGGTATATTCTTATGGAATGTTGGCTTTCTTACTTTCTTTTTGGTTTCAAGATCTTTTTTTTTGGAAGCACCAATCCACCTGTTCTAAGAAATTTATCATATTCACCCCAAGAACCGATGAATGGTGGCGGTCTGTAAGATAATGCATTTCTCTTATTTGGTAGTTTAATTTTGCCACCGTTTTTTGATCTTTGTTTCCTAATGATTTGTGGTGAATAATAAGGGTATTCTATTTGCATTCCTGTCCCTCCTTGAGGGGGAGTGACTTGAATTCCTTTTCCAATCACCTTTCGCATTTTACTTATTTGTGTTTTAGATAAACTCAATGTAATGCCTTTACCCTCACTTTTTACTTTATTATGCCGTGTTATTTGTCTTTTTGTAAGGTATAACTCAGTATTACCCTTCTTTTTGATCTGATGCTTATCAATCAATAAACTCACTTCACTTGAATTTTTGATTGCTCTGGCTAGCTTTTTCATTTGGCCTTCTGTTAAAGGAATATATGTTGAAATATATTTTGTGCTCATAGTCTTGCTCTATATATAATAGTGTTAGATTAAATATTACATAAAAATAAGTTCATTCCCAATTTTGTCAATTACAATTTTTTCTTCATAAAGAACTACAGCGTATATCATATAATCGTCAGTAGCTTGTACATTCAATCTGTAATGAAACAATAACTGTTTTGGATCATCAGTAACCGATTCCTTATGATTTCTTAAATCGAAATAGATAACAGGAAATAATTCAGAATAATTTTGTAAATTTAACTGAGTTCCTGTATTGTAGTCGTTGGTTCTGAATGCATATTCTTGAATGTCATTATATAATCTTGGTTTAAAATCACAATCATACTCTAGTTCTGGAGTAAAATATGAATTCCCAAGTTGCAATCGACAGGTAGATAGTGTACATGCATTATCACCCGCATTTATTTTAAAAGTATCAAAAATAAAGGGATTTTCTAATTCATTATTTGACTTGTTTCTTTGCAGATATACAAAAACATGTTTTGCATTTTTAATAGCTGGTGTAATTTGATATATCCCAGAAATAGCAGTTGTTGGTGATGAATGTTTAATAAATTCTCTTAAATATGTCCATTTTGTTGCTGTTAAAAAACTACTATTCACTAATTTTTGTCCTGCTGATGTAAAGTTCAAACGTGGTAGCCATAACTGAAAATCTAGAACCACATATCGTGTTTCAGCACCCCCAACTCTGTAAATAAATTCTCTATCATCATTTAGTGTTATGTTTAGTTCGATTTGCATAGGTGGTATCATTTTATCTCGTAGTTCTTGAAAAATGGAAAACCTATTCAACGGAATACACGCATATACGTCTTTTGATTGTGCGCACAATTCACCTCTTTTAATTGCTCCTACTTTTGGGGCTGTTGTCAAATTGCCCACTAATGCAGCTCTATCGTCAAGATACCAATTAAAATTGGTAGCTACTGTACGACTATAGTCATCAGAAAATTCAAGCAATCCTTTTATGAAACAGATTTTATGCAGGTCATTACCATCGTAAGGTTTTTTACCTCCTGAAGTTATCATAATGTGATTTATAATACTGGAACTATCATTTATCGTTGACGTTAGCACAGGTGTTTCTAGAGCATTGGCAACGATAGCTGTACCATCAGCCTTTTTTTGAAGTTTGTATTTGACGATAAAGTATCCGTTATACCAATCGAACCAAGAAGAACGATCAGTCATATTGAATATATACCCTGTTTTTTCCTGATATAAGCCATTTGCCGGCTGAATAATGGGTGTTTGCAGATTGAATCTGAGATAATCAACTTTTTCAACATTTTCTATGCTTCTGAAACTCATTTATATTATTAGATTAGATAATTTACTTCAATTGTGCTAATCGTTTCAAAATAAGATCCCCAGCTTTTTCACTTCTATTTAACACGGTTTTTAAACTTTTCTTTTGTGCTTTGATTATTGGTGATTTATTGATATCTTTTATCATTTTTTTAGAATATTGTCCGATATTTGATAAATCATTAGTTATTAAACCTGATCCTTTATGGCGATATTGATATAAACCTTTTTTAGGGTTATAAAATTTTGACCATTCGTATACTCGATTCATTTTATATTATTAGTTTAGATTAATTCACCTCTTTGATAACGATATGAAACGCCGTATCGATTTCATTTAAATCAATGGGACGATTATACGAATCGGTTATATATAGTCTGATTGAATCAATACTATTTTTATTAATTGGTGAAAATTTTAGTCGTCTTGGTTGAAGAGTGAAAGGGAATGATCTACGAATGCCTTGTGCAATGATACTAAAACAAAATAATACATCTCTGGATTCATCTGTCAAGGATCTGTTAGTCAAATCGCAATGAATACATATCATATCAACGCTCCTTGTTAAATCAGGTATTTTGTCACTTATATTACTCCCTGAAGTTAAAATTTTCTTTTCAAAACCCAGAATCAAATTAAAGTCTGATACAGATAGATCTAATTCATAATTTGGCTTTATGGTTATTATTGTTCTAAATAATGATAAATCAAACGTAACTGAAAATGGATAATTATCACCATCTTTACCAGTTGTATTTTTTAAAAAAGTATCAATGTCTGTATATGAATACATTCCATTAGGAAATTCAATATTTTTAAAACTTGTATCACTACCAACGGTTTTTCGATATCTTATTTTAGTATTAGTGAATGAGGATGCGATATTGTACCAACTATATGTCATCGTTATAATCTCATCCAGTGCCATTTCATAATTTTTATTTTGATCCAAGAAAAGTGGCTGTTCAAGATAAATAGTGAAATCATGTGCTTTCTGATTATAATTATTGGCTTGTCTTTTCGCCCTGAATGAACTAAGTATCAAATGTTTTTCCATTATATATATTTAAATTAGATAAAATAGTTGTTATAAATTTTTTCATAAAGACGCTTTGTAATTCTTTTCACTCTTAACAGTTCATCTATTATTGTAATACCTTGGTTTTTTAATTCATAACTCGTATTTCCAGCGGATATGCTTCCACAAATTATATCCAATTTTTCAATAAGTTTTTCAGGGTCTCTGTAATAAATAGCCTTATAATTATGGGCTAGACCACTACCTTCCCACTCATCTTCTTCTCTATCAGAATCAGGCGCTGTGTCCCTCCTCATACCCTCTATCTTATCAAATAATGATTTCTCTATAGCTGGTTTTATCTTAGGTTTAGTTTTTCTGGGGGTCTTTTTCAATTTTTCCGATTTTTCCCGTAACTCCGAAGCTGAAAAAGGAACTTTTTTGTATTCCATACGTTGTATTTTTTGCTTAGTTAATAACAACTGGTTTTCAATATTGTTAATTTGTTTTGTAAAATTATCTGATTGTTTTAATAGATCATCATATGATAGCCCACGATACTTTCCCGTTTTAACATAATTTTTTCCACTCTTATTTAATTTCCCAAGCAAAACATTAATCTGCCGTCTATCTTCCGAAAGATTTTTACGTAGATTGTTTAATTCCTGTTGGTCAGTCTTATTAATCAAAGTGGGATCCCATTCTTTTCTCTTCCGTGTTGTTGATGGTGCTTCAAAATCTGCTATTTCATCTTCATCAATTGGTAACGGTGGTTCATAATCGGGCATTTCATCTTCATCAATTGGTAACGGTGGTTCATAATCGGGCATTTCATCTTCATCAATTGGTATCGGGGGTTCATAATCGGGCATTTCATCTTCATCAATTGGTGGCGGTGGTTCAAAATCGGGCATTTCATCCTCATCCTCATCTTCTGGAAGATGATCACCCTCTCTTACCCCTTTATTTTCCAACTTTTTAGTTGCTTCAATTTGAGTGTCGAGACGAGATGTCACTGGTTTAAACATTTTTGCGAATTTGATTTCGCCTAATTGATCTACCAATTTTGAAGACATTATTTGATTATTAATTGATTTGATTTGATTTTCAACTTCTTCTTTTTGTTCAGCAATTTTTTGCCAAGCTAATAGACTCATTTATATATATATTAGTGTAGATTATTATCGGTCTTCCAGAAGTCTTTCATCAGTCTTTCATCAGTCTTCCAGAAGTCTTTCATCAGTCTTTCATTAGTCTTCCAGAAGTCTTTCATCAGTCTTTCATCAGTCTTCCAGAAGTCTTTCATATTATATAATTAAATAATATAAATGAAGATACCAAATTTAGACAGAAAATCATCACATAAGCCTGAGAGAAAGTTATGCGATTTTATAAGCGAAGATTATAGAATGCTCGTAGCGGGCAGTAGCAATTGCGGTAAATCAAACCTAATGATGTTCATGTTGAGAAAACCGCTTGTCTTTTATGATAAAATATATATTTATACCCCTAATCAGCATCAAGATAAAATTCAAGATCTTATAAAGTTGATGCAGGAAATATCTGGTTTTGTAGGTTATGATGTGCTCGAAGTTGGTGGTGAAGATGATATAAAAAATACAAATGAGTATCAAGATGATAACAGAAAAGTTGTTATTTTTGACGATATGATGAATTCAAACAACAAAATTCAAGATAAAATAGCTAACCATTTTACTGATGGTCGACATCATAAGATTAGCCCTATATATCTGAGTCAAAGCTACTATGATGTTCCGCAAAAAATTCGGTTAAATTGCTCTCATATGATTCTATATCCACCCACGACAAAAAATAACCTCCAGATGATTGCAAGAGAAAATCTGATATCACCGAATTTGTTTGATAAACTCAAAAAATATGAGTTTTTATTTCTTGACAAACAAAAAAATACCGTAAAAAAGAATTTCGACGAATCTACATTATAATCTAATATATTAACATAGATGGGTTACATTAATGACGAAAATGATTTTATATCAACTAAATATTCTCAAAGTGCAAAACCTGCAATTGGTTTTAAATTGACTAGCCATGGTAACTATTATATGGACAAAAAGAAAATATTCGGGTTAAAGACACAAGATGACGTTGCAGTGGATGCTGATTATGATTCATATGCAAAAGACTTGAGTAGTGCTATTAATAAGAGATATCTTAATCAATTTTGTTTAAAAAAAAATAGAGATGAAACTACTTTTGATTGTGTTGGACTTTCACTTCAGAACACTGAAGCTTACTATGATGGGTTGTATAACGACTTATCAATACCGAATGTTGAATACGTAAAATTAGAAGACAATAAAGTCAAAACAGAACTAAACAACAAACTCACTGATAAAGCCGATCTTAGTACCAATAACGAACAAACGTTTAACAGCATAATAAATGTCCCGAATTTCGATCAAGGCTATAGCAATATGTCTAACGTAATGAATAAAGAATATATTGACTCAAGAGACGCGCTTAAAGCAGACAAATCATACACTGATAATACATATTTAACCAAAAATACCGGAGCTATTTTATCTAACAGTATTCAGAGTAAGGCTTCGAAGGTATATGTAGACAGTACTTTTCTAACTAAATCCGTTGGTAATGGCTTAGCTCAGAGCATACAAAATAGGCTCAATATTCACGGTAGTAACATGATGCAGGCAAATCTCCATATGGGTGGGTATAATATAACCCATCTAAAAAACCCAACCAATGATACAGACGCTGTAAACAAAAAATATATGCTTGATCATGTTGATAGCAGTCATATAACTTCCGTTGGCCAAGAAAACACGTTTGCCCATATAATGACCGATAGTATCAATCAATTAAGCGAGGAAGATGATATAAAGTTAGGCAGTTTAATCGATCATCCGAATTCATACCATAAGATCAATACGAAAGTTGTAGACAGTAAGCTGGTACTTGACAGCAATAAAGGCTACTACTCAAGCAGATTAGGTATCAATGTATATAGTTTACCAATCAATCGATACACAATGGTTTTCGAGCTATTTTTTCCAGCTGAAATAGATCATGATAGTCTAGATATCGATATTGTATCATCAATCGACAACATCGACAAATCAACTACGCGAGTTTATGATGGATATAGTCGAACAATAGCACAAATTAATAAATATCAGCAACATCCTAATAATTATCTCTATGTTGATATCGTTTTAAAGATGAAATCAGGGAACGCATATGTCCCAAAATTACAAACATATATCGTGATTTATGGAATAAAAGGTTATCAGAGTAACGTTGATCCTAGGATATACGATCAGCTATATTATGTTGAAAATGATAGAATAGCTTTCAATGCATCAATTGATATGAAAACAAAGACTATTTATGGTATTAAACCAGCTACTACTAATGACCAAGCTGTTAATTATGAACAGTTAAAAAATTTTCGGGACAATTTGAAGTCTGATCTTGAATTAAAAATGGATAAAAAAAGAAACATCAGCTATTACCATAAAATTTTCGAGTATTTTTATGATCTAACGGATCCATCTGAATTCATCATGGCAGATAGTAACGGTGCTGTAGTGTCTGGATTAAATAATGGTCTTGTGTTTTACCAATCAAAAATGCTAGCTGATTTTGATACGAAGAATGGTTTTTTTGGTGTTTTCGTAATTAATTTAAATGAAAATATCACTGAATCCAACGACTACACTATATATATATCATTTAAAAATGGCTATAAACACGGTGATAATAAAAGGATTAAAATTGAATTTATCGATGCAAGTAGCTTTGAATACCCATGGTTAAAAGTGGAGCAGAATAAGCTATTCCTCGATTATGGGTTAGATTCATATACAGAGCAAATTAGAGATGGTTATATAGGTAAATATATGAATCTCTGGTATACAAAGATACAGGATCAATTTAGAATCGCTGTTTGCAATAATGTTATGAGTATTGATCAAACATTTTCTGGGTTTAATATCAATACATCTAGCATTAAAATTTCTTCAGATTACTTTGTACAAAGAATCGGTTTTAGTAACACAGCAATGTCAGTAAATAGTCGAGAGTATCACAAAGTCCAATTTTTAGATAAAACAATGGGTATATTCTTCGAATAAATTATCTAACTCACTATTATATGAAAACTGCAGATTTAATACATGAGATGCTGAAAACTATTGAACGGTTGATTAAAAATATCAGAAAATTATACAACAGATTTAAAAATAGAAAGAAAACATTGTCTAATCAATAATATATGACAAAACAACGCAAAAATATATTCGAATGGAACCATATTAGTGACAAGTTAAATCAATCGCAAATTCAAGAATTGAAAGAATACTACAAAGTTTATCATAAAAAGTGTTGGTGTTATAAAAAAGCTACAAAAAGCTTTAGAAGGCTGAAATTAATAGGCAATTCGCTGGCTATTTTATTCGCTTCAGGAGGCATAGTATCGTCAATTTCAACTGGTGGTATCAGCCTGATTGCAATCAGCACGGGAGCTTTATTGATACAAGGCTGGCTTCAGCATCAGAATCTCGATTTAAAAATTCAAAATGGAATTTTTGCTTATCAAAGCTATCAGCATTTGCTTAATACAATAAAATTCATGTTAAGAACGGGGGAATATGAACTATCCAATATCTTTTTAATGATGAAAACTACTGACGACTACATATGCGATACCGGTCCAATAATCGATCGGTATCTGCTCAAATATGATGATAAATTTACTGAATAATCCGTGCAATCTCAGCCGATTTTAATGCTAAAATCTCACCCCAATACCGATCATTAAAAGCTCGCGTTTTTTTTGATTTAGTAAAACAGATGAAATTGTATGGTATACCAAGCATTTTAAACAGCTGTCTTATAATATATTTCGTTGAGATCATCCTCTTTCTTCTTTTATTTATAGATGGAAGAATAGTATCGATCTCATGAAACACTTTGTAAATCTTATCGCGATGATTATGAGACAATTGAACTCCATTTTTAATACATAAATCGTTTAAAACATTCTCAATATGGTATTTACGATTATAGATGCTTTTACGCCATATTTTGTGTCTGTTCTCGTAAAAATCGAAATACTCATTGTAATAAATAGAACCATGAACCAAACCGCAATTAATACAAACATTAATACCGTTTTGATTTGACATATCCTGCTTACTACAGCATGGCTTAGCATCCTTGTTACCTTTTATCAATAGTTGATCGCATAAAGGGCATATAGGTTCTTTTAAAATTTTTAATTCATCGTGGATTTCAGAATTACAAACCATTATATATATATAACACACATAACTTCACGGCACAGCTGTTTTTGGCAGTAAATTTTAGAGTAAACTTTTTGAGTAAACTTTTTGAGTAAACTTTACTCAAAAAGTTTATAAATAAAAAACTTTTTACTTGTTGAAATATGATTGGTCAATAGAAATCACGTCATTAAAAACATTGTGGAACCATCTTTTACTCATTAATCATTTATAACTTATGGCTAAAACCGTAAACTGAATAATTATGTATTTAATGTTGATCCTTACGAGGCCTTCCACGTTTTTTCTGGTTTTTAGATATACACTCTAAACGTACATGATTTTTGTCTTCATTTGATATTTCAGATAGCATTTTAATAATACAAATATTTGTTTTAAGGATGCTCTGAATACAATACATTTTATTAATGAAGGCTATATCATTCGAGCTTTGATCAGATTCTAAAAGGTGTTTGATATTTAATGTTATATCAGTCATTCTATATATATATTAAAGAAAATAATTATCTGTTTATATCTAAACGCACTATATTAATATAATGACAAGTTATGTAACCATATATTGTATAAGACCAATTGTCGTTACACAGTATGTCATTATATTGTAATCGTTGTTGATGACAACCAATAATATTTTATTACTGGTTATTTTTAAACGCACGATATATTTATAGTAAAAGATATAAAGAAATATCATTTATAGTATAATAAGAGAAAATGGGAAGAAATTTAAAGTATGATAACGACGCTGATAGAATAAACGCTATCAAAAATTCAAAGACTAAGTATATGTTAAATAAACGATGGAAATGCGATATATGTAATTACGATAGTTCATTAGCAGCTAAATGGACACATTTGAAGTCAAAAAAACATATCAAAAATGCTGTTATCAAAGCAATAGAAGATGATGATAGATTTGAAATAATTGATAATAACAATACACAATAAAACACTTTCATGCACTTTAACAATGACTAAATATATAAATATATCTAGTTATTCAAAAACATGAAATTAAAAAAATAAAAAAAAATAATTTTACTATAAGACACTTAAAGAAATAATAATTTCATATAGTATAAAAAATGGAAAAAAAAAATTTTAAAAACCCGCTAAAAACTCAAGATATGATCTCATCAGTACTCACATCTAAAAACGCTATTAAAAATAATATCTCTAATTATAATATGGAACAAAATACCATTGATCATAACAATAAACAATTTTTTATAAATAGTGTTGATAACACTCTTAGTTCTACTTCGGATGGAGATATACTCAATATTCCAAAAATGAAAGTAGTAAAACCGGCTATTGATAAAGATGGATATCCTTATATATATATCGCAGAAAAAGACTATGATAACCCTTATAATCTCAAGAAAAAGATATTAGTGAAAGACTTTATATTTAGAACATTTTATAACGAAATTCCTGATGATAAAGTCGTTGTAAATGAAAATGGTGACAAAAATAATAACAGTATTGGTAATTTAGTGTTGATTGATAGCATCACAAAGGCTGAACCCAAACTCGTAACCAAACCAAAACCCCAAAACAAACCAATAGTTGAACCAATAAAGAAACCAACAAACAAACCCAAACCCAAACCAAAAACTAAAACAATAAGCTTTATCAAACAATTATCCAATGATTACCTAGCTGATGCTAAAAAAATGGGTTTTTCATGGATGGATTTGGTGAAAAAGAGTACCAGACAAGCAGTGATTAACAAAGTACATAAATATCGAAACGATAAGACTTTGGATAAGGCTATACGGGACAAAAACGACAGTATAATACGTGATGCACAACTCAGTCAAATGGAAGATTCAATTAGAGAAGCTCACTTTAAACAGATGATGAACAAAATTAAACAACAACACAAGAAGCTGATTAGCAGTCAAAATCCAATTTCAAGAACTAAACTCACAAATGAATTTAATTTCGATGACAGCATTTATGATACAACATCCAATGACCAGCCTCTATTTAAAATAACTGAAATTGGAAATACCGAAAATAAAAAATTCAATGCTTACACTAATGAGTTCAAAATAAATGTACGTAAAAATGCTATAAGCAATAAAAATGAAATTTTTAGTGTTTTCGAAAAAACGGTTGAAATGGCAATAAAGAAAAGACAGTTAAAAGGTAATGACAGACTCAGATTGGTAATTTTAAATGATGAATTAAATAATCCTATATCAACAAAAATGATAAAAATTTCTGATTTCAAGTTAAATCAACTCTCAGACATAATCAATACTTTAGAATATAAAGAGATAGATTTAGAAAATTGCATAATAATTATTCAATCTGTCAAAATACCCAGTGGTAAAGGAAGATTATATTTATCAATACAAACAGTGAATAGAAAGCAATGTATTATCACCATAAAAAACACCGACTCAATATGCCTTGCTAGGGCCATTGTAACAGCTTATGCTAATTTACACCCTGAGAATTACACCACAACTCAGTTGAAAGATGGGTTCAATAAAAGCAGAAAACTACAAGAAATTCAAGCCAAAGAACTTCATAATAATGCTAATGTTGAAATTAACGATTATGGAAATTCTTTAGAAGATGTAAATAGCTTTGCATCACATTTAGATATTGAGATTAACATTATCGATTCTGAGCAGTTTAATGAAATCATATATACAGCTAATAATGGTAAAATTAACAAAATTTATTTATACAAAACACGGAATCATTTTGATGTCATAAAATCAATGACAGCTTTTCTAAATGTAGCATATTACTGTCATAGTTGCAAAAAAGCTTATACAAGACGTGATAAACACAAATGCCCCCAAAAATGCCTTTCTTGCTTTAAATATTTCCCAGACGGTAATAAATGCAATGGTAAAGACGTTACCTGTAAACACTGCAATCGTGTTTTTCATGGTAAAAGTTGCTTTAAAAACCATACAAGAAATCGATCGAAAAAAGATGATGATGATTCAGTGTGTACCAGTGTAGCAAAATGTTTAAAATGCAATCAAATCATCCTAAAACCATATATTAAAATACATAAATGTGGTTACAAAATGTGTAATAATTGTAATAGCTATTGTGAAAGCAAACATAAATGTTTCATGAAAAAGATCAAGTGTAAGGGTGGAAATTGCATCAAAGATAACAAAAATCCTTGCAGATTAAATAAAAACATAAAACGAAAAGATTATTGCTACTCATGTAGAACGTATAATGAAAAATATTTATTTTTCGATTTCGAATGTACACAAAACACTGGAACACATGAAGTTAATTTAGCTATCGGCCATGATTTCAATGGTAATGAATCAATCTTCAATGATATTAATAGTTTTTGTAGTGGTATTCTTAATGAAAAATATAAAGGATACACACTTCTGGCTCACAATTCCAAAGGGTACGACTCCCATTTTATTCTTAAATGGTGTATTGATAATGGTTTTAAACCTTACTGTATTTACAATGGTGCAAAAATTATGATGATGGAAATTTCACAATTAAGAATCAAAATAATCGACAGTTTAAATTTTATTCAACAACCCTTATCATCGTTTCCAAAAACGTTTGGCTTAGATGAGCTGAAAAAAGGATATTTCCCACATTATTTCAACAAAATTTGTAATCAAAACTATATAGGAGAAATACCTTCTAAAAAGCATTATGGGTATAATCAAATGAAAACCCACGATAGACAGAAATTTTTACAATGGTATGATGAACGTGTAAAGGAAAATTATGTTTTCGATTTCAAAAAAGAAATAATTGAATACTGTAGGTCAGATGTTGATATATTAAGAAGGTGTATGTTAAAATTCAGACAAGATTTCATGATCCAAGAAAATATCGATCCACTAAAATACATCACAATTGCTGGGGTGTGCATGGCTATTTACAGAGGTAATTATATGCCAAAAGATACTATAGCTGTGGTTGATAATGTTGTTCAAACAGAAAACCATAGTGCAGTCAGTATTGCATGGCTTGATTACATAAGCAAGAAAAATAATATTAAGATCCAGCATGCTTTGGCAGGAGGTGAAAAACTCATCAATAACAAATTAAAAGTTGATGGTTTTTGTAAGGAAACAAATACTGTTTATGAATTTCAAGGTTGTTTCTGGCATGGTTGTCCAGATTGTTACAAACCTGATGTTATCAATAATAAGAATCAATGCGATATGGGCACTTTGTATAATAAAACACAAGCTAAAAATAACAAAATAACATCTGCTGGTTACAATCTTATTGAAATGTGGGAATGTAAATTAAAAAATGATAAATGTTTCCAAAAATATTATAAAAATGATTGGAATAGAGAAGTGATTGCCCCACTAAACCCGAGAGATGCTTTCTATGGTGGACGAACAAATGCTGTAAAACTGCTGTATAAATTCAAAGAAGGTGAATGTGGTAAATATGTTGATTTTTGTTCCCTGTATCCATCAGTTCAGTTCTACAAAAAATATCCCATAGGTCATCCTGAAAAAATTATATCGCCAGAAAAATACGATAAGAAATGGTATGGATTCATAAAATGCAAAATTTTACCCCCAAGAGAATTATACCATCCTGTTTTACCTCAGAGAATCAAATGTGAAAAGGCTGAAAAGCTAATGTTCCCTCTGTGTATATCATGTGCTAAATCAAAACAACAAGAAAGATGCCAACATAGTGAAAATGAACGAGCATTTGTAGGCACATGGACAACAGATGAGGTCAATAAGGCCATTGAAAAAGGCTATAAAATTATAAAAATATATGAGGTTTGGCATTTTGAGAAGTCATCCGATGATCTATTCAAAGGTTATATAAAAAAATTCCTGAAGTTAAAACTCGAATCAACAAAATATAATTTTAAAAATGACAAAGAAGAAATGATGTTCAGAAATAAAGTCAAAAATAAATTAGACATTGAATTAGGTGAATTACATGAAAATTCAGGTCTACGAGCTATTGCAAAAATGTGCTTGAACTCACTTTGGGGTAAATTTGGACAACGAAATAACATGAATCAATGTAAATACGTAACTGATATAAATGAATTTTATCAAGTAGTTCTCGACGATACTTTAGGTAATTTAAACATGAATTTCATAACTGATGAGATGGTACAGATGAGTTACACTTATAAGGATCAGTTTGTTGATAATTCCTATAATACAAATATCTATGTAGCCTGTTTCACGACTAGCAGTGCACGGTTAATGTTGTATGAAAAACTTGACTATTTGGATAAACAGGTATTATATTTTGATACAGATAGTATTGTGTATATCGAATCCCAAAATAGTAAGGTGATAGAAACAGGTGATATGTTAGGTGATTTAACAGATGAATTAGAGGGTGAAGCTATAAATAATTCATTCGTTTCTGGAGGTCCAAAGAATTACAGTTTCACATATGGAAATAATAAACAGAAATGTGTTATTAAAGGTTTCAGGTTAAACCATGAAAATTCCCAGATACTGAATCACGCAAATATGATTAAAATTGTAAAGAACGAAATCAAAGAACTCACATTAGTAAATGAAAATAAAATAACCAGACAGAATAAACAAATTGTAAACAAATATGAGGAAAAAGTATACAGCTTTGGATATGACAAGCGCACAATAAAATACATATCGGATAGCTGTATAGAAACATATCCTTATGGATATTAAAGACAAACTCATCTGTTTATCTTAGGTTTTGATTTTCATTATGTCAACGAGGTTTGTTTTAAACGCACTATAAAAGAGATATAAAAAATAATGTATAATAAATATTATAATGACATCAAATTACATCAAAGAAAAATTCGTTGAGATGATGAATATCATAGAAAAACATTGCATTAAAGACAATACACTTTTCTTACAATTAAGTGAAAAGGAACAATCAAATAGATTAGTTAACATTTGTACTGATCTCGGTATTATATCAAATATGATCCTACATAAAAACATGTTCAAAAATCTGATAAAAATACAAAAATATTATATTGAAAATGTAATATAAGACGTTCATTTTAAACGCACTAGAATCCAACTTGATAAAAGGAATAATTAAACGCACTAAGATGCAAGATTTTTAAAAAAGAGTATAAGAAGTTTTTTTTAAATATTGTCAAAAATAATCAAAGATTATTTTTATCATTTAATCAAGGTTTAGTTTATAGATTTGGCTTCAAGGTTTGGTTTCCATTTTTTGACCTTGGGTTGACCTAGGGTTGATTCTGAGATTTGATTTCAGTTTAGGTTTTTCACTTTGGCTTCAGATTTAGTTTTTCAGATTTAGTTTTTCAGATTTGGCTTCAGTTTTGGTTTCAGATTTGGCTTCAGTTTTTGGAATCCAGTGCTGATAGTAGTTATGTACTAAATCTCTAAGGCAAAAAATTTTTTGCCTCAGAGTGTAGTACATTACTACTCCTGACGTTCGAATGAGCGGGTCTCGGAGAAAAAAATGCACCATTTTCTTGCTCACGTTTTGAGTATTGTCAAAAAAAAAACCTTGCTCAAAAGGTCTTCTCCAAGTTGAGAATGCACTCGTGTGTTTTCAGTCACTTGCCGACATAGCACAACAGTTTGTTTAGAGTTACCATTACGTCAAGACATTAACTGTAACATTGGTAGTAACTAGTGCCATACTAGTTGCAGTAAAACCCACCTGATTCCGGCGTCAGAGCTCCTTCTCCAATAAAATCTAATAAATTAATTGAGACATAACGAAAAATTATTTTGACAAGAGTATTTCAACATTCCCTAACTTTGGACGTTTAAAGTCGAACATAAAAGGAAAACTGTTGCTCGTATCACAGGACCATAAAACAAAGAGCAACCAGTTGGTAAGCCTGTGCTCGTATGAAAAGATTAGCAGTATGGTGCTGTTACGAAACGTCAGGTTGCTAAGAACGTCTCTGACGTAAATTGCGGCGCCATTAGCCTGTTCCAGACGTTCAATTAGTTGGAGAGCTACACGAAAAAACTGGATTAGCGAGTGGTAAGGGGGTTTGGGGCGAGACACACCCACACACCCGTCCCCTTAAGTTTCGCTTTCCGTTTTCCGCGCCGCTCCCCAACTAACCGAATGCCTGAAACAAGCTCCCGGGGGGGGGGGGGTACTCCATATAATGGCCTATACGGGGAGGCTCCGCCCCGAAAGGGGTACCTTTTTCAGGCTTGAGGTATATAAAAGGGTAGCGATTTCACAAGTTTAGGTATATGAAAGGGTATGAAAATCCGTCATTTAGGTTTTTTAAAAGGCCTGTAATTAAAATATTTCGAACAGACCCACTTTATGGCTGTATTATTTTAATTTATTAAGCGCTTCATAAAAATGACAAGAAAACGTCCTGTTCTAAGGCTATGTCACGTCTTTTAGGTATATGAAAGGGGTACCTTTTTTCAGTAAAAGGTATACGAAAGGGGTACAATTTCTGTCAAAATGGTATATAAAAGGGTAAGGGGTAAGAGCTTGGGGCGGAGCCTCCCCGTATAAAACTTTTTTGAGTGCCAACAAGCTACGGCGCCATTCATTCTTTGGAGACGGAATTCCCACTGAAGTTTGCTTCTTTACAAACATATATATTCTACCATTGCCCTGCATGATGAAACACATAGTTATTACATAAGTCAAAAGTGTGTCGTTAGCAAATTAACTCGACCAATACTTAGGGCACGTTCGATTGGGACATTCTGCAATAATATTGGGATATTCCGATATTGGGATATTTCGGCTATTCTGCTCCCAGGAGCAGAATAGCGAAATAAAAATCCAAGTATTCTGGAATGGGAAGAGCAGCCAAACGAATGCTAACTCGCATTATTTGCTGAAAACATGACTCTACCCAAAATTAAATACTTTACCTTTTTCGGTAGAAAGACTCTGATGATAATCAATCTGCTGTTGTTTGATGAGTTCAGTGAAATACTAAAAACAATAAAACAGGTGACACATTACAACAGAATTCAAATAATAAATTACAATAGCAGGAACAATTCTTAAATTACACATTTTGACCATCCCAAAGTTACTAATGATCACGTGTACAAAAACTGCCCTTTAGTTTACCTGAACAATTTTTGCATCAGAAAAGTGCACACCCAGTCTGCTTAAAATTTCAGAGCCATCCTACGGACAAAGAGGAACCGATTTTGCAATAAATATGGTTTAACAACAATCATAAGTTATTTGTTTGAAAATAAACAAGAAATCGAGAACACAAGAACGTTTTAAAAGTATTCAAAAATTCTACGCATTATGGACCAACTAACCTCTAAATGACTAACTAACTAAGTACACTTCTTCGTCTTACCCCGTGAACCTCTACAACAAGTCCCGGGTCTGATCGCTGGTTTCTGTAAAACAACGGAGTGATAACGATTCAGTTGATTAGATTCCAAAACTAAATAAGTTCTTTACTATAGGATACACTTATTTTCAAACAAATACCCGAAATTACCTCTTGCAACAGCTCCACTGAAGACCTCCCAGGCAATAACAGTAGTAATACACATACGACTTATTTGCCAGCTCCAAGAAAACGCTGAAAGAAAAACGTGAAAAAGAAAGCGAGTGAGTCGAGATTTGCCACTATACATAAGTGGCAGAAACCACACACGCGCTTTTTCTGTATCAAAACATTGTCATTCAAAACTACGAGATCGCTTCAATATTTACTCAACTTTGCGTTTATGTTAGACAACCTTAGAAGTTTTCAATGAGCATAAAATTCAGGGATTGTGTAGTGTACTGATCAATTGCCACCCTGAAAAATTTTGGAGAAAATTCATCGACGAGTTTTGAAATAATTGCTTTTTGCGAAAGTAGCCGTACAAATGGTAAATAGAGCTAAATATTGAGCTTCACTATGATTCATATATTTTCATATTTTTCGAAATCGCGCAAGTGTACCTCCTTCTAACGGTTTGGATATCAGATATGGGACATTTTTAAAAGGAACTAGGGTTAAAGACTTTCATTAAACATCAAAAAGAAGCAAATTTCTTTATATGAAGTCTTATCTTTATTTTACGCATAAATTAGACCATCTAAAAAGAAATTCCAAGATATTTCAAAATTCCTCTTGTAGATTTTGATGAAACTCCGCAGAGCTGAAGGCAAACACCCAAGGTATACGTAGCGTGGAGGATCTCGAGAGAAAATGCGGTTACGGGCTAAAATTCGATTCAGAGCAAACACCTGTGTGACGTCATTGTCACGTGATATTCATTCCGATCTCTAAAAAATTTATATCATACTACAGTTCAGTCTATGTGTAATCCATGTGATGCAGTGGATATGTCATTGACATTAATTCCTTCAAGTATGAGGGTTACAAAGTTGATTGGTATCGCTATGAAAAAACTGGGTCGAGCCACCTTAATAAGATATTAATGCGTCATCAGAAAAATGGTTAGTTCCACAGGGTTTATCCGTTATGTTTGGGTTCGTTATATTTCATGATAAAGTCCAGTCGATGTCTTAAGATATAGCCAGTTCCACAATGAACTGATTGAGGTACCTTGTAATGTGTAAACCGTGGTTTGTTGTAGAAAAGTTATATCCGTAGCTAAAGCAACTTCTGCAAACATAAAGCCCACTATATTTTAAATAAAGACGGTTACCTATGAACAAAAGCTACAAGTGCTGCATTTGTCTGAAAAAGAAGAGAAAATATCAATACATAGTACAAATGTGCTTTAAAAATAAGTATGTGACAACTGTCATATTTAGTTTAAGGAAGGAAGGAAGGACTCGAAACAGGTAAGAAGGCAGCAAGGTAGCCTGTTCCAGGCTCTCAGTAGTTGGGGGAGAGCGAAAACGTAGGCGGGCGAGAAAAACAGGCTAGCAGCAAGGCAGCAAGAAAAAACAGAAAGTAGTTACTGCAGACTATATATGAGTTGTTACTAACCGGCCACTGGTTGGCATAATTGCACAATGAACGGAGATAGTGACCCTGTTAATAAACAGTTTTTATTTTAGTAGTGATAGTGTCAATAAGACAATGTGCTATTTCGTCACGATTATTTACATTTTACTGGAAAATAGTCTGACTGAGAACCTAGATTTTTGTACTAAACGTTATCCCACTTTTAACGAAATGAATTTGACATTACATGCAGTCCTTTAGGAAAAATGAATGGAAAATCAAAATCATTACGTCGTTAAAGGGACAGTGTCACGGATTTTAGCCAAACTTAGGCATAGGAAATGAACATCAAATTCGTTTAAATACATAAAATAACCTCTTAAAATAGTGAAGGAATATTTAAATAATACACCAAATGCAAAAGAAGGTACGGATGGCCAAAAGTGTCGAAGATTGAAACGGATTGCGATGTGGGTTTTTGAAATATGGTCCGGCGGAACAGTTTTCAAAGATAATCTTGTCTGCTTTTAACTATAAATAATTATGCCCGGGAGACACATTTGGCTGCAATGAAGCTATGGTTTTGTTATTTAGAATCATAGAATTAAATTCTTTGCAAACATTTAGTTTGATAGCGAATATTTGACAAAAATTAATAACATAAAATTAACTTAGCCGTGACACAGTCCCTTTAACGTTGCCTTGTCTATCCAAGCGTTCTTAAAATCAACGGATGATTCATAATTAAAGCTGTTTTCATCGTGGAGGGAAAAGAGATAATATTGCAAGAAAAAGATTCCATGCAACTAAACCCTTACAGTAACTACAACTGACTTTTTACTGAAATTTCTCAGTGACAATAACCGTTGTTCCCTAAGTCATTCTATTGTGCGGCACGATTAGTCAGTCAGACACCTAAATTTGACCACATAACACCTACTTTATAACGTCTTCACTGGCTTCCGGTATGTTTTAGGATCGAGTACAAAATGTTGATCCTAACTTTTAAGGCAATTTATGGCGTTGCACCGTCTTATATCTGTAACTTGATCAAGATCAGAGACCAAACAAGATTCAACCTGCGCTCTTGCAAGGAACTATTGCTGCAGCCATCAAGGGCAAAGACCAAGAAAACCCTAGGAGACAAATCGTTTCAAGTAGCAGCCCCTGGACTGTGGAATAAATTACCATCGGACATAAGATCGATAAAAAGCTACGATCTTTTTAAACGAACAATTAAGACATACTTGTTCAAGAAGGCATTTGCGTGTTACAGCTAGAGCTTCTTTTTAGCATGAATTCCACGAATTTTAGTTTTAGTTTTAGATTTAGTTTTAATTTTAATCTTGAGTTTTCGATTTTTATACTAGGAAAGTTTTTAATTGTATTCTTATATATCTTCATATAATATTTGTAAATTTGTTTGTTTTTCTTCTTTTTAAGTTTTAAATTAACTTGATGTAGGCGCATTTGATCATATTCACATGCTAATTTGCGCCGAATAAGTATTAAATTATTATATTATTATTATTGTATTGAACAGGTATACAAACCTTGTACTGTGGCGTCACAATGAGATCTGTTTCAAAATCCAGCACAGAAACAAACCTCTGAAAGGTTGGATAAAGAAAATCAATATACGTTGCAATAAGGTGTAATTAAAGTTCTTATGCCGAAACGCATGCAACCGAAGTCTCTACGCGTTTTACCATTATTATAGTATACATGTAAAAAAAATCAAATAAAGAAAAGTGACTTATAAATGTACATGTAAAACCGTGTTAATGACATTTTGCATGTAACCAGAAGGGACGAATAAAGGAAGATAGTTCTCGGTACAGCGTGTAGAGGTTCATGCGCTAACACCGTGTAAACTGATTGTAAAGATAAAAAATAAAATCTTTAGAAACAAGACTGTCGTCAAATGGCCTACAACTTGGCAAGCAGCAGTGTTTTTCTTTACCTTAACAGATTTAGGGACCATGTTGAAGTGTTTGTTCTTTGCAAGCCCAGCAAGTTTCAACCTGTTTGTGAAAATATTGCAAAAATTAGCGTTGGAAGTAAAATACAACGAGAAAGATTAATCTACAGTACTAACTATTTTCAACGACTGACTCTAGAAAACTGGAGTACACAAACTTTTTTTTTTTTTTTATTGAATGAAAAAAAAAGCACACTGCTTACAATAACAAGTACACTACACTTACACTACTAATACACTAACGACAGTTACTTACTACATACTACTCAGTTACATGTGATGTTTGGCTTATTATATATACAATTTACACTTGTAATATGTCACTTATTACACTGTTTTCCTTAAATTACATAACACTTGTAAACAATAAAGCATTTAATTAGTTAAATATTTGAGCGACATGTAAAGCTTACATGCAAAAAACAAAACAAAAAAACAAAAAAACAAAAGGGGGGGGGGGAGAAATTGCAATGAAAAGATAAGATATGACCTAATCTACTCAACAGAGTATGAAGAACAGATAAAAGATCTCCGCTGAATCGTAGCTATGAAATTATGGATGAGTTGGAAATGCTCGTGATGGGAAGAGGGTAATAGGAGACAATGAAAAGAAAAAGAGACCACCTACATATATATAAGTATAGACATATATATAAGTACAGACCTGTATTAAAGCCCATATGAAACGTTACTGAGTAGAAAATCACTGTTATACTTATATATATATATATATATATATATATATATATATATATATATATATATATATATATATATATATTGAAAGAAAATCAGAAGAGAGCTAGCTTACATGGAAAGGTTCTAATTCTTTCTTATAGAATTTTAAGAAAGATATAAAACTTTCTACAACTGGGATTTTTTCCTTACTTCTGCAGAGCCAAATGAAAAATCTAGCAACAAGGAAAATTAAGTCAATTATATTGCCGTTCTTTGATGTTTCCGGCCTCAGTCCCAGCACTGTGCACAGATTCACTGGGAATGCAGTTTTGGGATAAAATATTACATTGTTGGAGAAAAGCGAAAACGTTTTTCCAAAAGAGTTGTATTTTGTTACAGCACCAGAAAAGATGAAGTACACAAACTTAGAAGATACGCCTACAACAGATGTCAACAACTAGTCTATCTGCACCTTACAAACGACTTATTCACGACGTAAACAAAACCGACAAACGGACCGCAAACAGAACGACTAAATTAATTTGACTAACAATAAACGGATCGAAACTGACCAATTATTTCTGTTGACAAACTTTACACGAGTCTTACAGCCAATAACATCACGGCTAAACTGACCAATCAACTTCAACGGACCAGACTTATAACATCAACTGACAACAACTTTTCACTTGACTCTGAAGATCACTTCCGCTCAGGTTGTCGAAACGCCAGTCACCAACAACAAAACTACTCTCACCCGGACGATCACACTATACGAACTACTGATACTATTCAAACCATTTACTATAAAGGATTTACAGCTGACACAATAGCAAAAAAGCTTATAATTATCATGTTTTAGAGCACCATTTCTATATAAAAACTAGCTAACTTGACTAAGATAGACCTGGTTCACACTAGCGACATAAGGGACGGTTCATTTTTTATGAGGTAGGGGGGGCTGATGGGATTTGAGGGGGGGCCATCCAAAAAAATTTGGCTTCAAAGGGGGGGCCAGCCAAAAAAATATGGTCTGTAAGGGGGGTCACTAAAAATAATTATACCTTGGAGTGTTGTAAAGAGGCTTCTGAAAGAGTAAAAAAAATCTTGCCAGAATGCCCAAAATGACATTCCTGAGGTTCTAAAAATTCAAATTTTCCCGGGGGAGCATTCCCCCGGACCCCCCTACTTTGTTATGTAACAAACGCCATTAACTCAACCCAACAGCTTATTGGTTACAGATGCAGAGAACTCATACTAACAGACGGCATCTACAACAAACAGTTGAGGCAATGCCAGCTATTTGGGGATGTGATTTTTGTACACTGATACATTCTTTAGTCACAAGGCTCGATATATTTTAATTTCACTTCATTATTTTTTTGTTGTTTTTTTTTGTGGGGGGGGGGGTCATCGAAAAAAAATTGGATTTCGAGGGGGGGGCCAGGTAAATATTTTCGATGAAGAAGGGGGGTCATTATATATAATAGTGACTATCTATCAAATCCTACCAGCCCCCCCCTACCCCCTAAAAAATGAACGGTCCCTAACGACATAACGGCAAGGTCACGCAGATGCAAAAAAAAAATAAAAAACACCTCACGTTGATGTTTTATGTCACCAGTGCGAACAACATAACAAGACGACATAGTTGGAACATAATGACATAAGCATAACGACATAAGGAAAGAACTCAAGAATGTCGTTATATCGCAAGTGTAAACCAGGCTATATATTACAACTATACGATAAACCAAAATACTCAATTCTTATTGGCTATATGATTGGCAGTTCTCTAAAACAACATTTCGCATTTCCAACTTGGTTTCTTCTGCTCTCCCTCAACGGGCAAAATTTGCTTACTACTGAGAGCGTTTCAAATGTCTTTACTTGCAAACGTAAAGCTCCCACAGAAAAGATCAAATTGTGTAAAGCTCCCACAAAAAAAAATCAAATAAACATGTTGTACTTGCCATGCAAGATCAGCAATCTGGAGTGGTTTGGTTCTCCACGGATCCACAGCTTTTCCATGACTGCACACAAGTAAGACATACCAGTTAAAGTTTTACGACAGCGTTCATAACGCAAAATCAATTTTATCAGTTAGATTAAGAAACAAACCTCATATTTTCAGGTACAAACATCCACAGAGAGGAAATAACAATTCGTACATCTCTGATAAAGAAAATAAAAGAGAAAAAAAATATACAATTTAATTTTAATGAACTTTAATCAAGATTTTCTCAAAATCTCTGTTAAATTTATATTATTTTATTTTTTTATTTCTCTTTGAAGAATACTAAACCACAAGTATACTTGGGCCTCTTTTATATGAACCCAGTAAACGGGCTTTCTCGGTTACCACGACGAATTTTGTCGTCTGTTCATATGTTTGAGCCAGGTTGACCGGGATGAAATTCAAGAAAAGAAACCAAAATGGCGACACATAAAGTTGCATCATTCGTAACTATTGTAGCTTTATCGACAGTTGTAACTTTACTAATAAAGCTCATTCGCGTACCTTATTACATGAAATTTTCGCGACACGTTAATTTCGCGATTTTGAGGTGCGCATATTTCGCGATTTTGCGAAAATTTTGTATTTTGAATCACTTTAATTTCGCGTTTTTTAGTAAGACACAGTTTACATTTCCTTGGCAATATTATTTTACATTCCATTGATTTAAATAAAACGGCTTCATCATTGAAAGGAAAAATAACGTCAAAATTAACAAAAACGAAAGGGCAGGACTAAAATCTTGGAAATAGCAACAACAGAGCAGTTCTCACAATGTCTACAAGTAGGTTATGCTTGTACGTGCATGAGTTATTGTTCTTGAGTCAATTGACGACAACATCCATTAAGATTGATAATTTCTTCCTTCAGTGGTACTAAACTTATTCTATCTTGATTATTGACATAATGTGAGTCACTTAATTTTCGCATCATGTTATGTTCGCGACACTTATTGTTCGCGTCACTTAAATTTCGCGATTTTTTTGGAATCGCGAAATTCGCGAAATTAAAATGTCGCGAAAATTTCATGTAATAAGGTACTTCTTAAGTAGAAATACCTACAAGGCAAAATTATGCCATTTTGACCGCCCAGTTGCGAAAGCAAAGCTATTTTCTCACAAAAAGGTTTCATCTCGGTCACCGGGCTGGAGTGTTCATATTGGAAAATTTTTATCCCGGTTGCCGAGATCTCGGTAACTGGGCTGTCCCGTCTTCTCATAGGAGTGAGCCGAGATCTGGGTTACCGGGCCAGCCCGGTCAACCGGGATCATAGAAGACGCCCTAAAACTATGGAAATTGCTAAGTTATATTCTGTATGTCATGAAAAAATCATCAAGTTCTCCAATCAACTGGAGTGTACAAAGTACAAACCTTTCATTTCGAGGTTCAGCAAGGACTACCACTGGTCTCCCACGAAGCAGAGCATACAGCAAATGGACACCACAGCTCAAGTTATTCCGCAACAATAACACATTAGAACCTGATATGAAGATAATTACAACTCTCAGATATGTACTGCAACAGTGAATACAGAGTACAAACATGGGTTCTTTCATTGCTTTGTGTAAAACAGTCTTTATATAATTGTTAAGTAAGTAAGTAAAGTCTGTGTCCGAGCCATGAGGCTCATACAGCCGGAGCTTATCCCGGTTTCCGTAGCATTAAGCGACTAGGAGTATTGCTACTCCCCCCCTGGATAGGATGCTAGCCCATCGTAGGGTTACCCCCCAGCAGTAAATTCGCCGGTACCCATTTATACACCTGGGTGGAGAGAGGCACTGTGAGAGTAAAGTGTCTTGCCCAAGAACACAACGCAGCGCCCCGGCCAGGCCTCGAACCCGGGCCGTTCGACTCGGAGTCGAGCACGCTAACCATTAGGCCACCGCGCCTCCCAAACATGGGTTCTTTCATTGCTTTGTGTAAAACAGTCTTTATATAATTGTTAGCGACTATTATTTCTACCGATAACATCAAAGATAATAACGATATCTATCAGAAGCATAACACTTAGAATCCGCGTTCCTGATTGGTCAGCTGGGAGCTCTAATAATCCCCAGCTTTGTCCCGAGGTCATAAAGGGAAGTTACACGCTTCTAGGTATGTGGTGATATGCTTCTGATCTATAAAACACAATAAATAAAATATCAGAACTAGAACTCTTTAATATTACCTGAGTATGTTTCCAATGGCTGAGAAACTTCCTCCGCAAAGCATCTAAGTCGAATTCTTTCTGGTCTGTGAGGGACAATAACTTTATGCAAACTTTGTACAGTGCTCTTACAAATATAAATTAAGCTAAACTTCAAAAAGTTCTTGAAAAGGTGAAGTTAACCTTGTTCAAGCAGGATTAACGTAGTTGGGTTGATTATAATTACATGTAATTTCTAAGTTTTGTCCTGAATAAAACATTTAATTTTACTATCTAAGTCCTAAACAGCATTTCATGTTTCAATTAACAACCTTCACGCAGGTTCGAACAGTTGTTTCCAAAGGAAAATTTAAAGGGGAAATGGTCAGCGTTCTTACCGCGCTGACCTGGACACTAGTTTTCACGTTTTGAAAATAGTCCATGATGGAATTTTTTTAAAACGAACCTTCAGAAATATGCTGCAATCTTCTCAGTGTTTCACTAAATAAGAAAATTTAGAGAAAAAATACACCGAGAAAGTTGAAGCAGATTTCTGAAGGTTCTCTACGCGTATTTTTGATTTCGGGTCGAGGTGGACTTTTTTCAAAACATGAACGCTGACCATGTCCCTTTAAACAGATAGACAGGCTTGTTCAAAGCACGATTAAGTTAAACAAAAGGCATGAATGTTTTATTATACTTTACAACTTTTCATTTTTCTTTTGCCCTTCAGTTTCGACTAATTTCAACTTATAACAATAAACGTTTAAAAAAAGTTAGAAAGTTATCAAGTCCTTTGTATTTCTAACCTTGGGCTGACGAGCAATCTTCTTTGAAGTAGTTTGTCTTCTCCACTTGCTGAGGAACTGTCCGAGCCCTCTACACTTCTACCTCTCTTAAATAAATGCTTCACAAAAAGGTTACTCCTATTGCTTGTGTTTCTAGAAGGAACATCCAGTGTATTGGTATTCGGAATCCTCTCTGGTTTTGACAAAGATAACGGGCTTGAATTTTTTATCTGCAAAATAGGATGGTCGTGTTTTCTTCTGTGGTGTTTGTGGTGGCCTCTTGGACTTGCATAACCAGACGAAGTTGCCAGACTTTCTAAACTTAAACTCTTCCCTTTGAATTGATTATAAAGCATGCTAACGTTTGTTTCATAGATTGCGCTCGTTTGTCTACTATAGCGTGGTCCGCTGTTGTCTGACAGGGAATCCTCGTCCATAAAGGCATAGTCGGCTAGTGATAACCTCTCCCTTGTAGCGGTGAGAGTAGTATCTGAATTAACAGACATGGCATCGTTGGGTGAATCCGAGCTGCCACAGCTCAGAGTTTCCATTCTTTCTCCTCTTTGCAGATCAGCGTGAAATAAAGAGCTAAAAGGAAGAAAAAACTTACTGTTTAAATTTTTAACCTTTAGACATACTGTTAGGTTTATGTTCTTTTTTTGTATACCTTATTACATAAAATTTTTGCGACACTTTCATTCTAAATAAATCGCGAAATTAAAGTGACGCGAACAATAAGTGTCGCGAACATAACATGACGTGAATATTAAGTGACCCGCATATGTCAGTAATTAATGTAAATGGATGTTGTCGTCAATTGACTCACTTGTAGACATTGTGAGAACTGCTCGGTTGTTGCTATTGCCGAGATTAAGTGCCCCCCCCCCCCCCTGCGTTTTTGTTAATTTTGACGTTATTGTTCCTTTGATGAAGTCGTTTTAAATAATTCAAAGGCATGTCAAAATATATTGCCAAGAGAATGTAAATTGTGTCTCACTCAAAAACGCGATATTAAATTGATCCAAAATACAAAGTTTTTGCAAAATCGCGAAATATAAGTGTCGCGACATATGTGCACCTAAAAATCGCGAAATTAACGTGTCGCGAAATTTCATGTAATAAGAAAGTTTTATCAGGGCCTCTGTTGATTCTAGAAAGCGTGCAGCCGTCTCCAATTCCCTCACGCGGAAAAGGGACCAGAAGTAGCCAAAAAAAGAGCGGTTTTCTTCACTGGATTGCTTGCGTCCTATGTCAATTGAATGTCGTAAAACCAATACCAAAGTAATCACTCTAGCCAATCACAAATGACGCAATCAATCAAGTAAACCAATCAAAACTCGAAGCAAATACATGTAACCGGCACGCTGCGCGGGAAAACGTGCACGAGGGGACACGATTGGTTTTGGTTTTACTTCTGATTGGCAGAGAAATTGACGCAAGAGTTTTAAACCAATCACTAAGCGTAGTAATGCAAACGCGAATTACTTTGGACACTCAAGCGAAAACCGCTCTATTACCTTGGTTTTGGTTTTGGTTTTACGACACTTAGCTGAAAACTGTTCTAATACGACATACCATCCGTATTAAGTCGGTTGATTCTACAAAAAACAAACATTCAAGCAAACAAACAAAAAACAACTCACGATGGTGCAAATGGTGATAGAACCCCATCACTCGACCTTGAAGATCCTACAATGTCATCCTCTACACAAGACTGAAATGATTCCAGGCTGTACAAACTACCTAAGCTACCACACTGAAATAAAACATAAACAATAATAGCAACTATTACTATTTTTACTGTTTTTATAACATACATGTATGTAAACAGGAAATTGCGTGCTTCTAGCTCCATTTTCTTTTGATTCTTTGTCCATGCTGTGTTTGAGTTAACTTAAAACACGTGCTAATAACTGTATTATTTTTGATGAGTAGAGTATTAGTAAAGCCTTTTAAGCCCAAGTGTAGCGTGAAGCGTTTAAGTGTATTGCTACTCCGCACAAGTTATTCCCCAGCAGTGTATTAGGTTGCCCCAATGTTCAGTTTGCCAGTACCCATTTACACTCCTAGGTGGAGAGAGCCACTTTGAGAGTTAAGAGTCTTGACCAAGAACACAACGCAGTGCCCAGGCCAGAGCTCAAACCCAGACTGTTCGATCTCGAGTCCAGCACACTAACCATTGGGCCACCATGCCCTTTACAATTATTGTTAGTTAAAAGAAAAAACTCATACAGATGACTTCCTTGTGAGGCATTCTTGACTCTGAGGGTTTGACGAGGCTTCATTAGTCCAGTGGTTGTTCTGAACACACTTCCTATAAAATATACACACAATGTTCAAGTGAAAGAATTAAGGCCTGTGGGGATCAGCAAGAAGACCCAAAAAGAGAAAATCAACTTGGAACTTACATGTCAACGCTGTGAAGAAAGTTGCAAACTACACTGCGACCAATTGTCAGAAGAGAAGGAAAACGCTCTGAAATAACGGAGACAAAAACTGAACTAAGTATCAAACTGATTTTGATACTTATCTTGTAAGATAACCTACATGTACATGTATACTGCAAATACGGTAAAAACCTGCATACATTAATGATAATAATAATGATAATCAATTTATATAGCGCATTTTTCATATGTAATGTTCAAATGCGCTGTACACATACTGTAATTTACTACACAAAGACCAGACCACAACACCGGGAACTTCGTGCCCTACTCTTTGCGAATAGTGTGTGGGTTTTTTAACGTCCCAACCATCAAACAAGTGACCATCAAACAAGTGACCGATGACTCATAATTCTTACCAAGATGGCTTTTCTCTGTCTGCTCTATCAACAGTGCTGCTGTTTCTCTGCTGTAATGCTACACATGAATGAACAAGAAAAATGAAAAACTGACAAGCAATTTTATACGATATTTCATGGTGTTCAAGTTGATAGTTTACGACATTCAAATCAAAATCAACATCAGTGAAGGGAAGTGTATAATGTACCATAGTTACACAGTACCTTCAATTAACTGATAATTATCTTAAATTTGCTCTCAGGGAGAAATGCTGTAGTGAGTGTCAAGGAAGGTGCATGGACAGCATTCAGTTAGAAGTGGGGGGGGGGGGGTGATCTAAACTCCCAGCTTCCCATACCACATACTTCCTGTTCCTGCCTGTTTCTAAGTGGTTCTCACCTATTTGTGTTATTTCTACTGCAAAAAATTACACAGTGTTTAAAAATTTTTCCCAGTTCTCGCAACCTTGGAAATCCCGCCTGCCACCCTCTCTTCTTCCACCTCCACCACCCGCCCAAACCCACGTTCCCCTCCACTCAGTAACTTTACACCCAACATAAGGACAGTGTAGTTGACCTACCTTCAAGATGTTTCGTAATCTGTTAAGTCCCTCCTTTGCTCCCCACTCACACAGGTCATGCAAATGTCTGAAAACCAGATGTACATAATTATACATAAACAACTCGGCATAGTATCAGATTGTACAGTGGGCATTGGTCAAATTCCAAGCGATTATGGAATTGTGCCTTGGGGGTCTGTCTGGGAATAGCGTCTGTTGGGGCTAAAAAAGTCAGATGCAGCAGTGGCAGTCCCTGTTGCAGTGGGCACAGGTGAAGGCTGAGGCAGGTCTCTTCACTGTATCAGATTGTACTTAACAGTATTCAGTACAATACAGTACCACTGTATTGTAAAGAGGTTCATTAAAACGTGAAGAGTACCTCCGTCTTTTTTGTCAGCTTTCCCCCTTTAAGTCTTAAAAGTTTGAGTTAACAAGGTGCAATTCAAGAGTACACATAATGATGTTGTTGTTGTTGTCTATCTCCTTCCAGTTTCCATTTATTAATTGAGTGTCCAACATGTTTCCCCAATGAACTCACGCTAAAATACAAACTTCTTGACAGTCTAAATGGTCACAACCCTTAGTTCAAGCGTAAACTACTCTGAGCAACAAAAGACAGAACACAACATTTGGTGGCATAAAGTGTATCTGTTAAAAGGGGCCAGTAAGGTCATTAATTAGTCACGCTTACTATAATCTCACCGTAAATGTTTAATGCTGTTAAGATAAGACGGTAAAAAAGACTTGGGCTTTACCTGAAATATCAAGTGTAAGATGTGATGTAAACAATGTACTACAATGTGCTGAACTTTGAACTTTATTAATTGGTTTCATGAATATGGTTACAAACTTGCTTGCCCCCCGCTACTAGCTAGAAAAGATGACTAATCAAGGTGGGGGAAAGGGTTTAAATATTGGAACTATAAGTACACGATACTGCATGCCAAACATAAAATGGCTTCCATGCAGCCTTCAAAGCAGCTGGATTCCTCAGGGCATGGGATAAAAAAATTCAAGAGCTCTGTACTTACATGCTCCTGATTATGTCCTTTTAGAAGATCTTTCATATCTGGGAGTGAAGCAGCTGCAAAACAAATTACCTACATTAAATTGTTCAAAATGCCTATTTTATAAAAAGAAATTTAAAAACATTCCAATATATTAAGTGAACCACTTGTACTTACTGAAAATACTGGAACCAGTATTTCGATCAGTAGAAGACGTTTTAAAACGTTTTTTTAAGCTGATCTGTTTTTTCTTGTCTAAATTTTGGTTGACATTTGTTCACCTTTATCAGAGCTTTCACTACCTCTGATGAAGGTGAACAGATGTCACCAAAAATGTACACAAGAAAACAACAGATTGGCTTAAAAAACCTTTTTTAAAACACTTGTATTTAGTCACTGATTAATATAAGAGTCACTTGATTGCATGCATGTATAGCCTAAAGCAAACATGCGAGTGGGAATATGGGTGTAATGGTTCAAGTACATGTGACATAATAACTTGTGTTCCCACAAAAATTCTTATAAGTTATCCCAAACTCGCTCAGACTGTTTTTCAGGCTTTAAGATGGACACCTGGTGTTGGTCCTGTCCCTGCCGTTTTTCATTCATTTCACAGTAATTAACTCCCTATAAGAAGAACACTTCTCTAAGACGGACAGTTAGAGCCGGTCCCAATTATTGCCATTTTAGAGAAAGTTGATTGTACACATACAGTCAACTCTCTCTAAAACGGACACTGTCGGGACTGGCTGCGACCGTCCGTCTTAGAGAGGTGTCCGTCTTATAGGAAGTTTAGTTACAGTAAAATGACTGAAAAACAGCAGGGATGGGACCAACACCAGGTGTCCATCTTATGGAGGTGTCCGTCTTATGGAGGTGTCCGTCTTATGGAGGTGTCCGTCTTAGAGAGGCTTCCGTTAAGAGAGAGTTGACTGTATATAAAAAGTCTGTACCTCTTCGCAATGAAGGTTGTTGTTTACCAAAGGTACATGGTAATTTAGGATCACTTGTTTCTTGTTTAATAAGAGGACAACCATCAGCGTCAGTGTAACTGCGAGGCCGCCCTTCTGTCATGTTTTCCAGTCTTCTAAATTGTTTCACAATTCTGGGGTCATTCTGTCAAATGTCAACAAAATACACAGTCTATGAGGTGTTTTTAGAAGACAACAAAGGGTCTGTCTTAAGTGTGAGAATTTATTAAGACATGCATGTTGAAATTGTGCAGCTCCAGAAAATATCCATACCCACCCCTCGGAAGGTCAAGCTAAAGATTCCAAGGGGGTGGGGGTGTCAAAAGCCAAATTTTTTAATAAAAGGAAAATGTGGGGCGTAACTGGAATTTCCAGTGGGGTAGGGGGATTCAAACCCAGATATTGCACCTGAGAGTCTAAGACTCATGCCATTAAACTTTCACCTAACATTTTATGTTTCACTTGGAAGCTGAAAATTAGTTTTACCTGCCATCAGTAAATTGTTTTGAGTATTTTGGCCATTAGCAGGCTGCTATTTTGAGCCCTGTAACTTAGCATGACTGGAACACGACTTGGATAACAATCAGCTTACCACCATGTGAGGTTTAAGAACTTCGATAAGCTTCTTTGTCTCGTTTATGATGAACTCATATTCCTCAGTTTTATTCCTCTTTGATTTTTCCACATCCTGGACCTGTGTGCCAATAGTAACCACAATAAATAAAAGTTGAATGTGTTATTGTTCAAAACAACTTGCAAGTCTGATAATTTTATCATATATATAGCGAGAATTTTAAGCAGTAAACCTGCAAATAGAATTCTATATTTCATTTCACATGAAAAAGCGATACGTCCAATCAGCTTCGCGACAGCCTCACATGTAAAAATATAACCAATCAACGTCAGAGTGGTACGACTAACCAATCACAGTGCGAGAATTCAATGGTTTCCAACACGGTTGAGAAAGCGAGCTGCAAGTTTGCTCCCACGGCAGTTTATTTACTTGCTACACGTTTTCTTCCTTTACAAAAGTTTGCCAGAAATGGCAAGCAAGCCAACAGAAACACGCTAAGCAAAACCTAAAGAAGAGATCATCCAGGCGAGAGGTTCGATAAGTGAAGCGGAAGACTTCACGAAACACATGCGGACTCTAAGATTTTGGATCGCTTTACTGCATTCTGAACGTTTTTTGACTCATTGTGTGCCCCCGCAGTTGATTCGCAAGTTCGTGGGGGTCTCGATGCGATACGAAGTTTTACGTAATGTACGTATGTGTTAAATAAAGTTTGTCTAGGAGAGTTTGTGCAGTATCAATGATAGAAGGGATCGCTGTGTAAAAGTATGTGAGCAGTTTGTTTTCTCGCGATAGATGTTGTATGTAAAGGAAACTGGAAAAATGGGTGCATGTCCGTAAAACAAAAAGGTGGCGGTCACGGCAATGAACGCTACGCTCACTCGTTCGTTTTCCCAAAGTTTTGCACCGTGAAAAATCCGACGCACTTTCTTGAAGTAATCTATATATATGCATTGCTTTACAAGTGAAACAGCCTAGAGAGCCAATACTTTAAATCAGCCAATCAGAATGCTTTTATTTATTGCTGGTCCATTATTACTATTATATAGACTAGATGAATTTTTTTTATCTCTCTTTCTATTCTCCTTTTTCACGATCCCATGATACACCTTGTTTGCCCCCAAAAAATTTTGCATACCGTTAATGATCTAATAAACGCTCGGGGTGTCCATTTAATTTTAGGGGTCCTAGGGGAGTCGTTAAATAGATATGAGGCATTTAAATATTAGAGAGGGGCGTTTATCTCACTTAAACTAAAACAACGTCAACAAAACAAATAGGATGCGTAGTTTGCTAGCGGTGTAAGATACAAGACACAGTAGGACACAGGGCGTTTATTAGAGGGGGGCATCTAATTCAAAGTTTACACTTCAGGGGAGGTGTTTATTAGATACAAGGCGTTTATTTAGTAGGCATTTATTAGACCATTTACAATAAGCATTGCTTTCAATTTCTCTGAGGACAATTGTACCCCATTGCAAATGCCAAGAGAAATTAAAAACAATGCTTATGCAAAAATTTTTGGGGGTAATATGGGAACGGTGAAAACAGCGAATTAATTAAGAGTCATGAATGCAATTAAATCAGTTATTGACCACACTTGCTCAAGACCATGCTGGGAGAATATCAGCTCTTGGTATGTTTTTTTGTAAGGACATCACTGCCAGCCTTGATCCATAACTTCAAGACCTACAATGTAGCCAGGGCCAATATTCTCCAAATGCGCTCCACACACTTGGTTAATAACTTATAAAAGATAAATGACCGTACATAAGATATTAAAAAAACAAATCTTTACCAAATGAATAAATATTTAGTACTCATGCACTATACTGTACCTTGCATTTCTGACCAACAAGACCACCTAAAAGACAATTTTCTACTAAAAATTAAATAAAAAAGTTTGAGTTAGTATAGACATTTTTTTTTTATAATTTTTTAAATTAATTTTAACAAATTATAAAATAATATTGTCTGCAAAAACATACATGTGCTGACACGGTTTTGATAGCTGTCCATTTGACATATATGACCAGTTATTGTAGGGATAGTGTATGAGAAATTCTCACAAATTTATACATGTAACGCAGTTGCAGTGTATAGTACAAACCTGGATGTGAACCTTTCATGGCAATGACATCAAGCAAACGCTGCTCAAGGTCTCTTAAGAATGTTATTCTGTTTCCATGCCTGAATAGCCTGGAGACCTGAAATTTAAGCACTTGATAACTTTAGTCACTTGTACAGCCATGAAATACCTTATTTAGGGTTGTGGTGCTCTTATACACTGTTAGAGCCCATGGACCTCAAGTTGTAGTTGTACTTGTTTACTTTCTCATGTTTTCCTTGATTTTAAAACAGGTTTCTCTGGGAGAACCCAATAAAACAAATGCCTTAAGGAAGGCCAGCCCTCAGAGGCTAGAGGGAACTGAACATACCATATTGGGCTTGCATCCATGGTACAAGATCTTTTTACGGAATGTGTAACAGAAACTAAACTATAAAAAACTAAATAATAAACTGCACCTTAGTAAACTCATCCATAAGGTTGTCAAGGAAAGAAAACATTTTCCTGCAATAAACAAAAGTAGAATGGTATCAAGTGAATGTCAGAGCACAAAAAAAAATCTCACTTTGAAAAAGAGTCATGGTGATAGCAGGTTTAAAGATGATTTCCAGTCCGTACTGCACAGACTCAGGGTTTGTTTTCATTTTTGTTTTGAATTCGTTGAAATGTTACACTTCGGTGATAGTGTACGTGAAGTTTTTTAGTTCGCCATTACGGATCGTTTCGTTCAAGAATTCATGATGAGCTAAAACGTCTGTTTGAAATACCGTTGAGCTTCTTTTACTCGTTATTATTGTTTTGCAAGGATATCTGGCGTTAATAATGAAGGAAAAGGTAAGTTTTGTTCCGGAATTTTTATTTTTGCTAGTAAAAAAAACATTGGAGGCAGAGATTGCGCAGTACGGACTGGAAATCATTTTAAATACCAAGATGGTTGTTCTTTTCCTTGCAGGCAGCTTTGTTGTTGTGGTGCAATGTTATGTACAATATTGATTAGGAATTTCCTCCAGCTTCTTGCAAATTCAATTGAAATTCAAGTTGCCAAGTTACATTGACTACCAATTCAAGATTTGACAACTTACGGCTATTATTTTTTGTGTATAAATTGTACCACAGGTTAAGCCCAAATCTTGGTTTCAGTCAAAACTAAGTATCTCCTTGTAAAACAGAAACATGAGCCAGGGCTCGAGACTAACGGTAGCCAGCCAACTAGCCAAAGGCTACTGAAATTTAGGTTTTGGCTACCAGGTTTAGCATTCCCACTAGCTATTTGGCTAGAAATACTCGGAAAAGTCAACTGTTCTAGATAGAAATCAATATACCTGACTAGTGAAAGATTACTTTTGGATAGTAAGATCTGACATGTCACTGGCCAGTAAACCAGTGAGTTAAAAAGTTAGTCTTGAGCCCTGATGAGCTGATTTCTATTACCGGGCACCCCTTCTTATTATGGTAAAAGCAAATCAAATGACAAATTTCATGCTTTAATCACGCTTATCGTAATCGGATCGTTGCCACCTGACTCAATGTGCAGAGAAGGCAATGTAGCTGTGGCCCTAATCCTGCATAGCCGACATGTCTACCACAATCAAGAATGAATGCTTCGTTATTGTTACTTATTTTCGCGGGAAATTAATTTCGCGGGACTTAAATTTTGCAATTTGGCCAAAAAAATATGTTTAAAGGAACTAAATTTCGTGAAAAATTTAAAATACTGGTTGTATTAACAATAAGTCTTTAAATTGGCACAACTGTTTTTATTTGGCAAAAGCATTATTTTTCAATGATACTGAACAAAATCATATAACAAAACTTAATTAAAATTTTTTTTTTGTAAAAAAGAAGAGGAAGTTGATGACGTACCAAGATAATTTTAGTAAATGACGTAAGTTGATTAATTATAAAAAAAATATAGACGGGTATTAAGTTTTTTTTTTTGAGTTTTTTGCTTTTTCGATTTTTTAAAAAACAAAAAAAAAAAGAAAAAAAAAGCCCCCAAAAATAATTAACAAAAAGGTAGCTAATTATTATTACAAATTATTAAAATGTTAATTAAAATTAATAATCCTATTACCTTTTGCAGTGAGAAATATAGCACATGCAGTAAGGTCTCACAAAACCACGAGCATGAATATCGTATAGTGTGAAGTGGTGAACCTTCAAAATAATGTTAACACTGATTGTAAATTAAGTCAAGTATGTTATATTTTATTACATACTAAATAAATCAAATTTAGAATTACAAGCAGAATTATAATATTAATAAAACATTGTACAAATAACTCACATAAGCATAAATTCCATCTTTTCTCTCTGTTAAAAACAGCTGGGTATCTTCAACAATGGAAAAATTAGTGCCTCTGAAATTAAGATTGAAATGCAGGTTTTAAACTCCTGCATGTGACAACAAAGACGACAACTAAGACTGTTAAACGCTCAACCGAAATCTGCTGTACATGTACATCTATTTTGAAACCCTGTTGTACTGATCCTCCCCTCCCCTTCTAAAACTTGACAGTTTTAGAAGGTGTCTACTTTAGGGTAGTAGTAAGTGGTCTTGGGTGGGAGAAACCAGGCACTGCATGCTGAATCCATCATAAGTAAATTATTCAACACTGGTTCCAGGGTTTGTGTCAATTGAAGATTTAGGATAGTGTAGTCTAAATTTTCCTAATGCAAATAATGTGTAACTTACATGTAGTAATACAGTAAACTCTCTCCAAGACGGACACTTAAAGGACCGGCCCCAACTGTCCAACTTAGAGAGGTGTCCATCTTATAGGGAGTTCAGTTACAGTAAAATGACTAAGAGACAACAGGGACGGGACCTACATTGTACACCAGGTGTCAGTCTTATGGAGGTGTCTGTTTTATAGAGGTGTCTGAGAGAGTTGACTGTACTCGCAAGCCATAAAGTCATTGAGGTACATGTAACTGTCCATTATACGTGATAACTGTCAGTACCTTGCTTGATTATAATCCACTGACATTACATGAACAGCAAATGCGTTGATATCAAAATTTCCTCCACCATTCTTAGGGATTGTCATCTAGTTGGGTAATGAGATCAGACAAAACAATATCAGGCTCATTTTGTTAGTTTGCAAAAATTCATTTAAATTTAGCAACAACCAATAAGAGACAGGACACTACACACTGAGATCTCTACATACACTGTAGTGCCATCTTATCAGCAGTAGCAGATCTACGAGAGAGGCCCTTATTCCCCAGGGGGGCACCCTGTATATTTTTGGGTGGGAGTGTGCCACTGGGAAGTTAAAGCCCTTACCCTACAGTACCGCTCAAAAGCAAGTTACCACATCTCGTCCCGTTTCTCGCAAGATGAGACGAGACGAGATTCTCGTCTCACAAGAATCCACGAAGCGGAAATGTCTGGAATAAATTACGGCAATTATCTTAACGCCAACCGGCGACGCATGCGACATGCACGACAGGCCCGACACGACAGGAGGAGGGATACACGAAAAATTGTGTCGAACGGAGCAGCGAGGGGGCGACGACCGTGAAATCGGCTTACGAGAAAATGATTACCGGTAATCTCTTGCGAGAGTTTTCACCGTTTAGTCAACTGAAGTTCGAAGTTTTTGCCTGATTGGAAAGATTGCTGATTTGTTGGCAACAATCGGTTTGTCTTTTTTCACTCGTAAGAAAAGTTCCATTTGAGATGAATGTGTGTGCTAGCGAACTCGAGAGAGCTTTTCAATCCAAAGTCGTCGCTTTGCTAGTCTTTATTCTTTCTATCACAAATGCAAAAGGTGAATTAAAGCAACTCAAAAATCAAAAGCAAAGCACTTGCATTACACTGCAAGATCTTCACGGGTTTGCATTAAATGTGCGTGCATGCTAGCATGAAAAGCTGTTGAATCGAAACTCATCGCCTCGTGAAAGAATTTATTTAATCAAAAATACAAAACGTGAATGAAAGCACCATCAAAAATCAGAAGTAAAGACACCTGTAAAAGCACTACTCTCGCTTCAAACATAAGCCGAAAATGAAGAAAGCGAAATTTTTCTGCCGTCAAGATTTTCTTGTATATCAGACCATGTTCAGCTGATTTTTGCAACCCTATACTAGACTAGACACCAAAAATTACTACCCTATCCCAGACTTGTATTTATTTAGAACTGTATTTCTATCAGTGTTTTAATGGAATACCATCTGTCAACAACGATGCTGCGATAAGTTATTTATGTGTAGGAAAACCTCTTTCTCTTCTGAGTTTCTGGACTTAATTCGTCATATCAGTCCGATCAGTTTCCCAGCAAATGCTACCCTTTTCTAGTCCAAAACTCTCTGATTTCTATACCCTATACCCAGACTAAACTGCTTGAAAACCATACCCTTCACGGCGGCACATACCTATATAGCCCATATATGGGAGTGCCCCCCACCCTGGGCCCTTATTAGAGACCTTAGAGTCCAACCTTTTTCGATGTACAGGTACAGATATAAATTAACAGAAGTCATTCTTGTACCTCACGCAGATTTAGGTATAAAGCCACTGTTTACGGTAATAAATACCCTGAAACAAAAGCCACCTACTGGCACAAAAACAAATTGTATACCACAAGGAAGACAAGGAAGAGCAAGAGACACACAAGAAGATAAAAATTTTGTATTTCATGTCCAGTTTACGTTTTGGTGGGTGATATGAATCACTGTGATCATATGCTCCCTTATCTACCTGTTTGCTTGTTTGTTTATAGTAAAAACTAGTAAGTGCTGTGTAAGAATATCACTTTGTTGATGATCAGCAAACAATCAATGCATTAACCACTCAATAATTCATGCGTAGCCGCGTGAGTCACGCGACACAACAAGCATGAAATTTACTTAATAACATTTTACACATCCATGTTTCTCTTTGGAAACTTTTGTGAATCACTTCACATTTAAGCTTATTCAGATCTGACTTACCACAGGCTTGGGTCCCTCATTTTCGGCAAATTCAGCAATCAAAATAAAATCTCCATTGAGAATCGATCGCGCCCAGGGATTTGATCGTGGAACCTTATCGCTCGAGAAACGAAAGTTAAAGGAGAGCTTATCCAAATTTATCTCTCCTGCCTTGATGTCTTGGCCCTCGCTTGTCCTTGTCAGCGATAGATCATACGCTCCGTGCATCGTATAACTTATTTACCAGCGCTAGCCCATGGAGTGTAATGTTGTTTTGCGTTTTGCGGCCGGAAAGGAAGTGAGAATGTCATTTGAAACGCCGCGAAATCGAGCTCGCGCGGTCTTCCCAGAGTAGACAACTCGTGGAGTTTCCTCTCGGTGGCATCTCTACTAAAGCTGCTGCTCTCATCTACAGGTTTGAAATGCAAATGTTGAAAGAATACAGCTCTCTAACTGCACTCTACTACGGAGAGCTTCATAACCAGGTACCGTTCTTCGGGCTTTTGGCCTTTGTCCCGCGCAAGTACACTCAATCCCAGTGCTACTCGGTTTACTCTGGTTTGTGCGCGGAACGCCTGGCTTTTTCTGCCATGTGTTAGAGTGATCTCTCGCCATCGTGAGAGAAAATGGAAAGTAACGAGGAATGTGTGGATGAAACAGAGGCGGCCAGTGCAAGCAGAAATTCTTCTTTCCTTGTCAAGGATGAAGGTAGGGTTATTTTTGTTAAAAATTACACAAACTGATTATTTTACATCCTAAAAACCCCAAAAAGAGCTCAATTTGAGGTCACTTGTCGAGACCGTAGAGGACGGTCCGTTCAATATTTATCAGTTTGTTGCAGTTTGTCTCGGGATAGATCTCGTAGCAGATTCTTTATTCTTCAACTGTTAGTTTGCCATAAAATTAATTCCTGATCTTCTTTAGATTCTTTGGATTTTGATTTATATGGGGACCTATCAGTCGACCTCAATCAAGAAATGACTTATCCCGAGGTACATGTAGAACTTATTTATAACCTATTTGTTTTCAGTTGAGTGTCGTTGCTTTTGGTTGTTACAAATTTTTTGTCTCACTTAATAGTTTATTATCCTTTAAGTGATGCAAAGTACTTTTTGGATTTGTTTTATCTTCAGTTGAAAAAACTCTATGAAGAAAGCCAGCAAAAAATTAAAAAGCTTGAATCTGAGGTGAGTGTAAACTAAACATCAATCAGTAGAATTATGACAACAAAACCACCAACCACCAGTTGCATGACAAGCCCAGACAACAGCTGCATAGGAGACTTAAGCTCCAATAACAGACAATTTAGAAAGGATAAGGGTCATCATGTTTTCAGAGCTGCACGCAGCTTGAGTCTTAGCCCTGGGAGTAAATACTTTACCACTGGATGGCACTAAAAAACTATTGATTTAGCAATTATGGTTTTTCTGGATTGGAAGGCTAAATTAGAATCAAATTCTACTTTTTATTATTATTATTATTATTCCAGAAACAAAAACTGAAGGATGAAAACTTTGTGCTTAAGAAGAACATCTCAAGCTTATATCTCACTGCACGGGAGGAGATAACACGGAAAGATGCACAGATTAGAACTCTTCAGGACAAGGAAGTCAGAAGCAGAAGATTTATGGCAAAAGCACAGCAAAAAAATGATCAACAGCAATAATAATCACAAATAGCATTGTCAATAAACTCTGTGTTGCAGGTTATATTAACAATAAGGGCTCAGGTTCTATTGGCAAGACTTGGTGGATGCAGAGGTTGTCAATCAACAAAATGACTGCCTCGTCCCCAGGCGCCGATTGGCCGGACGTTGGGGTGCCCGTTGGGGCGGTAAGGCGGGAAAACAGGGAGCGCGGGGATTGATGGTTAGGGAGCGAGCCGCGGGCGCCTGGCAGATCTTGCATTCAATATGGCGGACCAAAATGTCATCAACCCTGAAATGTGTATTAAAAACAGCAAAGAGCCGTCTATTTAGCATTTTTACAGCACAGAGCGCCTTGGACACATTTTATGAAAAAAATCTTATTAAGACGACGGACTTCACCACCATCGCACGCTCATTCCCAGCTCAGAGAAGAGCCAGGAGGAGAACGAGGCACCTAAGTTAAAAAGCTTAATCCTTTACGCAGAGACGGATTCTAATGATTTCGAACCCAAGAGAGAAGACCATCCCAGTTTTGTATCCGAGTGTAAATGAAAGGAAATATCCTTTCCATTTTTTGTAGACGAGCCCGAGATGCCAGATGGACGCCAGCAGAGAGTGACACTTGGATTCATCTACCACTCTGTCCATATTCGCCATCTAACTTTTCAACTTCTTGATGAGTAGTGACTTTCCCACACTTTTTGGAAAACACTTTTTTTGATTTATTCCATAAATATATGCAAGGCAGCATCTTGGACATCCAAGGCCCACCATCATCACTTACTCTAGTACAAACCCTCTTATTTTTTATCCTCTCTTCTTACAAATTAAAATAGTAATTTTTATTTTTACTTTTTAGCCACTAAGAATGTATGTGGATTTTTAAGGATGCTCCCATATTTAAGGAGTGGGGTTAAGAGGGGAGGCAAACAGGAGAGAGGCACAAGGACACACCACACACTTCACATGAGGCCCCCCGATGGAAGTCACAGGTATGTGCGGAGCGAACAATTGAGACTGTAGAGGAGTGGGGGAGAAAGTGGCAACTCCAGGTTTGCGTTAATCAAATTGAATATGGTTAGCGAGGCCATTCAGAAATGATTAAGTCAGTAACAACATTTTGCTGCATCTCAATTTATTTTCCTACACTATCTCAGCCATACTCTTGGGCCGGCAAAAATATTTTTTGTTCTTCATAGTCAGTGTTTTGTTACCCTTAGGAATAAAGTTTTGCCACACATTCTCTAACACCTACTAAAACACTCCCTTGACACACAAAAAAACTTATTTTTTTTACAAGTTTGTCAAGTCTTATCCTGCTTATCCTCCAAAGAGTGACCCTTATTTCTCCTTACATATCTGCTTTCAAGCAGTACAGTGACAACACTTCAGGGAGATAATTAATTTACATTGAATCAGTAAAAATAAATTTGAGTAGGACCTGCCTCCTCTGGTCACTAACACATTAAGTGTGAAAAAACAGAACTACAAATAATCAAAAGTTATGAGTACATAAGCGTTTTTCATCCATAAGACCCTACGTTGGACATGATAAACACTTTTAGCACTTGAACGGCCTCTGGAGCGCTGAGACATAGCTGACGTTTAACGGCCAAGAGGTACAAATAAAAGAAGAAAGTAGGAAGAAGCACGCCAGACGAAACAAACCAGCTCTGGCATCGATTGAGGCAAATACCCCATGAAGCTATAAAGAAATTTAATTTTCCGACGGCAGAGATCTTACCCTCCGCCATTGACGATCTTCTCGCAATCAAAGTGGATTTTCTCTGTTCATCTTCGCCAGATACCATTTCTCCGGATAAATCTGATTTTGAGCAGACTCGCCAACAAGAAAAGAAGGGGACCCCCGCTTTGCTGAAACCAGCCTCAGTGAACACTGAAAAGAATCGGCTCGATAGAGCAACGAAAACGATCCGAAGGCCGTCAAAATCCCCATGTTGACAGTACTAACTCCACGTAGCTCCCAGTGTTGATTTCTTGACCGTTAAACTTGTTAAAAGCGCTAAAACGCCTTTTGACGAGAAACCGAACATTTTGCAGAAGAACAGGATCGCCAGGCGTCCGCTTCCCCGTCCGCATCAGGCCCAGAACGCCAAGCGAACCGTGCACGTCAGTCCCACAACACCAGCGAACCGTGACGACCAAGGACGAGGACGCCTGGGGACGAGGCAGACAAAAGGAGGATATATATGAGGCAACTGTATAATGCGGAGGATGAACTGAGGGACAAAAAAGCTGATAAATGAAGTTCAGAAAAAGTTGACCGGTGGTGCTTGCCACCAAACTGTCAGTAAATTATAATTTTTTGACGAGTTCAGTTGAAAAATAACCAAAAGGCTAATTAAAAGTGTATGTGGAAAGTAATATTAGACACATTTAAAGATGAATTCCAGTCCGTACTGCGCAATCTCGGCTGCAATGTTTATCGGAGCCCAACACGAAGGAATGTTTACAAGCAAAACTAAAAATTCCGCGACAAACTTACCTTTTCTTCATTAAATAACGCCAGATACCTGCAGAACAAAAAATAACGAGTAGAGGACTGCGCTATTTCAAACCGACGTCAGCTCACGGATTGAAGTAAACGACTGTATGGCGGACTAAAAAACCATGTATGCTGTCACCGTAACTCAAGTTCAAAACAAAAACGAAAACAAACCCCGAGTCTGCGCAGTACGGACTGGAAATCAGCTTTAAATAAAAGAGTATGTTTACAGCACTATTCACTGTATTAGCGTTGCATGCAGCAATTATAGAATTATCAAACAAATGTCTAATCATTGCTGAACAAGTTGTAGTCTGTTTCATTACATCACTGGTAACCATAGGAACAGTAGAATAATATTATGTTTGAAACACCCCTTATTTCCGCTTTAAGTGCTTATAACTCAAAAACAAGCTTGGTGACCCCCAATTTTTTGATGGAATAATGATCACCATCAGAAACAACTTCTGGCAAAGTTTTAAAAAAATTTGTACTGTGGGTTCAGAGCAACCTTAAATTTTGGAAAAATATTTGGCCGAAAGTTGTATCCTAACATGCTTATTATTATTCAACATAAAATTGGGGGTCTCTTTTTTTTTTTTTTTTTTATTTTTTTTTTTTTTTTTTTTTTTTTTTTTTTTTTTTTTTTTTGTTGTAAAATTTTTTTTTTTTCCCTTTGGGTCTTTTTTTAAAAAAAATTTTATAAATTTTATTTTTTTTTTTTTATAGGGGAAACAGGAAACTGTTTTGAACCGCCTTTAATCTCATCTAATAGCTCAAAAAGTCTACTTGGGGCCAGTTTGGCTCGTATTCCCAAGCAGTTATAAGGGTGGTACTTACCCCAGCTACAGGATTTTAAGGAGGCTCAACTTAGTTTTTTAGCCTCAGGTTAATCCAATAGGAAGGCATTCTTTGATTAATTTTTTGCCAAAAAAAAAATGATTGCAAATTATCATGGTTATTTCTGCAGCTGCATAAGTTTAAGAAATGCACATCTCACGCAATGTACCTTAAGTTTATTGGCAAATAATTATGTAAAAATGATAAATAAAATACTGATAATATTAATTTTAAGAAAGAAGAAATCCTATTTACATATTAATAGGTGTCTGATTTAAAATCATTTTGGGGCGTCCAAACAATGCCATACTAAGCTCTCTTATTTTATTTTTTTTTTTTTTACTTTTTTTTTTTTTTTTTTTTTTTTCGGGCCCTTTTCAAAACCAGTCCCCTGCTCGTTTTGAATTCAGGCTAATTACTTTTCATTTTAACTTACAATCCTTTACAAGATTCCTTGGAAAGAAATTAGATACAGTTGAACCACTTTAATACAGACACCAAAGGGACTGGGAAGAGTGGCCATGATTATCATGGAGCTGTCTGCACTACAGAGGTTAGGGTTTATCCCAGGGGAGGGGGGGGGTACTTGCAGTATACATGACGGGGGTTGGGGGGGCGACGGAGCCTCATATTGCGAACCCAAAAAAATATGCGAGCCTGAAATTTTACACCCAAAAAAATACCTGGCATTAAAATTTTCTACCCCAAAAAGTACAAGACCTAGCACCTCGATACTGATTTATTCAATCAAACAAATTTTAAGACCTAAAAAAATACATGACAGATCTCTTGACCTAAAAAAATACCAAGGGTGTAAATTTTCAACCCAAAAAAATATGTCGGACCTCCCCGTCATGTATACTGCAAGTACCCCCCTGGGGGGTTTATAAGAATTTTGGTCTCTTGGACCAAGTAAACTGTCCATAGGGGAAATGCTGTGTCCATAAAGAGATGATCAACTGTATAGGTTTTAAATCTGATGTTGGATACATTAAGAGATATATAAATTATAGTCTAGCACTTGTTAAAACAGACCCCCTATTGCTCATGATTGTGGAGAGCACAAGCAAAAATTAATAAAAACTGTGTGGTTTCTTTTACGCTTACAAACACATAAAATTCGAGCGACGCAAAATGAGTTATAAAAATTCACAAACTTAGCAGCAAGGATTCCTCAAATTATTTCACAAATGGGAATGTAAAATTGTAAGATTGTTTTTTAAATATGCACACTGTAAACTGCATATAATTATTAATACAGTGTACAAATAAGAAATAGCTAAATGAAATCCATGATAACTAAACATTTTAAAAGAAATTTTAATTAGAAAATCCATAAAATTGGTCTTTATACTGACTTTACCTTCCCATCTTCACCTTATGGGTAGAGCTGATTGTAATTATGCTAATTAAAATAAATTCAATTATTTTATTAAATAAAAAATGGTAAAAATAAATAGTAAAAGATGAACAAGATGATTCTGTCAGAAACAAGTGAAGGGCTGGAAACATGCAAATTATAGCCATGCATGTTGACATCTTCTTTGTTGTTCGTTTTTTTTTACTCCAAAATAAATGCCAAAACTGAGAAAAATATACTTAGCCTGACATTTTTCCAATAAATAATATTGTTGGTCACTTGCAAAAAATTAGGAAGAAAGCTCTGCTACATGTAAATCTAAACAAACAAAACAGTGAACATTAGCTGCTTCTGCCATCAACCCTTCACAACCGGATAACACACTTCTTTCACATATAGGTATATACAATGTAAAATATGAAAACAACATTACAGTTATTATTAAAACGTATTGCTACAAGTCTGTAAACAATTCCCTGAATCTACTCCTATTCATGATCATAACCTGTTTACATTTTTACATCTTTCATAAACGGCTAAAATACAATAAGCACATTCTGTATTTGTCCTGAAATTTATAAACTCAGATGCATAGGCCCAACATTTAGTTGAACCTGGTGTTTATCCAGAACACAAGGTGATTGCATACAAATGACCAATTATTGTTGCAAGAATTCATCCACTGAATTTCATCTTCAAGAGAAAAAAAAAGCCGAGGAAAAAAAAAAAAGCCGAGGCTGATTTATTCATTGCTACAGTCAGTTTAAGTGAATCAGGTCTGATATGGATCAAGTCACAGAATGGCCAGACTGACTAGCTGAACTGCAATCATAAAATACACAGCAATATTTTCTAACACGTATGCATGCAAATTATTAAAATTAAATCTTATACATGTACATGTATCAACCAAACAGATAAAAATAATTTATACAGATCTAGAATGAGCAGTGCTTATGCATTGCTTGCCATTTTCCTTGAAAGTTAATTACTGTATTACAGTTTATGTAATATACAGTGTTCTCACAAGTTATTTAATATTCATAAAACAAAAGATTCAGTGAGTGTTGTCCTCCTCATAAAATTAATAATGTACATATCCGTAGTGTGTATTTTAACTGCTAAAAATAATAAAAATAAGCTAGTTCAGGCATCTCAAAACTCAACCAGAGGTTGTTAGGGGCTTAGACTCTTTTGCTTTCTTCGCCACTTCCTTTTTTAAGTTTCTGATCTCTGTCTGCAAATAAATAATGACAACAGAAGAACATTAATATTAAACCATTTAAGTGCAGACAGAAGAACAAAGTTTCATTATACCGGTAAGCCCGGGCGGGTACTCCCATAAATTTCGGATAGGGGTGTGCCGCCAAGGTTCTTAAACCCTGACCCTATTTAAGGATAAAGAAAGCGAAAATTGATACCCTTTTTAAGGCCAAAAACCGAAATATGACACCCTATTCAAGGGGAGGAGACGCGTTCCATGACGACCCAAATAACGGCTAACCATGCACGGCAAGACACAAATCTCTATAAAACTGCTTTACTAATACCTGAACAGAAAATTCAGTTTTAAGATACCTTTTTTGGTTTAGCTGGGCATTTATTTTAGCTTATAGAATTTAGGTACCCTATCTAAGGATCACCCCGGGAACTCATTGCCAAAAGGAGCAAAAAGGATACCCTAATTTTTAAGGACCGAGAACCTCAAACACCATACCCTATTGAGCGGTACATACCTATATAGGCCACATATGGGAGTACCCCCCCCCCCCCGGATTATAAGCTTGTCGTTGAGAATCCTGATTTCTAGAGCCTCCAAGAGAAACATAACTTGGAACAACTTTTCTAATGCCAATACCATGCAGTACACGCCACAAATTCTAGACATAAAAAAGGTGGCATGCTCCCTCCTGTTACTTTTACATATTTGGCTGCCCCCTGCCACCCCTCCCCTGTATTTGTACACCCCTAGGGCTTTACACTGCCTTATACAAGTTACCTGTAAGTTTTCCACCCTCTCAGCTTGGTCCTTTTGCATCTGTACTATCTTTTGTCTCAGTTCTTTTTCTTTCGCCCAATGCTCTGCCTTCAGTTCAGTTATCTTTTCAAATACAAAAAAAAGTGTTGCACTGACATGCAGTATTTATGTCACACCTGAGATACTCTGAAGTACCAGTATGAAATTGAAGAAAACCTCGAAATACTGCATGTAATTTCTAAGACAGAAAATGGAATAACAAAAACCTGAAAATAAACAAGGATGGTTTTTTACTGACAAAGATTAAGACAGATTATGAGCAAAAACCTGAAAATAAACAAGGATGGTTTTTTACTGACAAAGATTAAGACAGATTATGAGCAGCAAACTTGGAAAAAAAATTGCCAATTTTTTTAAATTACCCTAAGTTGTTCGTTACACAGCTCCTTTAAAGTGATTAATCTGGCAATTTTTTAAACAAGTTAATAAGAACATTGGACTCATGAAGGGGGAAACATGCTCAAAGGACATTTTCTTAAAACTGGCTAGAATGCCTGTCCAAAAGAATGCATTTCATTTAAATCAATCAATCAATCAATCAACTTCATTATCAACATGACTTTATGTTAGCTGACCAGGTAGCTAAAAGTTACAAAGGCATACATGAGATGAAATTGATTTACTTGATAAGACAGAGAAAATAATAATACTCGTCTGGTACTTCAGATTCTGCTTATTTTGCTTACTTGAAAACTGTTTAAATCTTGTTACCTTTTTATCCTTTTCAAGTAAAGCTTGTTCTTTCTGTTGCAACTGTTTTTTAAAATTCACCACCTATTAAAACAGTACGAGGCAAATAATCAAGAAACATGATACATCCTTTGAAGTTTCTGGTACATGTTAATCTTATATAACCCCTGAGTGCATCTATTCAGGGGATTAATAAATAATTTAACTATGCATCTATGCATCTCAGATTTGGTAGAAATACAAATTTATTTTAGGAAATGTTATTTTTAAATTTTGTTATGAAATTTAGCGATATAAAATCACGACGTTTCGACCTCTCCGAGGTCATTTTCAAGTGCGAATAAAAATATAAAATTAGCATAAATATATTAAAATAGTAAAATAGGCAAAATTGTCACGAACGCTGAAATGCGATAAAATATGTAAAAATAAGTGACAAAATATTAATGAAGTTAAAAGGGTTAAAAAACTTAAAAATACAGAAACAAAAAGAGTAATTAAAAAGAAAAAACCGACCTAAACAAATAGCTTTGCGCGGATGGAATCGCATTGTTTGTTCAGAGTTGGTTTCAGTTCTTTGATACAAAACATTTCATAAATAAGGCAGTCAAACTTGCTCTGACACTTCTTCAAAATTCTAAAAAACTGCGCAATGTCGTCTGGGGCCATATCGTGTTGTTCCTTGAGGTGATTACCAATGGCCGATCCCTTGTGTTCTTCAATTCGTTGGTGAAGATGTCGGCACGTGTATCCGACAATTTTGCCTATTTTACTATTTTAATATATTTATGCTAATTTTATATTTTTATTCGCACTTGAAAATGACCTCGGAGAGGTCGAAACGTCGTGATTTTATATCGCTAAATTTCATAACAAAATCTATATCCAAGAAATTTGTTATTTTAAGTAAACTTATTTGTATAAAACTAGGATTTAGATAAAGAAGTTTTTGTCCCCTGAGTTATATATATTATAGTTATAAACAAAGAAAAATGTAAATGGTTTCACACAATCGTATGAGTGCAGAGCGGGATACTATAATTAAAAGATTGAGACTGCACAGACAGTTACTTAAAGTTTCACGCACGAGTTAATTATATTATAGTTATATAATTATTAACACAGCAGGAAGCAGACAAGATTGGTCAATGCACCAGTTGATCTTGGTGCAATTATGTAAACTATTGTTGGTTTGTGATTATTTGTGCTGCAGTTTGGGTATTTATCATCTTTGAAATCCTTTATTTTACGTCATTAATTTAATGATCATACCACCTGCAACACCAAGAAACTGTCGATCCACACATTCAGACAAACTTACATAAAACAGATGGTTGTCTAGTACATGTATGTGTGTACCTAGGATTTGAACCCACAACTTATGTATTGTGGTTCCAGAAAATGTCCATGCTCTCCCCCCCCCCCCCACCACAGAAGGGATTGGAAATTCCTGGGGGTGGGAGGGGTCTCTAAGGCCAAAAACTTTAAGGAAATGTATGAAGCTTAATTGGAATTTCAGAGGGGTTGGGGGGACTTATAGGAGCAGTATCACAGGAATTCTTGTACGTTTTGGTGTTAACTATGCTAGGTGCACTCGGTAATAAAAAAAAAGCCTTTGAGCAACAAAAAAAGGCATAATCCATTCTAAAAGGTGTGAAAAAATGGAATTTATGCTTTATGCTTTAGCCCTTTTTTTTTTAAGTGGGCACTGTCGAATTTGAAAACGTCTGCCAGACGTTTTCAAAATTTTAGACTGCTACTGCCATATCCGTCAGTAACCGAACCACCTTTGAACAATTTTCACGATTAGTGCAGTACAAATAAGCAATGTCAGGCCATTATAAGTGGCCTCTTAAAATTTAATACTAACATCTTCATTGCATTTTCAAGTAGAACTTAATCCGGTGACACTGTCCTTTTAAGAAAAATCCCTTCTGTGGGGGAGGTACCGGTATGTATAATTTATGGAACTAGTACTATAATTTGCTGTCCAGCAGACTAACAGGACTGCCATTCTGTGGTTTAGAGTTATATCATAACAGTGCAGTCAACAGAGAGATAGCTAGTAATTTATTTGACGGATCATTTTTTATTTGCAAAACATACCTGCTCTTTAAGTTCTGTAAGTTCTGTTATGTGAGACTCAAGTGCAATGGGTTCACTTGCAGCATCACTGTAAAATGTTTTTACAAGTTAGAATAAAAATGGAACATGAGGAAACTTATTAAGTCACTGTACAAGGACTAACTGATCAATCACAATTAAGCCAGAAAAAAAACCCTACAAACTTAAGTCTATTTTCAATTTTCATCTGACATCATCAAAATTCTAAAATCTAAAAGCTTTATCCAACAAAGCTATTCTTTCACATAATCTAGAAATAAAAACATAAATTTAGCCCTAGATTTCAGCCTGTTAATAATTTAGAAGTGATACAGTCATGTAGCTTAAGAGCTCCAAAAAATTGAATCAAATGATATGCAGATGGTTCTACTTTATTTCGTGTTTGATTTTATGGTGGTTTATGGTGGTTTATGGACCTTTTGGTTACAAACAGCTCAGTTGTGAAAAACACTACGGCACAGTACTATAATTTGAAGAAAACATTTTCTTTCTTCCTGCTCTATGCCCTACTAGTTTTTGTAACTTTTACGAAAACCACCAATAGACTGATAGGCCTTTACGCCTCCCAATAAGATTATTAATTAATTATAAAATTAATTTAAATTTAGTTAATCCATAAACTTGTATAGAAAGATAAAACAAAACCATGTACCATGGATGGCCACTACAAGGTACGAACTCACTTGGCCATGCTGCTGTAAAGTGCGATTGTAAGAGGACTATTTCTAGCACTTCCACTTCTCTCCAGGGCGGCAGCGGCAGCTGAAGGTGGCTTGCCATCCTTAACAGGACTGTGACCATTTTCAGTTTTAGCAATTTTAGAGCGTCTGTCTTTCCTTTTTTTTTAAAAAAAAAAAAGTAATAAATAAAATGTATACATACAACACAATTAAAGCTTATCCAAACATGATCACATTCCTTACATGTTTGTCAACTGAACGCCAGATCTAAATAAAATAATTGTCACTGGAATTTATTTGAGGTACCAAAGGCCCTAAGTTGCAGGACACAGTGATGTGACCTTGTCAATCATAAAAAAGGTAGTAGTATAAAATGGTTGGAAGAAATGGAGCTTTAGAGCATGATTAAATTAGTAAGGTTACCAATATCTAGACCGCTGATGCTTAAAGTGTAATACATATTTTGTAGTGGTTTGAGTGTTTCTTGAAAAATGTAGAAGATTTGTAAAGAAAAAGTTGCTAGATGACAAGGCTTGCCATTCAGCAACCTTTCAAATCACTATTAATAGAATCTCATGCTTAAGCATCAGCAGTTCCAAAATTGGCTACCTTACTAATTTTATCATGCGTTTTTCATTTCTGCCAACCATTTTGTTTTACCACCTATTTTTTTATGATTGACAAGGTTGTGTGACCATGTTCTGCAAAGGGTCTATTGGTGCATGTTTGAGGTCCAGCATTTAATTTCAACACTGACCTTGTAAAACAGAATCTCACTGATAGGAGTACTTATTTTAAATAATTAATGCTCCCAGTCTTTAACTAGAAAAATCTTCAATATTAAGTTTATTTGTCACACCTGTCCCTCTTGTGGTGCTCGTGTTCATTAGCTGGTCTCTTTTTAGCTTTATGCAGAATTCTTTTGTAGGACAATGTACACAAAAGGCAAAGGATTTTGCCATCCACCTATACAAAGTTAATTAATATGCATTAATTAAAAAACTGAATGAACGTTAAATAAAAATGAAAAATTTAAAACTATCATATTAAGTTTTAATATAAAACTATATGATTATAATAATATAATGCTTTCACATGCTGTAGGTATTAAGATAATGTAAAAGTCACAAAATTTTCTGTCTTTGATTGGTCATCGATTTCCAACATCAATAGATCAACTGGCATCATTTGTTATTATTTGACATTGATATCATCAATTATAGATTGCATCGATTGGTCAGGCCAGGAGGTTACAGATTAACCTAACAGCTGGTTGGAAACAAATTATCCTGGAAACAATTATTCAACATAAACTATATTAATTTTGTGGTTCAATTTTACCCTTGGTACAATTTTGTATTTCCCTTTATATTCATTATCAATGTTATGATAATCATAATATTACCATATGGTTCTATATTTTCAGCGGCTTATCTAATAAAATTTTCAGAAGTAAACATCATAACCATCACTAGGTTCTGAAAAAAACAGCAACAGTAGAATCTGAAGTTATTTCAGGAGAGAAATATTTTTCTGACCTTTTCTCTGGACTCCATGGGCTTCTGGAAAGCACAGTTCAGCTTGCACTGATCACAAGAAACAGGAGCACCATACCTCTTCTCTGAACTCACACACCTAAAGACAAGTGAAATTACAGAATATAATTACACAACTACAGTGCCACTACTCGAACCGGGGCACCCTGAACAAAATTAACCAATCACAGTGTTCATTGAAAACAAAGGATAGGGACATTTTTTTTGCAACGGACCAATAACGTTCTTGAACGAACACAAAAGATTACCTACAAAATTCGAAGTGTCAACAATGTTACAATTGATTACATGGAGTGATTACATGGAAAATTTCCATCCTGGCTAGCCAGCATCCCAGCTTCACAAGTACCTGGATCTTGGCTAACCGGACTGGCCCAGTTGTCATGTTATTGCAAAGTTGATTTTTGTTGTGTTTAACAGGTCACATGGCAATCTCGGCAAACCCTTGCCATTTAGCTAACTGGACCAACCTAGCTCATGGAATCAGGTCCTAAGTCAGCTAAGAAGCAATTTTAGGCATCACATATAAAATAAAAACTTGAAGATTTCTTTTCCACCGATTTGCAAAACTTGAATGAATACCACTACCATCATTTGATGATAAATTTTAACCATAACATCTACATGTATACCAAAGAAATAAAGTTTACACTTGCCTGGAGCACTTTGTTCCATCAAATGCTGCTCTAATATTGCAGTACTCACAACATGATGGCTGAAAAGTGAAAGCATGAACATATTATAAGCATTGTAATGTTAAACTCATCAAAATCATGGCAAGATAGTGGAGCCTTGAGAAAAAAAGCTGAGCACGTAGGGTAACCATGACAACCCTGTAAGCGGCAACCACCAGGCACTGTCACATTGAAAAAAACAGTGGAACCATGATACTTACCTTATTGTTACTTATTTTCGCGGGACTTAATTTTCGCGATTTTCACGATTTTAAAAAAATCGCGAAATTAAAGACCCGCGAAAATTAATTCTAACCCGTTTCTATTGTATTTTTTATGCTAATTACGTATTTTTGGCCAAATCGCGAAAATTAAGACTCGCGAAATATTCCTGTTCCATTTTCGCGAAATTAAGTGCCCGCGAAAATAAGTAACAATAAGGTACCTTATACTTACCAGAGAGGGAGGGAGGGCAGGGAGTGAAGTCGCCAAGCACAGTCACAGCGGCAAAAGTGCACGTAAAAATGAGCTGACCTCAAAAGTTGAGCTGTTTAGCTACAGTACCACCCAAAACTACATACCCATTTGCCGTGGTTTTACCTCGGTCAAACTGCAGATTGATACTGCGTTCTCGCCTCGGCATAGACACGGCATGCCGCAAAAAATTGCCGGTTTTACCGGGTTTTTTTCGGCAAGCAATACCACGGTAATCGGTAAGACGCGGTAGAGTTGAATAGGCTTACTAACCTTTTGTTTAGAATTCATTAAGAACAAAAGGCAAGTTTTCACGCTTCGATGTAATATTACTCATGTCATGAATTCAAAGAAACCGACGCTTCAAGAAAAGCGTTGATGATTACCGCGGCACCGCGGTGAATTTGCAGCACAACCGCGCAGCAAGGACGAGGTTTTACCGTGTGCTAATGGGTAATTTAATAGTTTCGGGCGGTACTGTACACGACCCCCTGCAGACCCTCAACCACTGTGCATGACCAGCATTGTTTTGTGTTTAACTTAACTTAAATTGCATTTAACCACATTAAATCTTGTATGTGATCAATATATAATCAGAGTATGTTTTACACACTAACGCTTGTGATTCTAAGTCATTCTCACTGCAAATAAAGCCAATCACTGACTAGGCAAAACAAAGGTATGAATGGCAAGACTAAGCCTAAGCATAAAATCGCACAATCAAAGATGTGAGATGTGTAAAATAGTACACATAAAAATAACAAATAAAATAATATCAAATAAAATTATATAAATAGCACCTTCCTAAAAGTTCTAAGGAGCTTAACAAAATGTGAATTACTATTAAAAACTAACTACTAACTAATTAATTACAGTGTCCCTGTTGAGACAACCATCTTTTTTAAATGTCTATGTTAATGTTTTAGATGCAGGGCCCCTCTGGATAACAGCCTACAAGCTGAATGAGCTACCCTGCCTAAATAAAGTTTACTTTACTTTGTATTACCTGGCCATAAGTCTTAAAGTTATGGGTGCACTTCTTGCAGACTGGATCTTTTTCAGTGTTCCTAAAATAGACACAAAAATCACAGTTATTTAATACCTGGTTTTCACAAGTCAGAAAAGCCCCAAATAATCAGGAAATTCATTGCTCCCCAAATGGTCTCAGGTTATCAAAGTGGAAAGAAGAGCTGGCTTTGCTACCCCCTTGCACCTGCGTTATGGAAATACTTAGCATTCTGACTGACTGGATTGATTAATTGATTGATTGATTTTGTTTGATTGGGTGAGTAAGTCAGTGAATGAGTGACTGACTACAGTAACAGTAACAGTCAGTATGACTAATAGTCAGTCAGTCAGTCAGTCATCTGGACAGTTATTGTTTTAACAGATGCGTGGTCGGTTTGGATTCACCACAAGAGAACAGAGAACGTTGGTAGCCGCCCTGCAACAGGAAGCAGAGAAAGCCTCATACTTTATCTGGCTAAAGCGTGATGACAAAGTGTGGCTCGGCTAGCTATTTTTTTTTCTTTTTAACTCATGTCCCAGCCAGCACCAGCTCTTGTGAAGCCTCCTTAGGGAGGGGCCCCGCTATGGCAGAAGGCAGTCAAGGAATAGGGGCTGAAACTGTCTGCCATGGTTCCTCCTGACGACTTCCAAGCTGGATCCAGCATTGGAGCTGCTGGCTGGGTAGCCTGAATTTCAGACATCCCTCTGTGCTCGCCTGCTTGCCAGAAGGGACGTCTGAACACATTTGGGCCTAATGCCGTCCGGTGACGTCACTACACTTTGGTTTTAATTCATGCGGAAAATTTTCTGTCGAGGCCATGAAATTGTGAAAGAAAAATCGCTTCAATAAAGGATTACAGGGTATAAAATTGTTTTAATAGTAAACTATTGAAAACTTGAGACAAATGAATGAGATTTTAATCGACTGCAGGCTATATTCTTTTACGGAACCGATTTAATCTGAACTGATTTGCTTTATCTAGCGATCAAAATATAATATGTTACGCAGCGGACAAATACAACACACTCGTGAGTACTTAAATGAATCAATTTAGACGGTTACAGAGGCATCAAGAAACGGAATTCAATACAAAAATATCCTACTTGACTGTGGGCACTGAGTTCAGAAATCACTGGCTCATCGAGGCTGCAGGACATAAGCGTCGAGCGGCTTTGTTGACAAAACAAGAATACATACAAATTTGGCAAAACACTGCATGTCGCAGCGACGAATGCCGCCAACTTAAAACCTACCGATTTCCATTACTATTCTTCATCCGTAGGTAAACTAATAAAGTAATAAACTCAAGGTAAATGACTAATAAATTCATTTCTGGGAAGGTGAACTCTTTCGAACTCTTTCCAAACGTTTTCAAATTACAATCCTTGCGCGGTAAAATTCAGTCATAATTTCACATAATTATGCAAATAATTTTTAAATCAACCAATCAAAATCACTACCTGGTTTTCGGGTAGTGACGTCACCGGACGGCATTAGGCCCAAATGTGTTCAGATGTCCCTTCTGGCAAGCAGGCGAGCACAGAGGGATGTCTGAAATTCAGGCTACTGGCTGGGAAGCACCGTAGTGTTTTTACTTTTACTACTTCTTCAGTATGACCGACCGACTGACTGACTGACTGACTGATGATCAATCAGTCAATTGATTTAATAATCAATTAATTGATTGACTGATTGTGATATACCAACCTTAGGAGATGGAACTCCAAACGACAGTATGTACACATGACCAAAGGAAATGTCTTGCGACAATCCTATATTAAAGAACAAAAACATAAAAAAAGGTGAAAAAGCAAACTGCACAATTGTTTAAAGTGTACATTCAGAAAACAACCGTTCTCAAGCAAGCTTACAGATAACTGTCACTTGTTCCAATGATCTCTGTCCATTCACACACTTTTGAAATACATGTACTGTATATAATTATGTGCTACAATGTCACTGAAAGCAATAATATACTATTTATAATAATATAAACTGAGCCCTCAGTTTTTTTGGTAGCACTATACAGCATAGTCAAGAGCCCATTTTTCAGGTTACACAGTAGAAACCCGGTAACTCAAACTTGGATAACTCGAACACCCTGCTAACATGAACTAACTTCCATTTCCCTTGGATTTGACCCCACTTTTCACTCATTTTTACTTGGTTAACTCAAACTCAAATAATTCGAAAACCCCGCTAACTCGCACCAAATTTTTTTTACCTTGATCAAAATTTGGGTCAAATTTACCCCAATAACCTGAATTCCGGTTCTTGCAACTCACCACAGATGCCCATTGATTTGAGCAAATTATAAACAGATCATGTATTTGACCTGTAGTAATTTTCCACTCTTGCCATAAGAATTTATGATTGTGTTAGAGTTTCTGACGAGATAAGTTTAATTTATACTGTACTGTATACTAAAGTGCTGAAAAATCAGTAAACTATCAATTATTAACTTGGCAAATTTAATATTCAATCGACCCAGATAACTCGACACCCCGCTAACTCAAACTGTTTTTCCTTTCCCTTCAGGGTTTCAGTTACTGGGGTTCTACTGAAGCTGCAAGGTATATGATATACAATGTATATGTGGCTGGACTGTACACTGAATGACGTCATGTAAACTTATTTAATGCGTTATTCTTGTAATTATTGTTGTTAAGCTTTCAACTTTGGATATTAAATGTATTTTGTAAGACTTTATTTTATATGTTGTCAAACACTGTTGCCAACTTTATCTTTTCCATTGCACATGATTGATATATCAGTCCTTTATTTTTTAAAATATTGGGCCGCCCGGCTAACAAGCTAGAAGAAAATTATAATAACGTGAGCTTAAGCAGCCGGGCTTTTTACACCAAATCCCGTTAATTGTTATGGGTCTGTTATAGTTTACTTTCTTTCGAAAAAACATTGAAAATAGGATCGCATTTCTCTTGGTTCATCACTATACACGACATCGGCAATGGATTTGATGTAAACTTAAGTTTAAGCTATAAACTGTATCTGACAGCTGAACGCTAAACGAAGATTTATATGGTTTGAAGATCAAGGCTTGGATATTAAAAGTTACGTATAGCTTGAACATAAATTTGTTTGCGTTTGCATACCTTGCAGAGTTGATCTCCCTTTGAAAGTTGCTCGAAGGGATGGCGGCTGTTACAGCTCGTACACGCAAAAAGAGACATAGTACATGCAATGTATACTAGTAAATCACGACCGATCAATTTCACGAAATTTCTTGCTTCTCTCGCTCGGACTCTCGCTCTCCGGCTCTCACGCTTCACCAGAGCCTACCGTGTACTTATCCAGCGGTATTGTCATGGAAACAGGATACATACTTCGTGTATCTCTTATTGAAATGTCTTTCCTCGAGCCTGGAGGAAAGCCTGGAACAGAATGTTTCGTTTTTTATTTTTTATAAAAAAAATTTGAGGAAAATTTTTGATGGAAAACAAAATTTTCAGGGAAAATCATTTAAATTGTATCTCGCGAAAAAAAAATTAATTTCTTTAGGTCGCTGCAAAGGACTTCGATCTTTATTGGTCTCAACAAAATACCTCGGAAACATTGTAATTTGAAATGTACGGACCATTTACAGCTCAGTGTTAATTTCTCCTTTGAATTTCCAACAGTAGCTCTTATTTTTGCACCTAGACAATAAGTGAACGCTATCCCTGAGAAAACAATGTACACACATTAATTAAAAAGTAGTTTGTTTGTAATATTATTACTACAAAGCTCCGCGGTATACTACGCAGATCAGCATTTTTCCGCGTCCTTAATTTTCGTGACATATTTTCTTTAATTTCGCGTTTGTTTTAAAAATTTTAGGGTCCCGCAAAATTACGTTATAATAAAGTAGATAAATTATTGACTGTTTCCTTATTCGTATCAAAAATATTGTTTTCCTGCTCTGGGATCATGATTTAAAAGTAAAAAAATGACAATAATTTCCTAATACTCAGAGCGTTTAAGAATTTCTTAAGAGGTGTAATATTCCGGTGGAACCGGACGAAATATTCCACCTTTTATTAAAGAAATTCTTATAGCGCTCTGAGTATTAGGAAATTTTATTTTATTTTTTTTACTTTTTAACTACCAAATTGTTACTTATTTTTGCGGGAACTTAATTTCGCGATAATGACTTCGCGATTCCGCGGCAAAAAGCACGTTAAATTTCCCGAACACAGATCTTAAAGCCATATTTTACGATACTGTCAGATGTAGAACATAACTTAAAACACGAGCACTGACAAGAGCTAGCCTTGAGAGCAACGAGCAGTTGTCAAAAAGCTACCTCCACTAAAAACCGAGCATGCGAGCACTTGTAAAAATATGCGACCACGAGCAAAAAACGAGCACCCACTAAAATTTTGCGAGCATTCCGAGCACAAGCCTTGTTATTCTTTAACAAGGAAGGATGACTGAAACCACTAAATAACAGCTGAGAAAGCTGTTTAACTTTAATATAATAATACTTAATGCTTAATAAAACCAATTGAAAAAATACAGTGAATCATTGTTCATACAAAGCCACCCCACCCTCTTCTAATAGTACAAAAAAAAAAAGGTTTATTCAAAAAGGTCCGAAACAAGAGTGCCCTGCCAAAACTGGCTCAGTTGTAAAAACTGAATTATTATAGATTTTTGCTACAAAGTCGCAAACAAAATACATTGTCAATAGAAAAAAAACTATTTACAGTCCAGTGTTAATTTCATCCTTTATATCACACAAAGTAGCCCTTAATTGTTTTAATTTGCACCTACATAATAACCGAACGCGGGACTGCGTATAATACTGAGAAACCTGACAAAATAAAGTAGTACTGATCGTGTGTAAGCGGCTCAGATATAATCAACCCGGCATTTGAATCAAAGCCTTACGAACTTAAGTGTCCTAAAGGTCAGTTTATGTGATGCAGTTGCTAAATAATTTAATAGAGAGAGATACACTCTCATTTCTTTTTAGTTTCATTGCTTTTTTATGTCTATGTCAATGATCGCTTCCCTCATCGGGTATGTGAAGGGGTCATCAATGGTCCATCAAAATTTTGCAGTGCTCGCAAAATTAGGCTCAGTTATGCTCGGAATGCTCGCAAAATTTACTGGGTACTCGTTTGCTCGTGGTCGCATATTTTTATTAAGTGCTCGCATGCTCAGTTTTGATCTCCCTTTGAAAGTTGCTCGAAGGGATGGCGGCTGTTACAGCTCGTACACGCAAAAAGAGACATAGTACATGCAATGTATACTAAATCACGACCGATCAATTTCACGAAATTTCTTGCTTCCCTCTCGCTCGGCGCTCGATGGCTCTCACGCTTCACCAGAGCCTACCGTGTACTTATCCAGCGGTATTGTCATGGAAACAGGATACATACTTCGTGTATCTCTTATTGAAATGTCTTTCCTCGAGCCTGGAGGAAAGCCTGGACCAGAATGTTTCGTTTTTAACTCGGAAAAGAGTTGTAGTGGACGAAGTGAATTCACTCCTTCACTCCATCACTCCTTCACTCGTTTCCTGTTAGACATATGCACGCAATGCGTGCAATTGTTTTAAGGCCTCTAGAGAATGAGACCTTTTCTCTGATACCTACATTTCTTGTTAAATTACATAAAATTAACATGCTTAGTCACCAACCGAAATATTGTATTAATGTCAGTTTTCTTGAAATAATATTATGATATTTATTATTATATTTATTCAGCTATAAGCCGACACCGTAACATCATTTGTATTAGCAAACCTTTATTTGTCATTTTGTTGTTTTCGATTCTTGTTTCATAATAACTTTTCCGAGTTTAGTGGCTTATAGCCACTTTTAGTTATTTATTTTTTATAAAAAAAATTTCAGGAAAATTTTTGATGGAAAACAAAATTTTCAGAGAAAATCATTTAAATTTTATCTCGCGAAAAAAAATTAATTTCTTTAGGTCGATGCAAAGGACTTCGATCTTTATTGGTCCCAACAAAATACCTCGGAAACATTGTAACTTGAAATGTACGGACCATTTACAGCTCAGTGTTAATTTCTCCTTTGAGTTTCCAACAGTAGCTCTTATTTTTGCACCTAGACAATAAGTGAACGCTATCCCTGAGAAAACAATGTACACACATTAATTAAAAAGTAGTTTGTTTGTAATATTATTACTACAAAGCTCCGCGGTATACTACGCAGATCAGCATTTTTCCGCGTCCTTAATTTTCGTGACATATTTTCTTTAATTTCGCGTTTGTTTTAAAAATTTTAGGGTCCCGCAAAATTACATTATAATAAAGTAGATAAATTATTGACTGTTACCTTATTCGTATCAAAAATATTGTTTTCCTGCTCTGGGATCATGATTTAAAAGTAAAAAAAAAATGATAATAATTTCCTAATACTCAGAGCGTTTAAGAATTTCTTAAGAGGTGTAATATTCCGGTGGAATCGGACGAAATATTCTACCTTTTATTAAAGAAATTCTTATAGCGCTCTAAGTATTAGGAAATTTTATTTTATTTTTTTTACTTTTTAACTACCCAATTGTTACTTATTTTTGCGGGAACTTAATTTCGCGAAAATGACTTCGCGATTCCGCGGCAAAAAGCACGTTAAATTTCCCGAACACAGATCTTAAAACCATATTTTACGATACTGTCAGATGAAGAACATAATTTAAAACACGAGCACTGACAAGAGCTAGCCTTGAGAGCAACGAGCAGTTGTCAAAAAGCTACCTCCACTAAAAACCGAGCATGAGAGCACTTGTAAAAATATGCGACCACGAGCAAAAAACGAGCACCCACTAAAATTTTGCGAGCATTCCGAGCACAAGCCTTGTTATTCTTTAACAAGGAAGGATGACTGAAACCACTAAATAACAGCTGAGAAAGCTGTTTAACTTTAATATAATAATGCTTAATGCTTAATAAAACCAATTGAAAAAATACAGTGAATCACTGTTCATACAAAGCCACCCCACCCTCTTCTAATAGTACAAAAAAAAAAAAAGGTTTATTCAAAAAGGTCCGAAACAAGAGTACCCTGCCAAAACTGGCTCAGTTGTAAAAACTGAATTATTATAGATTTTTGCCACAAAGTCGCAAACAAAATACATTGTCAATAGAAAAAAAAAACATTTACAGTCCAGTGTTAATTTCATCTTTTATATCACACAAAGTAGCCCTTAATTGTTTTAATTTGCACCTACATAATAACCGAACGCGGGGCTGCGCATAATACTAAGACTCCTGACAAAATAAAGTAGTACTGTTCGTGTGTAAGCGGCTCAGATATAATCAGCCCGGCATTTGAATCAAAGCCTTACGAACTAAAGTGTTCTAAAGGTCAGTTTATGTGATGCAGTTGCTAAATAATTTAATAGAGAGAGATACACTCTCATTTCTTTTTAGTTTCATTGCTTTTTTATGTCTATGTCAATGATCGCTTCCCTCATCGGGTATGTGAAGGGGTCATCAATGGTCGATCAAAATTTTGCAGTGCTCGCAAAATTAGGCTCAGTTATGTTCGGAATGCTCGCAAAATTTACTGGGTACTCGTTTGCTCGTGGTCGCATATTTTTATTAAGTGCTCGCATGCTCAGTTTTTAGTGAAAGTAGCTTTTTGAAAAGTGCTCGTTGCTCGCAAGGTTGACTTTTGACAATGCTCGTGCTCTAAAAGAAAAACGCTCTGCTCGCATGCTCGCAAAGACCATTCAATACCCATACATCCTGGCCGGATTTGATATTTTAAACAGAAGGTATAATTGCAAACCGAGCCATCGACCCATGTGGATTAAGCTTGCTGTTGTTATTTTTTATACAGAAAGCGATTAAACGAAAATGAAGCTCTTGTGGTTGTTGTTGGTATCTTTGGCAGTCTTGACAGCCCTGGAAGCCGCCAGAATCCAAAGTAAGTAGAACGAATTCAGTGAAAAACAAGTTATGGTTTACTCCTGTCTTCCCTCTTCCTTACGCGTGCATTATCTCTTAACTTCTCGTCGTTTTTAAAGGGCAGTATGTTACTTATTTTCGCGGGACTTAATTTTCGCGATTTTCAAAAAATCGCGAAATTAAAGACCCGCGAAAATTTACTAGTCGGGCGTTTTCTATTGTATTTTTTATGTTAATTACGTATTTTTGGCCAAATCGCGAAAATAAAGTCCCGCGAAATATGGCCGTTCCATTTTCGCGAAATTAAGTTCCCGCGAAAATAAGTAACAATAGTAGTCAGTCTCCTGTGTTTTTGTGTAAACTGTGATAGAATTATGTGGGTGCACTCAGTAATCAACAACATAACCTTTGAACAACAAAAGAAAGGCATAAATTCATTCTCCACGGTGTGAATAAACGTAATCAGTGTTTTTTATGTGTTTGTCTTCCAAGTAGAACTACATGCTAGTAAATTTAAAGTTTTAGTCCAGTACTGTCCTATCGGTCCGTAACCAAACCACCTATCAACAATTTTCAGTTTACATGACTAGTACAGTACATTTTAGCAAGGCCAGGCCACTATTAGTGGATTTCCAATAAATACTAACACCTTCATTGCATTTTCAAGTAGCATTAATTAAATCATTGTCACACTGTCCCTTTAAGGTGGCTCGATCGGATTTTTGAGTGACGATACCTTACAACTTTGAGCAGCTTGTATGTCACCGTAAATAATCCGACTGAAAATCGATCAGTACAGCTGTACTAAAGAAAGATGAAAGTTTCGAATGAAATAAGTTTCATCGAAATCGGAGTAACCATAGCAACATAATGACGTCACCACCCATTTTACACGAGACCGATTTTCTTGCAATAGAGGGATAATTTTGAAATAAAGCTTCTAGATCTCGGACTTGACATAGGTTTCTCAACGTCTGCAAAATTTGAAGAATTTTTACGAGAGCGTTTTCGAGAAAATTTTGGATGAAGTTTTCAGGTGCTAAAATACAACAAAAGCAAAGCAGTCTTAAAACATTATTGAGAAAACGTTCATAAGGCGCGATCAAGTAACATTTTGGCCTTAAGTGAATCTTGTACTATCGAATTACCTTGGGAGAAAATCTCAGAGAAATCGTTTCATTTAATCTCTTGAAACATCGGCTTGAATATGAACTGGTATGAAGTGTTATTTCGCTCTTTTATCGAAAAAGGGCCTTCGCTTACTAAAATGATCGCAAAATAAAAAGCGCTCGATAGAATTTTTTTAAACTTGGCAGTCAAAAAAACTTTGTCAAGTCCAAGATCTAGAAGCCTTTTTCAAAATTATCTCTCTATTACAAGAAAATCGGCCTCGTGTAAAATGGGTGGTGACGTCATTATGTTGCTATGGTTACTCCGATTTCGATGAAACTTATCTCATTCGAAACTTTCATCTTTCTTTAGTACAGCTGTACTGATCGATTTTCAGTCGGATTATTTACGGTGACATACAAGCTGCTCAAAGTTGTAAGGTATCGTCACTCAAAAATCCGATCGAGCCACCTTAAGTGCTGGATTTCAGGCGTAGAGAAGTTAACATATATTGTGAACTGTTTGTTGTATCGGTGGCCAAGCGAATATTTCAATGAGTACTCAAACACCCAAACCATAAGAACTCAAATTAAATACGCGTGAAAACGAAATTTGGTTCTGTACTGATTGAATATAAATAGGTAATGGTAACGCGTGTTTTTTAGCTAAAGAATAGATTTTAGTAAAGCAAAATGAACCAAAGCAATTCAGCATTATTATCGACTTGCAATTGATGCGTGCGGCATAGTAACACTTTGTTTTTTTTTTGGTGCTAGAATGAGTCGCGCAGCCACTGGCAACTCAAGATCCAGCGGATAACGCTAAGCTCAGCTGTAAAGATTTTAAAAAGTCTCACAAATGATTATACTTAGAGGGTAGCAGCTACAATCCCGAACGAAACCAGTTGAGACAAACGCATTTCACAGATTTTTCGCGAATGTCTTGCCTGGCAAGCTTGTGAAAAACATGTTGTCCCCCCTCTCCCCCCCCCCCCCCCCTACTCAATGTTGTTTTATGGGGTTTGCAATTCACCAGGCTTAGTTTTCATAAAACGAAAACATTGACAACATTGAAATAGGGGAGGGGGGATTGACAAACATGAGCTGTAGTACCAAAATTGGTGAAAATTAGCAAAGTGTCTCAACCCTTTCGGCCGGGATTGTAGTTTGTGTATTTTCTTACTAACTTTAATAAATTTTTCTCAGAGACACTTTCCTTAACTATTTCTTTCTCTGCAGATCAACCACGCGCCTTGAGTGTTCCTCTCCCCTGTGACAAGTTGGACGTAATAATCGTTCTGGATCAAACAGAAAGCGTGGGATCAGTATTATCTGATAAGATGAAGAATTTTACCAAAGAAGTTATGGACAGGTACCGAGTTTTTATAAAAAACACATTTAAACTTCAGATCCTGTTATGAGGGAAATTATATGCTGTTAGATCAGCAGAATGCTTTTAAAAATAAGATTCGCAAATGCGACATAACTTTGCTGATGGATGATGGCTGCAAGGGTTGAACCCTCTGCTCATCATAACAAAACAGTTTTATTTTCTTGTTTTTATTCTGTAATTACTAAGTTATTGGATCAGGAGAAATTATTAGGTCTTAGGTTAATAACACCGGTATGAGGCATTTCCAGAAGTACATAATAATGTACTTCTGGTATTTCATATTGTTTTTTTATAATTTCTATTATGAATAGCCATCCCGCTCCGCTAAAAAATACCGCAGAGCGGGAAGGCTGTCACAGACTATCCCAAATGAGAATGGGATCCTCCCAGGCTATATAGTTTATAAAGTTTCTATACTACTTAACTACCACTATCCTTTTCTAAACTTAAAAATATCGAAGCAAGTGTAAGAATTCAGCTTTAAATATCTCTGAATTAAGAGAGCTTCGAGGATATGTCTCTAAAATATATCATTGATTTGAATATCTTTCTAAGCATCTTCTAAGCTGCTAGTTTAAACGGGAGTGTTATCTTTGCTTTATCATCAGGTTCTTCGTTTCACACGAGCAAACTCACCTAGGTTTGATGACATTTGGGAAAGAAGCCCAGTACGTAGGCGACTTACAGTTACAGCAAAAAAAATCAGGAAGACAGCAAATGGTAGAAAAGCTGATCAACTACATCCCGGATGTACTGGACGACATAACTAACCTTGAAGAAGGACTGCAAAAGGCGTTTGATGCACACCAAAACTATGACACGTTTCAAGAGACGAAAAAGTTCCGAACAAACGCACGAAACGTTGTGATCATTTTTACGGACGGAAAAACGCACAACGAATCCAGCCTGGATTTTTTAACGAAGGTATTGTGAGTATGGACCTTTCGAATTCTGACTTCCGTTATAAGTGCTCAGATAAGCACTGATTTGACAGACAGCATTGACAATTTAGCTTAAATTAACTTTTAAGGTTTTAGTTTGCCGAAACAACACAACCTTTGCTTTGTGGTGAAACCAATATTTTATGAATTTCGCGTTTTTGTCAAATCGGAAAAAATCTTTAAGCGATGATCAAACCACTTGTTTAAGCCTGGTTTCACTAGCGACGCAAGCACAAGCGCAAAAATAAAAGCTCTAATTTCACCTCGAAACCGGCTTCGACTCAAGCAAAAGCACAAAGGCATTGCAGTTTTAAACTTGCGCCTGTGCTTGCGGCAAACACAAAAACAAGGATCAAAATTTGTCCTTTTTGCGTGATTTCGCTTGTGTTTGCGTCGCTAGTGAAAACCAGGCCTTAGTACCATTGCTGGAAATTGCGCACTGAAGAAACAAACTCGTGGATTTTTAATGTAATTCAACTTTTTATGCTTTATAGCCCACGAATGGCGTAACTGTGATCGCTGTAGCTACGGGAAGCAAAAGAAATCTCCAGGTACTCGGTCAGATCGCGGATGACGTGGTAGAATGGACAAAAAGCGATGGTACGGAAAGAGATGAAAGGGACGTGTTAAAGGACATCATGGATAATTTCAATTTCCTCCCTTGTGGTAAGACAATAGCCTTTTTAATGCGTAAGTTGAGCAGCATAGTTAATTATTCGCAAATCTCTGGCTTTTGAATCACTGCATCCGATTAAAAAATATGGCAAGCTCATATTTTGACATTTTGTGTAACGCTGCCAGTTTGTTTCAATTTGCTTGATACTTTTAAAACTTTCCAGCTCTTTAAATTTAATTTGCTGGAATACTAAATATTTGCTAAGCTTAATAAAATCCTGCGAACAATTAGTCAGAAAAATCATGAGGCTGTGTTCACACTTGGTGCCTGGGTACGGTTTTCGCTGGGCATTAATGTGAAAATATTTTTCAACTACCCTCGCAATAATTCGAACTGAGGTACTTTGGTTTTCTGTGTGTGAACAAGACGCATAATTATTGTGAACACGGCGTAAGTCTATTAAGATTCATGTATCTCCTTGACCGATTTTTTCTTTCCTTGCACAGAAAACGCGATCCCGGTATATCCGACAGTGGAAAAGTTTGGCTGTTTTTCTAAGACTACCCTCAGTGGTGCAGACACCATGGATTCCATGGAAAATGACAAATGCTTTCTTATGGCCAATGACAGCGCAACGAGGGATCAAGCATTTGAGAAGTGTGCCTGGTTGGCGTGGAAGCGAGGTTATAACACGTTTGGTGTCAATGGCAATAAACAATGTTCTTCAGGTTTTGTGGCGTGGAGGTTTTTCAAGGGCGGTGCTCGAGACAACTGTCAGGAGAAACTCGGCGGAAATGACTCAAATATTGTCTACTACTTTAAAGGTAAATGTTTCACATCAGGACGGAACAATCATAAGAATTAAGACTGTTTATGCTAGTAACTTACATCAGGAGCCCATTACCTGGAGCGTGCAACTTCCATATATTTGTGCGACGGCGTTTTCACAAGTTGAGTTATTTTTAGCTAAGCCTTTCCAGCGAAAATTACTGATTCCGATAAAGTCAGCTACTACTTTGCAAGAAATACTGAAATCGTCGCTTGAGATGCTGTCAGATCTCTCCGAAAAAGTTTCCTCGCTTGTATCCGCTTTGTTAACTTCCCAGGTGGACGAGGTTGTGATTGGCCATCCAAAACCAAATCGCGGGAAAATTGTATGTATGTCCGTTAAATAGTTCCGTTAATAGAGCATCGGTCAGGTCTCGGTTTTGACCTCGAGCTTTACAAACGCCTCGTATAGCTTAAGACAACGACAACAAGGAAAAACAACAATTTTCTCTTGGAAATTCTCCCCTCTCCTCCTCCTTCTTTTCCTGCTGCTGCTGCTGCTGCTGCTGCTGCTGCTGCTGTTCCTCCTCCTCCTCCTCCTCCTCCTCCTCCTGTACTTTACCCCTTTAGATGGTGGGCATTGCTAGCTGTTATGAACCAAAGTTTCTAATAGACATTTGCGAGTCATTACTGACAGTGCTTTTTACATTACAGAAATTGCTCCTTCTGTAGCATATGGCTTAATCGGCTGTCTTAAGCCGAGTGCTCCAGTTATGGACAGTATTGCTAAAGAAAAGGTAGATCGCATGCCAGGGGAGGTGACTGCAGAAAGATGCGCATGGGCTGCGAGAACACAGCGCGATTACCTTTTCACTGCCGTGAAGTCCGGTGGAACTGTGACAGGGTGCTCCGCGTCAAACGTCACTGCAACACAACTGTTCACTAATTTGGAGCCGACTTGTCATGGCACTGACGGAGAGCGCGAACTGTTCTTTGTTGGAGGTATGAAGTACCAGTAGGGTAGGGTACCCAAGGTCGTTTTCCTAGCCTTCCCCGTAGAACGAGGCCACAGGGATCATGAAATCCCATTTAGCGTCTAAGTGAAGGAATAGTTCTGAGTTTAAATATATTAACTGCTTGAAGGGCTAAAATGATTGTTTTTCGTAGGTTTTCGCTCATACCAGGCTATCGTGACGATCATATGAGAACCTTCGATCGCTTCCAATCGCTTTGATCGCCTACGATTGTAATAATAATAATAATAATAATAATAATAATAATAATAATAATAATAATAATAATAATAATAATAATAATAATAATAATAATAATAATAATAATAACATTTATTTACCCTCGGTTTGATGGGGCTGATTAGGCCCCTAGCAAAAGTTTGCTAATGTGCCGAGAAAAAAAAATGGCAATAAACAAAAAACACAAAAAAAATTTAGAAACTATATTAGATGCGATAGAAACGATCGGGCGATCATATGAGAAGCAACCTTAAATGGGCAAGGCGAAGACTTTTCGTCGTCCTGGTTCCATATAAACGTTGTGGTACGGCTACCAGGAAATACCTGATTGATGCACATGTTAAGGTTCATTTCAATTGAAAACCACAAGAAACAACAAACAAATTGACAATGAAGAAGTTCTTATTAGCCAATCTCCACCATTCTAAAAACAAAAACATTTTAAAAGTGATACTTCAATCAATTTACACATTTACACATTAGTTTTGATGGTTTCTTGAAAACGTTTGCAATCTTTTAAGCTGGCAAAAACGGCTGAGCATGCGTATTCAGTTTCTGCCTATAAGGTTTCAACCATTCTCGACCCCAGAGCTATTGTCTTTTCCACGTGACTGACGGCGACAGAGAAGAGCTCTGGGGTCGAGAATGGGTTTCAACATGGCGGACGACAAATGCCTACATCAGCCATTTTTGCACCATGTCTTATTTGAGGTTGAACCTAAGCCGTGTTTTAATTTTAAAAAAATAAAAATTAAAAGAAAAAATCCTACAAGCACGTTTTTTTTTTAATTTCGTGACCTGCACGACAAAGCCCTTCTCAAAAATGCCCTTGTCTGATCTCAGATTTTTTAACGTTTAAGTCAATGCGCCGTGTGTGCATCCGATAACCAAAGATGACATAGCCGTCGTGGTTGACCTGTATGAAGAGAACATTCAATTCCTGGTTACACTCGTGGACAGCCTGGAAGTAGCCAAAGCAAAAAACCGCGTCGGGATCATCGCAACCAAAGCAGCAAATAACATCAAGGTGAAATTCAGCGACCAAACTTCGTACGATGAAACAGCTCTCTTGGGAGAAATCCGTGCTGCTGCTAAGACAACAGGATTTAGTTCTGCTAGCGGTGACTACGACAATTCTCTCACGAGGGTGCAAGAGATATTCACGTTGAACAACGGTGACCGAAAGTTCTCTCCAAATATCCTGCTGATCATGACTGATGCGACTCAAGAATTCACCACTCTGACCAACACTAGTACTGCTACCAACAAAATCAATGCCTTGAAGGTAACATTTTATTTTGGCCAACTAAGGTGCAATGTGCGAAAATTTGACGAAAGAGATTTGTCTTGCCCTGTTGATCTATGCTTAAATAAGCAAAAAAAAAAGCCTTCAAGTGATGTTAAGAAAGGAACGAGGAGGGAACATGTGTAATTCGTCATCGGAAAATATTCCGAAATCCTCGGGAGATTATCAGGCAATTGTCGAAAGACTTGATCATTGGAAATCTTTTAGTTTTTTAAAGGGAACCTCCGCTCTTGATTCAAGTTGACGTTGAGTTGTTTGAAATAATGCCTAAAATACAAATTTTCTTGGACAAGGGAAATAGCATTTAATTATAACCAAAAACAGAACAGATTATCACTTTTCAGTTTCCCGCGCAGCGCCATTTTGGAATTTATGACGTGTGTAATGGTTGCCCAATTACTTCACACAAAAGAACCTCTGCTTCCTAACAATAGCAGCAATGCATTGACGTCATTATTCGAACCTTTACTTTAAACAACTTTTTGAGTCACACTTGGACTTTTTAAGTTTTGAAACACAACTTGTGTAGTTTTGTAAGCATTAAACCTATCGATGAGGTTTGAAATAACAGTCGCTGTTGAATGGGGGGCTCAGTAGCAGGTTGGTAGCTGATACTATAAACTTTCATGCATACCGTATTTACTCGAATAAGCGCCGCGGCGCTTATTAAATTTTTCGCACCTCAAGTGCGGCGCTTATTCGAGGGCGGCGCTTATTTAAAATTTGAGCGCCACAAAAAATCTAGCCTTTTACAGTAATTAAAAATAGCGTCTTTTGATTGTCAGTATTTGTCTCTTGCTGAAGAAAGAAGTGGCGCTAGCTGCCCTGGCAAAGTTTGCAGCCTTCACAACATTTACAGAATGTCCCTAGTTTGTTTTAGAGTTGCTTTGTAGAGCTGATTTTCGTTAAAAGGAATTCCTCGAATAAGCGCTGCATCGGGACTGCGGCGCTTATTCGGGGGCGGCGCTTATTAACTTTTTTGTCACAAATGCGGCGCTTATTCGAGGGCGGCGCTTATTCGGGGGCGGCGCTTATTTGAGTAAATACGGTATTGTAGATGTTAATAAATAAAACTGGGAATTTACAGTGGCATTCCCACAGAGTGGCTTTACATCCACTGTTCCCGATCGAACTGAAATTCTACTGCATGTTTGGTTTCCATGTTCCAGGGAAATGGAGTCAACGTTGTTGTTGTTGGATTCGGGGATGATGTGACCACTACAACCGAGAATAACCTGAAGACGATTGCTACCAAAAGCGCTGCCACTGTAATAAACACCAAGAACCGGGCAGGAGCGGCTGCAAAATATTACAGTAGAGTCTTGAACGATATTTTGCTGCAGATGTGTCTGTAAGTACTTTCAATGTAAAATGTTGTAAACTTGTATAGCTTGACAAAAACAAATGAGTAGAATGTATCGTGATTAACATCTTTAGTTAATTCTCTTTACAATTTAAGGTAAAGGCAAGGTAAGGAAGTCGTTAGACTTGCTTACAAGTCGAGCTCACAGAGAGCGACGGAGAGCACACAGAGCGCGGAGCGCGAAAGCGAGTCGGCGAAGCGCGAGTGCTCACCAAACCAGAAACGAGAGGCGAACGACTTTTAGAAAGTCTAGGAAGTCGTTAACGCAAGGAGTGGTTGCTCAATCTCCCGAGCCAGGGAGAAAAAACTTAATTGCGGAGACCGGTAGCCAACGACAACAAAGAAAATCATCTATTGCATTGCAGGATGTTGTCTGTGTGCCTTAATTTCTCAATTATAGAATCTGTACAAGAATCAGTAAATAAAATTTACAGCATAATCTAATAGGCATGTTGCCAGATACCTTATATTTATAAAACGTTTAACAACTTAGTTTCTAAAATGTATTTCAGAAACTGTCTTTTACGGTAATATTTTTGTTTGAATTCTCTGCTGGGATATGCGATGAACTAGCATCCTATCCAGGGGAGGGAGGGAGGGAGAGAGGTTAGAATAGAAATACTCCAAGGGCCGGCCTGATGGGGCACACTGATCGAAAACAGACTTGAAATAATTTTTTGTCTTATTAACAGGTGATTCAGAACTTACCAAACTGGAATGGACACACGGAACCTAAAACGGACCAACGATGAACCAATTGCAATAATGAAACAACGGAGAAAATTGAAATAAGGGGATTAAAAAAAAATAAAGAAAAAAAAAAACATTCAGGTTAAGCTGGGAGACACAAGGGGTAGTTGGTTAAGGGGACAAAATAGCACATTATAGAATTTGGTGCAGTGTCTATAACAAAGTCATGTAGAAATCAAAGGGCACTTAGAGCCAGCTCATTCTTCTGCCTTTTTTTTGGGAGGGGGGGGGGGTTAGGGTTTGGGAGTGGTGGTGGGTAATGAAAATGTACTGGTACAGTCCACTTAAGTCAAGTACAGTCCCCTGTAAAGTCAAAATCAGGTACGCATGTAAAAAGAAATGAAATCACAATTTCACATCTTCTAAAAATGGTGCAACGTGAATCAAGTTGCCGAGCTGTTTAGACCTTAGGGACCCTGGACGTATTTTCACGTATTTTAACACGCGCTGACACAAGCGATCAAGTCCATTGAGGCAGCCGAAAGTAATTTTACATGGCCCCATTCCCCGCTACGTAAAAGTCCACAAGCAGTTATTTTAAAAAGAAATGGTATTTCGTTTCCGGATCGCGGAACGATGAGCATAATAAAAATATAAATGATAAGAAGAGAAGATCCTAAGTCGAGAATCAGTATTACGCGGGGAGGAATTGCGAAACAGTCAAGTTTTTTGCATCCATGCAGATTCCTTTACCCTTCCGTGCCAGCAAACAGGAGACATCCGAAGACATCCAGTCTTGTTTACTCTTCTCAGCGCTATTATTGATGGAAAATGTACAAAGTCAACAACAACATAGACAGAAAAGCTGGAATATTTACATAACAATTAAACACGGAAAGGGCTTTCACAATATTTTTCACCAATACATCGCTTTAATCGATCTTAGAAGGATCGCAGTCGTTTGGTATTTCTATTGTGTAATTAAACTGCAAAGCTTTTCGTCTTCTTGACAAATATAATTTCGATATTTGAAGAACATGTTTTTACTGTTAAAACGTGTGGACATTGTGGTTACGAGCTTTCTTCTGGTTGGATAGTTCACATCTTCCACGAAGCTCAGATACACATGTGAAAAGAAATGAAATGAATATTTGTGACCGTTTTAGATTACTGAATTGCGTTTTGAATTACCTTTCTGTCAGCACGCATCTACCGGGCAGTGACAACCATTGTTCATGGATTGAGCAGCGAATGAAATTTGAGAGAAAGATGCGCACGAATACGTCGTGTAAAACGGATGACGTGAGTCACGGGAAATGAGATGACGTGACAGGAGACAAAAACGTGCTGCTCGGATGTGGTGTTTTTATCAGTGAGCTTCATAAACGTTTATTAGAACACGTCATATGGCAAGCGTAACTCCATAGTAAAAGTTAAAAATAAGTTCGGCCATGAAGAAATCTTGGTGTGATATCTCTAGATTTTTACCGACCTAATTAAATGTAGATGTAGATGTATAATCTCAACAACGGGAGAGGGGTAGCGTATTAAATTTACTTCCGACTGCCTGGTGGGACTTCATTGCGTGTAACAGTGCACGTTAAAATGAACCTTGATTACGTGTGTCAGCACACGATAAAATAAACCCCCAGGTTGTCAACATTTCGACTTTGTGATACACGTTTCCTTTTTAAAAGTTCCGAAATTGTGATTTGATGTAAATTTATTTATTACACTATAAAATGATTTCATTTCTTTTCACATTTGTATCTGAGCTTCATTGAAGTATTGAAGTTATTTTAACGTTACTTAGGGGGGAGGGGTAGCATGTAAAATTACTTCCGTTCTACAACTTCCGTCCACACATATTTTGTCCACACATTTTTTGTCCACGCTGCGTAACGTCATAAGTTAATTTTTGAATGGCTCTTTATCGTTTTACTTGGACGTGTCCAGGGTTCTTAGAAAGAGGAAATTTAATAAAAAATATACATTTGATACATTTTCGGCGACGTGCGCAGATCGTGCATTTCTAAAAAGAGAGTTGACGTAACTTTATTTTTGGTTTATTATGCACGTACAGAAATGCGTGCGGGGTCGCGGGTGAACATCAGCTGCGTCACGTCATGAGCCAAAACCAACTCTACTTGAAACGCACCAAAAAAATTCCATTGAATATTTTTTTTAGATCGCTCTTTATACTTTCTGTTGGACATAGACAGATTGGGGTCAGGGCCGAGGACATGTTGAGCGGTCTCAGAAAAGAAAAAAAATGAAAATATACATTTGATAATTTTTTGTAATAACGACACGTGCGGGTCGTAGTCGTAGTTGACGAAGCTTTATTTTTGGTTCATTGTAGACCAGTAGTTCCGAAATTGTCATTTGATGTTAATTTATTTATTACACTATACAATAATTTCATTTCTTTTCACATTTGCATCTGAGCTTCACTGAAGTTATTTTTGGCGTTACTAAGGGGGTAGGGGTAGCATATAAAATTACTTCCGTTCTACCAGTAGTTCCGAAATTGTCATTTGATGTTAATTTATTTATTACACTATACAATGATTTCCTTTCTTTTCACATTTGCATCTGAGCTTCACTGAAGTTATTTTTGGCGTTACTAAGGGGGCAGGGGTAGCATATAAAATTACTTCCGTTTTACAACTTCCGTCCACACAATTTTTGTACACGCACACTTCCGTCAACATCTGTATCACTTTTTGTACACGCAGACTTCCGTCAACATCTGTATCACTTTTTGTACACGCAGACTTCCGTCAACATCTGTATCACTCTATTACTCATTCTGGAGAATGAGCTAAAAAATGGCGAATAAAAAATGATGGGAGAAACGAGTGTGTTCAGTGTGTTCAGCCGAAATTGGGTCGTCCCCTGGGTGTAAACACTTCGGCCCTTTCATATACCATTTTCGACAGGAAAGGTACCTTTTCGTATGCTTTCGATAGGAAAATGATAGGAAAATGATACCCCTCTTTGACGAACGTTTTCTTTAGTAATTTCATAAAAGCAATAAACCGCACTTTTTAGGGTTTAACTGGTGTAATAAAACCACTTGCGATGGTGGGAGAACACGAGAAAAGCTTGTAAATCACTCGCCGCGGCATTCCGCGTGGCTTTATAACGCCAGTAAAACCCTACAAAGTGCGGTCTATCGCTTAACGTACCCTTTTTCACTTGAATGGCCGTTTTATACTAGAGAAGAGTTACCCGTCTAGACGAGCTTCGGCAAAATTTTTTGTTGCTTGTCTGGTTATGCGTCTCTAGTATAAAGACGGACACACGACGAGTTACCCGTCTAGACGAGCTACTTTTCGAAATTTTTACCGAAGCTCGTCTAGACGGATAACTCGTCTCTAGTATAAAAACGGCCAACAACTCTTAAACTATTTAAATGAATCGACTGTTCGGAGGCTTTTGTATAGTCCAACTCGTGAAATTCTTACCCTTTTATATATGTACAGCCTGAGAAAGGTATCCTTTCGGGCGGAGCCTTACGAATAGGGAGTCGGTATTCCCCGATTGTAACGTTTGGTATCCAGCTCTCTTGTTGACTTTACACGAGTATAAAAGCTCTTTACTAAAAATGGTGTAAAGAGTCCAGTCGGTTTACGATTTACGGGTTGGTTTTTAGAAAGAACTGACTTGATAGTTTAAATTGATAGTTTGGCCGAGCGAGCATATTAAATTAAGGTGGCTCTCAATAGTTTAGTCAGAACTAAATATGCCCGTCTTTGGTATTCTATCACAGCTATATCAATAACGTTAAGAAAAATCTTTTTGCACAAACGTAAACAAGATTTACCAATGAACAATTTGAGGTCATGGTGACGTCAAAATCTGTTTCCATAGCAACGCCATATGAGGTTAAAGATACACTATTTTGGACCTTTCGAGGCTGATAACTCAAAAACTACTCGGTGAAAGTTTTTCGTTTTCACATATTTTTATCCAACTAAAAATAAACATTTTTGCCAATTTTTAAAAAAATCTGTCAAAGGGTTTCGGAGCTACGTTATTTTTGCATAAATTTAAGGTGGCTCTGAAAATTTCTGACAGAATTTTTTAAAAAGTTGTCAGATCGTTTCTTTTGTCCTTTAAACAAAAATATTTGAAAAACAAAACATTTTACCGTCTAGTTTTAGAGTAATTAGCCTAAAACGGTCAAAAATATGGTATCTTTGACCACTTTTGTAGTTGCCATGGCAACGAATTTTGACGTCACAGTGACTCCAATTTGTTTATTAGTAAAACCTTAACAAGGATGTTCTGAAAGTTATACTTCAACATTACAGGTGTAGCAGCAATAGAATGCCAAAGACGGGAATATCTAAACTATTACGAGCCACCTTAAAACGGAAGTTGGTATTTAGGCAGCGGACTCTGGAAACCGGCTGGTGGCGGAGATGAAGAGAGCAAAGCAGAAAACCAGTTTTAAGATTTCCACAACCCTAGACCACGCACAGATCACCTGCCAGAATTGCGGCTTTATCTGCAAATCGCAAATTTAATTATTTAGCCACAGAATACGCTACTGTCAACCTTTACAGCGCGCTAATTCTATGGACATTGTTCGAGATGTGTATACGAGGGATCAATTTAGGTTTCTGGGAAACTGCTCACCTACCCCTCCCCAAACCTAAAATTTTGCCCAAAGCGATAAGTAAGGGTTAATGTTAGGTTTGGGGAGGGGTAGGTGAGCAGTTTCCCAGAAACCTAAATTGATCCTATACGAGTATTGGGGCTGTGCAGTGTGACACCAAATTGAAGAAACGTTGACCCTGTGAAAAGCATAAACTATGAACGATAAGACCGAATGGGATTCTGGGAAGACAGCATTGGTGAGTTTAGTAATATCCCATTTATGAAAAATCAAGATATTTCTTTCTTTAAGAGCTTTAAGAGCATGATTTATACAATCTGTTTCATTATAATGTTCATTCTTTCACTGACGATGATTAATTTTTTCTGATTTCCCGGTAAATATTTAGGTCGCATCGTTTATGGTTTATGCTTTTCATTGGTCAACGTTGGAACACACCTTGTCACTTCTTGCTATATATGTCAACTGGAATTTAGCTCCCTCTCTTAGCGGGGAAGGGAGTTCCTTAGTTTAAAGTTTCATGCCCCAATTAGGAGGCAATTTTTCATTCCAAGTTTATACACTCCTAGTTCGTATTTTTGTATAATTTATTTTGGCGAAACGTGGCGTCCCAAAACAGACCCGGGGAAAAACGTTAAAATTCCGAATGGGAAGAGACCGGGGGGGGGGGATAGGCCGGTTTGTTCCTTTGTCTTCATAGCGGTGTCTGAATACAGTGACGAAATGCTGCCAATCAACTTTTGCCAAGGATGCATTATCGCAATATAATTTCGCGACAACATCGAGGTCAACGCCGAAAGTTTTTCCTATTAAAATTCTTTTAAAGTGATAACGGCTTGCGAATATTAAAGTCAGCACAATGCGGTTTGCCCCAGACCCAAGAAGGGCTTAACCGCTTTTCCCACCCCCTCCCCCCTTAGGAGACTGAGACGATCAGCATCTCTGAAGAAAGTTAGAGACTGTTTTGAATGAATATATAATACAACACTAGGCACTTTATAGAAGAGCAGGGTCATGGATGAAACACGATATTTTGTACTGTACATAAATGCTCCGAATAACGGCTCAAATACACCACACGAAACTCACTTGTTTTCCCATAAACGTTTATTCATGATTACATTCTTCATGCCTGTTTTAAAACCACACCCATCACCAAATAAGCCCTTATCTTCCCACAGGACAGAATTTGTTTTGAGAAGGACGTAATCCTTCATTTTTATCCCTTGATTAATATTTCCTTTATCGGCCCAACACTGGTCTTTCATCGGTCAATCATAGATTCCATGTCTCCGTTCCGGGTCGCGGTAGGCTACTCCGTCCTATTAAAAAGAAATATTTTTAGTTTAGAATATAGAATTTAAAAGGTGTGGTCCTATTGTCAAAGCAAGTCACTTGCTATTGAAGATAAGATTGCGATCAACTCGAGAAATTTTTTTAATCCTCGAAATCATGCACAGTGGTCAAAAATACTCCTTTGTGCGACGAATTTTCAACTCTCAGTTATCAGTTTTCAATATAATTTTTAGTGTTTGAAATTGTGATAAACTACTGTCTCTGGCGTTTGTTATGTTGGATATACTACTTGAAGTAAAGATTATTTTAAATAACGTAGTATCAACTTAACTACCAATGTTGAAGGGTCAAGCCCGAAACGTTTGGAGCTATATATTTTTATATTTTGGCACAAGGAGCCATAATCGGGGACGGAGACCGTAAGCGCGAGATCCAGGTTGTCCCTCTGATAAGGGACAATTTTGCTATGTTTAGAACAAATTGCGCCATTTTCGACGTCACAAAACGCGCGAATACACGCAAAATTGCGCGGGTTCTCGCGTGGATGTGGCACTTTTACTCAGATGCGAGAAATTTACCTTTTATGTTTTTAAGTACAAGTGCCACGCAGCTCACGGACATTTTTTCGTTAATCATTAACTTAAAGTACTTACAACAGATTTGCCACAATATCGCGTTCAAACTTGTTTTATAATATTCTTCTGCCGCCAACACGGGGTCGCTGGTACTTATGACAGCGGCGGCGTTTTTGGATGCAACACTTTTCATCGCAGCCTCGGCCTCCGGTGATACACTATCACCAAACCCAATAACAGCAACAGCTTTGACTTTTTCCTGGAACAGAAAAATCGAACAGAAAAATCATAAAGTACTGTCTTTACTCGCTTTCGACTCTCTTGGGGACTGCAGTCATTAAAGGGACTATGTCACGGATTTAAACAGATTTTTGAGCATCCAAAATTTATATTTGTGTCGTAGGAAGCTTAAAAACTGAATGGTCCATTTTCATTAACAATTGCTATTTTAGAGCACTAAAACTGTTTAAAAGCGCGTTTGGCTGCGGACGGCTCGGATGGAGATGGATTGCAATTTGAAAACGTTAGCCAACGTTTTCAAGTTGTTTCCACGCGCCTTCAAAAATCGATGTTTATAGCCGAAGTTTGATTTCTGTCCCCAAATAAAGGTTGTATCTTCAGTTTAATGTTCAAAAGTAATGTTTTTCATGTGTAAAGTTGCCTACCACTTATTTAAGGTCGCGCAGGATCCTTGCTCATTAATATATATTCATTAGCCAAATTTCTTGTTGGAGTGCTATCTTGTAAAGCTTTAATTCACTTCATTTTGAATATCGATTCCTCTAAAATTTCATAAGGATACTCAGGGATGATGGAATTACATCATGATTGTCCTTTTACTGAGAGATGACCGTTGTCTGTGATGTTACAAGCCCTTAAAAGTTTAACTGCAGATAATGCGATTTTGTGTCCAAGTTTTCAGCTAGCACAGCGCACCAAATTAAATGATTATATAGCCTAGTGATAAATCGTAACTTCTTTTGTGCTCCCACTAGAACGAAATTTTCGATTTCAAAAACTGCTACAAGTTAATGGCTTCTAAGAGAGTAAAAATGTGAAATCTAAACTTTGAAACATGCTATCTTTATTTTGAGAAGGAAATTTAAAAATTCGCTCTAGCCAGAGCACAATAGAGTACATCAAGTTTATGTTCCTCGCGAATCAACTCTTGAAATTTTATATCGGCGGAGAAAACTTGGACACAAATTAAAATTGAAGGTTTTGAGGCTTCCGAAGACCTTCCGAGTCAATGTTTACAACAACGTGGTGATATATTCAAAGCTGTGAATCTAATTATGATAATTCCCTATGTTCCAGCGCACGTGCACAAAGCTGAGAACAATTACTAGTAATTACTTGTACAAAAGAGTTTAAAAACAAACATTCTCATGAATATTTCGTTTTTTGTCGGCTTCAGTCGTCCGGCAGTTCGTGCATACTCTTTAAATAAATACATACTAATGATTGCAAGGGTCCTGCGCGACCTTAAGAACAGTTTAGACCAAAAACCTGCAAAATCCCCTTGACATAGCCCCTTTAAGTACACACAGCAGTATCCCCAGTCATACACATTTTACAGCCCACTAAACTATCCTTCATTTATTACATTATATAAAAGAACTGAGCTAACAATTAAATAAAATATCTTTGAAAAATGTCAAGTTCAGGTGGACGATCATATCATGAAAATGTTCCCTAGCATTCATGCATTCAGTGACGCTAACTTAAACATGTAGTTCAAACAGTCCTGTAGCAGATTTTTGAAGATCTGCGTGCTTTTACGTTCAGGTTTCGTCCCTTACCAAGAAAAAAATGCAGTATAGCTACACAAATTTGATTTATTAAAGAGACCATAGGGCAGAATGCATGGACATCATTAATTATGCATAATCAGCAAAAGATGACTTTTAGTCGAAAACGTTCGGTTTTTAATACCACCTTTAAATTTTTTGTACATATAGCCTTGAATTTTTTTTTAATATTTTAGTGCGGTTTTAATATCCGTCACAAGAGCGCCAATTGCCTCTTCCCTTCCCTCCCCCCCTCCCCCCTTGTTGTTGTACCTTCATAGCATTGACTGCGTCGGCAGTACCAGGGTGACGAGTGAATACTTCAGTGTTGTCAGTAATGACCAACAGGACATTTTTAGCATCTTTCCGTCCTCCATTCTCTGGTGCACGTGTGAATATCTCCTGCACATTCGTCAGAGCCGCCTGGTAATTTTCGTCTGGAGGTGTAAAACCAGCGGTTTTAGCAGCATCTCGGACTTCGTCCAAAAGAGCTGTTTCATTTTGAGAGGCCTCGTCGCTGAATTTCACCTTGATATCATTTGTGGTTATAAGCCCGACGTGGTGTCCCTTCATGTCTACATCCAGGGTATCCACGAGTGTAACCAGGAATTGAATGTTCTTTCTTTCCAGGTCAGCCACGATAGCTATGTCGCGGCCACCATGTGTACATTTGGCAGTATCTACAGCAACAACAAAAACATAATTATTAACCCTTCATACATAAAAAGTAGAATTTTACACACTATAAAAATTAAAACTAAATGGGTGTTGGCTCTTAAAATAACTAAGGGGTTAGAGTGGTTTTCATTTGAGTGTCGAAAGTAATTCGCGATTGCATTGGTTTCGCATTACTACGCTCAGTGATTGGTTTAAAACTCTCGCGCCACTTTCTCAGCCAAGTTACCGAGTAACCGAGTTACAGCCGGGGCTGAAAGTGAGCTTACGGATGCGCAGTTATGGAAATTCGCTATGTAGTATGTACTCAGGCCCTTACAGTGCAGTTACAAATATACCTCCAACAAAGTATAGTTCGCGCTCTCCAGACCGGCCAGTGCAAGTTTTCTCTTCCAGTTTATTCAGGATGGCTGGTGCATTGCCAACATGTGAGGAGGTACACTCTTCAGCCTCGGTCTTCACTGCAAACAAGTAACTTTGTCTCTTTCTCGCAGCCCATGCACACTTTTCTGCAGTCGTCTTCCCAGGCATGCGATCGACCTCTTCTTTGGGGATACTGTCCATGACTGGGTCACTGGACGTGAGACAGACAATAGAGCCATAATGTACCTTGGGAGCAATCTCTGCGGTGTAAATATCACTGTTAGAACACTTAATGTTGGATATGAGCAAGAAGACCGACTAGTTTAAAGGTGAGAGAAAGGAGAGAAGGGGATAGAAAATATTTGGTGATTACTGTTTGTAGGAATTATCCGGTTGTTGTGACCGTTGCATAATGGAGAGCGATTTTCCGAATACACCGACCAACCGGATGAGATTGTGCTTACCATTAAATTAAACCACCAGGCATCACGTGTCGCGCTTACTTGATCTGACGCTAAATTCAATGTCTTTTCGTTAAAGATTTTGAGGTACTGTAAGAAACGACCTTTTTGACGAGGAAGATGAGTTGATGCTGTTTATTGCCGTCAGCTGTTCCATGAGACGCGATTTAAGCAGAATATAAGGCTATCTTAAGGTCACCGTTCCCACCTATGCACTGAGCGAATTTCGCAGCCATTTCATGTGTCAACTGGCATTTTCGAGATCTTATGCAAAGAAATAAAAAAACAGAGAAACGATTCCAATGTAAAATACCAGAGGCAGTCAGCATATTCCTCCTGAAAAACACTGAAGTGCTGGTATTTCTATGGTTGAAGTGAACATGCACGATCCACATCAGTATAAAGCTGAATAAAGACGCCATATTAAAAAAGGAGACTGCAGTGCCCTACGTTTTGATTACATGGCGGTCAGCAGTTACACCAATAAAAAAGTCACGGACTTACTTTCTTATTTACAGACCCGATGAAATACAGGTTTTTTGCTTCACTGAAACCCAAAAAATATTACCTTTAAAGTAGTAAACGACATTAGAATCACTTCCACCGAGTTTATCCTGACAGTTGTCTCGAGCACCGCCCTTGAAAAACCTCCACGCCACAAAACCTGAAGAACATTGTTTATTGCCATTGACACCAAACGTGTTATAACCTCGCTTCCACGCCAACCAGGCACACTTCTCAAATGCCTGATCCCTGGTTGCGCTGTCATTGGCCATAAGAAAGCATTTGTCATTTTCCATGGAATCCATGCTGTCTGCACCATTGAGGGTAGTCTTTGAATAACAGCCAAACTTGTTCACACTCGGGTACACTGGGATTTTATTTTCTGTGAAAAAAAAAGGTTGCAACGATTTTACTTCTCACCCGAGTAATGTCAGCGGTACCAAGTAGGCTCGATTTCTACCCCTCCTGAGTTCTTCCCCGGGCTCATACCCCAATCATCGGCTGGTAACGATTTTATTAAGTGCAAGACGAACTTGCTTAAACAATTTGCAAAAAAAAAAAAATCTCGCGCAAAAAAGGCGACATTAAGATAGATGATTACAAATTCGTAAGAAATCAGACAAGCCTTCACGGACATCCTTTTTACGGTGGACTGGACCTTTTCAGGCAATATCACTTCCACCAATATCTTAAAAGAGTAGCGCGGTTAAACTCCAGATTATACCACAATTTATTGACACATATATATATCAATAAATTCATTCGTCTGTTTTTGGGGAGTAACGATGTTTTAAGCAAAAAAAAAAAAAAAAAGACGAAAAAATATACATCGCAGCGGCATCACGTAAAAGTTCCCGCATTGTCAAACACTATTTTATTACTTTATGAAAAAGTAGCCATGGTATATTGCAATTCCTGAGTTTTGACTGGTTTACAGGGCATGGTATATGAGCTCATAAACCATGGTCCACAAATATGGTAGGTGTACGCGTCAGCAAGAAAAGCCGGGGAGCACAAATATCGCAATTATTCCACTCGCGCTTGTTGAATATTTAGTAAATAAACCCCTTTGGGCGGCTGGTATATTGGAGGATAATGGCCGAGGCTGAAAGATTGTCGAAAAATGAACAGTTGGCCGAGAAGCGAAGCTTCGAGGGCAACTGTGAAATTTTGAGGACATTCTTTCAGCCGAGGGCATTATCCTCCAATATACCAGCAAGCCAGAAAGGGGTTTATTTATTTTATAACCCTCCGATTAATTTCTACAACGTGCTTTATCGCCAGTAATTTATAGGAAAAACCTACGTAATAAACCCGGCGTAACTGTGGTTAAAACAAATGTAAGTTGATTGGTTAACGTGATTTTTTAACTCGGTGATTTCATTTAAAGTTAGAATTGAGTATAAGGTGACTTCATTCGTTTGTTTTGTGCTGCCTACAAAATCGGGCGACGGATATCAAATCGGACGGGGTATATTCGCTGATACCCGTCGTCCGATTTTTTACCACGTGATGCGTTTTGTCCAATGAGCGCGCGCAAAAATTAATAGGTGGGTTATAAGATATAGTTATAGTTATCCACCATCTCTTATCCAACGCCCGCGCATGGAAAAATTGTTAAATACACAATGAACATCTAATACGCGAAGTGTACCGAGCAGACTTCAAAGAGAATTATGTTGCCCGAGCAGAATTTTGAGCAGATAACGCAGTTTTTACAAGCAATGCCGGTAGACTTATGCATAATACGCCAATTAACAGGCAGAATTTATCCAACCCTTCTTGTCGGGCAGGTTCACAGCGGTCAAACGCAAAAATGACGTCACCTCCGGTTTTCGCCACCTCGAACTTTTCTAAAAATTTGAGTCGAAAGCGGTGAGTGTGCAAACTTTTGTGAGAAATTGTTATAGAAATAGTACGGTGAAAGAAAATTTCAAGCTGGGAAACTCAGTGGAGATCAATTATCAAATTTCCCATCCATAAGCTGCGTGAAAACCTTAACTTTCCAGGAACGGCGTTAACTTTTGGCTTTAAAGCAAAAGCTTTCAGAAGATTTAAGACTTCGTATAGAGAATTTTGGCGGGAATTGCGCAGGAACTGCGCACGCGCGCCGAGTTTGACCGCTGTGTTTCGGGCAGGACAAGTACACTGTGTTACTGGAGTGTTGACTGAATTTCATAAAACTCAAAGTATATATATATTTTTTAAAAAACTTTGCCTTACCACATGGCGTGAAATCAAAGTTATCCATAATGTCTTGTAACACTTCACTTTCCTTTCTTGACTTTCCATTGCGTTTTGTCCAAATAACGACGTCATCGGCGATCTTTTTTAGTAACTTGCGGTTCCTTCGCAGCCTTGCTTTGCGTCCCAAAGCAACTGCGATCACAGTCACGTCCGAGGGCTGAGAAAAATAGAATCAGATTGATTGTCGTTAATAATCACGTGGTGCCATTGTCCTAGCCAAATGGTTGCCTTGACAATCAGAGCAAACCCTTCATTTTTTAACCAATCATCGGCTGGACAAAATTGTGACTTGGCTAAAGCTTGCACGTTTTTCTGCGCATGGCAAGGGTAGGATGTTATCAGTGCCTCGATCTTTGTTTCTTAGATACTCTTAGGTTAATAAAATAGGATACTCTTAGGTTAATAAAATAAGATACTCTTAGGTTAATAAAATAGGATACTCTTAGGTTAATAAAGTAGGATGCTCTTAGGTTAATAAAAGAGCCTGTGTACATGATTTCGGAATGACTTTCATTTCGGAACGAGTTCATTACATCCCCATATACTTCTCTGTTTCTGTTTACACGATACCGAGGCGAAATTTTGTTCCTACACGAGTGGGTTTATTCCTGTTTTCATTCCGGAATGGAACTTTCTGTTTTGGAATGACATCTCATTCTGGTATCATGTAAACTGAAAACGAACTTCTAACGGCGGCCGCATACGGAGGCCACAGTTTGGATTCAGAATGATTACTCGTGTAATTCTATAAAATCGATTTCGCATAGGTATGTACAGTCAACTCCCTCTATAACTGACACCTTCGGGACCATTATTTGGTGTCCGTAATACAGGAAGTCCGTAGTAACGTGAGTTATTTTCAGTAATCTTTATTCGTCGGGACTTTTGTCCGTAATAACGGGGTGTCCGCAAGGCGAGAGTTGACTGTATAATCATGTGTTATTGTTCAGCGGATAACTTGTTATGGCAGCTGTTAATCGAATGCATGGTTCTCCTAATCATATGATTATGGGGATCCGCTCAGCCGCAGGAAAAAATCCGCTGGTCCAGGGGGACGCGGTCTCTGGGAACGAGAATGCAACCAATACGGAAAACACGTTTTCAGTCAATGCGACAACAGAACTTTTTTAATGAGGTAACAGATGGCTCAACAGATCACGTGGTTATTGCGGAAATAACCAGTGAGTTGTTTAACGATGTGTTGATTACGTCATTGATAACGTTAATTCATGGTCCAATACCTGAACTCTCTCTTCCGTGCGCCGTTTTATAGGGGTTAAATTCAGGCGCGAGAAGAGAGAGTCCAGGGTTAAACCACTATAAAGGGTGCGGAAGAGAGAGTTCAGGGACTGGATTAGTAAGTATAACGTTATTGTATTTAGCCATACATTACCTTCGTCAATGATTTCAGACTTTTTCTGTTTTGAGTTTTACCATCCGTAAAGATGATCACAACGTTTCGTGCATCAGTTCGGGACTTTTTCTTCGTTTGAAATTCGTCGTACTGTATGTGTTCATCGAACGCCCTTTGCAGTGCATCGGGAAGGGTAGTTTTGTTATCTAGCTCAGCCGGGATGCCATCAATCATTTTTTCCATATTATGCTGCCTCCCGGCGAATCTCCACATCCTCAACCTAGCCTTAGTGTGGGCATTTTCACCAAAAACCACCAAACCAAGGCGAGTTTGTTGGTGTGAAACGAAAAACCTGCAAGTAAAGCAAATTTGTCTTTCACTGACGCACTGTGAAAATATAAAACAGCTAAGACAATATTTTTGCTACAAATTTGCAAAGGTTTTTCAACCACAGACAGTGATTTTAAAATTCTTGGCTATATAAATGTCCCATGGCCATTTTTAATTTTGTAAATTAAAACTTAAATTTAAAGATTATAGATTGAGAAATATACTTAAGACTAAAGCGATAGAATAAAGACGTGAAAGAATTTTTCGAATACACCTAATTGAAGAAACGTTGACCATGTGGAAAGCATAAATCATGAATGATATGAAAATGTTTGAAATTATTTTGTTGTTGAAAACAAATGATTTCTAATGGTATTCTTGGTAGACAGGTTTGGTAAGCTCAGTTATAGTACTTTTTATTTTGTTGATTCTGTCGAGACGGCGATTTGTTTTCGATTTCCAAGTAAAAATTTGGTTCGCATCAATTAGTGTCGGCCCGATTTGTTCCAAGCAAATTTACACGCTGCGATTCGTCGGCCGGCTTTTCTTTATCGGCCCGAATTTTTCTAAAATCTGCCGGTGACACTGCAACAGATTTTCAAAAAAATCGGCCTGTTTTTTATATGCGCAATCATTTTCTTATCAAATCTGGACCAAATCGGGCCGACAAATCGTAACGTGTATACCGGCCTTTAGATAATCCTGTGTCGGAAGCGCGGTTACTTAATGGTTAGCACGCTGGAATCCAGATCGAGCGCCCCAGACACTTTATTCTAACAGCACTTCTCTCCAACCAGGTGTATAAATAATTACTGGCAAATTAAATGCCGGGGTAACCTTGCGATGGACTAGAATCCCATCTAGAGGGAAGTAGAAATACTCCTCGTCGCTTCATGCTGCGGAAACCTGGATAAGCTCCAGCCTGATGGGCCACTAGGTTTAAATACAGACTTTTTAGAGCCCAGTGTTAAAGACAAACACACATAGTGGAATCGTTTTAGCGTACCTGTCAATGAGATCTTGGGCGAAAATCTTCATCTTTCCAAACAGTTCTGTGCCGATACTTTTGGTCTTATCCAGGACAATAATTAGGTCTAACTTGTCACAAGGGAGGCGTTTCTCTATAGCACGAGGTTGATCTGAAGAGAAAGAGACAAAAAAACGCTCAGAAGAAGAAAACCAAGAACCAAAATGGCGGAAAAAGACTGGCAAGTTTTGTTACAGTTTCTAAGTAAATTAACTCTCTTTAATTTGTGCATAAATCACTGTACTCAAATCTCAAGTTGTTAAACATTCAGCTATGTTTTCTTTTTTTTTTACTTTTGACCCATAATAGACGATTAGTTTACATGATTTCTTCAGTGTTTGTTCACACCAGCCTTCTTCCGCCCTGGTTCACACATGGTGTGCGTTACCTCATAAACAAAGCCGGAATAAGGACCTGAGAAAGGGTATAGTACTACTGATTTTTTTCTACTTACTTATAGTGGCGGCTTCCAGGGTAGTCAGGACTGCTAAACTAAGTGCCAAGAGGAACATCTGAACCTTCATTCTGATCGTTTTCTGTAAAAGAAAAAAATAAATCTTCAGTCAAACGCCAAAACACTGAAACTGTTTACATGCGTTAAGGTGCGAGTAAAAAAGAACGAGTCCACGAGAGTTGAAAAAAAAAAAACAAAAACAAAAAACAGAGAGCGTTGGAAGAAAACGTTTTTCAACTCTCACTTTCACTCCCGGGCGGCGTTGCCTGATAAAATATGTGCACGCTTGTACTGTTAGCTTGTGTACGTATTTTGGGTGAATTTGGATGTATTTTGTCAGAAACAATGTAAAGCGAGGGAATATGTTTTTGCGTTTAGTATGTTGACCTTACGTTTTCTCTTTAATTTGGTAGGGAGCGTTGAAATTTTCTTAAATGAAACCTTTTAATCCGAGTTACAAAAGCTTTTCCGACCAACCTGACTTGCGGCAATGTTTCCTTGTATATTTTTTTTTGTATTTATTTCAAGGAATGATTAAAAAATAAACTAGACTTACCCGTAAAGTGTCTCGAAAGGATCGAGCTAAAAGTCAATGTTTTACTGATTCGTCTGATTTCTCCGCTGATTTAACACCTAGTGGCACGCACATTAAATTTACCGTGATTTATTGCAGTAGGCAGGTCTCGAATCTATGTGTCAAGTTGACCAAACATTGGCCATTAATTTCAATTAAGAAATTGTTAATTATTTCTTTTGTTTTAAAATTATTTGTATTCTTTTTTTTTTTGTATTTTTTATTTGGTGCCAGAGCGTCTCCTCGGAATTACATTTATTATGATTTATGGAAGAAGGCTGGTATTGAAGTACGTGTGAAATTTTAATTTCAAAATTTTAATTTTAAAATTAGTGTTATCACCCAAGACTGTTAAAAGAATTTTAACGTGGTCGAATCTAAATTTGCGTCAGATTTTAAAAGCTAACAAGTGACAGTAGCATTTTCTTTACGCTTAGTGAAACCGTCTATTTCTGCGTTTCACGATTTTAATCCTCCTTCTAAGTCCCGTCCTTACGAAATGCGGATAAATTTGACAACTAATCGGTTTTTTTTTTTGGTTTGGCCAACCATCCAAACCAAAACGGTATTTTCCGTCACGAAAACGGAGCCTTGTCGAAAACAGCTTCTAGAGTGGAGAAATTTGAAAACGCCGGCTATGTAATGTAGCGTGGACGCCGAAAACGGATCTTTTTGAAAACGTTTCCGTCAAATGGCCATGTGATATCTGTAAAAGTCCCCTTTCGACTGCAATTTATCCAGAATGGCGGAAGAGTTGATACTTATGTTCAGTTGTTTTCTCTGTTATTGAGTTTGATTTGTTTATTTAAAGTAAAACGTTAGACATTTCTTAGCTCAGATATTTTAGCTCAGCTTGAGTACTTCCCTCAAAATCTGACAACGTGGGAAGGCGGCAATCGCGAGCGTTGCTTAACAAAAGGTTTTAAAAAATAAAGAGCGTTATAGATCTTGGTACATTTCTTTCGCCGTTTTCTGACCAACGTGAAATCATCAAATTCTATGTTCTGAAAACTTTCTGCGAATTTTCCACTTTCTACTTGTAAGTAATCGCTGTCTTTAATTCATCTAGGGCCGATGCAGCGTTTTGTTTTTAAACATTATTATCTGGACTAATGTGGACAGTGTAATTATTGAAAACGAGCTAGGGGCTAAATTTTATTTTGCCACAGAAGAATGAATTGTTGTGGCCGCTATTTACCAACAAGTTCGAAGAAAACTAATGTGAGCTAACTTAGTGCTTGTGTTGTAAACTTTATTTATTTCGAGCCTAACACTCGAAGAACTAACCGAAATGAAATGAATCTATGCCTGTGTTACGCCAATTTTGCGTGCTTTAATTTAGATATTTATCCGAAATTTCAGTGCATTTCAGTGTATTAATATACTCAAAACAACACTTACGCTGATTTGGAAATCTCGGCTCGCAAAAAGTCAGTCAGGTTTGTACGTCAGACGCGTTTCTGACTTCTTGACAAAGAATGTAGTACTTTTAAGAACTTTGTTTGTCCGTCAGTGCTTAATCCTAGACTACATGGTCCAATATTTTTGTGAATGAAGATGCTAAAATTGAGATGTCCTCCTAAAAAGATTTTCTTCATATTATCAGAAAATTTACGAGCGTTGATAGAATGTTCTAAAAGAGCTAACTACTCTAATAGCTCCGTCGATCATAATAAAAAAAATCAGTCATATGAACAAAATAGCAATAACACCTCCGCCTGCTAAAATAATTTTAACACGGTGCGATCGAATTTAGATTTGCGTTTCAATAGCAAAAGTGATTGTACCATTTTCTCTTCGCCCAGCAACCCAGCAACCGTTTATTTTGGTGTTTTCGTGCACGATGCAGATCCCGAACTATAAGCTAACTATAGTTTAATTAGTTTTGCATAGATTTTGCTAAGCATATAGTTTTTAATTGTAGTTTTGTTTGTAACTTTACCTAGGTTATTGAACAAACTGTTATTTACGGGGCAAAGTAAGAAAGGATCCGCGCAAACCGAATCTATTTTTGAAAGTAATAAATCTGCTTATAGTCGAGAAGAATGGCCTAATCATTTTGATTGTTAGTTTGCTTTTCGAAGTTGGGCTATTCAAAACAAATGGAATCTTATTACTGTTTCTTTGAACATCAAGCAATTAATACTTCGTTCTGCTGAAGAAATTAAAAAAAAAGGTTCTAAAAAGAGAAAAATCAGTAACAATGAAAAAAAGCAAAAGTAAAAACATGAATTTGCCAAACTTGACAAATATATTTCTTTTATACTTGTTAGCATACTGTGCGTAGAGTTACATTGTATGAAAATTTAGACAAATTCATTATCTGGTGCAAAACACTGCTTTTATATACGAGAAACTGATTAAGTGAAAATGAATAATGAAAAAAAACTTGAAATGTTTTCCATTGAAGTCATAAACTGATTACACTATTTTTAAAAAGAAGTCATAAACATTCGTGGTAGGCAGAAACCCAGCTTAACTTCCACAACAATTTCCACTACCGAGCGATACCTCAGTATTGCTACATAAACGCCAGATAACCAACATAATGAATATAAAATCTCTTTTAGATTAGTCTTGCACAGGAAAACAAACGGAAATCATTTGCCGAATTTTTTATTGCGACCAGTACACAGTATGGAATGAAATAGTAAATATTCATATCAGAAGAAGTAAAACTGCATATCTATTCAATATGACTCAAGCTTTTATATCCCGCCCAGTATATCGGTCATTCCCAAAAAGAGACGGTGGTTGATTATTTATATCGAACCGAGGAAGTATCCGAAGTGCATTAGAACTATGCCTTTGCTAGACCAGTTTCTTTTATCAGTTTGCTTATTTAGAAATTATACGAAACTCCAGTGGACCACTTTACTCGAAATGATGAAACGAATAAGTCAAAAAATAATCAAAGAAGAAAACACTTACGGTTTGAAAATCTCGGCTCACCAAAAGTCAGGGTTTGTCAATCGAGTGACTTCTTGACGAAGAATGTAGTACGAACTTTCTTTGTCAGTACTTAAGCCTTTCTATGAGGTCCAATATTATTGTGCATGAAGATGTTAAAATTGAAGGAACTTTCTAAAAGGATTTTTTTTCTTATTAGCAGAAAATTTACAACGATTAATAGAAAAGACCTAAAAGACCTAATTACTGATAGCTTTGTAAAAATACAAAATTTCAATCATATCATTTAACACAAAAAGTGCAGTAACATAAGAAATTTTATTAAGGAGGGTAAAATGCGTACACTGATAAAATAAATGCGCGGATTTAAAACTATTTTTTAACTGATTAGAAATTGTCTTTTTAGCTTTAGCAGATAACAGAAGAGAGGAGAATTCTAAAGTGACCACTCTTAATCATGTGCAAATTCTCATTTGGCTCGGCCGCCGAACAGAAAAGCCTTTTACAAAACATGTGCATTTTTTGTAGGCGCGCCTATAAGGCCGTTTACACGACAGAAAAATTTGGGTACGTCAAAAAATCGGCCCGGAATCAATCATTTTGGCTAAGCCCAAAAATACAGCATTAAGATAACTTGATGCGAGTGGATTTCTCGTAAAAGGTAAATTTTAACTAAATGATAAAGTTCCGGATAACTTAGCCCTTAAAGTTGGGCCGTTTTAAAGGTAGCGATAAAAGTTTTACTGTTGTAAGTAAAAATCGAAACTAGCGCCTTAAATGTAAGTCAAATTAGAAAAACAGAAGATAATGAGAAAAGGATGCCACTTGATGTTTATTCTTGTACGATAGTAGCACAAAAAGCTTGCTAAGGTAATACAGTACTCAGTAAATAAAAGACCTAGTGCCGGTCAAAAGCCAAAAGCAAATTTAAGTAAAAGAACAGATTTAGCTCCAAGTAATAGCAGTCCGCGACAAGTGGGCGGTCACGGTGTGAAAGTGAGCTGACAAATACAAAAGAGCTTAGTTAACGCCTTAATTAAATTGCAATATTTTTTTTTTTTTTACCAATTTGGGCGAATACTCAATGTCCCGCGTCCCTTGTGAACATTTCTTTACGATTTTAAGTGGGACGCTCTAATTTTTGGTGCACCTGAACGCCAATGTTTTCCTTTTAGTACTTACAACTCGTTAATTCGTTTTGCGCAAGTCTTAACAGGTTTTGTAGTGAAACGAGTCCAACGAAGTTATTAAGTTTTATTTTTTGATGATTTTTCAAAGATATTCACGAGGAAGGGACACGGGATTAATGCATGCATCGATTAGTGCATCCGATTAGTGCATGCATCGATCTGAAATAAATAGAGAAGAATGAATAAAGCTCTAACGAGTGGGAACGTTTCGAAGGTAGCGATAAAAATGTTACTGTTGTAAGTAACACTGAAAACTAGCGCCCAAATTTAAGTAAAATTAGCTAAACAGTAAAGAATCAGAAAAAAATGTCACTTATTTATTCTTGTATGATAGAAGCACAAGAAGCTAAGACTAATACAGTACTTAAGTAAAAGGCCTACTGATTTCAAAAGCCAAAAGCAAAATTAAGGACGTTCGCGCTAATTGTTTATGCGCATCCTTACTGCGCACGTAGTTCATGTCGCAACGTCACGCGCGCCACGTCATGCACGAGCGCGCAGCGCTGAAGAATTTTTCTTAGCACATAAAGGGCTGGTAGTCGTCGCGTGAACTTTGCTTACAATTAACTCTCTTAGATGGTCGGTGACCCCCACATTTTTTTGAACGGATCACTTTTGTTGACGTTTATCTACGTTAAGCGTAAAAATAAAAAAAATCTTTCGATTTAAAGTTCGATTTTTTTGGTCCCACGTTCGTTCGAATGCCTCTTTTTAAGCTTTTCGTTTTGCTGTACGACGGTTTCAAAAACCGCTTTCAGGGATAAGTATTACAAAAAGTTAGCAACACTAGAATTTTTTTATGCAGCAGACCCACTTCTACAAAATATGACTAAGATAATTTGCCTCTTTTTTCTCATCTTCAATATTTTAAACTTTAAATCCTGTAAACCATAATGAATTGCGTTCGCCAATTTTTCAGAATCAGGGTAGTTTTCCACACGCTTTATCTCTGAAACGAAGTCGGTGACCCCCACTTTTTTTTGCATTTCCGACACAAGTAACTTATTATCTGACTGCTGTAAAAATTTTAAAAAAATCTATCGACTAGAAAATTGTCGCGCGAACGTCCTTAAGTAAAAGAAAATATTTAGCTTCCAGTAATAGCTGTGGTACTTACAACTCGTTAATTCGTTTTGCGCAAGTCTTAATAGGTTTTGTAGTGAAACGAGTCCAACGAAGTTATTAAGTTTTATTTTTTGATGATTTTTCAAAGATATTCACGAGGAAGGGACACGGGATTAATGCATGCATCGATTAGTGCATGCATCGATTTGAAATAAATAGAGAAGAATGAATAAAGCTCTAACGAGTAAGAACGTTTCGAAGGTAGCGATAAAAATTTTTACTGTTGTAAGTAAAAATCGAAACTAGCGCCTTAAATGTAAGTCAAATTAGAAAAACAGAAGATAATCAGAAAAGGATGCCACTTGATGTTTATTCTTGTACGATAGTAGCACAAAAAGCTTGCTAAGGTAATACAGTACTCAGTAAATAAAAAGACCTAGTGCCGATCAAAAACCAAAAGGAAATTTAAGTAAAAGAACAGATTTAGCTCCAAGTAATAGCAGTCCGCGACAAGTGGGCGGTCACGGTGTGAAAGTGAGCTGACAAATACAAAAGAGCTTAGTTAACGCCTTAATTTAATCACAATATTTTCTTTTTTTACCAATTTGGGCGAATACTCAATGTCCCGCGTCCCTTGTGAACATTTCTTTACGATTTTAAGTGGGACGCTCTAATTTTTGGTGCACTTGAACGCCAATGTTTTCCTTTTAGTACTTACAACTCGTTAATTCGTTTTGCGCAGGTCTTAACAGGTTTTGTAGTGAAAGGAGTCCAACTTATTTTTTAATTTTTTTTTTTTAATATTTTTTCAAAAATATCACGAGGAAAGGGACACGGGATTAATGCATGCATCGATTAGTGCATCCGATTAGTGCATGCATCGATCTGAAATAAATAGAGAAGAATGAATAAAACTCTAACGAGTGGGAACGTTTCGAAGGTAGCGATAAAAATGTTACTGTTGTAAGTAACACTGAAAACTAGCGCCCAAATTTAAGTAAAATTAGCTAAACAGTAAAGAATCAGAAAAAAATGTCACTTATTTATTCTTGTATGATAGAAGCACAAGAAGCTAAACTAATACAGTACTTAAGTAAAAGGCCTACTGATTTTAAAAGCCAAAAGCAAAATTGAGGACGTTCGCGCTAATTGTTTATGCGCATCCTTACTGCGCACGTAGTTCATGTCGCAACGTCACGCCACATCATGCACGAGCGCGCAGCGCTGAAGAATTTTTCTTAGCACATAAAGGGCTGGTAGTCGTCGCGTGAAATTTGCTTGCAATTAACTCTCTTAGATGGTCGGTGACCCCCACATTTTTTTGAACGGATCACTTTTGTTGACGATTATCTACGTTTAAGCGTAAAAATAAAATAAAAAATCTATCGATTTAAAGTTCGATTTTTTTGGTCCCACGTTCGTTCGAATGCCTCTTTTTAAGCTTTTCGCTTTGCTGTACGACGGTTTCAAAAACCGCTTTCAGGGATAAGTATTACAAAAAGTTAGCAACACTAGAATTTTTTTACGCAGCAGACCCACTTCTACAAAATATGACTAAGATAATTTGCCTCTTTTTTTCTCATCTTCAATATTTTAAACTTTAAATCCTGTAAACCATCCAATTTTTCAGAATCAGGATAGTTTTCCACACGCTTTATCTCTGAAACTAAGTCGGTGACCCCCACTTTTTTTTTTGCATTTCCGACACAAGTAACTTATTATTTGACTGCTGTAAAAATTTTTAAAAAAATCTATCGACTAGAAAATTTTCGCGCGAACGTCCTTAAGTAAAAGAAAAGATTTAGCTCCAAGTAATAGCAGTCCGCGACAAGTGGGCGGTCACGGTGTGAAAGTGAGCTGACAAATACAAAAGAGCTTAGTTAACGCCTTAATTTAATCACAATATTTTCTTTTTTTACCAATTTGGGAGAATACTCAATGTCCCGCGTCCCTTGTAAACATTTCTTTACGATTTTAAGTGGGACGCTCTAATTTTTGGTGCACCTGAACGCCAATGTTTTCCTTTTAGTACTTACAACTCGTTAATTCGTTTTGCGCAAGTCTTAATAGGTTTTGTAGTGAAACGAGTCCAACGATAGTTATTAAGTTTTATTTTTTGATGATTTTTTAAAGATATTCACGAAGGAAGGGACACGGGATTAATGCATGCATCGATTAGTGCATCCGATTAGTGCATGCATCGATCTGAAATAAATAGAGAAGAATGAATAAAGCTCTAACGAGTGGGAACCTTTCGAAGGTAGCGATAAAAATTTTACTGTTGTAAGTAACACTGAAAACTAGCGCCCAAATTTAAGTAAAATTAGCTAAACAGTAAAGAATCAGAAAAAAATGTCACTTAGGGCCGAATCGCACAAGCGGACAAGTTTTAAATGTCATGACATTTTTGACAAAAACAAAATTGTCGCGACAAGTCAGAGACATCTTGAAGAGAACAAAAGGTGAAATTATTTGTACAATAGCTTTGCACGTGCTTCTGGCATCCCTGTACATTTCTCAGCTCGGCCGTCTTGGGCAAACATTTAATATGCAGTACCACGCGGTAAAAAAATTCTAAAAAATTTGCATTTAGAGCACGCGTGTTCTCATGCAGTGGAATAATGAGTCGTCTCAAGATAACTTTTTCTTTTCTCATTCTTACATTGGGCAAATACTTCGCTTATAAACATGCCTTTCCTATCGCGGAAAGATTTTGCGGCTGAATTATGATAGTGAGAGCCACATCACGGTGCATACTATCGCAAAAATTTTGGTGTGCGTGTTGTTATTAGGTCCAGTTTGGGCCAAACACAATAACCAATCAACAACGTATTGTTATCTGGCATTACGAGGGCATGGGAATGCGACTTGTCATGAAATGTCCTGCCTCGAGGCAGGACTTCGGCCCTTTGATGATTTGTCCGTTTTGACAAAATTTGCCCTTGTCCAACAAGTCGTACGCACTTGTTTTTGCAATTGTTTGACAAAATGTATCGCGCGTGCAACGCGGACCAATCATAAGACAGCTGCTTCTTTGTTTTCCTAAAATGTTGGACAAGTTGTAAGTCTCGAAAAACGTAATCGCACTTGTGTTCTGCAACAAGTGACTCATTAATGATGAAATCTACCATTTGTTACAAAATTTGTCCGCTAGTGCGATTCGGCCCTTATTTATTCTTGTATGAAAGAAGCACAAGAAGCTAAACTAATACAGTACTTAAGTAAAAGGCCTACTGATTTCAAAAGCCAAAAGCAAAATTAAGGACGTTCGCGCTAATTGTTTATGCGCATCCTTACTGCGCACGTAGTTCATGTCGCAACGTCACGCGCGCCACGTCATGCACGAGCGCGCAGCGCTGAGGAATTTTTCTTAGCACATAAAGGGCTGGTAGTCGTCGCGTGAACTTTGCTTACAATTAACTCTCTTAGATGGTCGGTGACCCCCACATTTTTTTAAACGGATCACTTTTGTTGACGTTTATCTACGTTAAGCGTAAAAATAAAAAAAAATTTTTCGATTTAAAGTTCGATTTTTTTGGTCCCACGTTCGTTCGAATGCCTCTTTTTAAGCTTTTCGTTTTGCTGTACGACGGTTTCAAAAACCGCTTTCAGGGATAAGTATTACAAAAAGTTAGCAACACTAGAATTTTTTTATGCAGCAGACCCACTTCTACAAAATATGACTAAGATAATTTGCCTCTTTTTTCTCATCTTCAATATTTTAAACTTTAAATCCTGTAAACCATCCAATTTTTCAGAATCAGGGTAGTTTTCCACACGCTTTATCTCTGAAACGAAGTCGGTGACCCCCACTTTTTTTTTGCATTTCCGACACAAGTAACTTATTATCTGACTGCTGTAAAAATTTAAAGAAAATCTATCGACTAGAAAATTGTCGCGCGAACGTCCTTAAGTAAAAGAACAGATTTAGCTCCAAGTAATAGCAGTCCGCGACAAGTGGGCGGTCACGGTGTGAAAGTGAGCTGACAAATACAAAAGAGCTTAGTTAACGCCTTAATTTAATCACAATATTTTCTTTTTTTACCAATTTGGGCGAATACTCAATGTCCCGCGTCCCTTGTGAACATTTCTTTACGATTTTAAGTGGGACGCTCTGATTTTTAGTGCACCTGAACGCCAATGTTTTCCTTTTAGTACTTACAACTCGTTAATTCGTTTTGCGCAGGTCTTAACAGGTTTTGTAGTGAAACGAGTCCAACATTGTTATTAAGTTTTATTTTTTGATGATTTTTCATAATTTTTCATTTTTCACGAGGAAGGGACACGGGATTAATGCATGCATCGATTAGTGCATCCGATTAGTGCATGCATCGATCTGAAATAAATAGAGAAGAATGAATAAAGCTCTAACGAGTGGGAACGTTTCGAAGGTAGCGATAAAAATGTTACTGTTGTAAGTAACACTGAAAACTAGCGCCCAAATTTAAGTAAAATTCAGCTAAACAGTAAAGAATCAGAAAAAAGATGTCACTTATTTATTCTTGTATGATAGAAGCACAAGAAGCTAAACTAATACAGTACTTAAGTAAAAGGCCTACTGATTTCAAAAGCCAAAAGCAAAATTGAGGACGTTCGCGCTAATTGTTTATGCTCATCCTTACTGCGCACGTAGTTCATGTCGCAACGTCACGCGCGCCACATCATGCACGAGCGCGCAGCGCTGAAGAATTTTTCTTAGCACATAAAGGGCTGGTAGTCGTCGCGTGAACTTTGCTTGCAATTAACTCTCTTAGATGGTCGGTGACCTCCACATTTTTTTGAACGGATCACTTTTGTTGACGATTATCTACGTTTAAGCGTAAAAGTAAAAAAAATCTATCGATTAAAAGTTCGATTTTTTTGGTCCCACGTTCGTTCGAATGCCTCTTTTTAAGCTTTTCGTTTTGCTGTACGACGGTTTCAAATACCGCTTTCAGGGATAAGTATTACAAAAAGTTAGCAACACTAGAATTTTTTTTACGCAGCAGACCCACTTCTACAAAATATGACTAAGATAATTTGCCTGTTTTTTCTCATCTTCAATATTTTAAACTTTAAATCCTGTAAACCATAATGAATTGCGTTCGCCAATTTTTCAGAATCAGGGTAGTTTTCCACACGCTTTATCTCTGAAACGAAGTCGGTGACCCCCACTTTTTTTGCATTTCCGACACAAGTTACTTATAATCTGACTGCTGTAAAAATTTTAAAAAAATCTATCGACTAGAAAATTTTCGCGCGAACGTCGTTAAGTAAAAGAAATATTTCTTCGTTTTTTTTTTTTTTTTTTTTTTTTTTTTTTTTTTAGATTTAGCTCCAAGTAATAGCAGTCCGCGACGCGTGGGCGGTCACGGTGTGAAAGTGAGCTAACAAATACAATAAGGCTTAATTAACGCCTTAATTTAATCACAATATTTTCTTTTTTTACCAATTTGGGCGAATACTCAATGTCCCGCGTCCCTTGTGAACATTTCTTTACGATTTTAAGTGGGACGCTCTAATTTTTGGTTCACCTGAACGCCAATGTTTTCCTTTTAGTACTTACAACTCGTTAATTCGTTTTGCGCAGGTCTTAACAGGTTTTGTAGTGAAACGAGTCCAACGAAGTTATTAAGTTTTATTTTTTGATGATTTTTCAAAGCTATTCACGAATGAAGGGACACGGGATTAATGCATGCATCGATTAGTGCATCCGATTAGTGCATGCATCGATCTGAAATAAATAGAGAAGAATGAATAAAGCTCTAACGAGTGGGAACCTTTCGAAGGTAGCGATAAAAATGTTACCGTTGTAAGTAACACTGAAAACTAGCGCCCAAATTTAAGTAAAATTAGCTAAACAGTTAAGAATCAGAAAAAAGATGTCACTTATTTATTCTTGTATGATAGAAGCACAAGAAGCTAAGCTAATACAGTACTTAAGTAAAAGGCCTACTGATAATAGCAGTCCGCGACAAGTGGGCGGTCACGGTGTGAAAGTGAGCTGACAAATACAAAAGAGCTTAGTTAACGCCTTAATTAAATTAAAATATTCTTTTACCAACTTATTAGGCCAATACTTAATGTCCCGAGTCCCTTGTGAACACTTCTTTATGATTTTATGTGGGACGCTCTAATTTTAGATGCACCTGAACGCCAATGTTTTCCTCTTAGCACTTTTTTGCGCAATGCCTCATGTGACAGGTTTGTAGTGAAACGAGTTCAACGAAGTTATTAAGTTTTCTTTTTTAATGGTTTTAAAGATATTCACGAGGAAGGGACACAGGAAAAGAGCATGCACTACCAGTTTTGTCGGGAAACAGTCAAATGAAAATGGGGGCCGGGGCCCGTTTTGATTTGACTGTTTCTCTTCAAAAGTAGTCAGGTTCGGCCATTTTTTTGACGGGTCCGTACCCCACGTACGCGATGGCCTTAAGGTAACTGCGATGAACTCTGGATCAACCAGTCCCCATAGTCGGCGTCGTCGTTTTGTGGGTCGCCGGTCACATCGCTCCATGGTTCGATCGCTCCCAATCAAAGTTAGATCGCTCCGTCAAAAAAAGTTAGATCGCTCCCAACAGAAGTTAGATCGCTCCATAATAAGAATTATGACATTAAAGATCAACGAAATTCAATTTAACAGTGTTGACTGGTTGAATACTTAAGCTTACAACAATGCCATTGACTGGCAGTGCACCATCAGAAGAAAGGTGTGTAACGATAGGTTTTAGGGCTGTAGAGCGTTTTCCTGGCTTGGATTGGAAATACAGTAAATATCGTGAAAAACAAAATTACTTAAAAACTTTTGCGTCTTGTTTTGTGTCTTGTACCCGGGGGGGGGGGGGGTACTCAAAAAAGTTTTAGTACGGGGAGGCTCCACCCCAAGCTCTTACCCCGTTACCCTTTTATATACCATTTTCACAGAAATTGTATATAGTATACCTTTTACTGAAAAAAAGGTACCCCTGTTCATATACCTAAAAGAGCTATTGGCATGAAACTTAGTTTATCAGGACGTTTTCTTGTCATTTTAATGTTGCGCATTATAAATTAAAATAATACAGCCATAAAAGTGCGTCTGTTCGAAATATTTTAATTCAAGGCCCTATTAAAAAACCTAAATGACGGATTTACATACCTTTTCCATATACCTAAACTTCTGAAATCCCTACCCTATTGTATACCTGAAACCAATTTGAACAAAGGTCACCCTTTGTAGATGTTTTTTTTTTTTTTTTTTTTTTTTTTTTTTTCGGGGCGGAGCCTCCCGTATAGGCCATTATATCGTGAAAGTGAAATTACTCCCCCCCCCCTGTTTTGGGTCTTGTATTAATGAGAGCTACAGTTGAATCCCGATAACTCGAACCTTCAAGGGAAATCAAAAACGGTTCGAATTATCGGGAGTTCGAGTTAGCGAGGGTAAAATTAGTAAGAAAATAACCTGCAGGGGAATCGCAAAAGGTTCGAGTTATTGAGGGTTCGAGTTATTGAGGGTTCGAGTTATCGGGATTCATTTGTATTGTGGAGTACCCTCATGTGGTACTGTTTATTATGCTGTTCAGAGCCTGTACATCGATGAAACCTCAATGTGTGACCATTCAAATGATAGCATTGAGTATTTTTTATGTGATGTTTATTAAATACAGTGTACAAGGTGGTTCTAACTTTTTAAAGTCTGCATATGATACAGTAGTGTGTGACCATTTAAATAGCAGTGTTTTTATGTGGTACTGCTTACACTGTTCACAGCCGTCTTTTTTCTCGTTTTTGCCTTTGATCGTTAAACGAGACATCCTCGGAGACCCAGGAAAAGTCTATACGTTTATTATGCTGTACAAAGGTTCTAACTTTTAAGTCTGTGGATGAAACCCTAGTGTGTGACCATTCAAATGAAAGCTATTGAGCAGTAGTTTCATGTCGTACCCTGAGTGTGTGACTAAATGATTGTTTAAGTCAAGGAAGTACGCACAGCAAACACATGTCTGTATGATAGATAAACCCTATATCAAGATCTTGATATTATTTGTCCTTGATGCCTGACGTACATTTCTTATAATGTTAATTCTGAGAATTCAGGTGTTTCTTGTGTTTCCAGGACTTTCCAGTCCTGGAAAGTGCCAGATTATAATTCCAGGACTTGCCAGGTTTTCCAGGACCTGTATGAACCCTGTTACTTGCTTAGATGTTTTTTTTTTGTGCAAAATGCCAGTGTGAAATCCATGGATGGGACTTTAAGAAGAAAAAGGCTATAAAGTCACTAGGCTAAGGAATTACTTGTCCATTGTTTTGAGATCAGAGGTGCTGTCATTCAAACCATACAAGCACTTTCGTACCATTTCTTCATGATTGTAACTGACATCCACATAATCACTATTGGATTTCATAGAACACATCCAGGACTTGACTTTTGGCCAAGGTGTCAGATCTAAGCACACCAATTCTAGCAGAGATAACACAATGGCAGTCCAGCTGTCTGCAAGTGTGGGAACAGCACAGCAAAGGAACTTGCGGTTGGAGAGATAGTGCTTTTCTAGCGTGTCCAAGTGAAAGAACACCTCTGTCTTGCCAAACTCTACTAAAGTTGTGTTTCCTTCTTTGGCTAAGGCATGTTCTGGTCGGTTTAAACTTGGGTAAACATAATTATTTCCAACATCCCTGGATATTAACAAAATATTTTAGTTGTACTGAATATGTACTTTTAAGCACCTACCTAGAGTCGGGGGAGGCGTGGTGGCCTAATGGTTAGCGTGCTTGACTCCGAGCCTTGGCCGGGGCACTGAATTGTGTTATTGGGCAAGACAATTTGCTCTTATAGTGCCTCTCTTCACCCAGGTGTATAAATGGGTACCAGCGAATTTACTGCTGGGGGGGTAACCCTGCAATGGACTGGCATCCCATCCAGGGGGAGAAGCAATACTTCAAGTTACTTAATGCTAAAGGAAACCGGGATAAGCTCCGACTGTATGAGCCTCATGGCTCAAACACAGACTTAACCTTTACCTAGTGTCGGGGTCAGTACCTCCCAGCACTTGTTAGGTATCAGGGGCGGATCCAGGATTTCAAAAGGGGGGGGGGGGGTGGATGGCAGACCACTAGGGCCTAACCCTAACCCTAACCCTAAGTGGCGGCAGACGGCGAGACGTGGCGTAACAACAACTTGACATGAGCGAGAGCTAATTTTTCTTTCTTTCTTTATTTTCTGTTTCAAATAAAGTGACATTTCAAATTTTTTTTTTACTGAAAAATGGGGGGGTGGATATCCACCCTATCCACCCCCCTGTATCCGCCCCTGGGTATATACCTGATATTAAGTATTCAATGCAGGAAGGTGCATGGGAGCTAGAACTTTTGTGTCAGCCATGCAAAACTCTGAAGCAGTTTGCCAAGGGAACTTAGTCACATCCAATCTTTGTCAATTTTTAAACATACTGTAGCTACAGTTCACCCCATTAAGTGGCCACCCAAAGCGGCCAACCCCATAGGGCAGTACAAGTCCCGATGTGAACTGCCCCAGGGCACCAGGGGCGGCCCGCCCGATGAGCGTCCTGCCCGGGAGACACCACAGCCAGACCGTGACGGCGATCACACGGATGTCGTCCCTGTGACCGTATCTCACCTGGATGACCAAGACAATGCACGACAAGCCCCAAGCGGCCAACCCAAAGCGGCCAGGCCTCCCGAGGGTGGCCGCAATAGGGGTCAACGTATTACTAATTACTGCAGTTATTACAATTTATAACTGCACAGTCACACTACAATGTCTTAATGTTTGAATTTGTGCTCATCCACAAATTATTTGACCAACCCATGCTGGGATGAGTTTGATCATTAAGCCATTTCACCATAAGTAAGATTATTTACCAGAGCAGTACATGTTATACCTGAGAAGTGTGGTTGCAGCCCAGTTAATAACAGACTCTATCAGCGGTCTTTCATTACTGTTTCCAAAGCCAGCATGGTTGGTGAATTTCTCTGCCAAATAAAATATTATAGCTTGGCTGCAACAAAGGGAGTAGGTGCACTGTAAGTCAGTCATATTTGTTAACTTTGACTTATTATTAACAAGATGCAAGATAGGTGTAATGCATGCTCCAATTAGCTGAAAAACGGATCACAAAAGGTCTAACAGACTAGATCTTCCATTTCTCTATAACTGATTAAAGTTAGAGACAGTGTGGCCAAGTGGTTAGAGTGCTGGACTTGATTTCCTCATCTTGGTGAGGGGGACATAGGGGTTTGCGGTGTTGCTAACTTTTTTTATGCGGTGTTGCGGTGAATAAAATCCCATCTTGCAGTGTTGCGGTGATCTCAAACTCTGCGGTGTGCGATGTTTGTGTTTTAAAATCTACGGTGTTCGGTAAAACGAAATTATTGGCGGTGTTACGGTTTATTGTCTGACACTTGCAGAACTAAATTTAGCTTTGCTAACTTCGTTAATCTGTTCTTTATATACTAGCATTTACGACATTTACCATATAAAATAAGTCAGATATCGTCTAGTTGATCATTAATATGCCTTAGCTGCCAATAGCAAGCTGTTTTCATTAATAAGTTACTTGATTATATTGCGATGACGGTGTTTGGTCAAATTTTCTTGGCGGTGATGCGGTGTTTGTGTCTTATTTTTGCGGTGTTTATAGTGTGCCCCCATGTCCCCCTCCGTGGTGGTGGGTGCAAGTCTCATTCTGGCCACTAGCTGGTGTTATTCTCGGTTAAGTCCCGAGTTCAACTCCTCTGCTACATTTGTAAATAGCCAGCTGATCTGCCTCTTGCCAGCTGGGAGTCTTAACCGTGTTAAGTTCATTTACAATATTTGTTTCAGTGTTTGTCAACACTGGCCCTGAAAAGCCCTGTTGGAGGAGTAAGATATTTATTCATTTTAACTAAAAAGGCTTGCAAGGACTGAGAGGAACTAGTAATCACTGAAAAGTACATACATTACAATTCAAAGCTCTCCTTGCAAACACTCTCGCAAGTGACCAGTTCTAGTAAAACCACCATACCTTCCATAAATACTGAGGTCTCCGTCTTGTAACAATGGCACTGATCCAAGAGGGCTTATGTTTTCAAAATCTGAAGGCTTCTCATCCACATCAACCATTGTACATTCAATTTTATTCTAGAGGAGTAGAATAATCCATTTCAAAAAATGTTCTCAATGTTCTCAAACCCTGACCCTATTTAAGGATAAAGAAACCGAAAAATGACACCCTATTTAAGGGGAGGAGAAGCGTTTCGTGACGACCCGACTAACTGTGCACGGCAAACACAAATCTTAATAAAAAACACTTTACTAATACTTGAATAGAAAGTTCAGTTTTAAAATACCTTTTTTTTTCTTTAGATGAGCATTTATTTTAGCTGATAGAATTTAGGTACCCTATCTAAGAATCACAGTGGGAACACATTGCCAAAAGGAGCAAAAATGATACCCTATTTAAAGAACAAGAACCTCAAAAACCATACGCTATCCCACGCACATACCTATATACCCCACATATGGAAGTATCCCCCCTCGGAAAATAAGAAGGGCTGCCGGAAAATCTGGATTAAATTCCTAAACAGGAACAATCTGTGCATGGCTCAGGCTTTTGTTGTCCCCAAAAAGATACCAGTTTTCATGCTTGACCAGTCTAGACTGCCAACACAGTATGACAGTGTTTTTATTTCTTCAAATACATTACCTTAAATGTCAACCTTAAAACAATTGGAGTTCATTCCTGAATACTCTAGTCCAAAATCCATAACCTACACTCCTAAGTGAGACAACAAGCTTTTCCATCCCTTTCACGTTGGATTCCCCTTCCTGGGAACTTGCAGAACTTTCTTTCCCTTTCCCTCTTGGACAGGTATCTAATATTCTCTCTTTTTATATAATTTAGCCTCTTGATAGGGTGACCAGGGTTTGAGTTTAATTTGGCTGGGGTCACTGTGTTTAATTCGCAGGGCCAATTTAGACAGTACAAATTTTTCACATGTGACAACCTTATGCCAAGTCTATGACACAAATCAAGCCTACAGCTTCTTGTGATTGTTGCGTATCACACAAAACATGTTGTAGAATTTTAAAACATGGTACCAGTAAATAAATGTAAGGTGATGCAGAGATGCTAATCTAAAAAAAACAAAATCAGGGAGACTACCAATTTTGTGTCAAGATACTTCTCTAGACCCCCAAAACAAGGTAAAAAGTAGAGCTCCACCAAGTCATCCATAAAAATTCGTCAAATATTTTAAAATTTTCTCCAATAATCAGTTAAAATAAGTGCAAAAACATTTTAAACGCTTTCCTTTGTATTTGGGAGATTTGGTAAACCCTATGTTAGCCGAGGAGATTCAGTCTGTATCCGCTAAACAACAAAAGTTGTACGAGATTTTTGCAAGACTCAACAGCACAAGCTATGAATGTTACACGCGACAAAGTTGTAGCATCAAAATAAGTAGATTAACATACTTTAACAGTGCCTTTCTTCAGTCAGGATTACAAGTGGGCACTTGCTGGCTTGTTAGGAGGGGGGCAGTGTGGGGGGGGGGGAGGGGAGGGGTGACATATGATGTACCAGGATCCATCTTACAAAAGTAGCACCAAATGTAAGAGGTTTTTGGTCTCATGTAATTTTTGTCTTGATAATAGAAATCATACATTCTTTGTACTTGTCAAAAACTACCGATTGTGGAGGGACTTACCCTGTCCCCCTCTTAACAAGCCAGCAAAAATTATCGACAAATGCAGTTCCCATGGCAATTGATAATAAATACAAAAATGTATTGAGCTTTAAATGTAAAAGGAGTTTTAAATTTGAAAGCGGCACCTCTTCCAAATAAAGATATAAATTGGAAAAATATGACAGTGGCAAACGAACTATGAATTTAAGGTTATCAAGATGGATATTGTTTGGTTTGTTCTCGGCAGCGATTATATTATTTATACATTTTAGTAAAATCGTGTAGTAAACGGTTGAGGTCCATCTCTGTGAATGTTTGAGACTCACACAGAGCATGAAGACGAGTCATTTATCCAAATAAATTAATTTTCAATACAAACCTGTTTTAAGTAAAACCATACAACGCGAGAAGATACACAGTTTCGTTTCATAAACAACGTTGGTCCAGGCGCCATTTTGGAAATGACTTCTTCCTCGATCCCAGATCGACAGCAACCTTGCAAGTGCGGGGAGAATGAGACGAGAAGAGATTGGTTATCGAAAATTTAATTGTGAACTAAGTTTTGAGGTAGTATCCTGGTTAGTACGAACCGTCGGAAAATTCTTTATCATTTGTTCATTTCTCCCGTTTCTCCAGTCTCTCACTGATAACAATATTAATTGGGGGGTTGGGGGGGGGGGGGGGGCAATCTTTACTCTGTTTACTCTTCACTACAGATCCAAAGCAGTTGCTATGGGATTGCCGAAGCCGTTACGATGAATAGAAGGCGCCATCTCTTTCGGTCGGTTTGCTGATGTTTGAGGAACACTTATCATTTTTCAACGTTCATTCCAACGGGTTTCTTCCAGCAATTAGTAGAAACTCAGCCGTGTTCTATTGAAAATCCGCGAATCTGATTGGTTCTCCTGACTGTTTTCTATTTTAACAATAGAGTGTTTCTGTCGAGGAACTATCGGCTGATAGGAGAAAATTTAGTGGTGAACTATAATCGCTGATAGAAAACGATCGCGCGCTCGTTGCTCATTTAAATTATAAGTACATAAAATTGTAGCTAGGTTTTTGGACTGCAGTCCTTTATTAAGAGTTTCTACTAAAACAATAAGACTACTCGTCCTCGTTTTCTATGAGCGATAGTCAACTCGGCTACGCCTCGTTGACTATTCGCTCTTAGCATAACCACACTGACCTACTATTGGTAATCGCGCAATCTGATTGGCTACACAGGTGCCTACTACACTGCCGTAGCAAGGGGAGGGGCCGGGGGGGGGGGGCCGTGCCCCCCCCCAGTTTTTTTTTCCCGAAAAGTAAAAACAGACCTGTATAAAATGTTGAAAATAAAATTTGATCTCCCGAGAGGTTTGAAACAATAGCATTTGTAGGTTTTTGGACTGCAGTCCTTTATTAAGAATTTCTACTAAAACAATAAGACTACTCGTCCTCGTTTTCTATGAGCGATAGTCAACTCGGCTGCGCCTCGTTGACTATTCGCTCTTAGCATAACCACACTGACCTACTATTGGTAATCGCGCAATCTGATTGGCTACACAGGTGCCTACTACACTGCCGTAGCAAGGGGAGGGGGGGGGGGGGGGGGGGGGGGGGCCCGTGCCTCCCCAGTTTTTTTTTCCCGAAAAGTAAAAACAGACCTGTATAAAATGTTGAAAATAAAATTTGATCTCCCGAGAGGTTTGAAACAATAGCATTTGTACTTCTTTTCATTTTTTAACGCACGTAGGGTGATGCACAACAATATTTAACAGCCAAAAACTAAAACGAACCAGAAATCGTGACAACAATGTGAAAAAATGTCTCAAATGTCTCAAAAATGTCTCTAAAATGTCAAAATGCCTCAAAATGTCTCAAAATCGCGATATGCGTAAATCACAAATAGCTCTCGGAGAATGCTGGAAATAGCATTTCCAAGCCTCTAGATTTCAAAATTTTCTGGGGGGGGCATGCCCCCAGACCCCCCTAGCGACTCGCGCCTCCGGCCCTCGCGTGCCCCCCCACTTATTTTACCCTTGCTACGGCACTGTACTATCGATCCGTAGAAGGCTCTCGGAGCGCGCGCGTAGTCTTCGCTGAATTTTATCAATCAAAACCTTCAATAAATCAATTCTAGCGATATTCTGAGTTTAATAGATCGGACACTGGGTTATGCTAACACAATTAGACGGCTCGCTCTCGGTTTCTACCGGCTTTTGATAGTTGCCTCGGGGCTTCGCCCCTCGCCAACTATCAGCCGGTAGAAACCTCGAGCTTGCCGTCTAATTGTTAAATAGAAAACTCGGGCTCGTAGTCTAATTGTTAAATAGTACTGAAACGTCTATGGAGACCCAAGAACCCAAGCTAACCCAAAGAACATCACAAACCTCATGAATCCATGCAGAAACAAACCCAGAAACGTCAAGAACCCAAGAACAGAAACAAAAAAACAAACAAACAAACAATAACTCAGAAACTTTTCTTTTTCCACTGACATACCTGAATGACGTCACGGGTGACTTGGAGAATGCACCTGCATGCCGCCCAGAAACTTCATGAGCTTTATGTCCCCTATGGTAAAACAAAGTCCCTGCCCAAAAAGTACAACAGAAACTGTACACGTGATTGACAAACAGCCCCTGACCCGTCATGTTTAGCATGCCCTTATTTGGGCCGCCACGCACCCTTCTCTTCACTAAGCGTTGTGTGACGAACCAAATAGCAGCTGCAAAGAAAACTATTTTTTACTTGTTTGGTGACTATTACTGACTATTGTTCAGTCGCTCGCAGTGTGTGGCGTTTAGAGAATTATGTTCTTCTGTTTCGAAGTATAAAACTCGTAGTACCCCCTTTTTCAGTTTAATAGGCAAGCAATACGTATTAGATAAATTAGTATGGTATGATTTAAATTGTTAAGTTGTGTTATTCTGGAATCTTCTGGAGATTTGGCCTCGGAGGGTGGGGGCACGAGGTACTTTCCTCTTGTCAGCCGTAACAAGAGTTGATAATTCAACGGCAACAAAAACAACCCAACTTCGCTGAGAAAACTGCAATCAGGTCATTCAGTATAGCACTGATATAAAGAAACCCCTATCAACCTTTTCAGCAAATATCTCATTCATTATCAGCGGTAAATACTTCTGTTATTGTCAGGATGCATTGTGTGCACGCAATTTTGTTTTCGTCCACTGCAGGTAAAGGCTGCTGGTGACAGATGTGCTTGGAAGTGTTTTTTGTTAAGTGACGTCATGACGTTATTGCATGAGGAAAAACAACGCAACGGAAAGTTAGGACAATTAAAAAGCGTTCGAACAAGCCAATGTCTCATTCAAAACCAGTTTTAATTTTTGCTGTACATGTACATTGTTAACAGCTGAAGTTATTTACGTGAGAACGCCCACAGTTCTTTAACAGCGATGATTTAACTCTTAACGAACTTCTATTGTGTTAAACAGAGTAAAAATTTAACAACCCATGGTGTGGGTAAATCTTTAATGATTTCAAACTAAGTTTGACAAAGAAACTTACTGTTACTGTTCTATTAATAAGATTGTAGGCTTCAGGTTGTTTGCGGCAGAATCAAAAGAATCAGTTCTTGAGCGAAACAATTTACAATACGAACGTGAGTGAACAGCTTTCAATCTGAATCTGGCTACAAATGACCCACATTATTTTCTTTTGAAAAGTACATATAACCAGTCACCGACTTGGATGATACAGCTACAGAGGTATGTGAGAAGCGCAAATTAGCGCAGGATTTAACTAAAGTACGTACTTAACTTCCCACAGGCTTGGACTTCTCACGAAACAGGTAATATATTTTCCACATTATTTAAAGATTCAGTCGTTTGAAAAATGCAAAACAAATGAGAATCAAACTGAATTATTGAGGCCCTGTTAGGGGTTTTTGGGATAAGGGATAACAGAAAAAATAATTTTAGGGATAAGGGATAACGGGAAAAATAGTCTACGGATAAGGGATAACAGGATTAGTTTAAGGGATAAATGAAAACGAGCTCTGTGACGTCCGGGCTCTGTTTTTATCGCACTCGACTTGTGCTTTATACACTTTTCCTGCTTTTTTCACACCCTTGATCGGTTATTGGTCGTAAATAGTCAGTTCAAGCAAAACTTTGCACCAAGAGCACCGCTTTTGTTCCGGATGGCCTGGGGTGAGTGACCACATGTAGTGTGTCTGTTCCCAGGTGCGCTTTTTATTCTCACCATCATGTCATCATGAAGTTACAGCATGCATTTACAAACAGGGTGATGAATGGCTTTCTCAAACACCAACCCGCCTCGAATTCCAATTCCAATTCTCAGGCTTATATTACAGGAAAACTCATTCCAGTTTTTTGGTAAAAATTACCTACAAACACACGGAACTTCCATGGGCACTAAAATAGCGGTCGCTTTTGCCAATATATTTATGGGCTGAGTTGAAACAGGAAACAGACATTCTTTGAGCCAAAGCGCAATCGCACCTCTCGCTTGGAAACGATATATCGATGACATTTGCTCCCTCTAGGACACCAACAGAGAGGTCTTAACTCAGTTCATTGAACAAGCAAATAATTATCATAGCATCCGACAATCAAGTTAACGGCTGAAATTTCCGATACAGAAACTACTTTCCTGGACACCAGCGCTTACAAAGGCAAAAAGATTCATATACGAATCAGTGCTTGACATACGCACCCATAACAAGCCCACTGAAACATTTCAGTAAACTTATTACTCCTTGTGTCACCCACCAGGAGTAAAGGAAGGTTTCATCAAAGGAGAGGCCTTAAGAGTGCTTAGAACAAATTCCTCTATTAAAAACAAAATTTGAGGAAAAAATCAAGCACTTCCAGTCACATCTTATCGAGAGAGGTTACCCAGAGAGCCTACTCCAAAGAACTCTCGCCGGGAGTTAATTTTGAAAGCAGAAAGCAACCAAACTTGTAGCAAATACTAATGAAAAACTGGCATTTAATATAACAACAACCATTGCTCAAGAAAATATTCAAAGGATGGCTAATACCGTTGCGCAAGCCGTGAGTAGTGCAGGCCTGTCAAGTTATTTTTATCACAGTTATAATAGTTAAAGGTAAACATAAAGAAGATATTTTTTGCATCTAATGAGACATTTATGCAATATTTCACTTTTCTGTACAGTGAAAACTCCACCATAGATACTTTTAGGGATAACACTGTTGATACTTTTAGGGATAAGGGATAACTGTGCTCCGAATTAAAGGGATAAGGGATAACTGAAACCCCCCTAACAGGGCCTCATTATTGCACTTTCGTTTTTGTATAACATGGTCCAAAGCCGTTAAGTGTATTTCTAGAATTTCCTCTTAAAAAGTGAATTGAGGTGCATTCTAGGGAACTGCCTGAAAGAGACTGCTATCTTCGTATGCGAAAAAAGCGTCGTTATTCAGTTATTTTGACTATTATCGGCAACCTTTTCAGTTTTAAACAATAATAATGTTTTTTATTTAATAACTCTTGAAAGTCTTTTTCATATTTTCAGCTGCCAGTTTACTTGTGTTTGAATAATACTTACTTAAAAGTTTTTACGTAAGAATGGTCAAAATTATTATAGTAAAGTGTTCACAGTGTATGAATATCAGTGTAGTCTCCAAATTTAAATAATAATTTCTGGCCTTCACAAGAAACGCCTGGCCTCAAAATATCATGATAAAGAAAAGAAATTAAGATGGAATCCATCAGGAAATCGAGCAATACTAATTTTAGTTGGATAAACATTGAGTAAAACATTTTGAAAGCTAGAGATGTAATTAATTATCCGTGATAACAACAAAAACAATTTCTTATCAGAGCCTGGGAAAATGAATTTTAAAGTTTACAAGAACCATGTAAACTATAGGTAAAATCTCAGTGCAGCTATTTTGTAAAATCGTCTTTTAAGCCATTCAGTGGGATTCATTTTAACTTCGAAATTTGTTTTCGATGTTTGGTGTTGTTAGAAATGATTTCTTTTGATAAGATATTTGAAACAGTAGCACAGAAGTTTGCAATAAGATGTAAATAATTTTGCTACAATTCTTTTTCAAATGAATACTCGAAGTCCTGGTTCTTTCTTAAATATTATCTGCTTTCTCGTTTGCTTTTTGCTGCAGGCACTGCACTAACTTTTTACTATATTCTTTGGCAAATGCCAGTGACAAACTTGTTTCCGAGCAACTCAAGTTTTTAGGCAACAGGTAAATAAACAACAACAACAATAACAAAAACAACAACAGCTACTGAGTACGTTTTTTAACAGGCTCGTCAAATTAAGTTTGGTCGGTAAAATCGTTCCTCAGGCATCTTTCTTTTTCTTAAGTTTGCAGACTCAAAATACTGTGAATTATGACCAAATCGTATTCTATTCCACGGGAAATATTTCAGAAACAGGTTTATGATACAAGCATTATTTCTGCTGGGCAATTTGGGAATTTAAGTTGAAAGTCCGCTATTGTCGGTCGCTTCGACTTTAATACCGCTAATTTAGGGTGCAGTCAAGCAGAATGTTTAGCCACTGGATATCTTTTCTTATCGTTGCGAAAAAAATGAAACACAATTTAAGCCCATTTAACGTACTTTGCTGCGAAATAAAAAAAGTCATATTGTATAATAAAATTTTTGCAGGGGTATTCAAGTTATCCAAGACCAAAGACTCGCTTCAGCAATGGACCTACAATCTTCTCTATTTCACATTGCGTCATTCCTCGTGCAGCTTGTTGCCATGACAACAGGATCGAAATTTTACTGTCAAGGAACCTGCTACAAGGGTAGGTTCCTTCCCGAGCAGCATGCGAGCAAAGACCATGCTCTTCTGGGGCATTCATACCGAAATATCAGCGGCAAGACGGACCAGGAATGTTTTAGTGCCTGTATCAATGACTGCCGATGTGTTTCGTTTCAAACACAAGATTCCAGGTGTGAATTGTTAGAGGAGGACAGAGAGACAGCTGGACAGGATTTTCAGGAGTTGCCAGGATACAATTACTACGACATCATTCAGGAATTTGGGCAGCAGGTACGTAATTCTTCAAAACTCAAAAGTGGTACAATATATCGATGTGGTGCCGTTTGCAGGTGGATGCTTGCTGCCGTTTGAATTTCAGATTTTGAAATTTAACCGAATCAGAAAGACAATGCAAAATTTAGTTTAAGTGTCAAGTTGAAAAGGAAACCGTTCAAAGTCTCTTTTAAATCATAATATCAAGAAGTGGCAACTGCCCCTAACAAACCATACAACCAAAAATGATGATGATGATGATGATGACGATGACGACGACGATGATGATGATGATGATGATAATGATGGGACTAGTGAAAAACACCAGCAACAGCAACAACATCAAAAAACAGAAGAAATAGAATTTTTTCGGGATCCATAACCACTGTCCCTTTTCATTTTTTAAGGACCTCTAGCATAAGCAAACCTTAAAACACGCGGTGTTTTTAACCATAGCTCGCTGCTTCAATGTTGCCTTCTGCTACAGTTTTCGATGAAAATGGCCTCTTTCAAATATCGACAGTTTGTGCGCTAAAATCGAGAGCGATCATTCACGGAGGCTTTAGCTATGGGCGCACAGGTAGTTATCTGTATATAGCAAGTACTTTTCCAGTAACACAATACTTGCTTATCCTTATGGTAGAAAAAGGCGTGTTAGCCGTAGGCGCATCCGCGCATGCGTAGCATGCTCATATACATGTTTTACTTACACAGGATGCTGTCAACTGTTTAAATGGTTGCTGTCGATCGAACCCGTGCTTACACGGTGGAACATGTACAGAGCTCTGCAGCGACGTGAAATTGAAATTCACTTGCGCATGCCCTTCGAATTACGAAGGCAGATTGTGCGAGATCTCACTCCCTCCACCCCCTGAGGGTTCGTGTTTGGACATCAAAACAACGTCACCACAAGCAGCAAGCGGGGAATACTCCATTGAAGACGGATCGGGGAATCTTTTCACGACCTACTGCGATTTTAGTTCCGAGGCGGAATTCGTTTGGACTTTGATAGAAACGTTTTCTTTTGATAATGCACACTCTGAACTCGTAAAAAATCTCGACTTTCAAGACGACTTACCCAGAAATGAAGCAAGCCTGAATTGGCTCGATTTTCGACTGACCAAGACAGCAATGTATCACATTAGAAATCAGGGATCGACGCATTTCAGGGCGACTTGTGACTTCGACAAACCAAACTTTGATATTGACGCTGAATACCTGAGAGGAAAGATTTCGACCGTGGATTTTTTTGCGTCGGGAGGCGATTACATCAACTCACAGTGCTATGAATACGAGAGAGTGAGAGTGTATGGAGGTGGCTGCGACAACTGTACGGCGGAGACCTGGCATGGAAATGGCTACCACGCTCACCTAGAGGATGATCAATGTGACTTACAAGCTGCTTTGAGCTATTATGGTTCGCATCGAGAGTATTTTGGGTATTACCAAGCAGTTAACCATAACCACCGATGTTCAGCCTCTCTACAGTCAACCACACAGTGGTGGCTTGGAGTGAAGCTATATTAATCAGAAAGCTTTATTACCATGCTAGCCTCACTGAACGACAAAACATCCCTCTGTAACCGGCTTGGTAAAACCTTGATGTCCGCTAGGGATTTGATAAAAACTCTCCCAAGTGCAGATCACAATTCACCAGGAAGATTGCCTTCGAAAAACGGAAGACGGAAGACCACTAACCTTCCCTGATTAAACCACAAAAAAATTGCTCCCCAAAAAATCGGCTTAAATTTATATTCGTGAAATTTTAGCGGAGCTCCACAGCGGCCCGAAGGGCCGCAGAGCGGAGCCACATACCCATAGAATATCCACAGAAATAGGAAAACCATGAGCTATGTTGAGTTTTCATGTCATCATGGCTAGCGGCATGGCTCGCGGGCGCGTACGTAAGGTGTCGCGCACTTCAGAATTAGATATAGAGATTACTTCATGGAAAATGCGTGCGTATGATTTTTATTCACGAGTTGAGTAGTATCAGAAAATGAACGAGTGAGCGTAGCGAACGAGTGAGTTTTCTGATACACCTCAACGAGTGAATAAAAATCGTACAAAGCATTTTCCATGGTGTAATTTGTTTATTTTATTGGTACTGAGATTTTTTCGTGCCATGCTTACGAACAAGCGAAAGTACACAAAACGGCGTCGAGGCAAAAAGTGATTCAAAGCTGGAACATAGTCAAAAGTATTTTAAATTCTAAATTGTCTTAAAAACTAGAAGGTTAAAATTAGGATTTTTCCACGTTCTTAAGGTCAAGTGTCTGCTAACAATGGCAGAGGTCACTACCTGCTAGGAAGAATTCACGTTCAACTAAACAAGTCGCTGCCCGAGTCATGTTCATCTTGGCAGTGTGCGATTCGCGACCAGATTTATTGTAAAAATCTAAATGGAAAAACGTTTCCCCCCTCAATTAATATACCATTACAAAAATGTCATAGCCTACTTACCAGTATTCTAGTAAACTTTGAAGCGAAGTAATTAATAAGCTCGTATTCATTACCATCTTTGTCTTTAGTTTGAGACTTCAATCCACAAAAGTAATAATTATTGAGCAGTTTGAGTTCCACAGCGGAGTTATCTTCGATTCTCCTCGCCTTCCCAAGTCTTCTGGAGTAGCGTTTACATCTTGTTGAGTTTTGTAAAGAGCAATTATTGCTTTCTTGACGTGAAATGAAGTTAAAAGCAAACCTTTCTTCTGTTTTGATTTTTGAAAGCCCGCGATTTTTGTGCAACGGCTGCCGTGCAACCCTGTACGTTCATTCATCACTAGTGAAATTTCATCGTTCGCGTTGATGATTGGACGAACGATGTTTTTTCACTAGTGAAATTCCATCGTTCGCGTTTCTGATTGGCTAAGCTCTGAATCAGTACGATTTTAACTCCCTACGATTTTCATGAGTAAATCTCAGTACCTATGAAATAAAAACCCTCACCTATATGTTACTGGGCATCCACGTTATGGTCAATTGACAGCTGTCAATACAAGGTGTCCGCTGACCAGTATCACGTGACCATATTGCGAGCTCAGGTGTATAACTCATCGAGGTAACGCGTTTTTATAAAGTTAAACGCTGACCGGAAAATGGTTTTTCTATTGGATTGCGGGCTCATTACCAATTTTTGATGCCTATGGTCAGTGAATTCATATATGTGTTACAGTAGTTTATTTTACTACTGCTTTATTTTTTTGGGGTGAAAACAACATTTATTTAACATTTGGTTCCTTAGCGGACGCGTATTGCAAACGTATACATCTTCATGTTCAGAGACATTTTATAGGTTCAGTAGGGAGAAATTTTAACTGTTTCTAATGTTTTAGGATCTACCAGCCTGTAAGTTCTAAATTTCACCAAGAATGGGGAATAATCTCACTAGGTAAAGTTTCACTAAGACTGTTACAGAGGGATGTATTTGAGCCCTTTTTTCCTAAAAAAAAAAACAGGCAACCAAAAAAGTTGCTCTTTAAATAATCTCGAACCTAGAACGCGGTCCTCGACAGAAGCCAATCCCGTGCCTCGTGTCTTAAGTCAGTATAAGGAATTTTAACTGATAATCTTGACTTAAAAAAGAAAAGGTATACCAGAATTGCCTTTTTGTGGCGACTCAAATCCATTTAACCTAACAGTTTGGTGACTGCTTTAAATAATTAAACAATAGATTGTTCACCTGTCGAGGAACTATCGGGTGATAGCTGGCCGGGGAAATTAGCCCGAGAAGCGAAGCTTCGAGGGTTAATATGCTAGTTTATTGTTTAGAGTTATTACGGTAATAACTTTGAAAAAAAATAGCATTCAGTCTTTGGGACACCAAAGAGACGGCCATAAAATTATGCAAGAGTAAAACAGATTCTGTAATCTATATCATTAGCTTTTGCTTCACTTTTAACCGCATCTACAATATAAAAATAACATAACAAAAAATGGCAAATGTAGAGTTGGGGGGGGGGGGGGGCGGTTCCTAATCACGAATCACGAGCCTTTTTCCCTCGAATCACGAATAACGTATATATTAAGGGAATTTCACGAATTCGAAGTAGCTGGTTGGAGTTTTGGCAAGCCTCTGTCTCTAAGTGAAGGAACTAAACACGGACCGTTTATCAGAATTTTGGCTGCTTGCTGCTATTGCTGTTAGCGTTCTGTAAATTCTGAAGACACGGGCAGAATATAATGTTGAAGGATCCTAGTCAGCCAAGGCTTTCTTCTTGTTTACATACGAGGGTTTTGGTTTTTATATTTTACTCAGAGTGCCTCTAAACGAAAAAAATCCCTCTGAAACTGTTAAAGGCAATTAAATAAACTTCCAGTAACACAACTTACAGCCAATGAAATTAAATAAGATTTTGTTTCACCATACTATTTTCTTAAGTCGATGGCGTCGAAATTAATTATGAAAATGGCGGAGGTTGACTGGGTCCTTTACGTTTTTTTATCCAACATGACAAAGATATTCGTTCCTTGTCACAGATCAGAAAATACGTTTGTTGATACATCACAAATTTTCAAATTCGTTTCATTCCGTAACGACGCACTGAATCGATAATCGACGATAAGAAAATTAAATTTGTAAAGAGATGACGTTTTTCACGTCAAATGCGTGAAAAGAATAGCTGTAGTTTTGTAAGACACAACAGTTTAGATCTTAGCATAGTTATGACGCCAGATGAATTGTCTGTAAAGAGATAAAACGCACATGGTAGTTAATAAAGGTTTTATTTCTTCGCCAACCCTTAAGACCCATTACACTGTATAGAATACCTGTTTGACAGTTTTAGAACCCAGTAAATACACACTGAGGCGTGTGCTCAGGGGACGGGGACACTGAACGCAAGGTATTATTGTTATATCCCTGGTCGTTTTCATGTTTTTGGTAAAATAATATCATTCAACGGTCATTCCAACCGGTTTCATCCAGGAAATCGTAAAAGTCCTCTGCGGAGACCCAAGAACCCAAGCGAAACCTTAAGAACCTCAGAAACTTGAAGAATCCAGAAATAAACGCAGAAACTTGAAGAACCCAATAACAGAAAACACACACACACAAACAAACAAGAATCCAGAAACTGTACTTTTTCCTTTGACACACCGGAATGACGTGACCGGTGTCTTGGAGAATGCACCTTATTTGGGTAGCAACCTTTCTCACCACTGAGCGTTGCGTGACGAACCACAAAGCAGCTGCAAAGGACACTGTTTTCTTATTGGGTTATTACCTTAGGGACTATTGTTGACTATTGTTTAGCAGATCATGGTTTCATATCATATTCTTTGTGGACTTTCGATTTCTGATAGAGAAATGTACTTCCGTTTTCAAGTATCAAGCACGTACGTTCTTTTATGTCAGTATTGCAAAATCTTTTACCCCCTTTCTCAGTTTCAAGCATTCGAAACTTATTAGATAAATAAGTTTTTTAGCTTTTCTTTTTTAACAAGATTCTTGTTAAATTGTTAAGATGTGTCATTCTGGAATCTTCTCCTCTACAGGGCGGGGGATGGGTAATCTCTTATATAAGGGTCATGTAAACCATACGGAGACTAAAAGAACTTATTTTCATTTAGGCCGGCAAAGATGGCTAACAAAAGAGAACGCCAAAAGATACCATTCATATTTACCACCTTAGAAACGCACGCGGGCAGGTCTAAAAACGGTTGTTAGTGGAAAATATAAGAATTAATAAGGCACGTCTTTTTGTCTGATATCAAACCGGGATACATTTTAGAAACACGCACAGTTGATTTAAAATTCAACGGTAACAAAAGCAACCCAACTTCTCTATGAAAACTGCATTCAGATCATTCAGTATACTAGTAGCACTAATATAACGAAATTAGGCCACTACAATTAAAACTTTTTTTTATTATCAGCGGTAAATACTTCTGCTATTTCCTGCGTGGATGACATTGTAGACGCAAGTTAATTTGTTTTCGTCTGCGACCTGTGTTCAAGTGAGTGACAGCTACTGACAGCGGCGCTTGGAAGCGTTTTTGGTTAATTCTCGTTCATGACGAAATTGTATCAGGAAAAAAAATCACAATTAGAAAATGAAAAGCTAGGAAAAAGGTGTTCGCACAAGTCAATGTCTCACTGGAAACCAAGTTTCTAGTTTTGCCCGTACACCGGTACACGTACATTGTTTCTCCGCCTCGTACCCAGACGCCTCTCTCCCGTGGTCCCTCACGCTTCGCGCTCGTCACCAGTCACCGCGCTCGCTTTGTTCTCGCTTTGTTACAGCGAAAATCGAGGCGCCTGAGGAGGAGGCTGTTGTTTCTCGCTAATATGAATGCGAAAACGCGCAACATGAGCGCAGCTAAAATTAGCGAAAACGCCCACCCAATCGCAATGATATATCTCTTAACGAACTTCTATTGTGTTAAACGAGAAAAACTTAAACATTCCATCGAGGGTGTAAATCTTTAATGATTTCAAACTAAGTTTGACAAAGGAACTTTCCGTCACTTTAAGTATTCTATTTGTAGGATTTGGCTTCAAGTTGTTTGCACCAGAATCAAACGAGCCAGTACTTGAGTAAAATACAAACGCGAGTGAAGAATTTTCAGCCTAACAAACAATCAAACAATCCATGTTTGCTACTCTTAACAAGTACATTACCAGTCACCGACTTGAAAACAGCTGCGGTCTCATTTGAGAAGCGCAAATTGGCGCAGGATTTGACTACACCTTAACTTGCCACGAGCTTCAACTTGTCACCAAACAGGTAAAATAATTTCCACATTGAGTATTTGAAAAATACAAAGCGAATGAGTATCAAACCGTTTTTTTGCCTTTCTTTTTTTGTAAATCATGCTCACAAAGCCGTCAAGCTTATTTCTTAAACTTCCTTCGTAAAAATTAAGTTGAAGTGCGAACTGCCTCCACATGCTCCCACAGGCCGCCCAGACGTTGTATTCGATTTAGGTGATTATAAGACAATACACGAGAATGCTTTGAAAATTGCTCTAAATAGTACTTGTATGAAAGATTTGAATAAAAATGTCTTACCTTATGTTTATCTTGCGTTATTTTGACATTTATGTGCTTCTGGAGTGGGTTTAAAGACGTTGTGCTTCTCCTAAAGCATCGCACAACGTCGGAAAGAAAAACTCGGCTTTAAACCCACTACAGAATCACAGAAATGTCAAAATAACGCAAGATAAACATAAGGTAAGACATTTTTATTCAAATATTTCATACAAGTACTATTTTAGAGCAATTTTCTGGACGGCCTGTGATGCTCCAGGTGTTCCTTTACAAGAGACACCTGACATAGAACTGTCATGAAAAAGAAAAAAAACTCTAAATGCTATTTCCTTTTATTCGTTTGCTGGCGAATGCCAGTGATAAACTTGTTTCAGAGTTTTTTTTACTACTAGCGGAAAAGGAAACAACAACAAAAAAGTTACATCTCTTGAGTGAAATGGTATCAAATTTTAGTAACAGGTTTACAAATGCAAATATTTCTCCTGGGCAACTGAATTTGGGAGATTAAATTGATGAGTCCGACTGTCGGTCGCTTCGACTTATTGCCAATTTTAGGGAGCAGATAAGAATCAGGTTTTCGGCCACTTAACATCTATTTTAGTTGTTTGCGAAAAATGAAACGCAATAGCGTATTAAACTTGTTATGAAGTCAGACCTGTTTTGAAGTGAAATGTAAAAAAAAAAAAAATTCAAAACATATGATAATAACAATTTATTGCAGAGACATTTAAGTTATCCAAGACCAAAGACTTCAGAAATGGACTTGCAATCTTTTCTATTTCACGTTGCGTTATTCCTCGTGCAGCTTGTTGCCATGACAACAGGATCGAAATTTTACTGTCAAGGAACCTGCTACAAGGGGACGTTCTTTCCCGAGCAGCATGTGAGCAAAGACCAAGCTCTTCTAGCGCATTCATACCGAAATATCAGCGGCAAGACGGACCAGGAATGTTTTAGTGCCTGTATCAATGACTGCCGATGTGTTTCGTTTCAAACACAAGATTCCAGATGTGAATTGTTAGAGGAGGACAGAGAGACAGCTGGACAGGATTTTCAGGAGTTGCCAGGATACAATTACTACGACATCATTCAGGAATTTGTACAGCAGGTACGTAATTCTTTAATAAACCTCGTACCTAGAATTTTCTCGGCCTGCATAACCACTGCCCTTTTGTCAACTTTTGAATAGGACATCTAGTATAAACAAAAATATAAAACGCGGTATTTTTAACCATACTTCAGTCGCTTTAGTGTTGTGTTCTTCTAGGCCATCCCCTTTTTTTTTCGTTTATCGTCGTATTGTTTTCTGATTTTGGGTCGGCGGTCGGAAAAAAAAAAAAAAATTCAAAAAAAAAGTGGATAAGGAGCTGGAACTAGGAGGCCCGGACCTCAGCATAATGTCCGTGGAGCCTGGAAAAAGAAGACATGGTTACAAAGTCAACATGGCGGCAATGGAGGAAGGAAAATCGACGTCGTGGTTAAACTCAAACAAAAAAGCGTAAAAAGGATGAAACATTATTTAAAATAATGTGTCATTGCCTTCTATACCTTCTGTGTAATTTTTTTTTTGAAAACGCGAAAATCTGGGTCGGTCGGACGACGCTAAACAGAGAAAGAAAAGGGGATGGCCCTACAACTGTTTGATGAAAATGCTACCCTTTTGCTATTTTTTTAAATATCGATAATTTGTGCGTTAAAATCGCGAGCGATCATTCTCGGGTAATGAGGCGATTAGCTATGGCCGCACAGGTAATTATATTATCTGTACATCGAAGCTACTTTTTATCCAGTAAGGCAGTCGCTTGTTAGTCCTTGTGGCAATCTCGAGCTCTTCCTCAGAGGCCGCGATGATTTTGGTCGGCACCAAAATCGAGACCTCTGGGCGAGACTGAAAGCCTGCCAAAACCACGGCCAAATCTTAATGGCTGTTGAAAACTAGTAATTTAATCCACAATCTCCGCTGCATGCGCACAATCAAACTGGAACCAGGACAAACATTTGATTCCGTGCGTGCGTCGGTTTTTTTTTTATCAACCAGAGGCCGGCTCTGAGAACGAGATTGTCCTTACAGTAGAGAAGGGTGTGTAAGGCGCATGCATAGCATGCTTATATAGATGTTTTATTTACACAGGATTCTGCTAATTGTTTAAACGGCTGCTGTCGATCGAACCCGTGCTTACACGGTGGAACATGTACAGAACTCTGCAGCGACGTGAAATTAAAATTCACTTGTGCGTGCCCTTTGGAATACGAAGGCAGATTATGTGAGATCTCACTTCCGACATTCCCTCCAGCCTCTACACCCGCTGCACCCCCTCCACCCGCTCCAACCTCTACACCTGCTCCAGCCCCTACACCTGCTCCAGTCCCTACAATCGCTCCAAACCCTACACTCCCTCCAACCGCTGCACCCCCTGCGCTCTCTCCAACCCCTGTACTCTTTACACTCTCTCCAACCACTACACTCCCTCCAGGTCCTCCACCACCTCAGGGTTCATGTTTGGACATCAAAACAACGTCACCACAAGCAGCAAGCGGGGTATACTCCATTGACGACGGATCGGGCAATCTCTTCAAGACCTACTGCGATTTCAGCTCCGAGGCAGAATTCGTTTGGACTTTGATAGAATCGTTTGCTTTTAGTATGGCAAGGTCTGACTCGATCAAAGAGGAGGGATTTCAAGACAACGTTCCCAGAAATGAAGCGAGCCTGGATTGGCTCGATTTTCGATTGTCCAAGGCAAGAATGTATCACATTAGAAATCAGGGATCGACGCATTTCAGAGCGACTTGTGATTTCGAGAAAGATAGCTTTGACATTGACGCTGAATACCTGAGAGGAAGTCTTTCGACCGTTGATTTTTTCTCGCCGGCAGGCCAGGAAATCAACTCACAGTGCTATGAATACGAGAGAGTGAGAGTGTACGGATATGGCTGCGACAACTGTACGGCGGAGACCTGGCACGGAAATGGCCGTCACGCTTACTTAGAGGATGATCAATGTGAATTACGAGCTGCTTTGAACTATGATGGTTCGCATCGAGAGTATTTTGGGTATTACCAAGCGGTCAACCAAAACCACCAGTGTTCAGCCTCTGATGGGTCAACAACACAGTGGTGGCTTGGAGTGAAGCTGTATTAATCAGAATGCTATGTTACGAAGCAAGCCTCACTAAAAGACAAATCATCCCTCTGTAACCGACTTGGTAAAACCTCGCTAACGATTCGATGAAAACCTTCCTAGTGCAGATCTTGCCACACCTCAGCAGGGACGAATAAAACTGATCTGGGAATGTTTTAAAATCTACAGAACTGTGAGATCAACAGGTCCACCAGGAAGGGGGAATTATCTCACCGGGTGGAGTTTTACTAAGTTTGTCACAGAGAGGATTTAATTTAGCCCCCTTTTTTATAAAAAACAAACAAACAAAACGAAACAGAAAAAAAAAAAAAAAAAAAAAAAAAGAACACGCAGATCAAGTAAGCTCCAATTTGGAACTTGGTCCTCGACAGAAGCTCATCCCGTACCTCAGTCAGTAGGAAGTAAGGGACGGACCATTACTTTTCTGGAGGGGGATGAGAAATATTGAAAAAATTGTTTGCAGGGCCTAAAACGACAAATTATAAATTGCTTGCAAACACGATATGTTTAAAAAATAGTTTGTTCTTCGGGAAAAAAAAGGTTTCAGAGGAACATTATCTTTTTCATACCCCATCCTCCCTCCAGGAAAATAATGGTCCGTCCCTAAGGACTTAGTCGGAAACATAGCCTTTACTAAACATTAAATTCTCCCATGTATAACTGTAGAAAATGTATGAAGATAGCAACGATAACTTTTATTCCTGGTTTAAGAGGCTTCGATCCCTTAGCAAAGAAGGAGAGTGGAAACCTCGTTTCTATGGTCCTCTCCTTCAGCCCTGGGAATGAAGCTGGGACGGTGGGGGCTTCCACATAGTGACGGGGGTAATCGCCAGAAATTACAAAAGGAACTTGGCTATTTGTGGCATACTTCGAATCCATTTAGCCTGATATCTTTGGCGATTACTTTAAATAACTTTCGGCTATTTGTTACTTCATGGCCATTTGCTTGCTACAGCTAATGTAACCTGCGATCAGGCTCGAGAAAAATAACGCCTGATCGCAGGTTACAGCAATGGCCATGTCCGCTACCTGTGACGTAATATCAGTCACACTTTGAGGATAGTTCACGCGGCCTACAAGGGATTGGATGAATACCTTGATTTCCCTTTTAGTGTGTATTTTAAATTTTACGAAAATGAAAAAGTGCCAGTGCTAGGCAGTTACCCTAGTGAGTCTGGAACAGGCACGTTAACATTTGAGGAAGGCTATTTTAAAATTAGTTATCTTACGGCGCTTTCCACTAATCAGAACTGGCTCGGCTAGTCCGGCAAATTAGAGAACAGAATTTCGCTGCTAGTCAGATTTGTCCTGTCAAATCAGTTAATGCATAAATATTATACATGCTATGGCGGATTTTTTGAAAAAACCCGTGGAAAGGCCCTTCTCGCAATCAAAACCACTGGGCTGGCCGGCCAGTTCTGACTAATGAAATGCGCCCTTAGTGTCAGTTCACACCAATTCAGGCCTCTCAGGAGCACTGTTTTCCAGTTTGTGCCATAAAAATATTCGATTTTTGTCAAAGTTCAGAAAATACGTTTGTTGATACATCACAAATTTTACACTGCTTTTCATTCCGAAACGAAGCACGGAATCGATAAGAAAATTAAATTTGTAAAGAGATGACGTTTTTTTACGTCTTATACGTGAAAAGAATATCTGAAGCTTTGTGAAAACAACAGTTTAGATTTTAGAGTATTTATGACGTCAGATGAATTGTCCGTGCAGAGATAAACCGTAGTTAATACAAGTTTTTTTTATTATTATTCGCCTGACATCATTTAAGACCCATTACGCTGTAATTTGCATGTTTGACCAGTTTAGAACACAGTGAATACACACTGATGTGTGTGCGCAGGGGACGAAAGACGATGAAAGGTATTATTAGGAAGTGGTTGTTCACCGTTGCTTGATCGACATTCATTCCAATATTAGGTATTGTCGAGTACGCTTTTCGAACATTTAGAACAACCCTTCTCAAAAAGCTGTATATGTTTAACCATCGAGTAACGTATATATGCATTAAACACAAATAAATCACGAGATAATTTCTACAATTTCATTTTCATCCAATGCAAATAGCATACTTTAGGAATGCTGGAATGGGCTGTGTAAAATTTCCAGCTAAGAAGTAAAACAAATGTTAATAAAAACACCTTATATCCACTGCGAATAACTGCTTACTATATTACAATACGACCACTAAAGTAAAACGTTCCACACCTTGTGTCCAAATTGAAGATTTTGACCAGTAGTGGCACGGTTACTTATTTTCTAAGCTATTTTTCCTATCTGCCGACATCATACATCACCCCAGTGAATGACGGGGTCGAGGAGGATACTCGGTACGTATCAGATGAATCACTGTATAATATTAACAATAAATTTCTATTTTTCTTTTCACATCTTCCCACTTTACAATAACCAGTGGATTGTTAGTGTACGCAAATAACCTGCCTCCTTCCCAAGGCCTTAATTTTAATTTAGACGCCAGAATTACAAGCCTCGCGCAAGATTCCCGCCGAGCAGGGGACGAGGCAGATAAATAACGAGCGACGTCACACCACGTATTACGTTACAGTCACGCTCTAATTTCTGGACACCTATTTCCTTTCATTTTGAATAATATTTCTTTTTAATTGGCTAATGTAAAACTTTTGTAAAATCATTTGAAATTTCTAAAACATTTTTTGTGCTTCCACCATCGATGAGTTGTCACGTAACGATTTTAAATCGGAGAGGCGTTGCGTTACAACGCTTAGCTTGGAGCAGGAGCGAAGGAGGGCAAACTTTAACCGGATCTAAAGAGTAGCATCCTCGATGAAACAACAGGTCCGACGAGTTCTGCATACTCCTGAACCTCCTGGCGATCATCAGCTTCCGTAACCGCCGCATAAAGCTGTCAAAAAACAAACAACAGCGGGCAATTAATGTAGACTGTGTAGTTCCTTAACCGCTTAGGAACGAAGAGGATTAAGTTAAGTAAGTGCAGTTCCTTATCCAGTTGGTAGGGGTTTAAGAAAGTACAACGGCAACGCCGAAGTTAGCGTCGTTAAGAATCTTCCTATTATCTTGAATCATCCTGTTCGACCCTCTGTGCCAGAGCACATTTTTCGATCTCAATTGTTCACCGTTTGGTTTACGCTCTTCTGTAACACAAAATTTGGTCATTACACATTGCAGACGTCGGTTAAGATAAGAATCCCCCAGGGAGGGGGGGGGGGTGGGGGAGCGAAGAGAATTAAATTAAGGTATACCTGGTAAGGCATTGCTTGTCGCTCGAAGAGAACAAGTACCTCATCTGTAGATCCTTGGGCTGCTTCTGAATGAGTAGTATAAAGAGTGAAAAGACAAGGTAGTTATAGCACAAGTATGTTGAAAAACGTTACTTTACGATGAATTGGAATCAAAAGTACCTTTAAATCAATGGAAACTTCAAAATAACACCGTAAAACTTAGTTATTATTTTCCAGCCAATTATGTTCCTTTTTTAGTGGAATTGTAACCAGAGGGAGAGGAACTTACATCAATGGGAGGGGGGGGGGGGAGGAGTGGGAGGGAGCTTAAATTTCGTTGTACGGCATAATATTATTTTGTAGTTTTCCTTTATCAGCGACTCCAAACTATCTGCAGTTCTCACCTTCGTCCAAGTTGTCAAGCCGCGAATATTTACTGAGGTCGAGTTTTGGACGACACTGTTCAATTGGAATCCAGTTATAGGTCTCTGGACAGACGAGGTAAGATGGCGCGTAGTTGCTCTGTACGGAAAAAAGAAAACACTCTCTTTTATCCCAGATGGCTTACCGGGATGCGGCTAACTAAGTGTAGCAGGCTAGGAGTATTGTTATCCCCCCTCCCCTCAGTGGAGCATCCAGTGTGATCCAGTGTGTACAACTCCTAGTTCATTTCAACACACCTTGTATCTCATTTTAGGGCAGGAATGAATGTAAAACCCCATGTAGTAGTTCCGAATACTTGAAGTAGCTCTTTGAAGTGAGCGAATAAAGTGAATTTCTCTGAAAAAAAAAAGAAAAGAAAAGAAAAAAGAACATGTGTTAAAGCAAACTGTTCGATGATTCCGATAACTGGCCAATAGAGCTAGTGCAATGTTACATTATTGTAAAAGTAACAGGGTCAATACAATGGAATCCTTTGCAACGGCCACTCTGCAGCAAGCAGCAAAGTAAACTGGCGGTTGTGCAAAGGTGTCCACTGTAGGCAGGTGTCCCAGAAGAGTAAAGTATGTGCATCGGCATACGATCGGCACAAAAAATTCAGGCCGTTATGGAGAGGCGGTCGTTATAGAGAGGTGGCCATTAGTAGGAAACTTGAACTATATGAAGTAAAGAAAACTTGTTCACTGAGGAGGAACTGAAATTTAGAAGTGATGATCTTTTGTTGAGGGTGAAATTCTGAGAGCATAGAGGAATATCTTAATGTAAGGTCAGAACTAAACTGAACTCGCCAGATTTTGCGTCTGGGGTTTAAACAAGAAATAGTCAACAGAAGCATACCCTAGGCACACCCCCAGACAGCTGCATCAACTGACTCCCTGCTCAACAGTGCCATAACAAGAAGAACATTAATAACAACATATCTGATCAATGATCTAAGTCAGTTAAAAATTGCTGGAAAATGCTCCAGAAGGCTGGAAATGCTATTTTAGAGACCCGAGATTTGAAAGTCTCCAGGGAAGCATGCCCTGGATTCCCCTAGAAGCTCGCGCCTCCGGCATTTGTAACGTGCCCCCAATACGTTTAACCCTGCTACGGCACTGCTCAATAAGGAACGGCTTTCAAACAAATAAATAAAATTAAACTACCTTAGAGCAGAATAGACCCCAGGGGATAAGAACGAATAATCCGGATCATAGAAGAGATACACTGATGACACGCAACGAGGAAGAATGTCAATCACTCCCACTGCTACGAGTTTACCTACAACAAAATGAAACGATAGTGAGTAACTGTAACAAGCGAAATGAACGTTGACTAGGCCTAAAGCCAATTTTCCCTCATTGTATCAAAAAGGCCAAGCACTGGGCACACAGCTAGTATATACACAATCAATAAGAGTAATTAAAGAACAGTATGAAAACATTAGAAGGTTCCGGGAGCGTTACATAAACCAAACAACAACTCGGTTTGCTTTTGCACCAGATTGGTCATAATAATAACATCGTCAGGGTAACTGGTTTGTCAGCATTTTGCCTGAGAATGGTTTAGCAGGGAAAGTGCATACCTTTTGTAGGGAAACACAAACAGCAGATGCATAGTATTGAAGGCTGTGGATGAATTAATAAAAGTTCCACTTACCGTCAATAAAATACTGTTGATGAAAAGAACCAAAACCCATGAGAGGAGCTCCTGGTCCAGTGACATACTACATGTTTAGATTGAACAAGAAACGAGAAGGTTATATTTAGTAAACCTTTCCAGATCATAAGAACCTGTTTCCAAATTTAATGCTAAATTTTAACACTGAATAAGTGACATCATTACTGCAACTCATGTCTTCACAATCTTAAAGCCATAATTTTACAACACAACACAGTGCAAACATACCTCGAGCGGTGAGTCAACCAAGAATCTTCTGAACTATAAACAAACAATGCAAAGGGATAAATAATAAATAATGGCAGGGGGTGAAACGATGCAATCTGACCAGGAAAACAGCTAAATGACAGAAACAAGTTATGAGTATAACACAATGTTAAAATCGTTTTCACAGCTAGCCATCTATTATTTTCAGATGAGCATCCAGTTTTAAACGATTTAGTGTGTGGCAGAATTGCCCAGAACTGTGACACATTTTGTGTTACTAATCAATCAATAAAAAAATATGACTCAGTCACATTAACAATGCTAACAAACCGACTGATCATGACAACTAGATTTGCCTTTGCATGGTAATGATCTATCGCAGATTTTGAAGCAATGAACATTTCGCCTTGAGCTTATACAGCTCTTTCACTTGCTTTTAAGCTATGAAGGGGAGTACATCTGATGATCCAAAGAAAAACTTAGGACATCCAAGGTTTTAAATCTATTAATAATAATATTAACATAAGTTTAATTTTTTTATATAAAAGGTTTATACCTAAAACAAGGATTCTGTGAGTGGGGCCACTTCAGGTTCTGTAGTGCATTTCACAAGGGCTTTCCATTTCCAACTTTGGTATCAGTGGAATGAAAAATCTTCTATATATTTTTGACCACTTGAATGTATTCGGTATATTAAATTAGTTTGTACTTAAAGTATGTGAAAGTGAGACTTCACAGTGACAAGGTTCGTGTTTCAAAACTGTTTTGGCCACACAGCCTTTGGTAGCTTTAATTAATGTATTAAATGAGAAACAGTCACGAGACACGACCTAACCTGCATTTCATCACATTCATCAGGGCGGTCTTTGTGGACAGTCATTTGATATTTTGCATAGAGAGCACATGTCTGTTTGTATGTTGCTTTAAATTCTTCAGACTTCAAGTCCACTCTCACTATTTTGACCTAGGAATTTAAACAACTAAGGGTGAAAATTCAGCTCGCAAAATAATGAGAACTGAAAGTTATTTCTTGCTTGTTCAATTGGTAAGGAAGTGAACCCTACAGGTTTTAAAATGAATACACCTTTGAGCTTTTATTGGCTTAAAGATCCCCCGAAAATACACTGCACATATTCGAAGGCAACAGTTGTAGTGACGATTTTACAATCTAATATTGAAGATGCCAATATCTTGCAATGCACTTGATGGAACAGAAGTGGCCCCCTCCCCACCTTGAACTTGTTACTAATGTTATAATACCCTTTTCTCAGTGCATTTTTCAGGGGGGTCTTTATGGATAGCTCTTTGGTATTTAAAGAACAGCGCTGCAGTCTGTGGGAAGGTTTGCATAAATTCCTCATTGTTTGGGTCTGATGGAATCAGCTTGATCTAGAATTGAAGCACATACATGTTTGTATCATTTATAAGCTGTGCAAATTTTTCGATCTTTACCAACTCGATTCTATGGATATTCCAATGAACTACAACTATAAAGCTTAATGGCACAATATATAGACATGAAATTAAACATTGCTCTGATCAACATAATTACTGGTAACTTATACATGCGTGTTTGAGTAATGTATTCATTTAGTGAAATCACGCGGCAACTTGCCTAGTAAGACCACAACTACAATCTAAAAATGTAGTCGAATAGTCCATAGCAAATGATGCATCCAATAAAACTTCAGGTGGGTCTTAAAACTCAATGAGTCCAGGAGCAAAACATCTGCCTTTATTTTGACTGTACCATTGGCACTTGGACAATTCATTTTGTCACCACTGTGGGGGCATTTCCCACCCCCACCCCATTTGGGTATGTTCAGGGGATGGCCCAGGGAAAAGGTACTGGAGAAATAGACAACTACGATTTGTTCGAATCATAGCATAGGTCTGGAGTAATTTGTACGGGGTGGAATCTTTACCTGGAGATCGTGAGCAGGTGATTGGCTAGGTAGTCTATCAATCACAAAGTCTTCCAATGATTTCGTGATGGGGGCTTTGGACGTTTGGGAACTTGATTCTGAATCTGCCAACTAATGAATGTAAAAAACCCAAAACAATTAAATAACCTGAACATCATTTAGGTGTACACCATATTAAAATTGTGGCAAAAATGGGTTATCCATTGTTATTGCTGTTAATAACACATAGTTTGTACCCTTACTCTCTCTGCTTCAAAATGTCGGAGAAATGGACCGGACTCTGGTATTTGGTAATCAAAAATTCATGACTACATGGAGATACATTTTTAACAGTCATTCTACCGGTATTTTGGTTTGCAAGCATTAATTAAAAACTTTAAACAGATGTTTCAAAATAACCCAACTATTACATCAAAATTATGTGATTAATAGGCAGGAAGTCATACATTTATGATGTAGGGTAAATTTCTCTTAAGAATTTCAAGGTGGGATTTACATACATGCATGCTTTCCTGTGCCACAAGATTTTTTAAGATAACAAGGTTAATAATTACTGTATTATTGGCTAGGCTCCAAGGTACGTAATGCACATTGAGGGGTATGTTGTCGTGGCCCTACATGCATTTTGGGCCGATTGAACTCTCAAATTATTGGCTGGTCTCAAAGTGATAGGCATGTAATACATTTATTTAAAGCAGTCAGGATGTGTAGGTTTGCCCCATGTGTGTAGAAGGCTACTTGGGTTGTATAAGGTAGCAGCTCTTGCAAGAGAACAAAAGCTTATGAAAGCTGTGGCACTACTGTGCTTTACCGTACCCAAATTCGCAAGTAGCCAATCAGAAGCGCGATCTACTGTCCTGATATCCTACGATATCAAGTCACTGACCTGATATGCCCCATATCACGGTCACTTTGAAGTAAAGTAGTGTTACTGTACGATGAATTGAAAAGAGGTTTACCAATAAAACAGAACTTCGTAACTTAATTTAAGCGATGTTTAGCGGTCGTAAAAAGAGAAAAACTTTCCCGCCAAAACTAAACTTGAGCGCGCTCGCCAATTGCGCGATGTTTGCAGATGAGTACTGAGACATTCCGACTGAAAAATGGAGTCGGTATTTCCAAATTTTTCGCTTAATTTTGATTTTGAAAATTTAGAGAATGAAACTCTAAACAAACGAGTGAAAAAAAGGCAGAAGAAGAACTTGGTAAAAGTGTTGAAGACCTAGTCAACACAATTTGCAGTACGTACCTTGCAAGCATGGCTTCAACAGAGCGATAAATATAACCGGAGTTTTAGCTGAATTTGGGTACGGTAAATACCTAATCGTACCTTTTTGGTACGCTTCGGCTGCATATCAGGCTCGTTTGGTCTCGCCATGGGTATTTTTGCTCGACTGCGTCTCGCCAAAATACGAACCATGGCTCGACCAAACTCGCCTGATATGACGCCGAAGCGTACCAAAAAGGTACGATTAGGTATAAATACAGCATATGATGTATCACGTGTACCCACCTGTGCTCCTTTGGCCATGGCAAGTTTCTGCTTCTTCCTTTCTAGACGAAGAATTTTGGCTTTTCGGCAAGGCGGCTTGTTTGGATCAGGCCCTAAGCCATGTGCTACATGTAGCACAAAGTAAGAATTGAATAAGAATATAGCAAAAGCAAGGGAAGGAGTGAAACAAAGCTAATAACAATGCCAATTCAATACTCTCAAGAAAGCCATTGCCCAAGAAAATTAAATAAAAATTAAATAAATAAAAGAAATGATTAATAAAATAATTATAACTTCATGCATCTACATGTATATAAAGAGTCTAGACAACGAAAAAACAAACTAATACTAGTTATTTGATTGTCTTTTCAAACAGACCATCATGGAGGAATTAAGTCCAGTGTATTTACAGTGACTCCTTAGCCAAAAACGCTTTATCCATAAGAAAGTGATTTATGAACAGTTACATAATCTAGTCTACTAACACGGTCCAGGCTACCATGAAGCGCCCAATAATGCATTTCACTAATCATTATGATTGCTGCTAGTTCATGTACATTTGTACCATGTATATATTATACCTGGTGCCTTTTTCTTTGATGGCTCAGTTTTCTTGAGTGGTTCACATGTTGATTGGCCTGCTGACGATGCTGCTTGTGAGTCTATTTGTCCCTTCTTGGTCTCCAAATCACCAGTCCCAGTTTTATTTTTTGTTCCCAGTTTATCAGTGCTGATATCTCTTATTCTGACAGCTTCAGATGGTTTCATGCCAGGCTTGGGCTCGATGAAGGGTGGTTCATTCACTTCCCTAAACTCGACAGGGACTTGTTTTTCAGCATCTTCACAATCAGCACTGGAAGTTGATCCTGAAATTAATAATCGTCACAAATAAGTACCTTATATCTTGCACAAAGGGCATCATGCTCCAAATATCTGCTAGTTCATCTGTCAGTACCTTTAGTTATCAATGCCACGTTTTTTAGTAATATATAATTGGAAAGACTAGTACTTCTTAACATAAATCTATGCACTAAGTATTCTTAAATTAATTTGTAGAAGACTACTGTATCGTATGTCTATTGTAAATGCACAAATGTGCATTTCTTATGTTTTTTTTGCCCTCCCTATACTCATCCATGCTCAGTTTTTGATGAATTATTATTTTTTTAATTGAATTCTTAATAAACTATTATCACAAATTTGAAATGCACAAAGATAGACAAGGACATACATGTACCTTGTGTTTATTCTACTCAGTAGTCCCACTAGTACTAAGAACTAGATGCTACATCAAGACAATATTGTTCTGGGAGGGGAAGAGGGGGGGGGGGGCGGGCGAGGAGGGGAGGCACGGGACGACGCCGCCGGGGGGGGGGAGGGGGGGCGGGGGACGGGGGGGGGGGGGAGGGGGAGGGGGAGGGGGGGGGGGGAGGGGGGGGGGGGGGGGGGGGCGGGGGGAGAGGGGGAGAGGAACACGGGGGAGGGCGGAGACGGCGGGGGGGGGCGAGGGGGGGACGACCCGGCCGCCCAGGTTATCAAGTAGTTGATGGTTTTTCTAACCCTTGTTACCTGTCCTGTTTTTAGTTAATTTTAATTAACTAATTTTATTTGCTAGGTATAAAGCAGCTGGAAGCAGCACTCATACTGAGGCCTGGGCCCCAGCTTGATCTCACAGGGGTTTCAAAACACCCTGATGTTGCTTACCATGAGGCAAAATCTCTTGTTGTGCTTGTCACTGCGAGGAATTTTAAAAAATAATAGTGAATCCTACAGCCACGTACCTGATTTGGGAACTGTGAGAAACTTGGTCATTTTCTTGAGCACTTTCTTCTGCGACTTGGTGGGATGGAAGGAGACTGCATCACATCTGATGAATTGAACAGTAATTTTCTTCTAACTTTGTGTGTTATTGGGAGGAACATTAATGTTTTAGACGTCTCTGAGATCAAAAGTGATTCACACTGCATGACAGTTTAACCCACGTTGTGTCAGCTAGAAGATAATTTTAACAAATTATTTGGTCGGTTTGATTATGTTTATTTAATTGCCAGACACAGTCGAATTCAATCAAATAAGGTTTAATAGCGGGCAAGGTTAAAATAGTATTAAATGAATAAAAACCCGAAAATTTTAAAGTTTTTTTTTTTTTTTATTTTTTTTTTTTTGCGGTCACACTCCCCGGTTGTAATTGGGCTTGATTGAGTTTGATTACAGATAGCTCCAGGACAACATACTTGATTGTGTAGGCTGGACAACATGTTGTTTTCATGGTTGGCTTGTACACATATTTACCACTCCTGTAATAATTAAACAAACAAACAAATGACATGAATTGCAACTTCTGTGGAGGGGGACAGGGGGGGGGGGGGGGGGGGGGGGGGGGGGGGGGAGGGGGGGGGGGGTTTTTTTTTGGGGGGGGGGGGGGGGGGGGGGGGGGGGGGGGGGGGGGGGGGGGCCCCCCCCCCCCACTTCTGGTCTTTCCTACAGCTTGTGTACAGTAGATCAAATTAAGTTAGATATGGAGAAAGAAGCTGAAACTACTGTTGCTTTTCTTTGGCTGGCTTGTCTGATATTCCTTTGGGAACCTTGATGTTAAAAAAGTTGCCAGTAAGATATTGATGAGCCTGTCAGGTGACCTTGTGACCTTGAAGCACAAAGTATGTGAAGGTGACTGAAATCTTGTAGACCAATGGAATACCGGTAATTTTATTGTTTTTTTTTTTTTTTTTTTTTTTTTTTTTTTGTATTAGGTTACCACCTTCTTCCCATTACCGTCACCCACTTAGTACTACAAACAAACTTGACAGGAGTCTGTAAAGGGCCCAGGGGAGGGGGGGGGGGGTACTCTCCCAAATTACCTGTACAGGCAAGTGCCACCCATGGAGGTCATGATTTTGGGCTTCCGATCTAGAACATTAATTTTAGAGGAAATTCCTAGAATGGGGTATGATATTTCGAACACTAGCCTGCGAATACAGCCGCCTCTCATGGGACGCGAATGAGAGGCGGCTGTATTCGCAGGCTATTCAAACACACGAAAGTTTCAAATTATCAGCAGCCACAATGGGGTGTTCACCTGTTTCTAGAATTGGGTATCATTTTCGATGTAATTTATTTTTAAAACAGGGTGCTATTTTTGGAGACCCGGGCGGAAAAACCACCGAAAACATAACTGAGTACAACCACCCCAGCCTCCCCTGTAAAGGGCGCACTGATCATTGCATTGGTCAGGACCTTAATAAATACCTGTAGTTCTAATTATATTAATTCGTAGCTACTTTATATTGGTTTACTTTTTTTTTTTTTTTTTTTTTTTGTAAAGGGGTGGATATGTTAAAGCTTCATCTCAAGGCATGCACAGCACAAGAAAAAGAAAATCGAACAAGAATGCTTATTTATTTGGGTGCTTCATCGATCAGTCAAGCCCTCGTTGTCAAGGTGAAAATTTGTTTCACACAAACCTTCTCCACCCTCTGTCAATAAGATCCTGATAATCTAAGCAAGTCATCCTGTGTGCCCACATTCCTTTCAAAAAAGTTTAAAAATATCAATAGTTTTTAGCCACTTAAATTTTTCCAAAACAGACTTCAGATTTCAATAATTTCCGCATGTTTGCCATGGGGACATGGGGTCAGACCAGCTGCATGTTCAAATATAATGCAACTCGATTTATGTCTGTTACAATATAATTTAATCGAATACAACAAAACTGCAACAATGCTTATTTACCGTGTGAGTGGTTGGTGCTGCTACTTCCACAATAACCACAACGGTGACCTCCAGAATCGCCAAAATATTCAACTATGCTATGGCCCGCCATTTTGAAAGACACCCAACCTAAGGATGGGCCGATACTCGATACCAAATATTCGATACATCGATATTTTCACATTTTGAAAAGTATCGATACTTTCGAAAAATATCGCACTCGATACGTTTTCGATACTGCACACGTGACCTGAGCCTGCGGTCTTCTGTCAGCACCTGAGGTTTAAAAATGCACTTTTGCGAAAACAAGTATTAATTTTCTTGTCAATAATTGGATTTTCAATTGCCGACTTGATCTAGTCCACAGTGAAACAAAAAGATAAAAATCAACATTCCTGTCTAATATTTATAATGCTCGGACTGTCCTTGTATGGTCAAACAAATCACGTGACATACCAATGACGTCAGTACGGGATGACGTCATAATATCGATATCGATATCGATATCGAGAAAAAAGGCAAATATCGTATCGATATCGTATCGTTTTGAAAAACCTGTATCGGCCCATCCTTAACCCAACCGAGCAAGCTGGATTCAAAATGAAGACTGGGCTCTAGAAATTCCGCAGACCTCTCTACTAACGATATCGCGGGCATCGAATAAGAACTTTCCTTCCTCGAAAGACTCAAATTTTTTCGATAGTCTGCAGAAATATGTCTGATTTTGGCTTTCCCTCATCGTCATCGTCAAGTTCCTCCAGTGGAATGAATGGAGCTCAAAGAGCTGAATTGATGGACCAAGTTAAAAGTCAGCTTTTAGTTGCAACGCTTCAGGAATTGCTTTCGGTAAGTTGTACCAGAGTTGTGCGTTGCCGGTACATGTGCTCAAAACGTGTGTAAGATAGCTTCCATTTGTATATTAAAATATATTATCCACATGCACGTCTAAAATGACATGAATCAAATCTCAGTCCAGCTAGCTCTGAATATGGTGCACTTAGAGACTTTTTATCTCAATTTGTAAAATCGGTGTTAAGGATGATGAAATGTTCTGAACGTTTTAAACATCCATGTACGTTGGGCCGTGCCAATATCCCCCCCCCCCCCCCCATTTAGGTATTACCTTCAGATAAAAGAGGATTTGAGAATGAGTAGGTGTACCCTCTGATTTTGGTGATGCTTAACCCCCCCTCCCTCTCAGAAATTTTGTAATTTAGATTTTTTAACCCAAAAACCCCTACAAAAGTCTGCAATTTTGACAAAGGCCCTGCCAGGATATAAAATTCCGACAAGCGACATGGCCCAAAAAGTGGCGACAGCACATTAAATAAAATCGCGAAAATCGACAACCCCTTTTGAAAAAAATTTAAATTCCGACAATTTTCCTTCAATTTTACTACCAACAGCGATGCAACGTTTGATAAAACAGCGACACGGAGCATTTTTAAATTTAGACAAGCGACATAGGAAACCCCCCCCTCCCCCCTTGGCATGGCCTCTTGACAGCTTTTTATTTGTGAATTGCAATCTGTGAAGTACAATCCAGTAGCTGGTCCGTAACCATTATTTTGTAGACAACATCAAGCCACTGCACACTAATGGCATTTTGCATAAGAACACAAGTAGAATTCCACCAATAGCTGCTGTTAGTGGACTGACCCTGGTTTCTTTTACTTATCCACTAGAAAATGTCAGAAAAATGCTTCAAAAAGTGTATTTACAAACCAGGTGCACAGCTTGATAATTCCGAACAGGTAAGACTAAAATCTACAGCATACCATACAGTTCCTCATAACTACAGTGCAGTGCCAAAGAAATATATACTGTTACATCTGCTACAAAATTATTTTGTGTGAATTTGACTACCTGCAGGGACGTAGCTAGGATTTTTCAAAGGGGGGCACTCTTTGTGACATCTAGGGTGCTGACCAGATTGTTATGTCAAGATCCATGCTGTGTTTTACTAAAAGAGACATTTTTTCGGATGAGAATGAGCGTGGGGGGAGGGACAAGCCTACAAAATAGCTGCATAAATGGAATATCTAACACTGAAAAAGAAAGATTTATGCAATGTTGATTCTTCAGATTTGCATGTTTTCTCTACTTGAATTATAAGGTTTGTACCGGTATGTTGTTGACTTAACAAAAAAAGGGGGAGGGGAGCAGTCATGGGCACCCCAGGATTCCCCTAGCTACGCCATTGACCTGAAATTAACAACTTCTGCCTTCATGTACTGTTGGATCCTGATAACTCGAACCTTCAAGGGAAAAAAAAAAGGTTCAAGATATCGGGAGTTCAAAGTAATTGAGGGTAAAATTAGTAAGAAAACAACCTGGAGGGAATCAGAAAAGGTTCGAGTTTAATAGCGGGAGGTTTGAGTTATTGAGGGTTTGAGTTATCGAAATTCAACTGTAGTATACCCAGATGGTATTTGTTATCTCAAGAACTGCTATAAGCCAATTGAAAGTAATAACCTCAATCATTGTTACTCTTTTTCCAGAAATGTATATCCATGTGTATGGATCGCTATATGGATGCTTGGAATACTGTATCAAAGACATACCAGTCCAGGCTTCAGAGAGAACACACTCAAGGAGGAAACTTTTAATTACATGCTTATAGCTGGCTGTATTTGTTACTAATCTGCCATGTGGAGTATCATTCAAGTCAAGAGATTACTGCATCAATTCTTTCTACAGTATTTTATTGCCTTTAATTTGTGACATTCTATATTTTGTCAAAACTTAACTTTTGGACATCTCCTGTAAGAGGACCCCTACATGTAGCTCCCATTATGGGACGTTTTATTGTGGTGTTACAAGGCCCTGCACAAAGTGATCAGAACAGTTATGTACAGTCATGTACATAAGAACCTGAATGTACTGTTAGTAAATTGCAAAGAAGATAATGAGTTGTAAGGAATTGTCAATTTGACAAAAATTATGTTCAGTTCATATTAACATAATTATGGTAATCTCACTTTCTTCTTAAAAGCATGATGCATAAGGTACTTGGTTAGCCAGCTGGGATGGCAAAAAAATGTTCACTGGTTTGGTCATACATGTATGTTAATAAATTTTAATCTGAATACTTTGTCATGTTTTGTGTGGAATGAATTTGCTTTAAACTGGCAAACACAGTCAGTGTCACGTTAATGGCTTAATTGATGTTTCACAAGTTACGGCTTTGTTGTATTTTTTATACAATGCTGACGTCGGAGACATGGGGCAACAAATGCTCATTGGCCCAGGTGCAGTAAAATCTCCATGGTAATGCCCCTTTCAAATGAAAAAAAAATGTAAATAGCTTTAAGAGGAAATCCGCCAGGACTTCGAGTAGTTTTTGGACAAAATTATGTACCAAAACTATTTACACCTTATTGCAAACATTTTTGTTACTGCTTCAAATATCTTATCAAAAGAAATCTTTTCTAACAACACCAAACATAGAAAACAAATTTCGAAGTTTTCCACTGAATCGCTTAAAGAGGAATTTACAAAATGGCTACAGGTGAGATTTTGCCTATAGCTTGTGAACTTTGAAATTCATTTTCTCAGGCTCTGATAAGAAATTGTTGTTGGTGTTATCACGGATAATTACTTACATCTTTAACTTTTATTAAGGGTAGGAAATAAGGCAATTAGATTTAAATTATTCTGGTACTCGATTTTTGTCCAACTTAAATAAATATTACTCGACTTCCTAGTGGATTCCTTCTTAAAAATTCTTTAAAGTTTTAGTCTCTAACCATCACCGACCATTGCAGTTTGCTGTATATAATTCTTTATGTAAAACCAAATGCAAGGCTGATCGGACAGCTAAAAAGGCTAATTTTATTGCCCGATATTTCAATTAGACAAAACTAACCCTCTTCAGGGGCTGCAAAAAGCTAAAAGTGGTTAGTTTTGTCTAACTGAGCTATTGGGCAATAAAAAGCCTTTTAGCGGTCCGATCAGCCTTCTGTCTGATTTGACCTTAAATATTCAACATTGCTGATCCTGATCTACGCAAAGATCCGGCTTTACTTCGCTGCTGTTTGTCCCAGTTTTCCTTGCATCATTCAAAAGGGTGCATTATTTTTACGGCTTGTCTTGCATACTTTTGAGGAGCCTGTGGGATGAAACAATTATTTCTTTCCCCAAATCTGCCAAATCCCCTGACTTGATTTCGCGGTTTGGCGCTTTTCAACAGTCAGAAGGAACTGAAGGACTACAGATAAAACCGGTTCCTAGAAAACAAATATTCCCTGTGAGGGGATCCCCTCACGTACTGCTCGTCCAAAAATGACCCCCTAAAGGGCTGACTCCTCATTTTATGGGCATGGCGCAAATTCATTTTTCACCCCTAAGAGGTACCTATTCTAAAATAACAAATTAACTGGTACTGGCAATTTGAAGACTGAAAGACTGTTTTCAAGTAAATAATTCAGAAATAATAGTTCTTTGCGTGAAAAATGTGTTACCATCCTGTCATTTTCGAAATCGATAACCTTAGGACCCAAAAGGGCAACTTTAGTGGCGGTCATTTTAGGTTTTAGCACCCCATAAGCGGTACCACACATTTTACCTCCTAAAAGGTACGTCTAGCACCCCCGTCATTTAATATAGGGGAGTCCCCCATCCCCGGGGGGCATACATTGTAGGGTATTAATACTTGTTTCGCGGGGTCCTGCTTTTGTTATTCCAATCCATTCCGTTCCAATCCCGATTATGTCAACAGCCGTTTTGCAACACCGCCGTAATCTTTACTACTGTGAACGAGAGAGTCATCTTTTGTCTCGTCACGCAATCTCTCCAATACAAAGATTGCGTGATGTGACCAGGGACGGAGGAGTGTCTGAAGGTGTGCATTGAATTGACCAATCAGATTTCACTAAACGTGGCTATTACCCACAATTCTTTTGGTGTCCAACGGAGGAACAAAGAAATCCAACATGGCGGACCTCAAGGTGAGTGGAACGATTGTAATAGTTGTGGAGAACCTCTTTATCGTTTGAAATCAAGAAGAAATACTAACAATTTTTTAATTCTGTAAAGTACTTGTCAGGTTTTGGTAACGAGTTTGCCTCCGAAGCCTTGCCGAATGCGCTTCCAAAAGGACAAGTAAGTGTGCCATATTAGTAAGTAATTTACTTCCATGATTCGGTCTTGTCGGCTTGGAATTTTGAATAAGGTAAAAGAATCTTATAAAGCTAAAATCAGAGTTTTTGTTGATCAGAATCCCTGTCTCGCATGTATTCGATTATTCGGCGAGTACACACGGAGGTAAGTGGTGACTAGTACAGTCTTGTACCAATATTAACTCCATTTACACTTCATAGAAAAAATCCGCTAGACAGGGATGGATGTTGGCAAGGGTAGCAACATTTTTTTTGGCAAGGCAAGAACGGTTCAGACCTGGCTCTTTTTGTTTTAGGCAAGGACTTTCGGTCTAGGCAACACGAGAAATCGGAAAGGAGCATGCGTAGAGTAATTCATAAATAATTATACGGGTCTATGAAACTCGGGGGGGGGGGGGCACCCTGTATATTTTTGGGTGGGGGTGTGCCGCTGGGAATTTGAAGGCCTTACCCTATACTAGACCATTTTCAGCTGATTTTTGCAACCCTATACTAGACTAGACACCGAAAATCCCTACCCTATACCAGACTTGCATTTTTTTAGAACTGTATCGCTATCAGTGTTTTAATGGAAAACCATCTGTCAACAACGATGCCAAGATGTTTCAATTCACGTTTAGGAAATCCTCTTTCTCTTCCGAGTTTCTATTCCTATTCTGGACTTATTTCGTCATACCACCGATCAGTTTCCTGGCAAATGCTACCCTTTTCCAGACCAAAACTCTCTGATTTCTATACCCTATTCCAGACTAAACTGCTTGAAAACCATACCCTTCACAACGGCACATACCTATATAGTTCATGTATGGGAGTGCCCCCCCCCCCCCCCCCGGGCTATGAAAGCGTGATTACTTGCACGTCATGATCCCGACTAACGTCACTAACATAACAGTTAGAGTGCTAGACGCAGATAAAATGAAAGTTCAAAAAAAATATTTAAAGCTGAATCTTAAAGATACCAGGCAAACAATTTGACTGATTACAGGCAAATTTACTGAAAATAGGAAAAGTGGGACAGCTCACACTGGAGTACATACCTGGGGTGGAGGGACTCCCAGATAAAAGGAAGGGATGGTGGCGCTCGTTGGAATTTTTGAAAAGAACCCCTAAAAGAGACCACTTTGGGTATGGCTCAAGCTTTTTTGGAATGCCTTTAGTGAGACCAAAATCTGACTTTGCACCCCTAAGCGAGACGACAAGCATCACCATCACTTTCATATGGGAGTCCCGCCCCCCCCCCCCCCCAGGAGTACATAACGTGTAAATCCCATTCCAAGGTTTCAAAATTCCATGCCAATGACCAAGCTGTTCCGTCAGGATCCCAGAGGTTTTCATATCTAAGTCAAATATTTGGAGTTTGCAAAGTGGAAAGAACAAGTCACCATCTTGCAGTATTTGATGAAACCTGAATTTTTTATGTAAAAAATCTATCACGTTGGCTAATCATCAGTTAACATGACAAAGAAGGCTACAGTATCTGCACCTTGATCATGCACTTACAAGTACTACTTGAGTAACTCACCTACATAGCTGGGACTGCACTGAATGAAGCATGGGGCAAGTCATCAAAAAATGACTTAAAACATTGTGACAACTCTTTTAAAGTTGCTCTTTATTTCCAGAACAGCCCTCAGAAGTGTCCTTATGGCTTGTATGCTGAGCAGCTGTCAGGTACTGCTTTCACTGCTCCAAGAGAATACAATAGCAGAAGGTATGTTTTTATCTACTGTAGTGTAAAGTGCAGTATTTAGTCATCAACAATTTTAAACCAAGTTACACTGGGTTTGTTATATACAGAGGCAGCAGTGCGTTTTGAAACTTGAGGGGGGATAGGACTGTCCAAAAAATATGCCGCCTAGTATGATATATTGTAACCTGTATACATCCTAAGTAAAGGATCAATAACAGTCTACAGGCGTTTACCCAGGATTTGCAAAGTGAACATCCAAAAAATTTCTCCACCCTCCAAAGAGGGTCTTGGAACAAAATTTAAGCATGTAAGGTGTAATTCTGCAGGTTAGATTGCAAATCTGTTTGAAGATTTCTAAATTTGACAAAAAAATAATTCAATACTGACAGTAATTCATTTTAAAAAGTGGGCATCCATGGGACACCCATCTGGCTAATAGTCTGACTGTCGGTCAGTTTTCAAAGCATTTTGACGCATCCTGTGCAGGGGTCCACTGGACAGTTGTTTCAATAATATTAGTAGGAGTAGCCCATTAAATAAGCAAAGCTTATGGCCTTGTACATTAGTAGTTGATTTGGTTAAATTGGTATTCTTTCCTGCTCTTGTTGTAGTTGGCTATACCGTATCAGACCATCAGTTGTCCACAAGCCTTTTGAGAAGACAACTCAGGGGAATCTAACTCATAACTGGGATGAGTGTGACCCTAATCCTAATCAGGTAATAATATAAAAATTACTTTGCAAGTTGAATACAGCTAAACCAGTCTTGTGGCTAAAGGCCAGTCCTCTTATAAAGGTTTCAGGTTTTTTATAATCTGGTATTAGTAAGCCAGGACAATTTATGAATAGTAAAGCAATTTAATTTGGTGCCAACTATAGACTATAGTTAAAGGGATGTTGTGGTAGCCTAATAGTTAGTGCACTGGATTGCACACATTGCCGTTATAAAGGTCTTTTGATTGGTAGATCAAGCACAGTACTGTAAAAATACTTAAGAGTACATGTATTGTGCCCATATAGTCCTATATCAAATTCTGCCTCATTTGATTTTTTAGTTAATGACACTAAAATTGAGTAAAAAAGGACATGTTCTAGTAATACACAGGGTTTTCAAATCAAGCCGGCGACCACCAGAGTGCTGCCAGCTACTTGATCATATGTTGCTGGTTACTCTACTTCCAGTTACTGATGCCTATGTCAAAACATTTTCGAAACCCCAGAATACAATAAGTACTGATAGCCCAGCCAGTATTGTGGACTAATTAAGTCTTTGTTTACTTCAGATGCGGTGGAAACCATTTGATATCCCTGCTGAAGGTAGCAATGTTGACTTCACACAAGTACGTTAAGGCATTCACACTTGCATGTAGCTATACTTAAACTGCAGCATTGACTGAGTCAATTATTGACAACATCTCAACTGTAAGGTATGAGATCACTTGTACAGCTGTAGCTGGTATAATTTTGCAATGCAGAGTTGTCAAAAATAGCTGGCCGCCAGCAAAAATCACCACCTACTTTGTGTTTCTGGCTGGCTACTCTGCTGAGATATCCTCTGATTTGGTATTAAGCTACCTACTTCAAAACTTTCAGTCAACCCTGCATCATGAATTTCCAGTGCCGACACTTTAGGAATCAGGATATGCAGCTGATCATGACACACTCACCAATACATGTTATAACATCAGTTGGATCATGCCCCCATCAAACTTTTAATAATTGAATGATGTGATTTTCATTTGTAATTATTTTCTAGTTAAAGTCAATAAATTGAAACTTTAAATATTATAATTATAATTAACTATTTATTATGTAAAGTTATTTTCTCTTGTCCTGCTGATAGAAATAAATAGATAACAAATAAGAAATAAGAACACAACAAATCAACCATAAGGAAACTCAGAAAAAATTCTGAAAAAATTCCAGTCTGAGATGGGATTCGAACCCACAACCCTCCGTGTTCTAGAACGGATGCTCTAACCACTGAGCTACTGGAGACTCGATGGCGAGCAAGCGCCAATCTTGTGGTTAAGACGTACGAACTGCATCACGCAGCCACACAGTCCAAATACTAGAAACACATTATTAGGCCTAACTGCATCACGCAGCCACATAAATGGTAATAACTATCACCAATGAGAGGCCATGCCCATCAAACCATCCTGCTGATAGAAATAAATAGATAACAAATAAGAAATAATAACACAACGATAAGAATAATTATATAGATACTAATGATTTTCTGCATTTAAAATGAGAGTTCTGATTACTTTGTGCATCATATTTTTAAGGGTTTGCACACAATATGTGGTGCTGGAGATCCTCGGTCAAGGCACGGCGTGGCAGTCCATGTCTACTGTTGTGATGTCTCTATGAAGGACAAGTAAGATATTTGATCATGATACATGAATATCGTTATCGTAAAATGCAGGGCTGCAAATAATTTTTTCACTTGAAAGGACATATATCCTACTAAGACACGGCCATCTTGGATGGACAAAACAAAATTTTGGTCGGACATCACCAAAAACAAAAGGTTGAATTTTGTTCATTGTTGCAGTAAAATGATCAAAAAATTGCCTGGACATCATATCCGACCACACTTGGAATTTCATCGGACATGAGCAATTTTGGGTTGGCCAATGTCTGATGACCGACTGTTATTTGCAGCCTTGTAAATTGTGTGTTTGTAACTTATGTAATATTAAAAAAAAAAACCAAGACACTCACTTATTTTGTTGGAAATTGGTTGAATGATCTCATATAAACTTGAGGTCAGGTACATGTTGTACTCGTCTAACAATCTTGAAATATAAACAGGGATTTGAAAAGCTAAATTCAAATATTCATTCATTGAAACAGCTTTGTGGGAGTTGTTTGATGGTTTGAAGTTGTTCGACTGTTTTCAAAAGCCTCTTTTTCTTCCATTCAAGGTGTTTCTACAACTCTGATGGAGATTTCCTTATAGGTGAGTATACTAAGTGTCAAATGAAATGATTAATTAGGAGTTCTAACCTTGGCTAGTGATCCTCTGAGTGCTTCCTTACTCTGACACTGTTATCCATGATTACAGTTAACCCTGCTTAGGGCTATATTTTTATTGATTATACTGTTTGACAATAAGCTCATTTTACACTTTGTTTTTTAATAATTGCAGTTCCTCAGAAAGGTGTTCTGATGATCACAACAGAGTTTGGTAAAATGGAAGTTAAACCAAATGAAATCTGTGTAATCCAGGTACACAGCCAAACACAATTTGCTCCTTCTCTCTCAGTTTGCCATGGGAAATTTAACAATTACGGTAATGACTGGCCCTGAAGGAGTCGATTAAAGGGGAAAAATTAACTGGCTTCCCAAGGGACCAGTCATTGAGTAATTTGTAAATAATTATATAGGAAGATGTATGCAATGTCAGGGCTCGAGACTAACGGTAGCCAACTAGCCAAAGGCTACTAAAATTTAGGTCTTGGCTTACCAGGTTTAGCATTCCTACAAGCCATTTGGCTAGTGAAAAACTCGGAAAAATCAACTGTTCTTGATATAAATCAATATGCCTGACTAGTGAAAAATTACTTTTGGCTAGTAAAATCTGACATGTCACTAGCCAGTAAACCGGTGAGTTAAAAAGTTAGTCTCAAGCCCTGAATGTGAAAACAACTAAAATAGACTTTATGTCCAACAGTAACTAGTGGTCATCAGTCAACATTTGCATGACAGTGCACTGTTACCCTCTGACGTCCTTCATGTAGATTTTGCAATGTTGCCAGTTCAGAGACTTTTGGTGGAAAACATTTTTATTGTAACATGTCATAAGTTAAACATATATCCTGCGATGTACGTCATTTGCTAAGATTCTTGCTTCATCTTCTGGCAAAGTGCTGAAGCTACAGTTTGTGGAGAACTGACACAAACGATGCAGGCTATTGTCTTAGGCTTCAAAGTGTTTTTGAAGTTTTTAGTAACTATTTATAAACTGTGAGGAAAATTTATTAGTATAAAATCAAGCTAATTTTAATATTGGTGCATTTTGCAGCAAGGGATAAGGTTTTCAGTGGAGATCAGTGAACCTTCAAGAGGATACATCCTGGAGGTGTTTGACGCACACTTTGTTCTGCCAAATCTGGGACCAATAGGTACAGTGTATGTATATTAAATTAATTAAAATATTTTAGTATTGTTTTAATTCTTCAAATCAAGGCTAGTTGTGAACACAAGAGACTACTTTAATTTGGATTACAGTCTATTAAAATTAAGCAGGATAGCAAGTTAAGGGCTAAAAGACACTTGTTTGAATACTTCTGTTCGGGCCCTCTTGGGCTCCCTTCCAAGCAAATTTAAATATTTTGAAAGAAGTAGTATGCTGGCCTAATGGTTGGTTCATTGGACGCCATATCAAGCGTTCTGGGTTAAAGCAGTTGGTGACAGGGCCATTGTGTTGTGTTGTTTGCCAAGACATTTAGCCTGTGTAGCAGGCATCTGTATACTTTTTATATTGCATGTCTGTGTACTTTTTTAAGTGCATTTAAAAGAGTGTGTGATCACGAGGCTTAAACTACTGCACCTGCTATACAGGCTAAACAGGTTAAAAGTCATTCAATTCCCACAGTACCTTAGTCTCCACCCAAGTGTACTAGGGTACTAGTGTTCTGTTAGAAAACCTGACAGAATGTTGTTGCTTCTATCCTGTGATGGAGTAGCATCCCGGCCCTTCCAGGGGTAGTAGAAATAATTTATACTCCTAGCCACCTCATGCTTTACAAAAACTGGGGTAAGCTTCACCACTGTGGGCCTGCCGTTGGTCCAAGTGTGTGTTAAGCCTTTAACTCATATTCAGAAGTTCTACCTTTTTCATCTGATCATTAGGTGCTAATGGACTAGCAAACCCCCGTGACTTCTTGACACCTGTGGCATGGTTTGAAGACAGAGATGTGTCAGCTGGCTTTACTGTGATCAGCAAGTACCAGGGAAAACTGTTCAAAGCTGTTCAGGTACAATGTAACTTGATCATCTCCTGAATGTTTGATATAATTATTGCTTATAGTTTGAATATATGTTAATTAGTTTTTGTTGTATTTTAGGGTCACTCTGCATTTGATGTTGTGGCGTGGCATGGTAACTATGCTCCATACAAGTACGATCTGAGTTGTTATAATGTCATCAACACAGTTTCCTTTGATCATGTTGTAAGTGTCAGTTCCCGCATGTAAATAATGAAATGAACTTGACTGTATGTATCTAGAGCAAAATACCCATGCAGGGAATCAGTTGTCTCCAGATTTTTTGCTTTTTTACTTTATATATAGCCTCATAGCAGGCATAAAAAGGGGAAAGGGGTAGTAGGAGGATGAGGGAATGAGGATTGAATACCTTTCTTTTTCCCTTCCTCGCTCCCCCTCCCCCTTTTTATGCCTGCTATGAGTCAAGAATAAATGAAAATAACTGAATAATAGAGTAAAATGGGAATTTGCAGAGTGGCATTTCCACATGGTGGCTCTTCATCTATTGTTCCTGATCAAATTGGAATTTAGAAGTGTTGGTTTTTGGGGAGGGAGGAAAACTGGAAAACCGGGAGAAAAACCCTCAGAGCAGGACAAGACCAACAACAAACAACCAACAACAAACTTCACTTTTAGCTCTGTGATATATTTAGCATATGAGACTGATACCGCAGCATATGTTACTGTATATGTTGTGGTTCAATTTTATATTTGGTTTAAAATTTTTCAAACCAGTTTGATTTTGATTTTTCATTGTCTTACGGTCATTATCATAATCTGAAACAAAGGGAAATGAAAATCAAACTGGTTTGAAAAAATTTAAACCATAGATAAAATTAAACCACAACATATACATTATTGTTTTGTTCTGTAGGACCCTTCAGTATTCACTGTTCTCACTTGTCCCAGTTTAAGACCAGGAACTGCCATAGCAGACTTTGTTATTTTTCCACCAAGATGGAGTGTAGCTGAGAACACATTCAGACCACCCTATTACCACCGTAAGTGTGTAACTAAAAGCTAAGAACGATACGACTAAAAATATATAAAATTGAAATTCGCAGTAAAATTAATAAAAATGTGTAGAGTGCTGCTGATTTTTAAGGACAAATAACTCGCTCAGGTTAAATGTATGTATGAATGAAAAATCATGTAAGATACTTTAAATTGAAGAAAATTGATTTACTGACAGTTGTCTCCTGCTTTCCCAAACAGGAAACTGTATGAGCGAATTTATGGGCCTGATTCATGGAAAATATGAAGCAAAGGTAAGTTGTGTCCATGCAAGTAACATTACAGGGAACTCTTTACAAGGTTTCCGGTGGTAGGTCGCAAGGGACCACACTCACAATACCAATAAGTTAGATTCTGACAGCTGAATTCTCCTCTTAATGAACGTTTTAGAATTTTGACAAAGTTTTCAATTCAAGACTCAAGCTTACCTAAAAGTTGTTATAACAGAATTTCACCGTCTGGTACTAACAGTTGCCCTAAAGCAGTGGCACTTGCTAGTTGCGTACCAGAGGGTGGTTAGACACCCAAAGTAACAAGCTCACTACTATTGAAAAACTTTGCAGTGATCTCTTACTTGTATTAGGACCTCTTTACATGAGAGTTTTCGTCCCGGGATGAATTCATCTCGGTGTCTGGTCATTTTCTTGTTGTTGTCTACATGATGATACACGATTTCGTCCCGGGATGAACTCATCCCGGGACGATTTCATCCCTGTCCTTAGCACCGGGATAAAATGTCATCCCGGGATGAAACGTGACGAAAAACCCCATGTAAACAGTCTTTCTGGGATGAAATATTAAGTAATGTAAGCACGGGCGAGATGAATCCAACTCGGGCGGGACGACTTACGTCCCAGCATCCCGGGATGAACACGCTCATGTAAAAAATGAAATTTTTTTCCGATCCCGGGACGAAATTCATCCGGGGATGAAACTCATCTCGGCTTTCATGTAAAGAGGCCCTAAGTTTTTGTTGGAACGAGCAACTTTGTTATGAACTTAAAATGTCTCCTAATAGAGGCTAGACGTAAACCGGAGTAACAATGTGTGGTTGTATCATGAAAATAAAAAGTGTTATTTTGCAACAGTATTCTGAACATGATCTTATCTTGCAGGAAGAAGGATTTGCCCCAGGGGGTGGTAGTCTACACAGTATGATGACCCCCCACGGGCCTGATAAGGATTGTTTTGAGAAGGCGTCTGAAGGAGAGTTGAAACCTCAACGAGTAGCAGATGGCACTATGGTATGTAAACTGTGTTACCTTATAAGACTGACACGGCACTGTTCAACTGATATACCTTATTATAGGAAATTAACGCTTGTGTTAATTAAGGTATTTGAAATTAACGCGACTTAAATTAACGTGAATTGAAGGAAAAATTACCTCCCATTAAAGAAAAATTAAAGCGAAAGAGGGGGTAACATTTCAAAATGAAGGAAATTAACGCGACGTACACAACAGGAACAAGTTTATTTCAACACTTGTAAGCGTATAATCTTAAACGCAAACAATGTTCATGGTACTTTTCCCACTTTGAGCGTTCTTCGCAGTATCAATGATAGTGGCAGATAAAATAATGCTTTTTCCTTGGAGTCAAGAACGTCTGGACGGTAACAAGAAATTGGGGCCGAAATAATGGAAATTAACGCTTTACTTAATTAAGGGTGGAAATTAACGTTAACAAAAATTAACGCGACTTAAATTAACGCGAATGTTTGAAATTCGCGTTAATTTCATGACGCGTTAATTTCCTATAATAAGGTAATACGAGACCAACTCACTAAGTGCTTTGATGTGCGATGCTTCTTCGCGAAAAGCTGGCAGAGATCATTAGGCTTGGCAAAAAGAGGAAACATGTTTCCAAAAATACCCGTAGCGCGTTATTTCCCCAATATTTTCCAGTTTTTCCACACGGGAAGCATTGCTTCCAGTCAGTTTTGTTTCCAAGAAGCAAAATTTGCTTCCGCTATACGGCAGAAACATTCCGTGTTTCCGCGCGGCATGGAAGGCATGGCAAAAAGAGGAAATAATTGTGGAAACATGTTTCCTCGTTTTGCTAGGCCTTTTCAGTGGAACTTCTGTAACCGGACAACCAAAACTAAACCACCTTGCAGAATGGAAACGAAGAATTTCGACTTCAGTGTTTAAAGCCGATTTTCTCTTAGTGCAATCCAACGTTTTTACTTCAGCTGAAATTCTGTATTCTGATTTACAATGCCGGTGTGATTGATTTTCATTGTCTAAATGGAAATTTGTTAGCCTGCGAATACAAAAAATTCTGATGCTTGCTACAGGGCTGTAAGTACGTCAGTTCAGAAGTTGACCAGTTAACTGCTCTTGTGACTCTTCATTAGCGTTTTTAATTTGTTTTCAGGCGTTCATGTTTGAAAGCAGTCTGAGCATGGCTATCACCAAATGGGGCAATGAGACATGTCAGAAGGTTGATCACGAGTACTACAAGGTGTGGCAACCATTACAGAAACACTTCAACCCCAACTGGAAACCAGATGGTGACAAGAAAACAAGCTGAATGAAGTGACAAGGCAGTAGAATCCCAGCCGCCATATGGAACTTCTAGAATAGAAATAAAAAAAAAGCTTAAATAAGCGTTTAAAATTGCGATTAGTAAATGAAGGGAACCAGTGACTTATCAAGTAAAACCTGTAGTAATAACAGAAACGACAAGATAGTTCCTGTTGAAACCGGTATTAGTTATAAATCGTTAATTTCCATTGTGATCAACGCCTAACTTCTCTTTCATGAATGTTGACACATTGTCAAGTAGACAAGTGACTTGTCTCTTTGGGTCGTCACGCAATCGTCACAGAAAGCTTTAGGGCATAGAGGCGTTGCGTGACAATTGTAACGCTGTATCTCCAAATTATCGGGTAATATTTTGAGAAACGAATGTCAGTCAGTGTAGGGAGAAATGAAATTTCGAGCTTGAAGCGCCCATGAAACAAACGCTGGGTGTTGTCTAGCGTCAGAGCGACATCCTAGTGTAATACAGTACCGTCCAACTTCCCTAAACGTACACCCTTGGGACCTGAATAAGTGTCCACTTAGGAGAGGTGTCCGCTAATGAGAGGTTAAAAAATGCAGTGTTTGTATGTGGCGAGGATCATGACTAAGGGTCCGGTTATGGGAGTTGTCCGCCTACTAAAGGTGTCTGCTAGCGGAGGCGCAACCGTACCCGGTTTTGACGTGCGGCGCTAGCAGTTAGTCCCACCAGAAATTGAGCGCGCCTCGTCACGAAATATTTTCAAGATTGCTTCAAACTGTCCAAGAACTGCTCCTGGGAATATAAACGGAAAGGGTTTTATTTCCGATGTCAGACCGATGGGTCTATAACCTAGGGAAATTTTAAGGTATTTGAATAAAGCTCTTAACTGAACAACGAGTGTTTTCTTTTTTCCCTTTGTGCTTACAAGAAGGAAATTCTCGGCGGCCTTTCGCAGTCGTGGGGGTCTTACACCTAATTGCGCTCCTATGTTGTTTTGCACGTTCTCTGTTCGCAACTGTTATGATTATTATAATTAGCACCATTTAGCCGAAGTAACTAAAAAAGACCCTAGTCTGTTTCAGGCGTTGGGTAAGTTGGGAAAGTTTCTTTGGGGAGCAGCGGAAAACGGCGAGTAAAAAAAGGGGGTTGACCCTGAACCATTTCTTCCACTTGCGTTTTTTGCGCTAAACGTAAGGTAAGGTAAGGTAAAATTTTTTTGAAATTTTAAAAAAAAAGGGGGGGGGCCGTTTATCGCGCTGCTCCCAAACTAACCGAACGCCCGGATCTGGCTAGCCTACGAGTTGAAAAGCTAACTTCGCTTAAAAATCCCTAAAGTTGATGGAATTTGCATCGACCCTTTGATGAAAAATACCCATGTCTGGACATAGAGAACAGACCTGCTCGCTGGTTATTCGACACGAAAATTTCGTACCAATGACGTGATAGCTCTACCTGGTGCACTGGTTGTCTCAGATTGGTTGATGCTGAACGGGAAAACAGTTATTCTATCTCCTTCTCCTAGCCTCTCGCTCCAGAGACCGCGTGCATTCGCAGAAAGTAAGGTGCAAGTAAAGAAAGGGTTTAGATGATTCTGGAATGACTTTCATTCCGGAACGAGCTTTGTTCGGGAAACTGGAATGAAATGTCATTCCAGAATGAAAATTTCATTCCGTAAAGAACTAATTCTGGAATGACTTGTGCGGGAACGAAATTCCTCTCGGTATCATGTAAACAGATAGAGCCGGAGAAATATATGGGGATGGAGTGAACTCGTTCCGGAATGAAAATCATTTTGGAATCATGTAAATAGGCCCTAAGCCCGGGGGGGGGGGGGGGGGGGGGGGGGGGGGGATTGTTGGTCTCGTTTTGGGTGTTCCAGGCAAAACGCCAATATTTTTAGCCATAATGGTCTCGTTTAGGGTTACACACGAAGAATTTTACAAATATAAATCCTCTTTTTAGAATTTAATTGGTATCTTTTAGGGGTCTAAAATAGCTTGTGCCACGCCCAGATTGGTCTCTTGATCCAGTTTAGGGGTTCTTTCAAAATTTCCGATGAGCATCCCCGTCCCTTTAATATGGGAGTCCCCCCGGGGGGCCCTAAGACTGCTTTGCAGCCTGTTGCTAGCTTGGTTTTAAAATTTTCGCGCCAAAGTCCGCGCGCCAAAGTGACAACCAATCAGCGATATTACACCGAGCTCTAAAAAGACGCCTTTTTCTCTCGGAATAATTTTTATCTTTATCTTTATCATTACTTTCGCGACACTTAGCATAGGCGTGTATAATCTGTTCCTGTACTGCCTTTTTTGTCCTTCAGCCGTCAATTCTTTCAGTTGGCATTACTTCACCGCATCGCGTGACCTGAAACGAATTCAAGAAAATTGACGATAGTCTAACTAGTCACGTGATCTACTCATAGAAACAGGGGAAGCTAGATGAATTTGCAAAATGGATATATTGTAAGTTAAAACTGTATGTATGGGAAACTCTTCAAATTTTGAAGCCGTTAACATCCACATTTAAATTTGAGCCAGGAGCCTCCCCCCCCCCCCCCCCTTCTCGGTTAGCCTGCGTTGCAGACAAACTAAATTGACCGTTTTTGTTCACTTTGCAGGCTACGTCCAGCTGGTAAAGTGAAACTTTCCTTATAGAGACCTTTATAACAGCGACAGTTCACCGGGTCCCAGGCAAAAACTCTTAAATCTCCATGACTACATTTTAAACTAACCTCTTACAATGCGGACAGCCCTAATGCAAACACCGGACGCTATCTGCTACAGAAGATACTAAAATATTAAAATGTTAACTCTAGCTTTACTGACAATAATTACGTATGTTCGAAAGTACATGGACGAAAAAACTCATATTGCACTTTTCACGTCTCCTTTTATTATTAATAAACTCTTCAATCTTTATATTCTTTTTCCTTTCGACGAATAAAATAAAACTCTTCGCGTTGGGGTTCTCATAGTCTCTTGGAATGACGTCATATCTGTGATCTGACGGGATTCATCATTGATAAACGACGGTTTCAGTTTTCAGTTTTGAACATATCGTTGTTACCCTAGCGTTTTCAGTTTTTCATACAGTCCGTACCTAAAAACTTGACAAAAAAGGCAAGAAAAATTCGCTCCTTTCACAAAAATTTAATCAGTAAAAAGGTATTTTTCCATTTCACTTTACTCCACGCGTACGAACGCCAGAGCATACGCAAATTTAGACCAATTTACAAAACAATTTTTTTTTCTTGGCTTAAGGTGTGATTCTACCTGAATTTGAATGAAATTTTAAGAGGTTTAAAGAAGGGATTGAAAAAAGAAAATTTTCGAAAAACCATTAGACAGTTGACCCCCACGCAATAGCACTCCAGCTAGGCTGTCAGGGGACTGTCTACTGTCCGTCAACCTATATTCAAACCAAATCTCCAATATTTCTTATTTCTCCAAATTTTATTAATCCTTTAAGAAAAACAATCTCCTCCCAAAAGTTCCCCAAAATAACCCAAAAATTTACAAAACACCGCAAACATAGATATATGTAATGAGTCTTCGATTTCTACGCAATATGTTTTGCAAATCTTCGCTTTTTTAAGCAAACCTTCGTTTTCAGTCTTCGTTCGTTTTATCCGTGAAATGTGGTGAAATGCCAAAATTCAGAAAATTACATATATTTTCTGTAGTATTTACGAGTTTTGACAGCTTTATATCGGAATGTTCAATTTGATCACGCGAATTTCGGTCAATTTCAGATCTTCGCTTCAATCTTGACCATAGTTATATGAGGGTCTCAATGGGGTGGTGGCTTTTACAGTTAACGGTTAAAATTTTGGCTTTTTTACGGCTAACGGTTAATTTATTTCCATAACGGTTAACAGAAGTTAAAAGTTAATTTTCATTGTTTCATGAAGTTACAGCAAGGCGCCCAAAGTGTGACCACTTTTAATTTATTCACATTCTTTCGTGCAGATTTATTAATCCAATTAAAAGCCGTGGACAGCTTGCAGTTGACTTCTGATTGGATTAAATCTGCACGAAAGAATGTGAATAAATTAAAAGTGGTCACACTTTTGGGCGCCTTGCTGTAAAAATTAATTTCCATTATTGAAAAACATATTTTAGGTCTTAGGACCATTCTGGGCCGATGAAGTGAACAAGTTTGGTTTATTTATATTTAATATTTACTGACCAATTTTTTACGGTTAACATATTTTTACGGCTAACGGTTAAAATTCTCCAATTTTTACGCCTAACGGCTAAATTTTTGGCGGTTATACGGCTAACGGTTAACCCCATTGAGACCCTCTTATATTAAACTATGTCTTGACTGAGATCTTCGTTTTTCCGCGGTGATCCTCGCGTCTTCGATTTCTTCGGAAATACCCATATTCTGCCTTTTGAACTTTTTTTGTTGTTATTTTGTTGTTGTTTTTATTACTGTTTGCTATTTGTTTCTTTTTTCTTCAGTTTTCCGTTGAATTGACTGAGGCATACTGGACCATACTGGACCATACTGGGGCCGGGAAGTGAATTAGGCTAATTTGAATATCGATTTATTATCGATCCACTTCTGAACAAGATCGGAAGATATGTCACGTGCTTCAATGTTATGCGCAGTACGTGTTGAATCTGACGTTGACCGAAGCTTGTGAAAGTTGGTCTGGGAAAACTTCCTTCCTTCATTTATTCCATTGCATTGCTTTCTAAAATACAAAAGAGACGTTAGAAAGGGGAACACAAAAGGCCTTGTACATGGTGGACGCGAAATATTTTATGGCAACGGAGAGAAACGGCTACAACGGGCAGATATTCGAAGCCCTGAAGAATCGCTTTCCCGAAATTCCGGAACAAGTCATTTCTCAAACGCTGCAGGCTGAGGTTGGTCGATTTCTAATCTTTTTAATTTGCTGGTTATTTTTATTACGGATTCTAGAAAAGCAAGGTGAAGTTTTCGTTCAATCGCTTTTGTCTTTCAGCGACTTGTTTTCATGCTTTCGTAATTTCCGTGGGATGTGTATTGGAGGTGTTGCCTTGTAAACATAGCGTGTTCTCTGGTATACCAACATTATGATACTCAGGCGATCTCGTCTCGCTGTTTCGTGATCAAAGCTTCTTTTCGCTCGGAAGTGTTCTTTGTGACTCTAAATTTATCCAAGCAGACGATATTGATCGAATTTAATCAGCGTGGCTTGTAAACAAATGTGAAATCGCCACGGATGTTTGCATCATAGACTTTGATCGGTTCGGTCGGTTGCAGGAATTGATAAGTTTGTAGGAAATACATTTTTTCAGAGCAGAAATTTAGCCTGTACATTTATTTCTGTGCTTCTTGAAAGGCTCCAAATACCAGTTTTCTTGTAAATATTCACGATACACTAAATCAGCGACACGGTGCGTGTCTAACTTGATCACTGAACTTACCAGCTTGCAAAATATAAGTTCTTCAAATGTTGAAAACAAAATCGAAACTAAAAGGGCTTTCTGGAAGGTTACTACAACTTTGATCAGTGGAAAGCTGTCTTTTCGCTGCAGTCAGCTTCGCCAGATGAATGAAGGCGCGCATGTAGTATTCAGGGATCGTATTTTAATTTTGAAATGTTTATTACCATCAATCATGACTATAAATTTCTCAATGAATCATCGCTTACGTATAAACCGGATGGCCTGCATAAATCATGTGCTCGTTGATATTATTAACACGTGTACGTTGATGTTATTATCGCTTTTAAATGGCTTGAAAAGTTGTTGATTTTAAATAAATTTGCTTCAAAAAATCCTGTGACAAATCGCGTAATCTTGGGCTAATTTGCAAATTTATGAATGTGCATGAAAATTTAGCATACACTGTACATGTAGTACAGTAATGGTGCCATGACCCTTGGCATACAAGAACTTTCTACAAGACAGACTTCAGAATGACAGTATTTATTTTGAATAAATAGCATTTTCTAATTATTTTGATAACCACTAATGATGAATTTTTTTTCTGCCCAATGTTTACTTTTCTCTTTTCTTTGAATAGTAAACTAATTCAAGGTTGTATTACACAGTCTATTTTTAATAGCATATTAAATTAATGTAACTCTCTACTGTTCATGTTTCACTTGTTTTGTTTTGAAAGCTAATGGGTCTTTTTTGTTAAGGGGCCTAATAGTAACATTTTACGTATTGGAGAGTAATATGCATTGTATGCACAAGTACAGTAATGATCGGTAATTTCTTTTCAATAAAGGTAATTTTCATTGCTACTCAAAATGGAAAATGACATATAGAATTAAAAAAGAAATTGGCGACTTTGAGAAAAAATACGTGTGACATCTGGCAAGGGCAGCCTGAAATGTAGTCATGGTCGCCTTAATAAAATAATAAAAGTGAAGAGTGGATGGGAAAGGTCACAACGTGGGTGGTGTTTGACCATATATTTCCATTCAAGCTACTAGTCATCAAGGGCTTGCATGAATAATAGTGTAAACAGTCCTTCTAACTTTGACTTTTTTCTTATTTTCAGCATGGAAATGCGGAACGCTGTTTGAGTATTCTTTCAGCTGAAAGTGATAGATTTTTATATGGCGGCAGTATTGACATGTTAGACAGTCCAATGCCTGTTCAACCATCATCACAAAATACACCAATAGATGAGCCAATATCAATCTCAATTCCACAATCAAACACATCACCATATCTGCCAAACAGAACAGTGCCGCCTCCACTACAACCATTGATACGACCAATGACACTCGCACAGCCTAGTCCTGGAATGGGATATGTTTCGCCTGGTCCAGGAGAAAGACTGCCGCCTTCTACAAGTACATCTTATGATCAAAGTATGTAATACATTTACTGCCCATGGCCAACTTTGCCATTACTGTAATTACGTTTTCCATGCGCCTATCCAGTATATTAACATTCTGCCAAACAAATTTCAAATTGCAAATGTATGAGAAAAAATAAACAATAAAAACGAACGACGTTTCAGAATCGTCATGACGCCATTATCAAGTTCAATGGCGTCATGACGACTCCAAAACGTCATTCGTTTTTATCGTTTATTTTTACTTGCCTATTTATTTCTAAACCTTTGCAAATGTATGATTGTATAAAAAAAAAAAACATTTATCTCTGTAACAGTGGAACCCTCCAAGGGAAGGGAAAATTGGTTCCAGAAATCATTATTTTGAGAAATAATTGGGCGGTGAATTTGCAGTCCCATATTTTCTCAATTAAACGCCGGCCTCGTTAAACGCCGTTTTTAACGCCGAGTCAAAGCGGCGCGGGACGAAGGGAAAACGAAGGGTGGGGGAGGGGGAAAAAAAAAAAAAAAAAAAAGCCCAGTATCAATTTTGTGAAGCAAATTCAAGGGAAATGATTCTTGCTTTTAGTTATTGGGAAGCTCCAGAAATTAAGGGTTTGAGGTTCAAATCGAGATATCACTGTATTTCTTTTACAAAACCCAGGACCGACCAACCTCAGTTGTCGTATTTATTTTAGGTGTCATAGTTATCAATGGTACAAAGTACATGCAGCTGACTTCTAGGAAGCTGAGGTCTACAGTGTATCTAAGCAGTTCTCGCACATTGGTGAAGCATACATGAATGATCAAAATTAAAGACAAAGGAGGCAGCTTATCGAGCTAAAATAGCCATATGTCTGAAACTGATTGAAAACTCCCAAGAAAACAATAATTTTATCTGTCCTTTGCCCTTTCATGTTTAATTTTATTCTTTCCTCGTACACAGCATTACTTTGTCATCAACGCCAGAGGTTAGACACCCTCAAAAAGGTAATAGTATGATGATCATATAGTGTACGTTAGTGTACATGTACTACAGTCAAACTAGTCAAACCTCTATATTATGGACACCAAAGTGACAAGGAAGAGTACATCTGTTTTATGGAGGTGTCCATATTAGAGCAGGGCTTGAAATTGCAACCAATACGGTCGCCAATGCAACTAATATTTCGTCCTTGGCGACTAAAACTTCTGGTTTAGTCGCCAAAATGGCTACTACATTTCTCTGTTTTGACGATGATTAACGGCCATTTTTTCAGAAATTGTGTCCTTCCAGAAAACTATTTTCAATTGGTAGATCTTTGCTTCAAAAACATTCAAAATAAGAAAAGAAGTTGTATTGCTCCAATCCATCCTTTTGCTTTGCCCAAAACGATTCCTTTTGCATCAGAAAACTGGCACGTTTGAAATCGCCTTAGAATCCTTTGCAAACGTTGAGTACGTCATGTATGCCTATGGGTTGTGTCTCTTGTAATGCATGGCTATTCGCCATGTCTGATTCCTTCGAGGTTTCTTCCAGTTCTTTACATCAGTTACAAAGTTAGTGGCCACAAAATCTTATAAAATGTTTTTGTTTTAAACCTTGTGACAAGATTGCTTTGTTTTTCTTTTCGAATGTTTATGTATTCAGTCCTTTTTTGGATTAAATTCCTACAAAATTTATGACTTTAGCACGCTTGAACTAGTCCCTATTGATTTTACAATCTGGTGACTAAAAATTTCCTTTTGGCGACTAGTTTTTAGCACTTAGTCACCAAATGGCGACTTAAGGATTTTTTTAATTTCGAGCCCTGTAGAGCCGTACCGTGCCATAAAGCCGTGCCGTACCAATTTCAATCACTTGCGAACCAGGTCAACTGTTTGTAAAAAAAAGGTGTTCGTATAGAGGTGTCTGTAAGGAGAGGTTCGGCTGTAGTGGTTACCGTGTTGGACATTAGGCAGAGAGGTTTGACTTTTCACCCGCTTTCAGTGTTAGTACATAAATTTCTTTCATCATCCATCTTTCCACATCATCTTTCGACATGCTGTTTGAAATAACTCAATCAAAACCGATGCATACCAGTGTTGGTTTCATGCAATGAGCCCATAACCACAAGTTCAGAAGGTCATGCTAATGGGCTGTGATCAGCTGATTTCAATCCGTCTTGTTTGTTTAGCACGCCGAAAGATTGATGACGATAGAAAGCTTCATGCACGTAACACATAAAGCAGGTGTAAGTGCTCACTGGCGCGTGGGTCATAATGGTGTGTGCTTAGACAATATATTTTAATTATTCCTAATACCTCTTTATACCCAGGAGTATATGTACATGAGTGTAATCAAGGGTACTGGAAAGTTGATGCTAGCGTAACCTAACACTAGGATCCTATTCAGCCTGCACAAAGTACATGTACAAAGCTGTGCTCTTAGAATAATTGCAGGGTGCCTGAAGACCTTTATGAAAGAAATCTTGGGTGCCCAGTTCTTAAAAGCTTTCATAGCTAAGTTATACAAGTCACCCAAAGGCAAAAGTAAGTCGCCTGTGGCACCTGGGCTCTGCTAGAGCACAGCTCTGATGTAGGTTAGAATACTTGCGGTGGCATGATGCTTCAGAATCTAGAGTTAAGCACTTCCTCCTTACACATGTTGGTTCTGTAGAGAATCTGCTACTTTACTTTGTTTGTGCTGTAAGTTATTTTCTGTCCTTCATCAGTAAATATGTTTAAAAGTTACATTATTTTGAAGTGACTAACAATCTGACACATCTTTATTGACTTTAAAGGAAATGTACAATGAGCATCGCAAACTGTTAAGATTAAAAAATGAATTACAAGAAAAAGACATGGAAATGGTGAACTTAAAATTTCGTGTTGCTGCCAACCCCACTGTAAGTGTACTTTTAGTAGTTTTATTTTATACTTTTTTTTTTTTTTTTTTTTTTTTTTTTTTTTTTTTTTTTTTTTTTTTGAAATTATATAAATTATAATACCAGCCATCAGTAATCTGACTAAGATAAGCATGAATTTTGATTTTGAACAACCAGAACCCCAAGTGGATCTTATTCTAATAACTGCACAGTCATGCAATTTTGCTTTATTTTTTTATCAAAGTCAACCAAAATCAACTATGAAATTATGAAATCATTGTATTGTGTACCACGTGTTTCATAATAACACTTGTAATCATATGTATTTGATTATTTCTCTAGTTATTAAATTCATTTAATCATCATCATTGTTCCTTGTCACCCCCTTGGGAGCTAGGGCGTCCACCAGTTCCCCAGCGCACACGGCTTGCAGTGCTTGGCCCTCCCCAGGAGTAGCCTACTCCCTCCAACTCCTGCAGCACGGATCGCTTGAATTCATTTAATACCTAATGATATTCTGTGACAATTTAGTCTGCAGATGTAAGACACCTAAGAGAGGAAAATCATCATCTAAGAGAAGAAATTGAGCAAATGACACGTGAAATTGATCAACTTAGCAATGGAAGAGATGGTAATTGTTGAATTTGTGTTAAATAACAGGATTATTTTATAAATTAGTACTATTACTATCCAGGATTTTATACCCTTAAAAAAAGCAATGGGTCATTTAAACTCATTTTTGGCCAGTCAGATACAAGTTTACTGAAATTAGAAAGTACAAGTAGGAAAAACACAACTATTAATATCTGGCCTCCTAAAAATAAATCATTATTTTTGATTCCATATTTACCTGACTAAAAAAACACTCAAGTTGAGTGAGATCATTTGTGAGATCCACCTCTTCCAGTGGAGCATGTAGCTTCGATAACCTAATTACAAATTAACATAATTACAAATTATTGCGTGTTTAAGTAGGTCGACCACTCTGACCTCCATTTGGTATATGTGTGAAAGAAAAACTCTTTCCAATCTTGATGGTAAATACTTTGTATTGTATCTCTGCAAGCAAATCACGCATTGAGAGCAGAGTTGCGCCACAATCTTGAACTGACATCAGCAACAGAGAAAAATGTACAATATACTTGTTGCATTCTGAACAAACATTGTTGCCTGCTCTTGTCATACTACAGTTTAAATATAAAATATACATATCTTTTTGTATCTTTTTCAAGTTATAGGTCATCCGAGTAATAATCCAGCACAAATTCAACCTTATCAACCTCCCCCAGGTAGGTCAACTCCAGGGCTGTAACTAGCAAGAGGCAAGACAAAGCACTTGCCTTGTCTAAATTTGAACCCAAAATTAAAAACAAAATATGTTTAGGTGGGTAAATTATCCCCAATTGAACCTAAATGATTTGTTTGAAGAAATACCTCATGAAAAATGCTAAAAATAGTGTCTCAGAGCTTTCAGATTTCAAAATTTTCCTGGCAGATTCCGCTAATGGCTCATTCCTTTGACTCTCACAACTTTTGCCTTGTCTACGGGTATGTCAAAAGTCTGGCTATGGCCCTGAACCGTGCAAGCTCTGGCAAAAAAATACTCTGTCAAGATTGTTTGCCCGACATTCACTATCCTTGTATCTGATTCAATTTCTTCCTAACTGTGCAATGTTGAGTATTTTCCTTTTCATTGCAGTTAGAAGAGTTGAAAGTTATCCATCGAGTCGACCGCATAGTCATGGTGCAAATGGTAAGTTTAACATACATGTAACAGGTAGCAAAAACAATTACCTACAAAATTCAAGGAAAATTTCATTCTTCCTAGACTTTTAAAATTCTTTGTGTGATTGAATAAAATTGCTTGGTATCAAACATTTGGGATTTGTTATCATTTTCTTGAAAAAATTAATGGCAGTAGTTACACAACCAAACTTTTTATGGCAAACGTCAGTATTCCAAAATGCACATTCATGAAAATCTCTGACACAAACCATTAACCAACAGTTAAATAAATCAAAAACAACTGAAAAAACATAGCAAACAGTCAATAAATTGAATTAATTACAACAGGTCGCTACACACAGAATAACTTGAAAAGTTCCACTAGGAAATAAATAAATATAAATAAAAGAAATAAAATAAATAAATAAATACTGAATTAAACTAAATCTACTGTGTAGTACATTAAAGAGTTGCTTTCCTAATTAAATTCTGAAAGAAACAAGACTCATACAATGCACACATGGAGAATTGATTTGCTATGTAAAGATACACTAAATGTAGACAGATACAAATACAATTTGCAGAAATTTAAAGGAATTGCAGGATACAAAAATGGTTTTAACCAGCATAAAAATGCAAAAGAAATTTTAAGACACTATAAAAGAGTTGTGGCAGTCAAGAATTGATAATGAATGCTTTGTCTTGTTCTGTCATCATGATTTTGTCATGTCCACAGATACATGCAATTCTTACGCAGTAAGAGAGTGTTACAAGATTATTAGGGTCACTTTGAATTGCTTCATAAATTGATGTTTTATTTGTAGGTCCTGTTTCCTCATTGCAACGATTCTGCTCCATGTTTGGAGGTATAGCTGCGGCACCTTCCCCACATGGTAATAAAAATTAAAATAAATTTAAAGTAAAAGAAAACAGGACCTCTTTTAAGCAGCAGAGCTTGCAACTTAATCAGAGTTTGTCTCATCGAAATGGGAGCCACTTTAAAATAGCAAAATGTTGGGGAGCATAAATTTTGTTTTGGACACAGCAAAGTGACTGCTTGAAAAAGGTGGTTGTTGAGGAGTTTGTGTCAGTAGTTTTTGTGTGATAAATGTGCACCTTTTTGTTGTTTACTTGCCATCTTATTATAATCATTTCTTGGTACACGAGAGGTAGATAATGACCTGTGATTGATCATAAATTTTGTCATAACATTGTCAAAGTAGCTGTGGATCCATGAGCCACAGGCGAGTGGATCAGCAGACTACTTTGACAATGCTATGACAAAATTCATTTTCAATAACAGGACATGCACAGACTCATGAAAAACTGACATCAATTTATTTTTTACAATAACAAACTCAAATGAGTACCAGTACTATCAAAAACAATGCGTAACCGTAAACAAGTTTCAGAGGTCATAAAAATTTCAGACACAGTAAAACGACAAGAATTCGAACAGAAGTATCTAATAAAAAATTCAAAGAATTACTATAAATACTTTTTAGTCTGTCACTGAGTGTTCTCCTCTCGCTAGTAGCGAGCAAGATGATTTTCCTGACTGAAGTTCTTGCAGCGCTTGTAGACTACACTGAACCTTGACAGTTCGCTGCTGCTTGCTAGCACTGTTCAACTGACACAAATAAAATTATTTCAAAAGCAATGGCTTTCAATAGCCTTGCAAAATTTCATTCGATAAATCATCGTAGCAGAAGTCCAAGCCTAATTTCTGAACACAAAAATAAAAGCGTACTTGGTTCAATCAAAACAAAATGAGATTCGCTTTTATTCATCAATCGACCAAAGTAAATTCCCGGCTTTTGTTCGTTGTGTACACGTCAGCATCACAATTCATGTGTCTGTCCGTGTATTGAGAATGAAAATTAGCCAATGGGCATGGGAGAATTTCTGCAGTTATTGTAAAATACCCTAAAGTATGTGAAAACAGGTGAAAATGAAGTGAAAACAACCAATTGATTCTGGTTCTTACTGAGGGAGTAGAACCTATAATCTTTACTACATCTCATATTGCTCTAATTGCAAGCTATAACTTAAGGTAATGTCCACAATAAGTTTTTTCAACATTACTCACTCAACCTTTTTTATTTGTTTTAATTGAACCAGGAGAAGAAAGCCCTTCCAGTTTAAGTCCCCCACCTGATGGAAGCTTGACAAATGAATGGGAGTTTGTTCCTCCAAATCTTCCAGCCACTGTACACAGTTCAGGTAATACAGGGAAAGAATTATTTTATAATCTAACATAGGTGGCAGAGCAGGGGAGTAGGAGGCCCCCAAACAATAACTTTGAAGGGGCTCAGCACCCCCCCCCCCCCCCACATTTCAGTGGTGAAAGTATCGTTAGCACAGCATAAAATTGGTTTATCAAGATATGTAGTCTGACTTGTAATCTTTTCACAAATCTTTTCATCAGGATCGTGCTGGGTGAAATAATATGGTGTAGGACTTTCAGCGAAACTCCTCTCCCAAAAATAAGAGGTCCACAAGCTGTTGGGATTGCATTTGACATTGCCTGTGGAATCAGCGACTTCAACAACAGCTAAAAAACTACCCAAAAAGCACCATGAATCAGGATCCTCTGATCTGCCTAGTTATGCATTTTCACAAATCGATTATTGATACAACAGACGCGGTTAAGAAATCTTTAAAAAAGTTCAACTACGCAAAAGGCATTTTGGGAAATAAAAGAGGGTTTTGCGCCCCCCCCCGGGGGGGGTGGCGATTAAGTGTACAATAAGCCCCCCCCCCACCCCCCCCCCACGTTTCAAAACACTCTGCTGCCTCTGCCTAAAGTTATCATACTTCTTAGGATGAAGAGTTAATTTAGCAGTAGTGCTATTGAGGGTGTGAGAGTAATGTAGCTAGTGTGAGATTGGTAAAGGCAGTGCTACTCACTTGGGGTGCAGGGGCAGGGTAGCCAGTGGCAGTGTTCTCCCTAGGTATCTAAGGCCAGGCGGGCCGCCTAGCTTGATTCACAGGAAAATCGTTGCCGCCTGGCTTAAAAATTGAAGATGTAACACAACCCTACTGTTTGAGATCTGGAACGGGAATTCCTTTCCATAAGCAAAGACGAAATCACTTTTTTACTGTGTTTTCGCACCTTTAATATCGTTATAAAAGTCATTTACCCTTGCATTAATGTGTTTAAATCTGTGAGTGTGATGCATTCGTTTTGTTGAGCAGCAGCTACCTTAGCTTTATCGAATTGCTACAGAAACACAACAGCACTTCAAGGTGTCGTACATGGAAAACTTAATGAAGTTCTCGTGTTCGTATAAAAAATGGGGAACTCAGCCGATTTGGGTTGCTCAGAAAAGAAACTAAAATTAGTAAATTTTACTCTGGAAAAAAGACAGAAAAGTGATAGTAACGTGGGGGGAACAAGTTCCGCAAATCAGGTTTTAACGGCATTTAAAAATCAGAGTCAGAATACCACCTGGCCTTCCCAAAATCCTAGGGAGAACACTGAGTGGGGGTTGGATGGAGGTGATAAAGATGTTTATTACATCATATTGTCTACTTCAAGGAAAGGAATTGTGTCGCAAGTCAATTAATTGCATTTAGGAAGTTTTTTAATGAATTAATATAGCTCTGCTTTGTTAGTGGTAAATATAAACTACTGTAAATGTCTGCTCCTCTTAAAACTACAAACCGTAAACTTGGTTATCTGCTATAATAAGTAAAATGTTGTTAATACTTCAACTAAGAAAAACAACGCGTTTGCAGCTCAAAAACTAACTAAACTGTGCCCTGCATCCAAATATTGGGTGCTTACTTTTTTTTAGAAAAATGGTCAAGGTGCTATAAAGTGGTAAAAAATAGCTTCCCTTCAGCCTTGCCATAGACTGCGAGGAATCTCTTTCTTTTCCTAGCGTGCGACACAAAAACATGATTGCGAACGAGTTGCGAGTGGTTTGCCATGAGAAGCGCGGTCCGTCGGTCACGCGAAGCATTTCAGTATCAAAAACCAACTGCTCGCAGTTTAGCCTTGACATTAGCTGAAGAAAAAAGAAAACAAAAGTGGCACCTTTTTGTGTTCATAATTATGCTTTGCAGATCGAGTCTAACTGTGCAGTATTGCATGTATTGTGTGACACCCAGCATCATTCACTGTCTTGTCAAATGTTTGACATAATATGTGACATGTAATTGTAGCATTTTAATGAAACTCTTTTCTTTTTCTTGTCTCAGAAGAAACAACCTGGACTTGTACATTCTGTACGTTTGCAAATCATGAAGCTTTGGAAGTTTGCGAAATATGTGAAATGCCAAGGAACCGGGCCTTAGATGCTCGAGCGTGACTCAAGCGTGACTTGAGCGTGACTCGAGCGTGACTATTCGAACAGATAACTTTGACAGGATCAGAGTTTAACACAGCTTTCTCATAAGTTATTAATTTGAAGAAGAAAACATGACAAGCTGAAAGTCTTGGAAGACCTAAAAGACCCTAGCATACTAGTTGTTATTGTTTTAAACAATAACATATTTCTTACATGACATGGCAGTTTTTCTGTAATGCGTCAGCAAAACTGAGAAAATATCGAAATTAGTGATTTATTTTTCTCTTGGGAAAGCATATTCCCAGGAAAGTTCAATGACTTGTTGGTTTATCACCTTTAAGGATGACAGAGTATTGTTAAAAGTAAAACCATTGAAATTTGAGGTTGTTGTTCAGTTATGCTGTAATGTTATTTTGTGGGGTAAAGAGGAAAAAATCGGTGAGTCGAGCGCGGTTGGGGAGATCTCGTCTCGCTCGGCTTTCCGATTTGTCCACTAGGTAGCCGGTTCACAGGGTATTATTTCAAGTGAGGGAGGCGCGTATGTTTGTGCGTTGGACCAGTGTTTTCGTTCCTTGTGTTGCGTTCGCTTTACTGCCCCAGTGTCTGTCCTCCAAGATACTAAACTTTCATTTCAAACCTCGCTGCCTCTCATCGCTCGCTTAACTCGTGAGGTCGTCTTGTGGACGCTAGGCCAACTCGGAGAGAAAAAAATTGCGCTTTCAAATTTATCTGGATTAGCATGACAAGACAGCATCTGAGTTTATCACTTGTACTTTGAACTGTAAAGATATCGCAGTTTCATTTAGCGTGATTTAGGTCGCTCCTGTTAAGGCTTAACAAATCGATCACATTTTTGGTCTTCGCTCCTGGACCATTGTAGGAAATGATGTCATAAAATTTACAAACTGAACTCAGGTGTCCGAAAACACGAGCGAACCGATCGAGTGATTTCACTGTAAAGCCGTGTTTTCGACATCTGTGTGACGTCATTTCTATAGTCAGGCCAGGTGGCAGGTTCTACAAAGGTTCTGTTTCCCACTTTAGAACGAGAAATATTCTGTGGCGAGGCTCATCTCGCGGTCAAACTGTGGGATAGTTACACTGGGGACAAAGTTTATTGTTGTTCTTATCTTTTGTTTTGTCCCCAGTAAAGGTCCCACAAGTGACTGTAAAGACGAGACTCTCCCCAGATTTTTTACTGGTTTCTTAAGTGGCGAATGGAAAAGAATTCGATGAGGGAAATGGCCAAAACTATTGTACTCATACAGGACCCACCACTCTGCAAAAAGACAAGTGGTCTCTTCATGTAACCCCCCCCCCCCCCCCGCTCTTCCCCACCTTAAAAGGTGGTGTCTTGTTTGTATAGCCCCCCACTCTAAAAGGAGTAGAAACTAAGAAAAAGATTCAAACATCCTTGTGCCATTTCTCGAGCGCTTCATGCACACCTGATATGAAAGTCAACTCAAATTTTGATAAGCCCATAAATTTTGTCCATTTGGCTTATCAGACAGCTGGTATCTTACATAGCCCCCCTACCCCTGCACAAGGTGGGTCCTCGTCGAGTACGTTTGTTATGACCACTTCCCTAATTTCTGCCTCGTGCCCCACGAGCTGGCCAATGTTCAACAATTCACTACCGGCGTAGGAAGGTTTGAAAGAAGTTTTATAAATTCTTCCTTTTTTTGCTCGAAGAACAACAGTAGGACGGTAATAGTGTGCATAATGGTAATAAAGCAAAAAAGAGTTCATAATGTCGGATCTTGAATTTTTCCTTAAGTTTTGGCTTTTTCACCTGTGCTGTATGACGGCAAAGTTAAATGAGACATTATTGTATTGTGATCTAATTGCTTCTAACCCAATGGTTTTCAAGAAATTCACGTTCCGATAATTAGTTAAAACGACAAACACCCTGGATAAATTTAATTTTCTTTATTCTGTTCTATGTTGGATTTTGTGTTACTCCCAAGGTTCTACAATCCGGCTTCTTACAACACTCTTTTTCGCAACATTACACAACAGAGACCTTTATTTAGTAGCTTGTACGTTTCTAAAACAAAGTAAGTTCCCCAAGAACTATTTTTCTAGTACACAACAGAGACCCCACATTTAGAAGATTACATGGTAAAACAAGATAAGTTTCAAGATAATCCTAACGGCTTAGCACGGATGAGTGGCTACTAGTTCTAGACAGTTCCATCAGATAGTTCTGGAATTTCACTGATAATAAACAAAGCATAGATAGTTTTCGTAATGATGGTCGTGAAGACTCTTATTGAAAAGTCTCGTTCACTGAATGTAAACGTTTGCAATATCATTTGCTTCTTTGTAACTTTCAAGAACTGTCTGTTTCATCATCCTGTAAAGAATCTAGTCTTCTGAATCTACAACTGATGCAATTTCTTCTCGGGAAGTGTGCCAGTTCCCCCTTTTCACAGCCTTGAAGACCACCATAAAAAGATTCGGCAACTCTTTTAAGAAGATCCACTCTTTCAGTAGGTCTTTCTGAAAACCGGTTGGTCGAGCTCGATCAGACACGTGAGCATACGCATTTCGGATGAACCGTACCAGATGCACACCTGATGACTTGTCATAACGGCGTCCTCTCGCGCTTGACGTCATTTCTGCGTACACCGCTGGAAAAAGAGCATCCCACGTAGGATGGAACATAGACGCCAAGTTATTCTCGATTTCCAGCTCTACGGGAGAAGCTACAGTTCCCCTTCCTCCAAAGGTGCCAACTTCGCTTTGATTGGCAACAGCGCAAAGGAAGCGAACCTTTCTCTCACTGGACCAAAATAATGGGTGCTTTAAAATTTCAGATGCCGTTGGTCGGTCCTTGCTTTCCAAGCTAAGAACATGTGCAATCAGGTCCTTGGCTTCGTCAGAAAGATCGAGACTTGGTGTTTTGTTACCGGTTGTGATGTTTTTCTCGACCTCATTCCAATCGGCAATTGAACGGTGACCATCAGTTGCACATGTGTTTCCTTCAAATGGGTGACGTCTGTCAGCCAGGATGTAATGTATAAGAAGGCCGCAAGCAAACACATCAGAAGCAAATGTGTGCTGCAAGTGTCCAGTTGACAACAACAGCTCAGGGGCCATCCAGACTCTGGTGCCAGCATTTGTATGGAAAACACTTGATCCCTGACCAGTTCCGAGCTTTTTGCTGAGTCCAAAGTCAGCAATCTTTAAGCAAGGCTCACTTGTGTACAGGACATTGTTAGGCTTGAGATCCCGGTGTAAGATGTTGTTTTTGTGTAGATATTCAACTCCCAGCATGACATCTTTGCATAGCTTAGGAAACGAATCTTGATAGATTTCCTGAAGCAAGAGGTCGTTCAACGTACCCTCCATCAGTTCTAGAGCGATCCATGTGAAATTGGCGTCTCTAGTAAAAGTCATGTAGTTCACAATCTGGGGGCAACTTGTGAGTTGGAGAAGTGTGTTTACTTCTCTGTCGTCTTGCCGCGTTTTCAACCTGTACGTGTCCATTCGTTTCAGGGCGACTTCTCGACCGTCTTGAATATCAATCGCCGCGTACACGTTGCTAAACGCACCTGAGCCAATAGGTTGATCATAATAGCAATAATTGCCAATCTTTTGGCAATTCTGACCTCTGGCAGCTGCAGACAGCAGGATACGATGGCTTTGCGATTGGTGGATCCATGGATAAATTGAAGGTGGCTCCAGATGGGTTACCTCCCTATTGAGGGCCGTCAGTAACTTCTTGTAGAGCCAAGCAATATCCTTCACGGTAGCGCCTTTATTGTTTCTCACGTTACAGCGTGCTTTATAGGAAAGAAGCTTTGGAATCACCCTCCACTGCACAGAATTTTGCCCCTTTTGCTTAGGGAGACGTATTATGCTTCTACAGGCATTGTGAAGAGCGGTGTCGCCGTTCGTATTCTGAGCATTCACGTTTGCACCACTTCGCAGTACAAAATCAACCAAGGGTAGCACCCTGGAGTCGTTGTAATTACATAAATAATGCAAAATGCTGTTGCCCTTACTATCGGTTCTGAAAATGGCTTCCCTGTCATTGTTAACGCTAGCATCAATGAAAATTTTCACATCTTCGAAGTTACCACTCTCCATTAAAACGTAAAAAACGTTTTGGTCTTTATTGTCTTCTTTCCACAGATCCATCCCCAAGTTCACACCTTCTGTCCAGTTCGTAAGCGCTGGCATTCTTTCAAGGTTGGCCTCTTTCGCTCTGCACAGTAGCGGAGTACAGCCCACGTCATCAAAGGCGTTAGGTTTGGCTCCTTTCTCCAAAAGGAATTTAGCCATACTCCACGTTTTAGCTAAGTGTAACGGGGTCTTGCCATGATCGTTTGTCACTTTCACATTGCTGCCAACCTCGATCAGGGCGTTTGCAATGGATAACATGTCATCGGTGCAAGGAGAGCTATGTTCTGCCAGAAGATGGAGGGGCGTGTTACCCATACTGTCTCTTGACCTCACGAGCTGATCGTTGTGCTTTGAAACAAACATTATTCGTTGAATGCAATGGGCTACAGCACGTTGGGATAAATTCGAGATTTCTTCTTCTGGATTGGAGTTTGGAAGCTGCTCCAGGTACCTTTTTGTGCGGTCTATGACAAGATGCATCAAGGATTTTCGTTCTTTATCCAGCGCAGCAATTTCAGTTCCTGATTCAACAAGCAGTTGCCAGATTTGTAAATTACACCCTTGAGACAACTCTTCAACATTTGAAGCGTCATAGAGAAGAGGAGTCTGTCCATACTTGTTTTTAACATTTGCGTCAGCACTATATTCCAAGAGAAGTTTTGAAGACTTGAAGTATTCATCTTCTGCTTCGACTGCAGCTTTGGCTACGGCGTAAAACAAAGCCGTGTTACCCTCTTCATCAAAGGCATGGCTATTTGCTCCAAGATTCAAGAGCGCCTTTACCAACGCAGGGCGTGAGACAGCACACATCAGTGGAGTCTTACCACCAAGATCTTTAATGGGTATATCGGGCGAAAATTCTGATGAAACCAGAGCCTTGAACATCTCGGAAATGGAGTCTTCCGTCCAACACGTCTTTTCGTTTAGTTCCCCTGGCGGTATTCTTTCGATAACTTTACTCACTTCAACAAGAAGAGAGGCCTTGTAATCCAAGCTGCTTCTGTCAATAAACAGCTGGAAAACTTGTAACGGATCACAGCTACTAGAGTGATTTGGGTGTGGCACACCAGGCTCTTTTGACACTAACTGCGAGAGGATACAGAGATCCACGAGCTTGGCAGGGTCGACATAATCTGTTTTGTGAAGCAGTTGTTTCACGATAGGTGCGTTGTGACAATGTATCGCCATTTCCAGAGGTGTTGGTCTATTCGAGCTCGCTACGTGGAATTTATGACTGACACTTTTCTCCAGCAACCAGGTCACAAGGTCTACGTCTCCAATAACTGAGGCTGTATGGAGAAGAGACCAGCCGTCATAGCTGATGTTAGCTGGAACACCTTCCTGAACTAGTTTTTTTATTCTGCAGGCAACGTCTGGCACGTCACTGGTAATATGTGAGGGCATGAGGAGCTCCTTCGCCTCCGGTTTGTTCGATAACAAGTCAACAATGTGGACGCCAGATGTGCTTTCATCAGGACTTCTCCCTGTTTGAAAAAGCTCACCAAGAACAGATGGAGAACAACCGGTTATGTCGACTTCTTCCAGTGCTGGACGATACCACTTGATCCTCTCAATCAGTGGAAAATGCAAAAGGGATTCCTCGCCACAAGACTGAATTTGAATATCCCTGAGGATGAGCCTCTTAACCATCTTTGCAGATTCGCATACTTCAAGGAGCTCAGTCTTCGACGAAAAGCAACGTCTTGAGAGATCGAGTTCCGAGATGTTCCCAGATGTTCTTGCTTTGTTTTTCACCTGAGCCAATGAATCTTCCAATTCTGCACTACAGTCGAGAGTTGAATCCTCGTACCTGAGAGAAAGATTTTCATCTGCAATACTCACAATCAAGGGACTTCCTGCAGGGAGGTAACTGTTGATGTAATCCATTACATGTACATCTGCATCAGCATTATCTACCAAGGTTGATAAGTTACGACTCGTTAGATGTTGTACTATGCGATCTACCAGCTCGAAATGGAGCCTTCCTCCTCCTCCAGTCGTCTTAACGATATGGATAAGCAGTTCTTCAATGTCCCTTATACAATGGCTGTGATCTTCAGCTCTTGTGGAAATCCACCTTCTGTTGGCAATGTTTTCCTCCATTTGATTTCCTGGAAAACTGCCTGAAAATGAATAAGAAACATAAGAAAAAAATACGTTATTTGCAAGGTTCTGTTAACCCTAAGGGTTGGGGAGGGGGTGCTTTTGCGGCCCAGTCCAAAATGAATAAAGCTATTTCCATCAAGCTTGGCGACTTTCCCCAAAATTGTACTGGCAACCAATTTTGACGCTAGTGCCACGTGACCACCAACACTGATGTTTACACAGCAACCGGTCTTTACCAACCAAATCAAGAACCGGCGATAGGTCGTTTCAAGTAGTAGCACCCAAGCTTTGAAACTCTATGCCCAGCAGCATGCTTTTGGTCAGCACTTTAACAAGTTTTAAAAGTTAAGTTAAGACGTTCCTTTTTAAAAAGGGTTTTTCCTAAAACGTTTCAATTTTAATTGTTTATCACATACACCTGATTGGAATAAGGTTGTCATAGAAAAAAGTAAAAAAGTAAAAAGTCAAATAGGAATTAATTAAGCCCATGCATTTATTCATACAAATGGCCTCAAAATGCCTCAAAATACGACTAAATCAATTTATCTTGTTATAGCATAAAAAAGTGAACTCAAAGTGTGCAAATTAATCTCGTAAGTTTTCTGTAAATGCCATCAGTTATAAAACTACGCTTATTAATTTCTACTTACCTTTTTTCTCTTTTCCTTTTTTCTATGACAACGTTATTGCAATTAGGTGTACTTTAACTCTTTTATGCCTTTTACTTTTTATTTTTTACTTCTTTTTTAACATTTTATATATTAATGTAACAGCAAAGAGACAATAGTAGTATGCTCCAAATCTTATTCCGTGTCTCCTGGACTGCAAGTATACAGTTGTTAACACCGCAGAAGAGAGAACAACTAACTGTAAGGAAGCTTGAGGACATCCAGGACAAGTATGTCCAGTCAATGGTTCTCCTTTCCTATGCATGTTAGGAGGTGGGGAAGATCAAGACCAAGTCTCTATTTCCTGCCACTCCCCAATAGTCTGTGACGATGGCACAACAGGGTACAATATCAATATTTGACTGTGCGCATGCAATTTTTGACACCATTATTAAATAGAGGACTACCGGTAAATTCTAGAAACTCCAAATTCTACCAATTCTGAAAAATTCTGAAAAAACATTCAGTACATTAATAATAATAACAATAATAATAATAATATTAATTAATTAATAATAATTATAATAATCCTTTTCTTCTCACTAAAGGCCTATAATAATATTCAGTCATGATGAAAATAAGGGAACTGTGTTGACATAAACTAAAAGGCAGTAAAAATGGTGAGAGTTAACTCCTCGGAGGTTTTCAGTTGTCCTGACGATTTGGCTTACATCTTTATTTACATCTCTGTTTGTAGTAAAGATCTGTATCTACCAGGGCTCAAAATAATTTTTAGACAGATGCCAGCCATGTTGACCGGCCAAACTTATTTCAGCTCCGTCATGTGTTGTTTCTAACCAGTCCAAATACTGAAAATAGCAAATTTAAACTACCACTCGCTCTTGCTGTTTGATGGATGGTCTTTGTTTGCGTGGTATAAAAACCCTGCTTTGGCCTTCTTTACTCAGGGTGTGGCTTATCTAGCTTTATCTGAAGTTATCTGGTAAGGGTGTCTTTTTTAAGCCAAAAATAATATTGCTTCACATATGTTCAAAAAGTCGTTACAATTAACGTCAACGCATAAGATATAAATTGGTAGTATCCGGAACGTTTTTTATTTTATTTCTGGTCATTAGTAATCACTTTAAAAGCTATGTACAATATGACACTCGCATCATAATGACCGGCAAACCAAAACTTTGTCCGGATACATTGTCATCTTGACCGGACATTGTCTGTTGTCCGGCCGTTATTTTGAACCCTGGTCTACAACAAAAAAAGCTGCTGCAGTATTTCTATAGAGTGGGGGCTTACTACTGGTAATGACTAATGAGGGGGGCTTTAAAGAGATGGGCTTTAAAGAGATGGGGTGTAACAGTTTCTATGGACTTTAAATTTACAATGTGTATTTTAGATGGTAGCAAAGGGGGTGGGGGTCATCCCGTTTCACCCCAATATTTTAACAAAATTCATTTATCACATAATAATATTATACTTTAAACAACAAATTAAATCATGAATTCACAAATCATGTTTCTCTTTTAGCTATTTTCATGTGTCATAGTCTTACTTTTGTCCTTATCATCCGTCACACACTTAACCATTTGCTTCCCTTTGCACTAGCTGAATGCGGATCATGGGAATTCACTCACTCTAGATCCGTTTATCCCTATAGTCAAGTGTGTAGCTCTTACAGTCAAAACAAAACAGTTAAAGTATTCCTTTAAAATATGATCATTTTAAAGGTGACCATACCCCCCCCCCCCCCGTCCATCAAATCATTTGACAAGTCCAAGCGGCACTACATTATCTAGCAGAGGACTGTTCAGGGTCTGGGTATTGGTCAATTTATTCAATAACCAGGGCTCAAGATTAATGGTAGCCAACCAGCCACAGGCTAGTAGAAATGCAGTTTTGGCTTAAGTAGGTACTGGCTAGTTTGAATTTCAGGAATTTGATTGGAAGAGAACCATAAATTGAAATCGACTCCGAGAGAACAGAACTTACAAATACACTGTAGTCACATATGAAATTTATCAAAGACTGGACAAACTGAAATTACCAAAAAGTAACCTAACATTAACCCTAAACATAATGATAACAGAGCCAGTGAAGATGGCAAAGTGCCTTTGCCCAAACCTAATTATAAGTTAACTTAAAAATTCTAGTAGAAAATTCAAAGCTGTCACAAGCCATTTAATAGGCTAGCTAGCAAAAAAGTTAGTCTTGACCCCTCAGATAATAGAAAATTAAACATTCAGCACTTGTTAAAAATAAAAGCATGCATGCCTCTTTTGTTTGAGGTTGAAAGGAATACATGCATGAGAGCCTGGTGGACCCTACATGAAGGATTAGCAGATGCTAACCCCTTTCCTAAGATTTGGCCCTTTCTCAGTTATCTGAGAGTGCAGACAATATGTGAGCCAGAAATCCCAAATCCCATTATAAAGGCTAACCCCAAGCTACCTAAACTAACTGTGGGCTAACCAGAGTGCCATTAAATAGATTTAGCCAAGCCTAAAAGCGGAGCTCCCCGATAATTTACTTTGCCCTTTACTTAAATTTCTGAGTTTACTGACCATGGACATAAAAAAAAATGGTCTCGAGCCCGCGATCCAATAAAAACATTTTCCGGTCAGCGGTCAACTTTATAAAAACTCGTCAACTCGATAAGTTATACACCTGAGCCTGAGCGATATAGTCATGTGATACTGGTCAGCGGACATCTTGTGTGTAGTCAGCTGTCAATTGACCATAACTTGGATGCCCAGTATCAAAGATGTTATCATTTATCTATTTCTGAAGTGGGCGATGTACGTATGGATGTGCCCACGAGCCATGGCGCTAGCCATGATGACCATGTAAACTCAAGTTCATGGTTTTCCTATTTCTGTGGATTTTCTGTGGGTATGGGGCTCCACTCTGCGGCCCTTCAGGCTGCTGTGGAGCTCCGCTATAAAATTTAGGCTAACCAGAGTACTGTTTAGGTTAGCCAATGTGTTATTTAGGCTTAAACCAGGCCTTGATTGCAGTTTTTTTTATAAAACAGCAATCCTGTATAAATATGTTTTTATCATCATCGTCATCATCATCATCATCATGAAATCTGATATCAGTGGTTGCAATCAGAGTGAAGAATTTGACATTATATGGGGTTGGGGGGAGGGCAGGGGGTCTAACACTTCCCGTACCTCTTACTCCTTCTTTTCATACCTTTTCGTAATGGCCCTCCTGTTTGTCCCATTTCTTTTGCAAAATATAAAAAAATGTTGTGAATTTTTCTCAATTTCTCCCGGCTCCCGCCACCTTGGGAATCCCGCTTCCCACCCTCCCTTCTCCCGCCTCCTGCCTCTTTCCCCCCAGGCTTTTGCCCTCCTGTCTTTCTCCACTATTTGGGATGGGTGGGGGAGGAATTTGAACAAATTGCCTCAATTTCAAAAGGGGATTCATTGCTTTCATAAGCAAAATAATACATTTAATACATGTCTTTTTAAGCACAACACAATACTTTTGAACGCCCTTCTTTTTGTGCCATGTTACAAACAACAGGGTTTTCACTCAGTTTTAGCAGAGCATCTTGTGCCACTCTATCAATCAATTATTTAAGGTCATAGGCATGATTTTCAGGGTTTAAAGGACACTGTCACAAGTTTCACTTCAAAAACTCAAGAGCCTAAAGACATGTGGAAACTATGAATAGTGGTTTAATTTTGTTAAAAATCACCATGCATTAGTGTACTGAAGCGATAAACAAGTCATATTAAATTGTGATGCATCAGGAAATTTAGATCTCAACTTGAGGGGTCCTAATGTGGACTGAAAAACACAAAAAAATTATTATGGCTCCCTTCTTCCTTCAACAACAATTTTCTTTATATCTCCATCTTGATGTAATAGGTGCATTTAACATTTTAATTTTACAAAGACCTATTCATGAATTTTAGTACTTTTTTACCGAAAAACATTATAAAATCCCTGCACAACAGTGTCCCTTTAACTGAGGCAGAGGATATTCTGCACATTAATCACACTTTTTATTTACGGATTATTTCATAATGTGAATGCAAAAATTGTTTTCACAATAACAATTTTTCTTGATGATTTTCACCCAACAGTAAAAACAAAATAATTGTACAGTCTTGCATATTTTTGGTGATTTATTGAGGCACCATCCATATCCATTTGTTTAAATTATGTATAATGTAACTATATGTAGTTAATTATGCAGTTCAAGGATATCCATACCTACCCGAAGAAAGGTCATTAAAAAATTCTAAGGGAGAGGGGGTTTTCATAGCTAACTGTAATTTCTGAAGGGGAGGGATCAAACCAAAAGCCCTTCAGGGGTAGCACTCTTTAAACATGTATAACATTTGTAAGCGATAACAAGAGAGAAAGGGAGGGCAATGAAATATAACCACTTCGAACTGAAAAACATTAGAATCCAGGATAATGAATTTCTGAAGCTGGTCTAGATTGAGTTGTACTGTACTTGATTTTATTTTTCTAGTTTGACTCCTCGAACTATTCAGCCTGATGATGCTTCAATTAAGTGCCACATAATTTGTTGTGAATAAATGCGGTGCTTATTGAAGGGCAGTGTTCTTTCATATTTTTGCACTCATATGTGGCGCTAAATTGGAAGGGGGGCAGTGCATAATCGGGTAAAAATGGTAAACAAAGTGCTTTTATTAAGACTTTGCCATTCATCACTCACATTGCATTCCAAGGGGCATGAAGATTTATGAGCAATTTGACCACCTACCAGTAATAAATATATGACCTAGAGGTAAGGTATTTGGACACCCAGGGATGGCCAAGGAATGGGGTGTTTAGTTAAGTTTCTGTCAATTTTTGATTTGCTGCCCATGGGCAAAGAGGGGGGTTGGTGGGGATTTATATACTCAAGCTGTACCCTACCATAGGGTGTTACTGTTTGCAACTACTTTAATAAAGTAGTTTTAATTATATCCGTCAATTATATCTGTTAATTATATTTAGATTGTTCCTAGATTGCTTCTAAGTTTTATACCCCTTACAATTTTAATTAGATCATTTCTAACTTTATACTTTTTACAATTTTTATAATAACTATTTTAATTAGATTAATGTAGGTCCACATCAGCCTCTGGCTACCTGTAGTTTTAAACCTATTTCAAATAAAGTGTGTATGTATGTATGTAACTTCCTGAAAATAAAACGACCAATGGCCGACAAATGCTTGAGGTGGGGGAGGGGAGAGGGAAGAGGCAAAAAGCCTGATAGGCTCGTTATTATTTTGTTTGTAATGCCAGTTACTAATGCCAAGCATAGTAAATCTAACGTTTGAAAATCGAACTCATTCGAACTAAATCGAACTCGATCCGTGGATTGAGTTTGATTGAGTTCGGCAATCCTAAGGTGACTTTATTGTCCACCGCGTTCGTTTGCAAATTCAAAATGCACAGCCTTTCTCACCTTTTTTATTTTAAGACTTGAAATCTTTGCCCTCCTTCACATTAAAGCGGCAATACTGGCAGCCTTTAACTATGCATTTAAAGCTAACAACTAACAGCGCATCTGACGCCATTTCTCTGTAATTTCTCCGTATACAATAAAAAAACCAAAGAGTTCCAAAATCGAACGTTCGATTGAATAATTTTCTATTTCGGCGAGTTTGATTTCATTTGATTGCCGAACTCAATCAAACTCAATTAATGGATTGAGTTCGATTGAAATTCAGTTTGATTGGGTTCAATTTACTATGCCGGGCTAATGCCCCTGTCAATGTTAAGCCCAAGGGTGGGGGGGGGGGGATGGGCAACCCACGGGAATTTGACATCGTGAAGCTCTCCCAGGGTAGGAATTTTGACATGTAAAATGGTCTGCTGGGTTAGAAATTTAAGAGGAGATACGTGAAATTTGACATTCACTAGGTGCCCAGGGGTGGGGAATTTCGACTCTGGCTTCCAAAAATGTCAAAATCCCCTGGGTGTGCCCTCCCCCCACCCTTGGGCTTATCATTGACAGGTGCATAATCACAAGGAGTCTAGTTAAGTGCATTGCATGTTTTTTAACAGGACACAGCCAATATCCCAGAGTTTACAAACACAGTGATATCCGGATTTCTCAATCCTCCCTATAAGTTAAAACAAAAGTCGTTTCCCTTGGACAAGCTTGCATCAATTTATTCAGTCGAGACAGTCGAACACTGCAATATTCTAGCCTAATATACCCCTCTTTATTTAAACTATTTACGTTTTCCTTGGGGTTCCACTGTATAAATCTGTATAAATTAATGCTTTGAATTTGTTTTCAGAACTCTTGTTTCGAGCCTGAATGAATATGAGTACCGACAATTGAAAAAAATGCGCTGCTTTGTATTTCAGAATTGGTCAAACAGTGTTTTGGGGTCTGTTTTCGAGTCAAACTTTTCTTAAACACGAATAATCAAATCTGGTTTTGAGTCACTTTGATCAGATTTTCAGGTTCAATAACAAGCAATAAAGCACTTGACTCACCTTTTTCCACAGGGCTTGAAGCTTTGCTTGAGGGCTACCTTGATCACTTTTTTCCGGCAATCTGTGACAGTATTAAGTGATAGCGATAAACATTAAAAAGCTCAATCTACAAACATTAGAAAAATGTAAATGGTTTCACACAATCGAAGGAGTGCTCTGTCTTTAAATTAGTACATTATCATGACCATGTACTACTTTAGCTCACGCACAGTCGCCACTGCTATTACAAGTATTAGACTTATTAACGGGGGTATTTTAACGTGATTTCTTTAGTATTATAGCTTACATAGAGTACACAACAGAGATAACTTTTTATCGAACGACAAATCTTTTGTTGCCTACCTCAGACCGTCGTCGCAAGCTAGTCTGTGTACACGATCGCGGTAAAGGATGTTTAATCGGATCCACACGAGGGTTTTAACAGAGAAATGATTCACCTTCACTTCCAATCTAAGGTGAGAATATTCAATTGTCCACTATTATGCAAAGAAAGATTTAAAATTGAAATCAGCTCAAGAGCTTTCGCTTGTAATTCCCGCTCAAATTCAATTCAATTGACTCGCTGAGCACGTGATTGATCAGGTGACTAGTATCCAGGGCTTTTTATTAAAATGGGATCTCTTTCTTTTCAGTCACGCGATCTAATCACGCGATGGCTCAAAGCGCATGCGTTTTTGAAATTCTGAGAAACCCGAGTTCTCGGAATTATCAGTTTACAATGGTTTTATGTTTTTCCCGAGAAGAAAATTACGAAGTTCTTCTTTGTATCGGGATATTAGTTTCTAAAGACACTGGTGTGCTGCAAAAAACATTACGCTATTGATCAACTTGGAGATGGCTTCTTGATCTTCCTGTGAGTCTTGAATTTTTTTCTGATGTGTCAGAGGAAATTAATTGTAGTAACTATCGAACAACAGCTTGCCAACTTGATCACAACACCCTAACATGTAAATTAAGAAGCATGTGGTTTTGATCGCTTATATTGCCTGATTCGTCAGAAAACACACAAGTTGTTTGACAACTTTGGCTTTAGTATCGATAGACAATTAATTTATCAAGTCTATAGCTATATAATCGGTTTTAAGTTTTACTGAATTCGCAGTCCTTGTCAGGAAAACGCCGATCGAACTGGGAGCGGTTGTGACAAATATCGAAAGTTTAAACATTCTTTGAACCGATCTCCGTCAAGCTAGAATCGGAATTTTTAACTTTTTACCTGGGTTGTTGTAGTTCAACTGTTTATGAGTTACATCGGTGCAATGTTTCCATATGCTAACACTACAACATACGGTTTCAAGAAAACCGTACAACGTTGCAATTAAAGGAAAACGGGAATATGTCCGTTTGGGAAACAATATCCACGACAGAAACATATCAGTTAAAGGGAATTATACCCGAAAATCGTTTTTTAGTTAAAAATTGGTAGTCGCACATTAGACAGTCCCCTGACGACCTGGAGTGCTCTTGTGTGTGGGTCAACCACCTGGTAGTGTTTCATTTTTTTTTCTTCAATTCCTTCTTTAAACCTCTTAAAATTTCATTCAAATTCAGGTATATTGCCCCCTTAAGGTCAAAGTTTGCAATCATATCCGTCAATTTCTTTGTTCAGTTAGCAGAAAGTGCTTTACTGAAGCACTGATTGTGATTTAAGACAGGAGCTGCAGTATTGTTTCGACTGTCGTTAATAAATTTCAGACTCAACGACTAGTCAAACGGTTGCTGGTTTACTCTATATTCCGTACTTGAAAACATTCTTTTTTTCAAGTTCAATGATCAAACCGCAATTGATCTACCTGCACACAAGAAATAGGCATCAAAACTTAACCGGTTTTATGGAGGTAAATGTGAGTACCTGCCCATACTACGAAAGATCACTGTCGAAACACTCTTTGAACTTACACCCTTTGTAGAATTGTTTAACGGTAACATACAACTAATCGCAGGATACACTTCTAAATTGAAGAATTTGCACATTCGAAGATAAATTTCATATCTCCGTGCAGCCATGGATTATCCTTTATATATCTGCTTCCACAGTACTATTTGGGCTTTATAACAATGAGTAACGCAAAGGAGTGGCCTCGACGTTATCTTGACTGACCATTCGACCCATGCGTCTTGGGCAGGAAATCGACACCGCACTTTCACTGCGACAGATGTACGTTTGTTGCTACTAAGGTGGGTCTTGATCAAGAGAAATATAATTTAATCCTAGCTGTTTATTTTATTTGAAAAATGTAGCTATACATGATCACAGGATAATTCTGCTTACTATATACTTCATTTTCAGTTGCCATTCACTCCGCCAATATCAAGTTAATTTCTTCACACATTGCCTTAGATTTCTCTATTGGGATTTAAGCTCGTAGCGAGATATCTGCAAGGGGAGAGAGTACTGTACAGCAATCGCCAGAACGGAAGCTGAACAAAGTACACTTCTTATCACAAATGAAATGGAACTGTAGTAACTCTCATAGATAGCGAGAAAGGCTTTCAAACACTACGGTCAATTGCAAAACGGGGACAAAATCAATCGTGGGGTAGATTCCGCGGGAAAATGTGATTTGTTAGTGTTGCTGTTATCATCAGCGGTTTCTCTGGGGACACATTTAACAGTTAATCAATGTGTGATCGTGAATGCCTACAAGGGTTTTCTTCTCTCCATATGTTACTCTAGCCGAAGAAAATTTCTGAACACATGCAATCTAAACATGAAGAGAAGCATCCTTTGCCTACCACCTCAGGGGGATCTACTACAGAACCAAAGAAAGAGGTATAGTCACTTAAAAATCATGCAATCAAGACTACATGTGCAAAATGAAAAGTAGTAGTAGTAGTAGCAGTAGCAGTAGCAGTAAAAGTGGCAGAAGCAGTAGCATTAAATTAATTAAATTTTAATTAAATTAATTAAATTTTAAGTATAAGATATTAAATTTTAAGTAAAAACAATTTAGCATTTAACTAATCCTTTAAAACCTAATTCTTTTCTTTTCCTTACTTCCCCCCCCCCCTTTTTTTTCTTGGTGTTTTGTTTTGTTTATTTATTTTTTGTGCTTTCTTGTGGTTGACGTGGCTGCATTGCAGTTTGTTGGTCCCTCAACGTTAGTACACAATAGAACAACTGACATTAACGTCTAATTTTTATGCCTACTCCTCCCTACCCCCGCAGACACCACAATTTCCCATTATACCAACTAATTTTCCATCAATGGAGAGGGAACCCATCTATTTGGGATTCCTTATATCAACACCAAGGATGCCACAAAGGTTGCTAGTGAAACTACTGACAAATAAATTTAACTAAAACGGTAGTAGTACATTCCATTAACATTTAGTTAATTTATTTCTTATGAACTGAGTATGCACAATCTGGTTAGCCTTACATCTAACACGTAGAACGTATCTGTTTTAAGGAAAAGGACTCGGTGAAAACTGCTGCCGGACAAGAAACACCTAACCCTAAAACGAGAAAGAAAAAGAAAAAGAAGAAAAAGAAAAAGCAGAATGTGCAAGGTAGCACGTCGACGAATGACGATGAATTCAAAGGAACTGCAAACATTGAAACGACTGAAACTGGCAGCACAGCTGTAGGTATCCCTTGTATTACTGAATAACTAAATAAAATTTAACGCTGCTTCTCTAGCATTCCTGCTGTTCTCTGCTCGCGAAGAGTGATTTCTTCACCTAGGATACAACTTGCCATATATAGAAAGCGACTTCTAAAAACGCATGCCTTCTGGAATAGATTGTGTCATGGTTGTCAAAATTGGAGTAGCAAAGGTGATAACTATTGCAATGAATTTTGAAAAAGCATTCACGGCCTGTTTTCCTTATTTTTTGGCACGAAATAACTTTACTGTATCTTAATGGCTATTTGTTTTTCTTTGGCTTCTTTCAGTCTTCATGTACTATGGTGATGTACAGGCTAAGTGCCTTTTCTTTTGAATTGTAGCATGACATCGATGAAAGCTCGCGGAACAGAACTTTTGAGGAAAATACTCGGACATCAAACAATTTAAGAGACGAGGATGAGGAGGAACGAAACAGTGAGTAAACCTAAAATAAAGTTGACCAAGTTAGTTGCTCAAGACTACAATATTAATTAAGTACAGTATGTTGCGCAAACGAATTAACAAAAAGACGACCTGTATAGTAAAACTGTTCCCAACTGACCCCTTCCCACCACCCACGGGCCTCCCAATCGCTCTGGATATTGCGTACGATTCCGAAATCTCGTACCATTAATTATTGCAGATTGTCCAAACATATGTCGTAGTGTTTCCCTTCTATAAGAAGTGCTTTTCCTTCTCCTTTTAGTAGATGGTGATGAAGAAGTGGTCTCCGTCATCGAGAGCGATGTTGAATGGTTTCAACCAGAATCATGATGTTAAGCTATATAGCTACCGATTTCTAACAAATAACTATTGCTTCCGTAATCTTATCTCCACTGTTATTATAGAAGTACCAAACTAAAATAATGTCTCGTTCCCTCGCCTATATCAAGAGAAAATAAGGGGACCCTTGGTATATGTGTGTTGTGGTTTAAATTAATCTTTGGTTTAAAATTTTTCTAACCAGTTTGATTGCTATTTTTCATTGTCTCAAATTCATTATCATAATCTGAAACAGAGGGAAATAAAATTTAAACTGGTTTGAAAAATTTTAAACCAAAAATAATTTGAACCACAACATATGGATTACCCCCCCCCCCCCCCCCCACCACCACATGATTTGCCATTGAATACAGTGCCGAAGCCCAATTCCATTGATTATTGACCAAAAATATGTCATGCTTTCTGTCATAAACATGATAAATTTAAAATATTTTTCATAATGTTTTCCTCTGCTTTTAGTAGATGGTGATGATGAAGTGGTCATCGACATCAAGGTCGATGCTGATTGGTTTCAACCAGAATCAGGTGAGAATCTTGTTATGCAAGATATTGTGATGCAAGATATTATTGGAAAAGTGCTCGACTGAAAATGTTTCGCCCCCCCCCCCTACCTGCGACCCTCCCGTGTATTTGCCATAGCCTGCAAACAGGCTCCCGAGTAGGGCACGGCGATAAAAAGAAACCGCGGCGACCTGCTTCACTTGGGAGCCTGTTTACAGGTTAATTTGCCATTGCGTATGATGCCGTGACATTGCTTATTGACCTAAAATATTTCCTAGTATTGCACTGCCATAAATGTAAGATGTTTTTTAAAGTGGTTTTCCTCTGGTTTTAGTAGATGGTGATGAAGAAGTGGTCACCGACATTGAGAGCGACGCTGAGTGGTTTCAACCAGATTCAGGTAAGAATTTTGTAATTCAATGCATGATATTAAGCTCCCGGTAAACTGCCGAGTCGCCGAACTCAGCGTTGTTTCTCTTACCTTATTCCACTGTTATTAAAAGTACCTGACTGAAAAGCGTTTCGCCCGGCCGCCCTCCCCGGCCCCCATCCCATGGATTCGCGGCGCCACTGCGGGCGATGCCGGAGTCCCGTGTCATTGCTTATTGACCAACAATATGTCGCAGTACTACAGATATAACGATCCTCGATATAACGATATTCCCGATATAACGATGAATATTCTATGCCCCGGCTAAAATTACAGTAAAATGTATGGGAAGGAACCCCGATGTAATGATCTTCGATAAAAGATATTCCCGATATAACAATGAGAATTTAGCGTACCGAACGTAAAATCTTTCCCGATATAACGATAACATTGCAGTAATCGAGTAATCTCTAACTTTTCTGTAAACAGCTTTGTACGATGATATACGGAAATGATACTGTGTTCTAAGCTTCTTTATCAACTTTATCCCCTGTATCCTCCTTTAATTTGCAGTAAAAATTACTTGTTAGGTTTACCCCTGATATAACGATATTTTCCGTTATTTTACGGCCATATCGTTATATCGGGAGTTTCGATATAACGATTCCTCGATATAACGATATAATTCAGTTTTCTGCGCCCTTGGCATATCGTTATATCGGGGCTTTACTGTATTCTGCTTTATTAAGTGTAAGATGTTTTTAGAGTTATTTGATCATCTCTCTGCTTTTAGTATATGAAGAAGAGGTCACCGACATCGAGAACCAAGTTGATTGTTGTCAACAAGAATCAGGTACTAAGAATTTTGTAACTCTTCCATCGAAAGAGCCTTTTCCATCTTCATCCGAAGTACCCTTTCGTACAGATCCACCTACCTGGCTGTAATCTAAAGACATGAAAAGAATCTTACTAGTGCCGCAAACGCTTTAATCGACATGCATTTTTAACCTTGAACATAAAAGTCATGATATATAATTAAAGATGATAAAGTGGTGTTTTTTTTTTCGTTTGATGGTGCTATAGATTTTGTCAACGTCTGAGAATCCACAAAAAGGCCATGAAAGTCCTTTGAAAAACATCACAGACCATTCATCATAGATAGCGTGAACACTCTCATATATAAGCTAATGATCGAAAACGCAGTAGAACACTTTTTATACTGCATTTCACTTTTTTAATACCGATCGCCTCGGTCACCTATATGTTTGGCATGTGCTATGATGTTTTTTGAACATAAGATTATTTTCATGACAAATGTTTCAATAACTGCTGCACCCATAGTTTGGTACAGTTTATAATGGAAGTCTCACCTGTATTCTGTTTTACACAGGAAGAGGAGATGATGAAGTGGAGAGTTCCTCATCTCTCTTTGAAGTGGAAAGTGATAGGCTATCTGAAGATGAAAGTTTAAACGACGAATTTGAAATTTCAGGTAGGTTTTATTAGTATTTAGCATGTAAAATTGAGTTCTTAACCAGGCCACTGTAAATACGCTCAGGCTGTAAATTATAAAAATCAAAACATGACAAAAACCACTAGAACTTGACATTAGCCTGAATTGGCAAATTTCTTTTTTCGCCAAATACACTGTTTGCGCAGCGCTCCCACGATACAGTAAATGTCAGCTACCATTGCGGAGATTGATTCCTTGCTCGTTCATTTTTTTTGTATTGGCGATCTAACGAAGAAAAAGAACTGCTCCAAGTCGAAAAAATACTATATCACCGGACGCGCATTCTTTAGGTGATCTTGAGTCCAGAGAAGTAGAAATGAGTGGACTACAGTATTCAGACTATTCAAAATGGCCAGTTGCATACTGGCAAAAGTAATGTTTCTATCAGAATCGAATCAGAACTTTGTCAAAATACTGCAAGTTTGAATGTTTTATTCAATGTTGAAAACTGTAGCTTTCTAATGACACAATGTTCGTAACACGGCTTAACTTCTGACAGGTTAAAACGCAAGACGGGCCAGTCATAAAATACAAACTGTTAATTGAAATTTTTTATTGCAGACGAACAGGAAGTGGAGCTTAACGTCAATGGTTTTGACGAAGTAGTAAGTATAAAAGTATCTGTTAAATGTAAGCTCGAGCTTTGAAGACGAGCACTGAGGAATGCAAAAGTTGAAATCTACAGCATGCAATCGGCTGGGATTTTTCTCCTTTTCGTCTCATAACATTTTTCAGTGGCGCATTTTCCTTTTAATGATTGTCTTATATTTTTTTTGACGGAAATTGAATTTGATAATAATCTTTCCCCGGCGAAAATACTCCTTTTGAACAAAACGCAGTGTCCCTTCTATAGCCAAAATGCCCTGCCAATGAGAAGACGCATTTCGCTGATACAAAGAGAAGAGATATCCAACGTTGAACAGATATTCCTTAATTGTTGTTGTTGCTAATGTTGTTGTTGTTGTTTTGTTTGTTTGTTTGTTTTTTTCTCAGAACAACAGCTTTATCTTCATACTTGACGAATTGTTGCTGGATATCTTAAAAGTCTCTGGTAAACAATATATGTTTGTTAAAGGTATGGAGAAGTTAGTCTTTCAACGAACAGGACGCAGTTTTAGCACTTTGCACGACAACATCAAAGAAACAGAATTTGGATCACATGGCATTGTAGATTTCATTGATAACGACTCCAAGTTTTTTAATGTAGACGAACGTTCCGTGGTCCAGGCCGGTTTTAATATCTCTCCTTATCATTTTTCAAGTGAAGTACAAGACCTCGTCGAGCTCGATCTTTCAAACACTCGCATTACGTCTTGTCAGGATCTAGTTACAAAGTGTTTGGAAGCAAGGAATGTTTCCTCCGCCGTTCTCAGAAAGAGTACCATCAGCGACAACACGACAACATGGCCTTTTGGAGTGCTGGATCTTCTTTGCTGGTTTTGTCCTAAACTTCGCCAGGTAGACTTAACCGGCTGCGTAGATTTGTTTGGTAACAATCTCAACAACGTCAGTAATTATCAATCCTGGATTCAAGTAATTGATTATTTAGATCCTTCGTTCATTTTAAACTGTACTGATGCTGTTGAAAAAATCCGAAAAATGCTGGACAAAAATTCTATTTCACCTAGTACAAATTGTCATGGTTGGTCTCCTCTGCATAGCGCCATACTGCTTGGCGACAAAAAGCTGGTAAAAGAGCTGCTTGCACGCAACGAAATTGGCGATGACAATAATAATATATACAATGGCTTTCTTCAAACATCGATGGAGTTGGCAACTGTACTGCACCAGCCTGAGATTGTAGAGCTGTTTAAAAATGAATGCAACCTTTCCATAAGTCCTTCAAGGCTGGTTGAAATGTGTTTGCTGCCACAAGATGGTCTCAAAAACTTTGATCACCCTGCAGAAGCTTTAACTTCTAACAAAGATGCACTGCAGAAGGCGAGGTGTTTACACAACCCAAAAGATTGCAATCTGATTGCACTTCTGCAGATATTTTATGACAACAACGACATACAATTCAAAAAGGAACTTCTGGAAGGTCTTTTTCAGAAAGTGCAAGAGTGTACGGTGCCAGATTGTCTATTTTTATCCTGCTGGGATGAGAAGGGAATTCGCGACGCAGTGCAGATTTTGATGGAAGAAACCGGGTGTTCTGCTAACGGAAAAATTGATGGCTTTCCATACCTCATGTTCTCTATGCCAAGTGTACAGATGTTGGAACTTTTAATGCAAGAGGGAGCCCAAATCGACGAAAAAGATTGGTTAGGATGCACTGGCCTTTTCCACGCTGTAGAAAAAGCACTAACAAGTGCTTCACCTCAAAGCTGGAACATCTTCATTGAGTTTCTACTCCGCAACAAAGCTAACCCAAATGCTAGGAACGACCTTAGTGAGACTCCACTTTTATACAGTTTGTCATCGCAATTTCAATCTTGTGAATTTTGCTCCAAAGTGATGATGTGCCAAGATTCAGTTTCTTCAACGTCCAAGATTGCCTTCGAGGTTCAGGTTGTAGAGGTCTGGGGTCTTCTGCTGGCAGCTAAAGCAAGAGCAAACGTCAAAGACGAAAGGGACCGATCAGTCCTTCATTTGCTCTTGAACTATTTGGAAGCCGGAGATTCAGTCCAGACTCGCAAATGTCTTGCATTGATTTGTAACGGTCTTCATTCGTTACAGGAATGTGGATTTGAAATCAACTCAAGAGATGCCGAGGGGAACACTCCATTACATTTATGGGCAAATTTGGCAAAGGAGGCAATCGGTGCTGAAGCAACTGAAATTGGCAAAGAAATCATTTCCCGTGGTGGAGCGGTCAATGCAAGGAACGACAAAGGCGAAACTCCACTTCATCTTTCACAGTGTTGGGAACAAGTGGAAATCCTCGTAGAAAATGGCGCACAGTTGAATGTACAGAACCTCAATGGGGATACACCCTTCCACAAATTCATAGGCAAGGATTCTCTAATAGGAGATGACGTTGAGGAAGATCGATGGAAGAAATGCCTTGCCTCGGAAATGAATCCTTGGTATGTAAACAATGAAGGAAAGTGCCCATTTGAAGTCCTTTTAGAAGAAGAGTTTTTAGTGAGCGCGTTCAATCTTCTGAAGGTAATTTTCGAAGACGACCGAAATAAAACCCTGGCCGAATCTGCAAGGTGTTATAAAGATCGGAGAGGGAATTCACTGCTGCACATTCTATGCACTCTAGGCAACAAAAGTGCCCAATTGATCTGTGAGTATTTGCTCAAAAAAGGATTTGACGTTGACTTTCAAAACGAGTGTAAACAAACGCCACTGCATGTGTTATGCAGCATCGCAGGAAGAGTAGGCTCTTCGCTCCCGGAGAACGTCAAAAATTGCATTTGTCTGCTTCGTAAGTTCGATGCTGGTGTGAATATACCTGATGTTGATGGGCACACATGCAAGGCGTTGCTCAGTGGAAAGGAAGACCTGCAGAATCTTCTTGATGACAACATCGAGAAGGTCAGCATTCCCATGGCCAACAAAATAAAATGGCGTCGGCGATCCGTCAAGCATGAAGCCGTTTTGGCCCAAGTTGTGCGTGGTACGCAGTCTCGAAAAGTTGAAAGTTATCACCACCACGAAGACCCAATTGGAAAAGGCTCATTTTCATTGGTTTTTCCTGCTGTGAATGAAAAGGATGGCAGAGAAGTAGCTCTGAAACGTCTCGAAAAGGCACGATTACAGGAAAAGGGTGTCGTCCTTGAAAGAGAGGTCAATTGCCTCCTAGAATTGTCTAATTGCCCTTATGTGGTCAATTACATCTCTTGCACTAGTGATTACAATTTTGAGTACATAGTTGTTGAACTTATGGAAGGTTCTTTAGATTCGTATCTCAGTTGTGATGAAGAATGCGAGAACGCATCTACCATTTGTTTAGGTGTTTCCTCTGGCATGGAGTTTTTACATAAAAAAGGTGTTCTCCACAGGGATTTGAAACCACAAAACATCTTGTATAGAATTCATCCAAATTTCACTGTGAAAATCAGCGATTTTGGGCTCAGCAAGATCTTACAAACAACCCAAAGCAGTAATGGAAGCGAGTCAGTAATGCACTCAAAGGCTGGGACAAGGTGTTGGATGGCCCCTGAACTCTTGGGAAAGAGCCCTCAGAAACACAGCAAGGCGTCTGATATTTTCAGCTGCGGTCTCCTTTTCCATTACGTCTTAACGAAGAAGAAGCACCCTTTTTGTTCGTTGTCTGGTGAGGCCTTTTTGAAACATCCTCAAGAAACGGAAAAGAACATTAAAAAGAACAAAAAATGTTTTTGCCCCTCTCTTTCACCAGAGGCTACCCATCTTATAACAGACGCCCTTTTCACAGAGCCACGGAAACGACCGGTAGCGTCTTCCCTACAGCATTATCCTTTCTTTTGGGATGATCGTACCAAGGTGGATTTCCTCAAATCAGTGGGAAATCAGACGGAATTCGAAGAGCCCAGGTCTCAACTCACGCGCCAATTGACCGATGTGGAGAAGAAGCTAGAAAATTTTTACTCCAAAAAACGTTCGTGGAAGACCAATGGCTGGGAAGATAAAATCCAGGAAATATACGACGACGTTACAAGTGGCTATTCAAGACGAAACTACAACACGAAAAGTGCTGTTGAATTAGTAAGATTCATCAGAAATTCGCATGTCCATGTCTACAACCTTTCTTGCAGCAACAAGGAGCTTTTACTGGAAAAGTTCGTTTTCCTCCAGAGCTTTCCGTGTTTGGTGACAGAAACTTTCAAGGCAGTGAAGGCGTCCGATAAATGGAAAACAAGGAAAGACTTGAAGCATTTTTTCAAGTGAAAGAAAGAGGCAGTTAGAAGGGAAGAAATGATGGACCCAGTTGTGTTTCAGTGCATCTTAACTCAGAATTTGAAATGAAGGCCGGGACTTTGTACGATCTCACTCATGTATGATCATGAGTGATCATGTATGTATCATTTATCAAAGAGTAATACAGGCACTCATACCCGAGGAAAAATGGTTTTAGACGATGCAAAGAAGAAAAAAGGAAAAAGGAAAAAGATGAACGACATGAGATAAGAATCCGTTAAAGACAAACCATGTTGCAATGATAACTTTGACATTATTTTTTTCAATTTAATGGAGGAACGTTTTCACTAGCAGCTACTGGACTAATACTAAATTCTTGCAGAGCCACTTTAACCACGAGGAAGCTAAGCTTGCGGGAAGGAGACGTGGTGTTCCTATCGTGCCTCGCGCTAGCCAAGAAGAATGGCCATTGGGACGAATTACTGTGCGGACTGATTAGTTTGTGCGATAAAGTGAGGTCGGCAGATGGGAGAGCCTGCACGGCCAATTGGCTAGCCGCCTTTGCATCTTGAAAACGTGGAAGAGAAGGTTAAGCTGAGACTAAGAAATGATGGAGGATTGCTTATTTGACCAGATTTTGGTTCTTGCACTCGTTGCACACTTTTCAGTCGTTTTAAGAGCTTTTTCCAGCAGAACATTGAACTGAGACTATTTTTTAGATATACGTTATAGTAAAGCTCAAACTCCCTTGATGTAGCGAGCACATCGTAATCGGAAAAAGAAAATCTTCAAGAATGTTAATCGTGTACGTGCTGCAAGTGTTTTTATGGTGCCAGTTTTGAATTGCAGTTTTCAGTCCCGCTATCCGTGGTAGATCTCATTTAAAACGAGTAGTAGAGTTTTTGTAAAATCAGTTGACTGACATCGTAGGAAGCATTAAAGACAAGGCAATTTGAGTTTAAAAAGTTCAGTCTTACTCTGATATTCTCGTCAGCCATGAGGAGTTTTAGTTCTTTCCCGAATTGTCCGTTTGAACGAATTTATCTTCAAACCAATAGAAAAATCACGATTTGAAATTTGCAAATGATTAGGTTGAAAAAAAGGGTGGAAAGCATTGTCGCAAACGACTAAATACACGCAAGCATGCTACAAAAAACCTCTGGCCTTCCCCTTTCCAATTAACAAGGCAACAAGACAGTGTTTCCCATACCACTGGGTGTGTTACTGATGTTCTTAGCACATTTTGACGACTTCTTTGATCTATAACTTAATACATGTAACCCACGGTAAAATGTAATCTACTTGTTTTATACAATAACAGAGGTCTTTAGTCATTCAGTTTTAAAGCAACGCCGCATCCGGTAAACTAAAGCTGTTTTCACGATAACGTTTTGCGTAATTACCAAGAACGTTTAAACCGACAAGTACACTCTTTTTTTGATAAGAATACAGTTTTTCCGACCCAGGCTGAATATTCTTATTTTTCTGCCGATTTTAGGCTGAAATATTCTTATGAACATTCTTAGAAAATAACGTTTGACATTTCCGTTTTAGCAAGTATTGGGTAATCAATTACACGTTTTTGGTGTCCAGATCTGTATCGTGTTACATTGTGTACATGTACCATTGCTTTTCGGTGTAGCCTGGCAGTTTTGGCTTTAAACAAAGCATTCCTCACAGAGATAAAGTGACGGAAATGAAAATATCTGATCTTGTTTCAACTAAAAACTATATTCTTTTCAAAATCTCAGCCTCGGGTTTATTCTTAAAATATTCTTAAAAATTCGCAAATTTCAGCCTCGATATTCTTATAAACTAGATTCTTATAAAATCAAAGTCTCTTCGAGATACCGACTTTTTTTGCATGAAGTATGAGTCGAAGGTTTATCCTGTGCAGTCAAAAAGCCGTATGCATGATTTCAGCGTGGATTTTCTCGGAAACTATTGGAGGGATGAAGTTCAAATTCGGCGAAGAGATAGAGCAACAACTCACCGATCGATAGCCGTCGTCAGATAGGTGAGATTTTCAGTAGTTTGGCGTTAATTCCGGTTTGAAGTGAAGGAGGTCGCTGCTGGCGGCCGCCGACTTGCAAGCCTTGTCTCCTCTTTCTCTCTTACTGGCCTTCGGCGCAGGCGAAGAAATACAACACATGAGTCGATAAACGTTTCATTAAACTTTATTGAGATATTTAGAGCGAAATGTAGTTAGATATGTTATTTCCAGAGCTTTATTTCAGTAACCCTTATAGATTTCAAAATTTCTTTTGTTCGTCTCATGTCAACAACAATAATTAACCACGAACACATAGGGTGGTCTGCCTGTGATGCAACATTGCTGTCAACGCAAGGTCACGTGCCTAACGACCTAGGCTGATGACGAAATAGAATGGGCGCTTGTAGCGACCAAATTTGGCCTAAAAAAGAAGCCTTAAAAGAAGCCCCCATCTCTTGCATTTGTTTTAACTTCAATAACATCTTTGAAAAGAGCAAGTTTTTTGGTATGGTTTATTTTTGACGTTTGTAATTTTTAAACGATGTAAGTGCTAGTGGCTATTTATTCGTGTTTTAGTTACGCAATCCATTGTTTGTGCGACGCTTTTTATAGATCGCCTTTCAGACACACGTGCGTTGAGATAAGAAAGCTGACATGTCACTTTTAACATTGTTATATAACGTTTGTAAATGACAAGTCACGTTTTTTCCACGAGATCGCGTGATCACCCACAGCGGAAAGTAATCCCTTGAGAAATTAAAATATTCCCTTGAGAAATTAAAAAAGTCCCTTGAGAGTAGACAAGAATGACAAGAATGTTCCAAATTTTGCCCCACATAACTGCTATTCTCCTATTTTCGCTTGTAAACAAGCAAAAAAAGTCGCAAAAAAGAGTGTAAACAAAATGATGGAAAAGGGAAACGTCAACGGCTAAAAATTAAACTAAAATGTATTCCCTTTGGAAAGTCGTCCAAATCAATAAGCTTTAAGCTCAGAGTTTAACTGCCATTCATGGACTTCTCAAGGCGTCGTGAAATTACGGCACAGCCTACTTCTAGCTTGACAAGCTTGTTTAGCCCAGTTAAATGTCTCTCATGGTGAACAATGTTTGGCAGCTTGTTTCTCATTGAAGAACTGTAGTTGAAGAAGATTGTAGTTAAGCTGGATATATATTATGCCGTATTTCCTTTGGCCCCGAGTCACGCTGGGCCATCTGCCCTGCGCTAATTTTGCTTCGTTTGCAGATATTCCTACCAATCTTTGCAAATCGCCTTGGCAGGGCCGTAATCAGACCTTTGCCATAGACGAGTCAAGATCTTGCTAGAGGGTTCTGGGGGTATGCCCTCCAGAAAGATTTTAATTTCATATAACTTAAAACCGTTGTTCGCCTCGACAAATGTTTCTCGAGTTACTCAGTTTCCCCTCGGAGCCATATTGTTCCTATTAAACTGATCAACCCTCTTGATTTTTTTTTCTTCAGTTGACGATTTTCTTTAAGAAACGAACGTTACCGATTTAGTACTTCGTGAGGCCACTTATCCTGACGTCGCAAAATATGTGCATTCGGATTTTTTTAATTATCATTTTTCTGTTCATCTAGGACAATCAATCTAGGCAATCTGCAGCATAAGTGGAGTCCTAACACAGGGTCGACCGCATCTTGAATACGAGGCGCTCAAATCCCATGCACTGAATGGTTCGGTAATGATGACGGTGATTTTCATTGGTTTAGACCACGTGAGCTGCAAATGTCAACCACGTGTTTCTCTAAAACAAAGGAAACAAAAATTTAATGGACATGCTGTTTCCGCCTTAATGTAGATATTATGTAATCGCAGAAAACGTTTATAGTGTGTTCAACGCAATCAACGGGCGTACCGTGATCGTGACAAACCAAACCAGCCCAGGTTATTAGCGGGCCAGCTCGGCTTATAATGTAATATTTCGGCGGTTATTCCCGTGGCAAATTGCTGTAAGGCGTGATAATTTCATATTATACTTATAGATAAGCTAACAATTTTTTTATTTTTTCAGTCAACTAGCTTAGCAAACATTTAAATATTACTGGATGAGATTGAGCATGTTGGCTTGAATAATCAAAGGTATCTAATTTGATCTGTAGATATGAAGATAGATATCTACTAAACACTGGGAACAGTGTTGATTATGAAACAACATTGTCATTAGCTAATATGCAGTCTCTTGAAAATAGAAGATTCCTGCAGTCGCTATATCTTTTATTTAACTGCATTAAGAACAACGGACCTAACTACATTTCAAACTTATTTGAACAACGTACCTTGCGTTATAGCTTAAGGAACGGGGGTCACAATCTTGTCCAACCCTCATATAATAACAGATTTTACCATAATTCTTTTACATATAAAGTAACACACTTATGGAACCAACTGCCTGTTCACATAAAACAATCAACGAACTTAAACGATTTTCGCAAAAGGTTGAACACTTTTAATTTTGATAATTTTAAGACAAGCTGTAAATGTAGCTATTGTTTATCTTAGATCTACTTATATTTTAACCCTTTGATGAATTTTTATCTTTTTTTCCTTGTGCGTTTATATATATATATATATCTATTTTATCACTTGATCCATTGATTTAAACTAATTATACACTATGGGGTAAGGAGAGGGAGGTGGTATTAGTTTTGTTCTTGTTTTTCATTCTATTTTTAATTGGGTGGGATAAATTTTTTATATTTTTAATAGCATATACTTAAGTGTATTTTAATTTTAGTCCTACGTTTTATACATAAGCCTCTGGCTCGGACATTGAGGGAGACCTCGTCCCACGTATGGACAATAAAATTGTATTGTATTGTATTGTATTGTATTGTATTGTATTGTATTGTATTGTATTGTATTGTATTGTAAGCGTATACCGTAAAAGCTTTTAGGAAGACATTTTGAGGTCGAAGGGACGGAGGGGCGTAATAGAGAGGGGGGCTTATTAGAAACGAGGGGCATAGGACAGACAGACAGACAGACAGGCAGGGAGATTCGGACATACATAAAGACAGACAGACAGAAAGAAAGACAGACAGGGAGACTCGGACAGACAGACAGACAGACAGACAGACAGACAGACAGACAGACACTTTTATTTAATTATATAAGGCTCAGGGTATTCCTTTCAGGGGCAAGCAACCAGCTATCAACAGGAGCCCTGAGCACTAAAATACTAAATTACCTATACAACATAAAAATTATATATATTATAAAATCTATTTACAATGTGATTTGAAGCTCAACATAAGAAGCGATATTGATCGACCAACAAGAATTACGCAACTGTAAACCACGTCAATATATGTCTACTTTATTACATCGTTTATTTTTAGCTCACTTGAGAGTGCAAAGAAACATAACATGTCCCGGTATTGTTAACTATCAGCATTGACCGTGACTTAAAGTATTTTTTTTGTTTTAGTTGTTCTAGTCTTCCCCATCCCAAACATCTGGAATTTCCTCTGGCTTGTACATCCACGTACACGTAAGATATCGGTGATGTATTCCAATGTTCTCAATCGCCTTCATGTCATCTTCGTCTAGGTTTACATGAAGTGCTTCTAGATTCTCTTTGATATGATTTTCAGAGACAGCTTTTGGGAGGACTGGAGTTCCACGCTTAATACCCCAAGCTAGCGCGATCTAAGAAAAGAATAGTAAACGTCGTTAAAAATTGCAAGTAACAAAATACACTACACTGAGCAATTTTAAACAAAATGAGAGTTTTATTAGGCGGGTTTTTAAACCCGAGAAACAAATGAAATCTAACGTGGTTCATTTTTTGAGGTTTTTTATACTCTGGCGGTTTGGCGGTTTAAGCCAATTTTGAGTGTCGGTTAATTTTGCGGGTACATTTGTATTTATCTGGCGGTTAACTCTCAAAAAATTACGGTAGTTCCGGTCTAATGGAGAAAACAAAAGCAATTTGCGCTCTACAAAGAACAAAATATGGCGGTTTGTGGACTGTACAGCCCCCTATAATACTTGACCCTCTTTTTTGTAAATCAAACTGTTTTTCCTACATAGTGACACTTACACCATTGGTTCATGTGCCATTTAAACGAGATTTTATTTTCTGAAACAGTGAAGCGCTCGATCCTTACCAAAGCAGTGGAAGTGCTGTGTTTTTCCGCAATTGTTTTCAGCACTGGATTTTCCAACACTATCGGCTCTGTTGCTTTGTCAGGAAAAAAACTTCCCAATGGCGAATAGCCTGTTACAGCAATGCCTTAAAAATTATCACACACAATGTTATCAACGCATCGCTCCAAAAGGGGGCAAAATGTTCAGACAAAAACGGATAAACGAGCTTTTGACTCTCTATGCCATGGCAACTCATGCAGGCGAATTGATTCTAACGTTTACATCTATCGATTGAATCCTAGAATGTGACTATTGAAATGAAAGTTTGAGCATTGTATTTTTTATGCTGTACTTGTAGCCTGTAGGCCCGTAAGCCTGGGAGCATGCGCATGCCCTTAGATAACCCCTTCCTACCCCCCCCCCCCCCCGGTAGCAGCCTTTACGGATCAGTTCAAGTTGGCCATGCCCACAACCCTTCAAATAGCTGGCTAAGCCTCTTTATTAGCTTTATATTTCCATACCTTTACTTTTGAAGAAGGTTATAAGCTTTTCTTGTGGTAAATACGGATGAAGTTCCACTGTCAAACAAACAACAAACGTTATCATTCTATACACAAAGTTGAAGGTCCTAATTCCGGACGATCGTCATAAACAAGTGTTATTCTTCCTTGTCTTAGTATTTTTCGTCTTTGTAATAAGAAAAAAATTATATTTCAGCCAATTAGAACTAGTGGTAACCACAGGTTAGAAAGTGCGGGCCTCGATGAAGTTAAGAGAAGGTACTGGGAGGGAAGTGTTTTTAAATCAATAGACAAAAGAAAATTATTCCGAGTAAGGTCGAGTAACGCTTCACGCTTAAGTCACGAATGTTTTTTATCGTTTCCTATTGCCGCGAACCAATCAGAGTTGTTTTTTTGATTGACAGTTTTGCGAAGTGTAGTCGAGCACGCGGTGTGAATTGAGATGTGATTTTCCTCCGTCGGCAAACTCGCTTTGTTGTCAGTGTTATAAGGAATTTCTCGAGAATAACCGTTGTTGGAATCATTCGCTTTGCCGTAGTTTATCTGTGATACAATCACAGCAGATCTTCTCAAAAGCAACACCTCTGCAAAACGTAATGTCTGCAAGACAGAAGCGTCGATCTAATGTGACAAACTGTTGATTTTTCGCATTCTTATCGCTCTTGGAGAAAAGATTTTTCTCTTCCGGTGTTACGACAAACTGTCGTGATTGACACATTTTTTGCATTCCAATCGTTCTTAGTGGAAGAACAAAATTTTCAACTTCCGGTTTGCAGATAGCCTTAATAAACGTGGCGCGCACGCGTAATACGCAATCCGCTGGTCACTGTCAAGATTAGGGTTGCGGGCCTCTCTTGGGCCCGCAATTAGTATGTACATCATCCTGTGTTTATTTGGTGGTCGTAGCGTAAGCGGTTTTTAAGTTTCATGGTGTGGGCTTTTGAACCCCACCCCCTTCCTTATCCGAGAAGTTAGTTGCCCCCGCAGGGTTTTGGCCCAGAGGCCAAAACCCGAGGAGGCACCTTAGGAGTCCACGGGTGTATACATACAACGACAAAGAATGTTTGTTGAAAAATTAAGAAATGTGTTTGTAATGGGCGAAGCGTTCTCGATTTGACAAAACTAGGCGCGCACGGTCGTCTCGGGTAATATTTTAGCAAGCGCGCACAGTGGTGTCGGGTACTTGCAACTATGAGGTCGCGTTTCGTCACCTTCGAGCTTCGCCATCTTCTAGCAGCATTTCGTTTTCCGGTTTTGGTTTACGCGTGTTCACAGATTTGTTCGAGCGGTTTCTCTGCTTTAAGTGATATTTGAAGCAGTTGTTAGTAATACGTCGAAAGATTTCGAGCAATTGGTTTCGTGTTCTTGGCTACGTGTGTTCCAAGAGCTGGTTCGAGCGTCAACGTTTGCTTTCGGGGGTTTGTATCGTATACATCTTACAACGAGTAATAAACAAAAATGTAATACAAGGTAATTCGTTTCGCTAACAAACTGTCAGATTATTTGATCCAAAGAGTGGGTTGAATAAGGATCAAAAATTTTTTTCTCGAATCTTTGAACTGTGCCATATATATTTGTTACTCGCGGAATTTTTAGGCTTTTTGGCCTTGAATGTTATAAGCCCGGGAATAAGCTTGCGTGTTGTCACCACGAATAATGTGTTACGTGTTAATATTTCCGCGCCCTAGGTAATATATTCGACTTGAACTTGTAAATTAATACTTTTAGGACGCAACGGTGTCACACAACAAGAAATTCCGCAGCAAACAATGTCGTGACGTACATGGCACAGTAAAAAAGAAGCCTAATTGTGTAGTCCATCGGCGACAAAAAGACTCAAAACAAAAAAAACAAAAAACAAATAAAAAAGTAAAAAAAAGTAAATAAAAATAATAAAAAGGCGGGGGCAGCTTCATAGTGAGAACTATTACTAGTTTAAAATAGTTAAGTAGAAGCAAGGTTTTCACATGTAAAATTCTAAAACAACCTACCAACTTTTTAAACCCGGAAAACTCAAGAACATACCTTGATTACAAGCTGGCACGATCTTGGCAGTTTCCAGAAGAGTTTTTGTCTTTTTCACTGTGAAGTTTGATATTCCGATGGCTTTACAAAGACCCTTGTCAACAAGCCGTTCCATTGCCTGTGAACAGTAAAGAGCAGCTAGTTTAAACAAGAAGGCCCGGTTTAAAAGAGGCCTGGCCTGGCCATTCTCACGACCACTTGTCAGTCAACCTTGAAGCGAAAACAGCTGAGAAACAAGCTGTGTATTTTCTACGGCAGTTACTGATAGAGTATGTTTCATTTTTGCTTATGAATATTCTGTTGGAAAATCAGCAAGTAAATCATCTTTTTGACAAATGATGGTATATTTTGTTTTCTGAGATTTTGAAGAATGTTCAGTTCGCAGGAAGCTTGACAAGTATGCAAATTTACATTTCGCTCGCTCTCTCTTAAACGAGAAGTTCTGAGAGAGGTGACATCTTCCACATTATCAGACCTTTTGGGCGTACGTTTTCTAATAATTAGCAGTTACCTTCCAGGTATTTGCTATCCCTTGAGGTGAATATCCAATCACCCCATCTGCAATACAGCTTGGATGTGGTGCATCTTTTTTAAATGCACAAGGTAAATGTATCTAAACAGAAACAAGAAGAAATCAGCTATCCATTATTACCCTCGCAGTAATCGGACAATATCCCTTAAAAATAGACCATAACTCAAACCCGTGCCACCATTAGGCATAAATAGATTGTGCTCAGAAACTTTTAAGCAACTTTAAGCGTCTTGAGCAACTTTTTGTAGTACCAGCGACCTAGGGCAACTTTTGCCTTCCTTGGCAACTTTTGAGCAACAAATTGATATAAAACTGATCCAAACCATAAAAGTCGTTTCATTCCGAGGGATTTTTATCTTTTTTCGACGTTTTTGCTTGTTTACAAGCTAAAAACGTAGAATAGGGGTTAGTGGACAAAATTTGGAACCACATATTTGTAAACTCTCAAGGGACTTTTTTAATTTATCAAGGGACTGTTTTAATTTCTCAAGGGATTACTTTCCGCTGTGGGTGTTCACTTGCGATCTCGTGAAAAAAACGTGACTTGTCACATTTACAAACGTTATATAACAATTTCAAAAGTGACATGTCAGCTTTCTTATCTCAACGCACGTGTGTCTGAAAGGCGATCTATAAAAAGCGTCGCACAAACAATGGATTGCGTAACTAAAACACGAATAAATAATCACTAGCACTTTAATACATCGTTTAAAAATTACAAACGTCAAAAATAAACCATACCAAAAAACTCGCTCTTTTCAAAGATATTATTGAAGTTAAAACAAATGCAAGAGTTGGGGGCTTCTTTTAGCTTAGGAGCAGTTAAAAATTAGGCCAAATGTGGTCGCTACATGTAAGTGCAACTCTATTTCGTCATCAGCCTAGGTCGTTAGGGACGTGACCTCGCGTTGACAGGGAATGACAGCAATGTTGCATGAATCGGCTTTACAACATGCGATCGTATCTACGCAGTTCGAGTGGAATTTCAGTCAAAGACAGCAAAATTCTTTCGTATTTCATCTTTAAATATAATTCGAAAGCATTCACTGTATATATGGCTTTTGTTTAATCCTGGGTCTTGATATCCGACCCTCGCAGAGCCTAGACAAAACGCAGCTTGAGTGTAACGATTTGTTTATGCCCCAATTATATGCGCAATGTTTTCTCCGACAGTAGTCGGAAATATCCGTATTTTTTTCCGTATTTTTTTTTTGTGCTTTTTCGTGGAGCAATCGTAACGATACGGCCTTGAACACATTGAACAGCGGTCTAACCGGCTATAACAATTCAAATATGGCGTCGCAAAAACAAAGCGTGGAACGCAAATTTTGCTGTTTCATTTGCTAATTTCGCTGCCGTAATCGACTGCCTCGAAAGGTCCTTGCCATGTTTTAAAGTATAGAATTGTCAGATCTCGGTGAAATTTGCACTGTTTATTTGTGTAATGTTAAGGAATATGTGTATAAATACCCGGCGCGGACGAGCCATTTTTGACAAAATTATATGGCTGCATTTCCTCCGCGAAGATAGGAAATTGTTAAACTAAACTACAAAGAAACTGCAGGAGCCCATCATGGGCTCCTGGAAACTGTAATGATAAGTTCGAAGAACAATGCACAGGATAAACCTTCGACTCATACTTCATGCAAAAACGTCGACATCTCGAAGAGACTTTGATTTTAACTATTTTTATTTTTTGTTTTATTTTTTTTATTTTTTATCTATTATTGAAATTAAGTTGAGTTTAAAGAGTATATTGATTACAACAAAGTATTTATATTTCTCATATAACAATTGCTTTTTGGACTCTTTTAATGATTGTAAGAATATTTAATGAAAATTTTTAAATGGCAACAAACAGACAAACACGTTTTGAGTATTTATCTAAAACAAAACGACTCTAGAGCAAGCAACTTTTCTAAATTTTGGTGGCAACTTTTTGATATTTGAGCAACTTTAGAGCAACTTTAAGGTATATTGTGAAGCAACTTTTCCTGAATTTACTAGCACAATCTATTCATGCCTAGCCACCATGCAAGGGATGGTGAGGGTGGGTGGCGGTTGTAGGAAAGAGGGAAACAAAAACTTTTCATATTGGTCGTACGCTTGTTGTGAACTTGTGAGTGCGGGGTAAACATTACAGTACTTGCGTAAGCCCGCCTCCGTTCTCTTCCATAAACTGGTCATAATTTTTTTTTTTTTGTTTTTTAATGCAGCAAAACCTGGAAAATATATCGCAAGCTGTGATATTACTACAGTGATCTGAAAACGAGTTCTATAAATCTCTATCTATTTGTAACAGTTTGACGTACTGATAATTACTAACCAGGCAGCCAAAACCATACGAAATGACATTATACAACTTATATAAGTCTTTTTACCAGGTACAAGTCCAGATAATCCAGCTGTAAATTTTTCAGTGTCTCCTGGCAAGCTGACAACACTTCCTCAGGCGCATGGCAGTTAGACCTTCGATAGAGATGCAAATGCAAGTGGGATTATTTAGTTTACTGGGCCACTTGGAAGCCAAGGACCGCCATTTATGTTTTCAACATTGTTCTGTAGGTCTTCTTTGTCGATTTTTCCGAAATAAAGTTCGGCAATTAATAAACGGTACCGGTGGGTTTCGTTTTCGCAAGACGTTTTTCTAAATCAGGTACACATTAAAAGCCCATAAAGTTCGACTTCTTTAAAAAAAATCTTATTTTCTTGTCATAAATAAGAGTGGTAAAAAAGTATAAGGCTGGTTCTCATATGATCGCTCCGATCGTCTCTGTCGCTTCTGTCGTTTGCAAATTCTGAGCGATCGTAGGCGATCGAAGCGATTGGAAGCGATCAGGGGGTTCTCATATGATCGCCCCGATCGTCTGGTATATGCAAAATAGGGTTAATCAACCAAGATAATAATTCTTGATCTTTTCTTTGTTCCCGCATATGAATATTCGATTTTATTCCGATCGACGCACGTGTGTTTTTTTAAAACTCCGATATCGTTTATGGCAGCCTTCCATGCAAAGGCAAACCTCGTGGCCTCCTATCTTCTCGTTATTGCCGTTTTACGGCGAAGAAGCAAAAGCGAGGCCAAACGGAAACGTAGTTCTGGGTAATACTGATGCACCATGGGACAGTTTGGATCGCCTCGATCGTCTCCCTCTGTGGCAGTAGTTCTCATATGATCGTTCGCGATCGCCGCAGTCTGCGACCGTCTGCGACCGATCGCCCGGATAGAACACGGGCGATCGAAGCGATCGCGATCGCCCCGATCGTCGCAGACGTCTCTGTAATGTTCTCATATGATCGCCCCGATCGCAAGCAAACTTTTTGAAGCGACAGAGGCGACAGAGACGATCGGGGCGATCATATGAGAACCAGCCTATACAGATACAAATGAAACCAGCCGGTTGGAAGAAACCCTGCGATGAACTAACATCCCATTCAACGGAGGAGTAGCCGTACTCCAAGTAGCCGTATGCTGCAGAAACCGGAAAAACTCCGGCGGATTTGGCGACTTGGTCCAAGATCAATTTTTTTGCCCAAGTGGCCGACGAGATGAGCCTCCTAAGGAGACGTTTTTTTTTTGCTCGTCACGCAATCTTTCCTCCCCCAACGAAGATTGCGTGACGAGCCAAAAGGGCGTATACGCAGAAGGCTGGCGCAGACTTTAAGTTACCTACCACAGTTTTGATGTGATGAAGACATCTTCCCTTTTCAACTTTCCTTCTTTGAAGATCTCCACCAATGCTTCGCCAATTTCATCTTCGTTATAATACGCCTGCGCACAGTCAATGTGCTTGTATCCATACTGCAGTGCAAGCCTCACAGCTTTACCAACCTCACCCTTCATAGATTTCCATGTCCTTTAATTGAAATTTGCGGTCAAGTCAGAAGTTGAACAGGACAAAGAAATCTCGAACATGGTCAGTACGTAAACACACCCTTTATTTAGCTATCATAGGCTTTAGATTAGCGGGAGATATGTACAAGTAAAGTTGGGCGGGAGAATATTCATAATATCTTGAGCTTGGCCAATCAGTAAGACATTCAACATTGGTGACTTACTTCAGCGAGTGAAGTGCAGAATCTTGAGAATTGAAAATTTTGCCAACCTATTGAAATCATCATTATGCCTCAGATGCCTGCCGCCATCGTGCCTATAAATCTTGTGCCTTTAAGATTCGGCAACTCACTCTATTCGAGTGAGTTGCCGTTAGACTATTTGGAGCTTTAATACCGTGATGTGCCACAACGCCTAAGAAAATAAATTGGAGCGCACAATATTCAGGCAACATATTTATCCATTTGCCAGTTTGTGAGTTGTCAGTAAGGATGTTTATTGTTATAGTTTATTACTCGATAAGTAAGGAGAAGAAACAGTCAACATTTTGATCATTTGACTTTATCGACTTTATCATTACCAAACAGCGGAGTCTACGGTGTGTCACGCTATTGCATAGTCGAGTCTTCAGAAAAGGACTGGTATCGAGTCGCGAGAAGAAGTAATACCATGAAAATTCGTCACGAAATTATCTAAACTAACATTATGTTTAGAAAACAGCTTATGTACACGAGTTATTAGTTTGTAAATACACTTCAGGACTTACCCCAAACCAATAGAAGGCATAAGAGCTCCATTGTTGAGCTTTACTGAAGTGACAGTCGCCTATTCAAATAAATTGGGAGAAGGTATAACTCGAGGCGATCGTGTGACACATCAATTTGACTTTTATTTGTCTTCTTTTCAGTGTATTAGGTCTATTAGCTGACTATCTAAAGGGTGCGAGAAAACGTAAAATGACAAGTGAGCACCTTATGACTACAGTTGTATTTCAATTCCCTGTCTCTAGACTCTCTAGACACCGGGCAATTTAAGGGCGATCTCTAATCACGCTGGTCTCAGTTATTGTCTACTCGAAGACCCGACCCAAGGGCCAAATAAACGTTTGAATTGATGTAAAGGATCTTGTGTAAAAACGACATATCTTTAGCAAGGAATGATCGATTGTTATATCAGTGTACTTATCATTGTAGTCAGCGCCAGCTACCATACGAGAATAATTCCAAAAGAGCGAGTCTGCTACGAACGCGTCTAGTGACCTGCTTGCTGAAATCGTAACCGCAATAAACCACTTATGACCTTTGGTTGTGTAATATTAAAGTTACGCAAGGGAGGTCACGATCGGACAAGATTTTTATGAGGCCCTGTTAGAGTAGTAGGTATGCATGGCTCCCGTCTCAATTTCAAAGCTTGTCATGTTGCAACTAAGAATGGTCCGCATGTCGCTGTCGGAAATTCGTCATTTCGTCTTAAGACGGACGCGAGTAACAGAGCAGAAGTTTCTCTGATATTTTAATTTCTCGAGCAATTTTACCTAGTTACACAGATCAGGAGTTTCTCTGGTATTTAAAATAGGCAGTTAAAGCTTATTTTAATGCCTCGACCAATTAAAAACGAGCAGGAGTTTCTTTCAAAACGATGTTAGTAGTAATGTACTACACTCTGAGGCAAAAATTTTTGCCACAGAGATTTAGTACATACTACTTCCAGTGCTGAATTTTTGCGCTTGATCTAAAACTGAATTTTTGCGCTGGATTACAAGCGGAGCGTTTCATAGTATTTTATTTATAAAATGCATGAAACTTATGATCAAATATAATAAAATATTATATTTGCTCCTTATCTTAACAACTGAATTTTTGCGCTGGATTACAAGCGGAGCGTTTCATAGTATTTTATTTATAAAATGCATGAAACTTATGATCAAATATAATAAAATATTATATTTGCTCCTTATCTTAACAACTGACACAAGGCTGAAAAACCAACCCTAACTCAACCCTAGGTTCAAAATAAAAAAAACTTCTTATACTCTTTTTCAAAATTTTGGATACAGTGCTTTTAAACAAGCCGAGTTTTTATGCTGTTGTTATTATCATGGTAAATCTCTTGTACTGAATATCTGTTGTGAATTATCTTCTAAAACGATTATGATTTTTGTTATTTTTGAATTCATTTTTTCTTTTTTAAGGTCGGATAATACACTGTTTAAATCATTGTAAATGTTACATAGGTATTTACTTGTTTCATTTTCTTCATTTAATAATTTTGTTAATGGCTTGCAATGTCCATCTTGTTTTAGTTTTTTTTCTAAATATACTAAAGTGTCTAGATTTTTATATACCGAATCTCCGAGTTTTGATAATTCTTTTAATGTTACGATATACTTCAGTGTGTTTATTGCGTCATCAGACATATTTTTGAATGTATCTGCTTTGAAACATATTTTCTTTAAATTTTCCATGTTTATTTTCATGTTGGTCATTTATCTATATATATAGTGTATGTTTTTATTTTTATGCGTTTTTAGTGCGTTTAAAACAAACCTCGTTGACATAATGAAAATCAAAACCTAAGACCATAAGGATATGTTTCAATACATCTTTCCGATATGTATTTTATTGCGCGTTTGTCATATCCAAAGCTGTATACCTTTTCCTCATATTTGTTAACAATTTGTTTACTCTGTCTTGTTATCTTATTTTCATTTACTAATGTGAGTTCTTTGATATCGCCCTTAACCATCTTAATCATATTAGTGTGATTTAGTATCTTGGAATTTTCGTGATTTAATTTGAAACCTTTAATAACGCACTTTTGCTTATTATCGCCATATATGAAACTGTAGTTTTTAGGGCCACCGCTTACGAAGGTACCTTTTATAACATCACCATCTAACTCATCTGTTAAATCGCCTAGCATATCGCCTGTTTCTATTGTCTTACCATTCTGAGATTCAATATACACAATACTATCGGTATCAAAATATAACACCTGTTTATCTAAATAGTCAAGTTTTTCATACAACATTAACCGTGCACTGCTGGTCGTGAAACATGCAATGTATATATTCGTATTATAGCTGTTATCAACAAACTGATCTTTGTAAGTGTAGCTCATTTGCACCATTTCTTCATTTATGAAATTCATGTTTAAATTATCTATTGTGTCATCTAGAACTACTTGGTAAAATTCATTTATATCAGTTACGTATTTACATTGATTCATGTTATTTCGTTGTCCAAATTTACCCCAAAGTGAGTTTAAACACATTTTAGCAATAGCTCGTAATCCCGAATTCTCATGTAATTCACCTAATTCAATGTCTAAATTCGTTTTGACTTTATTTCTGAATATCATTTCTTCTTTGTCATTTTTAAAATTATATTTCGTTGATTCAAGTTTTAGTTTCATGAATTTTTTAATGTATCCTTTGAATAAATCGTAAGATTCCTCCTCAAAATGCCATACTTCATATATTTTTATGATATTATAACCTTTTTCAATGGCTTTATTGACTTCATTGGTTGTCCATGTGCCTATAAATGATCGTTCATTTTCACTATGTTGGCATCTTTCTTGTTGTTTTGATTTAGCACATGATATACACAGAGGGAACATTAGCTTTTCAGCCTTTTCACATTTGATTCTCTGAGGTAGAACAGCATGATATAATTCTCTTGGAGCTAAAATTTTACATTTTATGAATCCATACCATTTTGTATCGTATTTTTCTGGTGATATTATTTTTTTAGGATGACCAATGGGATATTTTTTGTAGAACTGAACCGTAGGATATAAGGAGCAAAAGTCAACGTATTTACCACATTCGCCTTCTTTGAATTTGTACAATAATTTGGTAGCATTTGTACGCCCCCCGTAGAAAGCATCTCTAGGGTTTAGTTGCCCAACCACTTCTCTATACCAATCATTTTTATAATATTTCTGAAAACTTTTATCCTTTTTTAATTTACATTCCCACATTTCAATAAGATTGTAACCAGCAGTTGTTATTTTGTTGTTTTTATCTTGTGTTTTATTATACAAAGTACCCATATCACTTTGATTCTTATTGTTGATAACATCAGACTTGAAACAATCTGGACAACCATGCCAGAAACAACCTTGAAATTCATAAACAGTATTTGTAGATTCACAAAATCCATCTACTTTTAATTTGTTATTGATAACTTTTTCGCCACCTTCTAAGGCATGTTGAATTTTAATATTATTTTTCTTACTTATGTAATCAAGCCATGCAATACTAACTACACTATGGTTTTCTGTTTGAACAACATTATCAACCATACCTATAGTATCTTTTGTCATATAATTCCCTCTATAGATAGCCATACAAACACCGGCTATTGTAATGTATTTTAGTGGGTCAGTATTTTCCTCTTTAATGAAATCTTGCCTGAATTTTAACATACATCTTCTTAATATATCAACATCTGACCTACAGTATTCAATTAATTCTTTTTTGAAATCGAAAACATAATTTTCATTAACACGTTCATCATACCATTGTAAAAATTTCTGTCTATCATGGGTTTTCATTTGATTATACCCATAATGCTTTTTAGAAGGCATCTCTCCTATATAGTTTTGATTACAATTTTTGTTGAAATAATGTGGAAAATATCCTTTTTTCAACTCGTTTAAACCAAACGTTTTAGGAAACGATGATAATGGTTGCTGAATAAAATTTAAACTGTCGATTATTTTGATTCTTAATTGTGGAATTTCCATCATCATAATTTTTGCACCATTGTAAATACAATAAGGTTTGAAACCATTATCTATACACCATTTTAGTATAAAATGACTGTCATACCCTTTGCTATTATGAGCCAAAAGTGTATATCCTTTATATTTATCATTGAGGATTCCGTTACAAAAACTATTAATATCATTGAAGATTGATTCATTACCATTGAAATCATGGCAGATAGCTAAATTAACTTCATGTGTTCCAGTGTTTTGTGTACATTCGAAATCGAAAAATAAATATTTTTCATTATACGTTTTACATGAGTAGCAATAATCTTTTCGAGGTATGTTTTTATTTAATCTGCAAGGGTTTTTGCTATTTTTGATGCAATTTCCACCCTTACACTTGATCTTTTTCATGAAACATTTATGTTTGCTTTCACAATAGCTATTACAATTATTACACATTTTGTAACCACATTTATGTATTTTAATATATGGTTTTAGTATAATTTGATTGCATTTTAAACATTTTGCTACACTGCTACATACTGAATCATCATCTTTTTTCGATCTGTTACTAGTATGGTTTTTGAAGCAAGTATTACCATGAAAAACACGATTGCATTGATTACATGTAACGTCTTTACCATTACATTTATTTCCATCTGGAAAATATTTGAAACAAGATAGACATTTTTGGGGGCATTTGTGTTTATCACGTTTCGTGTAAGCTTTTTTGCAAGAATGGCAGTAATATGCTACATCTAAAAAAGCTGTCATTGATTTTATGACATCATAATGATTCCGTGTTTTGTATAAATAAATTTTGTCTGTTTTACCATTATTGGCTGTATATATGATTTCATTGAACTGTTCAGAATCTATGATATTAATCTCTACATCTAAATGTGATGCAAAGCTATTTACATCTTCTAAAGAATTTCCATAATCGTTAATTTCAACATTAGCATTATTATGAAGTTCTTTGGCTTGAATTTCTTGTAGTTTTCGGCTTTTATTGAACCCATCTTTCAACTGAGTTGTGGTGTAATTTTCAGGGTGTAAATTAGCATAAGCTGTTACAATGGCTCTTGCTAAGCATAATGTATCATTATTTTTTATCGTAATAATACATTGCTTTCTAGTCACTGTTTGTTTTGATAAATATAACCGTCCTTTTCCTGCAGGTATTTTAACAGATTGAATAATTATTTTGCAATTTTCTAAATCTATTTCTTTATACTCCAACGTATTGATTATATCTGAAAGTTGATTTAACTTGAAATCAGAAACTTTTAACAATTTTGTTGAGATAGGATGATCTAATTCATCATTTGAAATTACCAATCTGAATCTATCATTACCTTTTAACTGCCTTTTCTTTATTGTCATTTTAACCATTTTTTCAAATACACTGAAAACATCATTTTTATCACCAATGAAATTTTTGCGTACATTTATTTTAAATTCATTGGTAAAAGCATTAAATTTTTTATTAACTGTATTTCCGATTTCAGTTATTTTGAATAGAGGTTGGTCATTGGATGTTGAATCAAAAATACTGTCATCGAAATTAAATTCATTGAGTGCCCTGTTTAAGGTCTTATCGGTCTTATATTTTTGAATTTTATTGATTACTTTTTGTCTTGTTGAGTTTTTTACAAGATCTATCCATGTATAGCCAAGTGTCTTTGCATCCCTCAGGTAACTTTTTGATAGTTGTTTAAGAGTATTATGGGTTTTTGTTATTGGTTTAGGAGTATTTGAATGAGATTGGTATGTCTTCTTTTTTGGTATTTTACGCGAGTGGGTGGGGCTTTGATTCGGCTTCTGGGGCTCGTGTGCTTTCGGCTCGACCTTTTTGTGCTCGTGTGCTTTTGGTTCGGCTTTTAGTGATAAAATGAGTTTTATAAGGTCGGTTTTAGATAGATTGTTGAGATCAGATTCGTCCATATTAATATTGGTTGAGATATTTTTTTGTGTCATTTTTGTGTACTATATAAAATCACCAAACCTTTAAGTCCTTTTATAGTAAAAATTATTTTTGAGATTTTTTTGGTGCGTTTAAAAGATAACCAGAAATAAATATATTTTTGGTCACCTAAGGCGACAGATAACAGCAATTCATATATACTGTGCTATACAATATATAATTATATAATATTGCTTTATATGTTTTCAACTGGTATTATGTTGTATTGGTCTTCAATAGCCTTGATAACAGTATTTTTAATATGCTTCTTTGTCCTCATGTGTGAGTGCTTTCCAGCGAGCGTGTAGTCATGTTGACATGCATCACATATCCATGATTTGTTTAGCATATATCTGGTCTTGCTTTCCTTAATAGCGTTTTGTCTGTCTTCTTCATTATCGTATTTTTTATTTCGTCCCATTATATATACTATATATTATTTCCTTAAGTGTTTTTTATAGTGCGTTTGAGTGATAGATATAAACATATAATTATTTTCTTTATTAATATATATAGAATGAGTGATATTACATTAAATATCAAACACCTGCCAGAAGCTGATGAAAGCTCGAATGATATAGTCTTCATTAATAAAATGTGGTGTATTCAGAGCATCCTTGAAGCTAATATTTGTATTATTAAAATGCTATCTTCAGACCTTAACAGCAGATCTGAAATATCAAATGAAGACCAGATTGAACATACACAACTGAAACGACGACGTGGAAGGCCTCGTAAGGATCAACATATGTCTTCTCAGAAGCAATGTTTGTGATATAAATACATATTTATTCAGTCTATGGATAGATGCTGGAATCAGAAAAGTTGGTTCGTTTTTTGGTTTTGGCTTAAGTTGACATATGCAAATCAGGGCTGGAACCCCCAACGGTTTTGAAATGATTAATATTTAAAATGCTTCTTCATATGATTTTTTTAACCAATCAAAAGCTACATATTTTGATTCACAATTGTGAAACCAAAATGGAACCAAAATGGAAACCAAAATGGAAACCAAAATGGAAACAAAATGGAAACCAAAATGGAACCAAAATGGAAACCAAAATGGAAACCAAAATGGAAACAAAATGGAAACCAAAACCAAAACCAAAACCAAAATGGAAACCAAAATGGAAACCAAAATGGAAACGATTTTTTTACTCAAAACAGCTGTGCCGTGAAGTTATGTGTGTTATATATATAATGGTTTGTAATTCTGAAATCCACGATGAATTAAAAATTTTAAAAGAACCTATATGCCCTTTATGCGATCAACTATTGATAGAAGGTAACAAGGATGCTGAGCCATGCTGTAGTAAGCAGGATATGTCAAATCAAAACGGTATAAATGTTTGTATTAATTGCGGTTTGGTTCATGGTTCTATTTATTACAATGAGTTCATTGATTTTTACAAGAACAGAAATAAGATATGGCGTAAAAGCATCTATAATCGTAAATACCACATTGAGAATGTTTTAAACGATTTATGTATTAAAAATGGAGTTCAATTGTCTCATGATAATCGCGATAAAATTTATAAAATATTTCATGAGATTGATAGTATTCTTCCATCTATAAATAAACTCCGAAGACGAATGATAAGCACTAAATATATCCTCAGGCAGTTATTTAAATTGCTTGATCTTCCTTTTGAGTTTATAAAGGTTTCAAAATCGATAAAAACGCTTGAATTTTATAATCGATATTGGGCAAATATTTTAGCATTAAAATCGTCCCAGATCGCACGGATTATTTGGTAAATTTATCATCATACTTGAGCAGATACCGATCGATTATTGGACCGGTATCGCATATATAATCGTCAATGCTTTTCATTGTATTTAGGATGCTAGACGGATTATAATCGCCACTTCTCATAGCGCCTTTAATAGAGTTCAAAAGGTGTTGATAGCTTTGGTAAGCATATATGGAGTTATGAATTTTTAGTTCGAGATTCTTATGTATCATCAAAGCCTGAATCAATAATGAAATTGTTGATATTGTGATCAAAGCAATACCACCAGTCGCTATAGAGGAGGCGAATCCGCTTGATGCAAATATGATAGACAATGAATTCCCTAATAATTTCCATTTTTTGAAACGTTTAACAGCCTGCTTGTAAGCCCAACATTTTCGATGATATGTTTGATAATAAGCTTTCAATTCTATAATTTGGTCTTCAGTCAGTTCGCTTGATATATGGTTCCATGTAAATATGCATTTTCGATGTTTAGTCATATATATTAGTTATATATGATTTTTTTGTTTTATCATTTTGTCATTTTAGCATTGCGCTTGTTCTTTATTGTGTAATACAGCTTCCTAATGTTTTGAATTAATCTCTCAATAGAATCAATAATATTGCTAACCAATTTCACTGTTTTCATATAAGTGAATTAGATTAAATCGATTTATTCAAAGAATACATCGTATGTTTTATCTGAAAATTGAATTTTATGATAGATGGGCCCATTTATCGGGTATATATTTTTACTAAAACCGATTCTTTGTACAAAGTAATCTGAAGAAATTTTAATGCTAGATGTATTGATATTAAACCCAGAAAATGTTTGATCAATACTCATAACATTATTGCAAACAGCGATTCTAAATTGATCCTGTATCTTTGTATACCAGAGATTCATATATTTACCTATATAACCATCTCTAATTTGCTCTGTATATGAATCTAGATCATAATCGAGGAATAGCTTATTATGCTCCACTTTAACCCACGGAAAACTAAAGCTATCACCATCGATAAATTCAATTTTAATCCTTTTATTATCACTGGGCTTATAGTCATATTTAAATCCCATATAAAAAGTCCAGTTATCAGCGTGAGTGATATTTGTATTTAAATTAATTTTAAAAACACCAAAAAAACCATTCTTCGGATCAAAATCTGCTAACAATTTTGTGGGATTAAAGACAAGATTATCATTTAATCCAGACAATACAGCTCCGTTGCTATCTGACATGATGAAATTTGATGGATCTAATAAATCAAAAAAGTATTCAAACACCTCATTATAATAACTTTTGGGTTGGAGTGATAATATTTTTGTTTCAAGATAGGCCTTAAGATTATCATTGAAGCTATTCAGTTGTTTATAATTGACGGCTTGGCTATCACTATTTCCCTCTAAAACGCCATAAATAGCTTTATTATCCATATTGATGGCTGTGTTGAAATTAATTTGGTCATTAGCTATATAATATATTTGATCATAAATACTTGGTTCGACATTGGATTGATGGCCAGATATACCATAAACAGTAAAATATGTTTGTAGTTTTTGATCATAAGAGCTTCCAGGCATATTTTTCATGACTATATCAATATATAGGTAATTATTCCCAATGTTTTGACTTTTTGTGAATTGACTTATTAACCTGATATACTTTTGTGTTTTAAACGTTTTTCTGCTAACGTTATGAATAGTTTCTATGGATGATGTGCCATATATTTCCAAACTGTCAGGGTCAATATCATCACTAACCCACATAATCTCAAGAACAGCAGTATATTGATCATTGGTCAATAAATACAGATTTAGTCCAATTCTTGAACTGTAATAGCCTTTAGAATTGTCAAGCAATAATTTCATGTCAACAACCTTTTTATTTACCTTATGTGGTGAATTTTGAAAGGTTACAACATTCCCCAATTCGACATCATCTTCTTGACTCACTTGTGCATTGGGATCATCCATTATATATTTGAATTTATTTTCACCATTAGCTGATTGAACATGACTTTCACCAACATAATCAAGCATGTATTTTTTGTTTACAGCGTCTGTATCATTGCTTGGGTCTTTTAGATGTGTTATATTATACCCACCCATATCGAGATTTGCCTGCATCATGTTACTACCGTGAATATTGAGCCTATTTTGTATGTTTTGAGCTAAACCATTACCAACAACCTTCGTTAAAAAAGTACTGTCGGCATATATTTTGGAAGCCTTGCTCTGAAGGGTATTAGCTAAAATAGCACCTGTTTTCTTCGTTAGAAAAGTATTGTCGGCATATGTTTTATCGGCTTTAAGCGCGTCTCTGGAGTCAATATATTCTTTATTCATTACGTTTGACATATTGCTGTATCCTTGATCAAAATTCGGAACATTTATTATGCTGTTAAACGTTTGTTCGTTATTGATACTAAGATCGGCTTTATTTTGTATTTTACTATCTATTTTTTGTTCAAGGTTGGTGTCCATTAAATCAACGTATTCTTTCGATACTAGACTTGTTTTTTGGTACAATCCGTCATAGTACGGTGCACTGTTGTTTATCGTTGCTTGGTTGGCATCGAAATCGTTTCCAGCAACATCTTTTGTCAAACAATTCAATTTAAGATATCCTTTGTTGACACCTGAAGACAAATCAAGAGCATACGAATCGTAATCGGCGTCGATGGCTACATCGGATTGAGTCTTTAACCTGAATATCTTTTTGTTATCCATATCGAAATCAGCTCCCAGTTGTTTAAAACCAATTGCAGGTTTTGCACTTTGAGAATATTTGGTATGCATAAAATCATTTTCGTCATTAATGTAACCCATTTTATGTTAATATGTTAGATTAAATCTTCTCATCGAAATTTTTTGTTATGAATTTACGTGGTTTATCAATATATAAAAAGCTGAATGGGTCTTTAGTTGCTTGCTCGTATAGCTCTTTTGGAATACTGTTTTCACGGCATATCAGTGCCCTCTCATTAGCACTTGGGAATTCGTAAATACAGAAATGCGAACAGTTAAGTCTTATGTCTTTTTTCGTTTTAAAATAGCTTTGAGACAAATATATCACGCTACAGTTTTTATGTCTCCCTTGTATAAAATAATCGATTAATGGTTTTTGATTTTTATCACAAACATAATCGTCAAATATCACGAGCTTTTGATTATCATCATTTAGTTTAGAAACAGGAATTATTTGGTCGTTACTAGCTTCAATAATGTTATAACCAGCTTCATCGCTTATTGGTTGGAACACATTGATAAGATTCTGGTATTTAGACTGATCTAAATTTTTTGCATATAAATATATTTTATCGAAATATAATAAATTGTAAATCATATGCATTAAAGTATTAGTCTTTCCCATATTACTCGGAGCGCAAAGTAGCATACGAAAACATTGATTTGGCATGAAATCGTATACTTGTTTAAAGTTCGAGACTATATCGTCTTCAGTGTCATAATTTGGTATTTTCATATTATATATATCAGTTATATAATATGAAAGACGCCTGAAAGACTGATGAAAGACCGATGAAAGACTTCTGGAAGACCGATGAAAGACTGATGAAAGACTTCTGGAAGACTGATGAAAGACTGATAATAATCTACACTAATATATATAAATGAGTCTATTAGCTTGGCAAAAAATTGCTGATCAAAAAGAAGAAGTTGAAAATCAAATCAAGAATATTAATAATCAAATAATGTCTTCAAAATTGGCAGATGAATTAGGCCAAATCAAATTCACAAAAATGTTTAAACCAGTAACATCTCGTCTCGATACACAAATTGAAGCAACTAAAAAGTTGAATAATAAAGGGTTAAAAGAGCTTGACCCTCTTCCAGAATTTCCAATTGATGAAGATGAGGATGAAGATGAAATGCCAAATTATCCACCCCCGACACCCATTGATGAAGCTCAAACAGAAGATGAATATGAAATGCCCGATTTTGATCCACCGCCACCCATTGATGAAGCTCAAACAGAAGATGAAGATGAAATGCCCGATTTTGATCCACCACCCTCAATAGAACAGAAGAGAAAAAAATGGGACACAAGTGCTAATCAAAAGGAGTTAGATCGTCAAAGGGAATCTCTCGCCGAAGAAAGGCGTCAGGTTAGTGTTTTATTAGGCAAACTGAAGAAAAGTGGTAAAAATATGATCAAATCTGGTAAATACAAAGGAAAATCATATAATGACCTGTTGGAAATAGATGAAGATTTTACAAACCAAATTGATAGAATTGAAAACCAGTTGTTATTAACTAAGCATAAAATACAACGTATGGAGTACAAACGGGTTCCTTTCTCAGCTTCGGATTTACAGGAAAAATCAAAAAAATTGAAAAAGACCCCCAAAAAAACTAAATATAAAAAAAAACCAACTATAGAGGAATCATTATTTGATAAGATAGATGCTATGAGAAGGGACACAGCGCCTGATTCTGATAGAGAAGACGATGAATGGGAAGGTGGCGGTCTAGCCCATAATTATAAGGCTATTTATTACAGAGACCCTGAAAAACTTATTGAAAAACTGGATGTAATTTGCGGAAGCATTAACGCTGGAAATTCAAGTAATGAAGTAAGAAATCAAGGTGTTACAATATTGGACGAACTGTTAAGAGTGAAAAGAATTACAAAGCGTCTATATGAAAAAATTTATAACAATTATTTTATCTAATTTAAATATATATAATGGAGAAACATTTGATACTTAGTTCATTTAGGGCAAAAAGACAAGCCAATAATTATAATCAGAAAGCACATGATTTTACAATTTATCTTGACCAGCCTTTATTCCTTGATCCAAATAAAAATTATGAGATGGCACTAGACGAAATAATCAGTATGACGTATAGCTGGTATAATATTTCGGCTTCATTCACCAATAATAAGATTAGATATCGAAAAACAACAGGTAGTGATACAAGTTTTAAAAATGTTGAATTTCCTAATGGCATGTATTCATATAGTGATATTGATACTTTTTTAAAAAATACAACTGGTAAAGATGGCGATGATTATCCATTTTTAGTTACGTTTGATTTATCATTATTTAGAACAATAATAACCATACAGCCAAATTATGAATTAGATCTATCTGTATCAGACTTTAATATGATACTGGGTTTTGATAAGAAAATTTTAACTTCAGGTAGTAATATAAGTGACAAAATACCTGATTTAACAAGGAGCGTTGATATGATATGTATTCATTGCGATTTGACTAAAAGATCCTTGACAGATGAATCAAGAGACGTTTTATTTTGTTTTAGTATTATAGCACAAGGAATTCGTAGGTCATTTCCTTTCACTCTTGAACCGAGAAGATTGAAATTTTCTCCAATTAATAAAAATAGCATTGATTCAATTCGAATATATATAACCGATTCGTATAATCGTCCCATTGATTTAAATGAAATCGATACGGCGTTTCATATCGTTATCAAAGAGGTGAATTAATCTAAACTAATAATATAAAATGAATCGAGTATACGAATGGTCAAAATTTTATAACCCTAAAAAAGGTTTATATCAATATCGCCATAAAGGATCAGGTTTAATAACTAATGATTTATCAAATATCGGACAATATGCTAAAAAAATGATAAAAGATATCAATAAATCACCAATAATCAAAGCACAAAAGAAAAGTTTAAAAACCGTGTTAAATAGAAGTGAAAAAGCTGGGGATCTTATTTTAAAACGATTAGCACAATTGAAGTAAATTATATAATCTAATAATATAAATGAGTTTCAGAAGCATAGAAAATGTTGAAAAAGTTGATTATCTCCGATTCAATCTGCAAACACCTATTATTCGACCTGCAAATGGGCTATATCAGGAAAAAACAGGGTATATATTCAATATGACTGATAGGTCTAGTTGGTTTGATTGGTATAATGGGTATTTTATCGTGAAATATAAACTTGAGAAAAAGGCTGATGGATCGAACATTGCAGTCAATGCTCTAGAAACACCTGCGCTAACGTCAACGATAAATGATAGTACCAGTATTATAAATCACATTATGATAACTTCAGGAGGTAAAAAACCTTACGATGGTAATGACTTGCATAAAATCTGTTTCATAAAAGGATTGCTTGAATTCTCTGATGACTATAGTCGTACAGTAGCTACCAATTTCAATTGGTATCTCGACGATAGAGCTGTATTAGCGGGCAATTTAACAACAGCCCCAAAAGTAGGAGCAATTAAAAGAGCTGAATTGTGTTCACAATCAAAAGACGTATACGCAATAATTCCGTTAAATAGGTTTTCAATTTTTCAAGAACTCCGCGATAAAATGATACCACCTATGCAAATCGAACTAAACATAACACTAAATGATGATAGAGAATTTATTTATAGAGTTGATGGGGATGAAACACGGTATGTTGTTCTAGATTTTCAGTTATGGTTACCACGTTTGAACTTTACATCAGCAGGACAAAAATTAGTGAATAGTAGTTTTTTAACAGCAACAAAATGGACATATTTAAGAGAATTTATTAAACATTCATCGCCAACAAATGCTATTTCCGGAATATATCAAATTACACCAGCTATTAAAAATGCAAAACATGTTTTTGTATATCTACAAAGAAACAAGTCAAATAATGAATTAGAAAATCCCTTTATTTTTGATACTTTTAAAATAAATGCGGGTGATAATGCATGTACACTATCTACCTGTCGATTGCAACTTGGAAATTCATATTTTACTCCAGAACTAGAGTATGATTGTGATTTTAAACCAAGATTATATAATGACATTCAAGAATATGCATTTAGAACCAACGACTACAATACAGGAACTCAGTTAAATTTACAAAATTATTCTGAATTATTTCCTGTTATCTATTTCGATTTAAGAAATCATAAGGAATCGGTTACCGATGATCCAAAACAGTTATTGTTTCATTACAGATTGAATGTACAAGCTACTGACGATTACATGATATACGCTGTAGTTCTTTATGAAGAAAAAATTGTAATTGACAAAATTGGGAATGAACTTATTTTTATGTAATATTTAATCTAACACTATTATATATAGAGCAAGACTATGAGCACAAAATATATTTCAACATATATTCCTTTAACAGAAGGCCAAATGAAAAAGCTAGCCAGAGCAATCAAAAATTCAAGTGAAGTGAGTTTATTGATTGATAAGCATCAGATCAAAAAGAAGGGTAATACTGAGTTATACCTTACAGAAAGACAAATAACACGGTATAATAAACTAAAAAGTAAGGGTAAAGGGATTACATTGATTTTATCTAAAACACAAATAAGTAAAATGCGAAAGGTGATTGGAAAAGGAATTCAAGTCACTCCTGATAATCAAGGAGGTACAGGAATGCAAATAGAATACCCTTATTATCCATCACCAAACATTAGAAAACAAAGATCAAAAAACGGTGGTAAAATTAAACTACCAAGTAAGAAAGATGTATTATCTTACAGATCTCCTCCAGTAATAGGATCATATGATAAATTTCTTAGAACAGGTGGATTAGTGCTTCCAAAAAAAAAAATCTTAAAACCGAAAAGAAAGTAAGAAAGCCTGCATTTGTCAAAAAGCCTCTGAGTAATATTGATCTCCTGAGATGGTGTAAGTATTTGGGAATTAATATCACAGGGATATACAGCAGAGACCAACACATGCCTAAAACACATAGCCCGTGTATAATCAATTTAGACAGATATAAAGGTGTCGGTACTCATTGGACTTGTTGCGTCCCTGCTCATAAGAAAGAAACATTGTGGTATTTTGATAGTTTTGGAATGCCTTACCCCAATGAATTTAAAATGAGAGCAGAGACTGATGAAATAAAACAAGTTTTGTATAATAACACACAATATCAACATATTGATTCGGTTCTTTGTGGCTATTATTGTATTTATTTCCTGCATCAAGCATTGGTGTACGATAAAAAGTATCACGATATATTAATGCCATTATCAATGTCTGATACGATGTACAATGAACGTTTTATAAGCAATTATTTCAAAAATATGTAATCATATTATATATAAAATGGTAAAATCGTTTTGCGTACGTGAAAAAATACAAACTAATTCAGTTCCTGGTTCTGAAAAATATGTGAGAACAAAAAACAATCGTTTAATGCTCAAATCGAAATGCGTTTCTTGTGGTATTACTAAAACTCGTTTTGTGAGTGAGAAAAAGGGGCGAGGAGTTGGTGAAACGATTAACAAAAAGGTCGGCGAAAAGATTCCAGGATTTCAACAAGCTCAAGACGTTGCAAGCTTCATAATAGGTATTACTGGTGGTGATAAGGATTTATTTAAAAAGTATTGGTCGGGTGATATCGCAAAAGGTGCCTTCAACACGAAAAACGGATTATTCTCAAAGAAATTCTGGACATCTCCAAGTGAGCATCAAGATCCGTCATGCTCTGGAACCGTTTGGGATAAAAAAGCAGGAAAATGGAGGAATAAATACTGTGATTAATATCTAACATATATATAATGTGTGAATCATACTGCGTTTCATGTAAGAAAAAAACAAATTCAATAAATAAAAAGAAGACAAAATCAAAAAACGGAAAAAATATTGAAAAATCAACATGCTCAATCTGTAAAAACAAAAAGAGTAAATTCATCAAAGGTGAAGGTATCGATATTCATAAAGCTATTCTGAAAGTAGCACCCAAAAAGGGGTTTGTTATACCAGGCCATAAATATACCGGTCCGGGTAATCCTCTTGAAAAACAGGTAAAATGGGATCCAAATACAGGTAAAATACTAAAAATATATCAGTCACCAACTGGTAAAACAGATGCTGTATCGATGCAACATGATGTAGATTACAGCGTCTGTGCAAATAAACCCTCAAAAGATCAGGTTAAATGCAAAAACGAAGCTGATAAAAAGATGGTAAAAGCCCTTGATGCTATCCCATGGAAAGACAGACAATGGGGTCATGCTATTGCAAGGAACACTATTGCTACCAAGGCTAAAGTAGGTATGGGTGTAAAACAAAAGAAGACAAAAAACAGAAAACGGCGTTGAGTAAAAATGATTGGTCTCAACAATTAGCCGATGAGTTACATAAGCCAATCAGACGAAAATTTAAAACTAGAAGAGTAATATCAAATGGAATTGACGACATATGGTCTGCTGATTTAGTTTTTATGGATAAACTTTCAAAATGGAATAAAGGTTATAAATATCTATTGACTATAATTGACGTATTCAGTAAATCCGCTTGGGCTATACAATTGAAAGATAAGAAAGGTGCATCAATAACTAACGCTTTCAACAATATTGTCATTAATGACAAGCGTAAACCTGAATATCTCTGGGTCGATAAGGGATCTGAATTTTATAACAAAACATTCAAGGAATGGCTAAAGCAAAATGATATTAACATGTATTCTACTTTTAATGAAGGTAAAGCTGTTGTTATTGAGAGATTTAATAGAACTTTGAAAAATAAAATGTACAAACAGTTTACTATTCAAGGTAATACACAGTATCTTGAAATGCTACCAAAAATAGTAAAAGAATATAATAATACAAAACATAGCTCTATCAAAATGACACCCATAGAAGCTTCAAATAAAAAAAATGAAGGAACTGTTTACTTTAACCTATACGGTGATATGAAAACATCAAAACAGAGACCGAAATTCAAAATAGGTGACAAGGTCCGAATATCTAAGTATAAACGAATTGTTTTCGATAAGGGTTATACACCGAATTGGAGTGAAGAAATGTTCGTAATTACTAAGATCCAACATACTAATCCCATTACATACAAATTGAAAGATCTCAATAATGAAGACATACAAGGAAGCTTTTATGAACCTGAATTATTAAAAGCAAAACAGGATGTATTCAGAATTGATAAAGTGATCCGTAGAGATTATAAGAAAAAACAAGCTTTAGTTAAGTGGAAAGGATACAGTGATGACTTCAACAGTTGGATTCCAATCAAGGATTTAAAAGATATATAAACAATTTTTAATTTTATTTATGGAGTATATGTTAAGAGTGCCTTAAAATCAATTATCAAGTATTACACATGCAAATAAAAATATTAAGTATAATATTTTTATAAATCAGTATTTGATTACAAAAAATATTTTAGGACATACATTCATTTTAAAAAACATTGAATTTATCAACAACTAATTTTTCATCCAATTGATCTTCATTATAAAAAAAGGTATCAATATTTATAATACTACAGCCGTTATCAAAAAGCATTTCGACAATATCTAAATTAAACAAATTTGATATTACGTAATTAGTATCTTTATAATTATCAAAATATGCTTCAATATAATCAGCCCATGGGTTAGCACCACCATCCATAACAACTACACTCTTTGGCTGATTAAATACCATGTGCTTGAAATTAAATTCATCTTCTAAGATTTTAGCAATTATTTTAATATCATTCGATCTATCATTTTTATCCGAGGTTAAACCGATTATAAATCTTTTATCATTCATATATATATATATTACAAAGAGATTTTATTTTTATATGGTTTTATGCGTTTTTTCCTTAAGGGCGATATCAAAGAACACATATAATGATTTTAAATTATATTTTAAATTAGTATGAATATTACTGATATAACTTTTAGTAAAAAACGCATAAAACCATATAAAAATTTTTAAAGTATATATATATATAAATGGTTGAAGTCCGGAGATATTTTACTGAAAAGGACAAAATGGATGCAAAAAGAAGATCGAAAAGAGTATATGCTTCTAAAAAGGAATGGTTTTGTGTTATTTGTAATAATTATAACTATAAACTAGCCGGTAAATGGAGACATCTTTTAACACAAAAGCATATTAATAACAGCATCATTTACAACAAAAAATCATCTTCTTTATCTCTGTGAACAGCGACAAACCCTTCTCAAATCCCTCCTCTACAGTATCCAAATCCATTGTAGATAAATTCTGTTTAAATTCATCAAGCTTCATATTAATATCAACTTTTGGTGTCTGATACAGCTCCAAACATATCTGATAAGACTCTGATATCACCTCGGTTGCATGTATTATTTTCTCTTCCAATTGCGCTTGTGTGTAAACCATGGTGAAATAACTGCTTCTAAAACCCAACCAACTTTGAAACCAATTCGGAAAAATTATACATTTAAGAAACAATTTTGGACAAAAAAATGAAAGCTCTGATTGGCTGAAAAAATCAAAAAGTAAATATTATTGTGTTGCTATATATAGTTGCCAAAATAGAAAATGCTTTTTGAATTTTCTTATGACCTTGGATAAGAAGTATTTAATTATTAATAATATGATAACAGTGGGAACCAAATCTGATTTTTGCATATGAAAAGGCAAGCAGGAATAAAAGAGTTGATTTTAAACGCACTGAATTTTTAAAAAAGAGTATAAGAGATTTTTTTATTTTGATTAAAGGGTTTAGCAAGGGTTGGTTCTGTGATTTGATTCTAAGATTTAGTTCTATTTTTGATTCTATTTTTTGAATCCATTTTTCAAATCCATTTTTGGATCCAGTTTTAAATCCATTTTTGGATCCAGTTTTAAATCCATTTTTGGATCCAATTTTAAATCCATTTTTGGATCCAGTTTTAGAAGATAATTCACAACAGATATTCAGTACAAGAGATTTACCATGATAATAACAACAGCATAAAAACTCGGCTTGTTTAAAAGCACTGTATCCAAAATTTTGAAAAAGAGTATAAGAAGTTTTTTTTATTTTGAACCTAGGGTTGAGTTAGGGTTGGTTTTTCAGCCTTGTGTCAGTTGTTAAGATAAGGAGCAAATATAATATTTTATTATATTTGATCATAAGTTTCATGCATTTTATAAATAAAATACTATGAAACGCTCCGCTTGTAATCCAGCGCAAAAATTCAGTTGTTAAGATAAGGAGCAAATATAATATTTTATTATATTTGATCATAAGTTTCATGCATTTTATAAATAAAATACTATGAAACGCTCCGCTTGTAATCCAGCGCAAAAATTCAGTTTTAGATCAAGCGCAAAAATTCAGCACTGGAAGTAGTATGTACTAAATCTCTGTGGCAAAAATTTTTGCCTCAGAGTGTAGTACATTACTACTGATGTTTTAAATTTTTCGATCAATTAAAAAACGACGAGGCTCTGAACTAAATACACGGAGCAGAAGTTTCTTTTGCATTTTAATTAAGATAAATTCAATTGTTTGATAGAAATAAAATTACAAGTAATATAAAAATTAGAAAACGACAATGAAAGGAATATTAAATTACAATGGGATGATAAAATACCAAAATTCATTGTAAAAATACTAAAGATCGTTATAGATGGACTACATATCTTCTGCAAGCCCTCATTAGTTAAGTTTATTCGTTTTAACCTGTTTTTTATTGGAGTTATAACGTCTTGAACGTTCTTGATCAGCCACAGCCATGACGAATAATGATCTATGACCTTGTACCCTTTATAGCGAAATACTAGTGAGTAGGTCAAGCAAAGAAAGTATTTATCTCCTTTCTGTTGGTTTTTGCCTGTTTAATCTGCGGGACGTGAAAAGCAAGCCCTTCATGCTGATGACGCAGGGGATTTCTGACTACATCAGTTCGCCGCCGAACATTTGAGAGACCAAGAGAATCGCCGTAGTACTCTTATTTAATTCTTTCCTTTGCTGTCGCTATTTAATCGGGCGTGGCCGATTTATAGTTTACCCTTTGGTCGTCCTAGAGCGTAGTCTCCTGGCGCGGCCAAAAAGACGGGGACAGCTTGGGGTTGCTACAAAACCGCTACGGGTGACGCATACCGCAATGGTTTTCATTTTAGTTTTGACAGGAAATCGTTGCAGGCACACTTGGTCGACTTTTGGGTTAATGTGTAATCAGGTTGTGTTTTTTTGCTTCGGCGGAAGGACAGAGAAAAAAGCTTACGGGGCAAAGTACAGTATGGGGCCCAGTTCTCGGCCACTTTTGACGTAAACTTGTATTTCTTACCTCAGAAGAACCGCAGGAACTTGAAATTTCTCCCAGAGCTAGCTACATTATTCAGCTTTTTGGTGTAAAGCTATCGACCGGTCAAAAATTAATTTGCCCGAGCAATAATAAAAATAAAAGCTCCATTTGTGGGCCCAGTTCTCGGCCACCTTGGCCCAGTTCTCGGCCACTTTTGACGTAAACTTGTATTTCTTACCTCAGAAGAACCGCAGGAACTTGAAATTTCTCCCAGAGCTAGCTACATTATTCAGCTTTTTGGTGTAAAGCTATCGACCGGTCAAAAATTAATTTGCCCGAGCAATAATAAAAATAAAAGCTCCATTTGTGGGCCCAGTTCTCGGCCACCTTGGCCCAGTTCTCGGCCACTAAAAAGCTTGTGCGTAATTATCTGTAAAAAAATGCTCAATTAATTTTCACAGTCATAAAATCACTCTGTAAACCTATTTATACTATATCGATCCCAAATTATTTTTATGATGCTTTGTTTTACTTTAGAAAAGAATGATTTTAACGCGCCTAGTTGCCTATGTGCAGGTTCTGGCAAATCGCATTGTGTGACCCGTGCATTTAGATGGTTTATTTTGCAGTGAAAAGGTCTTGAAAGATTTAGGTGTTGTAGAAATAATAGACAAGACAAGAGTCAGCTCAAAACTTAGAGATAAGATTGAACTTTATTTTTAAAACATTTATTTCTTTCATTCTGGCAGCAGCAGATGAAATTATATTAAAAACCAAGCGCTAAGCTGTGATAGCGAGCAGGGTGGCCGAGAACTGGCAAATACGCAAACGTCGCAAGAAAAAATTTCGAAGTAAATTAAGACCAAAAAATACAACGGTTCAACGAAAAGTTAACTAAAGCAGAAAGCTGAATTATTCTACGTTTCACATGCCAAAAATTAGCTCGTATGGTGGGGGCTTTTGGATAAAATACGAATTTAACTACATCCATGAATTTTAAGGAGCCGTAAACAAACAAATTTTTCGGGAATGCAAATTCACCTACCTCCGCGTAAACTCGACGTGTGAGCTTTCTATATCGAATTGAACGATCAAACTCAAGATACTTAAAGCACATGAATCAGTCTATCGTTTGAAGGAAATACCTTTTTCTTTTGATTCAACTGGAGTGTGAAAAAATGCGTTAAACACAAAGTGGCCGAGAACTGGACCCGGCCGAGAACTGGGCCCCATACTGTACTGATATTCACCATTGTGAAATTGCACTTACTTTGACAAGTTAAAGTTATTTTTGTAAATGAAAAAGGTAACGTCATTGATGTCACGCAGTGTTTTTTTTAGCAAACTAGATGGTTTGCTGGTTTCTGACTATGAATGGGGGTGTGATCTTGCGGTATATTTTTTGAGCCTGACTCCGCCGTAAAACTTTTTTTTTATTTAGCAAGAACTGTGTCGATTTTCATTTCTGAACAATTGGTCGTCAAGTCGTTTGTCACAAAGAGTAGAATGTTTGTACAGCATGTTTTGGAATTATTTTAGATTTGGTTAGTAAGACGCTTCTGAAGACCTGAGCAAAACATTGGGAATGTACAGTATTAATAGGAACTTGAATGGAATTTTTCACAAGTTGGATAAAGGTATCAACTGAAAAAAATGGAATTCAAAATGAGAACTTGGATTTTGTTGTAATTAAATTTTATTGCGGATTGGATGCATAATATCACGGCTTTGAAAGTCTTCAAATAATTAGAAAGGTTCCTTTCTTCCTTTTGATCTTATTGTTATTTTCATGTATTGATTATTCGAAAGTGGTTTTCGTTGATACGAAAAAAAAACGGGTTTTCACTGAATTGCTTGAAGTATTTTTAGACGTGATAATATTGGCTTAATCAAATTACATTGTGCACGAAATATTTGTTATTCTTTTGTCTTGAAACTTTGAGGAAATTGAAATTTTTGTTTGACAGTAGTGTATGAAAGGCATTTTATAGAACTGAATAAAAAATAAGAAACATTGATAAAGGTTATTTCAAAGATTTATTTTGCCTGATTTTGAAGGGTTTCAGGAGTTTTAAAGAGTGCTGGTAAACGGCTGTATGTTGTTTGTGATTACGGATCTTATTTAGTTTCGAACGCTCTAATTTTTGAAAGGTTAAAACCGGGCGGTTTCATGAGTTTTTTGGGTAGAAAGGTACGGTGGTGGTCAAAAAAAAATGTTTAGAAAGGAATGACTGTAGTAGCACGTAAGTCGGAGGTTTGCGTGAGTCACGGGGTATAGTATGCGTGAGCTGGATTTCCGGCGTCATAACGGCATGTTTTGTTTACTGAAAGATACACTCGACGTTTAGTTAGCTTAGTCGGCTTGGGAAACTATTTTAAAAATGAATGTTGTAATAGTTAATTAATAGTAATCTAGAATTAACCCACTCTCGATTGGAGTCTGTTCTGGATTCGCGCTACCTTTTCGCCGCGAAGGAATTTTGTAAAATTTCGCTAGTGGAAAGAGGTACTATAAGAACAGTATCAATAACTCAAAAGGAGGAACTTCTTTGTAGCTCTGAATTAAGACGTATGATAAAATTTTAGAATAAGAAACTTTCGATATATGGTTTTCATATTGTTTTTGTCAATTTCCTTTTGTGGCAGATTTTTTGAGAATCAGCTTTTCTTTCGTGTGATGACAGACACAGGACAGAACGAGAGGTGGATGAGAAAGATGCCGAAGATGAATAGGCACCGAAAAACGACAAGAACCGTCAAGGACTTATCTTTAGAGGGCGGGGAGTTTTGGCATACTGTATTTTGAGGACTGGACTGGACTGGACTAGTAAAACGCGGACTAGTAAAACGCGGACTTGTAAAACGCGGACTAGTATAACGCGGACTAGTAAAACGCGGACTTGTAAAACGCGGACTAGTAAAACGCGGACTCAGGTAAAACGCGGACTTGTAAAAGGAGGACTAGTAAAACGCGGACTAGTAAAACGCGGACTTGTAAAACGAGGACTAGTAAAACGCGGACTTGTAAAACGAGGACTTGTAAAACGAGGGCTTGTTAAGCACGGACTTACAAGTAGAACGCGGACTTGTAAAACAAGCGCTTGTAAATCGGATAAAACTAAACGGTTTAGCGAGCGAAACAATTTGTGTTTGAAGCTCTTGTGTGTTTCTTCGACGGCATATTTCTAGCTTTTTTGAGCACTCTATGGTCTGTTTTAGCGTGGAGATGTTTTTGCAGTATAGCACATGTTCGTTCTGCAAACCCCTACTAAAACAACGGGATTGATGCTATGAGTTGTGTGCATATGTTTCTTTCTTTCCACTACTTGACGTCTGTTGAGTGCAGTCGTTTGTATTGCTCGCACGAGGTAGAACGGGGCCCGTCCAGAAATCAACAGTCAATCGTAAATAAAGGTGACGGGCCTACACGACTCCTACGTTCGTGACATTAGAATATTTGCCGTTAAATGTTTAAATTCGGTCTTTCGACCTTATTTGCTTCTGACTTCTTTCTGAGGGTACTGTTTTAATTTGGGGGCAGTATGTGGTAAATAAAGGTGACGGGCCTACACGACTCCTACGTTCGTGACATTAGAACATTTGCCGTTATATGTTCAAATTCGGTCTTTCGACCTTATTTGCTTCTGACTTCTTTCTGAGGTTACTGTTTTTTTGAGACATTATGTATTGAAGAGAGCCGTAAGATGATTGTGGCCAAGGAATTCGAAGTGTCTAGAGGCGTTTTACAAGTCCGCGTTTTACTAGTCCGCGTTTTACTAGTCCAGTCCAGTCTACAAGTTAAAGACACATCAAGACCACCCCACTGTGAATTGCCATAGCACAGACAAAATTATAGTCAATATCTTATGTGTTTTTAAGAGAATTACATAAGAACCAAGGCATGTCTTGTCTTGCCTTACATTGACATGCAATAATTTGGAAATACTAAGCTCGTAACAGTTTAAGACAGAATCCATCAGGAATTTGAGTAACATTAATTTTAGTTACGCAAAAATTGAGCACCAGAATAATTTAAATCCTTGTGTTCTTTCATACCTTGTTAAAGGCTTGACATGTGATAACACCAACATAACACCAACAACAGTTCTTTATCAGTGGGGATTGAAGAAAAAAATGGAAACATCATCACACAGTTGACCCCCATGCAAAAACACTCCAGGATGTCACGGGGCTGTTTGGTGTCCGTCTGCCAATTTCTAACTTCAAATTCCAATGTTAAATTCACATTAAATTTTCAATATTTCTTAGTTGTCTAAATTTTACTAATTCTTTTAAAAAAAACTATCACCTGCCAAACATCCCCAAAAATCACTCAAAAAATTACAAAATACCGCAATACATAGATACATGGGATGAGTGAAGTTTCCTTGGATTCCTTGAAACACCAAAAAGATATTTCCGTTTAAGGTGGCTGATAATGGGTTTCAGTATTTCCCAGTCCTTATACTTTGGTTCAGGACTAAAAGCCTTCATCAATTGCTATTACAGTAATGGTATGAAACAAATGTTCAATCATTCATCAACAAGTTGTGATCATTTTCTTGACAATAGTAGTTCCCCGGTAAACGGTTGTAGTACTGTCCCATCAAAGTGCAATGCCTGGAAAATACCGAAAAGCACACGACCTTCAGGTGAAACCGCACCTTACAGTATTACCAATACACTGCACTTTGCTAAGTCTTAAAACTTTACATTGTCTAGTCGTCTACTTCAATCGTTTATTTGTATTGTGTGAGATACATTTATAAATTGAAACCATCATGTCATTAAGTAATAATGCAATCTCGACAACGTTCTAGATATTATATTATGCACACTAATACAGCTCATGCAAGCCCTGTGACTTACACAAACACAGTCGGACTGAGTGCTACTTAAGTAACTGCTTCGTGGTTTCTGCTGTACTGAACCCTGCCTTTCAAGGCAAAGCGCCCGATTTTAAGCTTCTCAAGCTTCTCAATGTTCTTGTTCAACAAAAGTCTTGCCGTTTGTCGCCATTTTCGTGATTGAGTGGAGAAGACGAAACAGGACGCTCGTTTTAATTCTTTCGTCTTTCGGCTCATACATCAGTATTGGGGTGAAAAGTAATTTACAGAAACGCGTATGGCTTTTCGAAGCACAAGGAAGACAAAATGAGGACACCTGGTAATGCTTTATTGCAGCTTTTCAAAGGAAACAGAAATTATTGTCCACACAATAACTAATTATACTGCTCATTGCTTTAAAATATTCAAACCGAAGTATTAAGCTGGCTAAGATATTTCACTGGGGGGGGGGGGGGGGGTACATTCTGGGCACCCTCTAGGCGATCTATCCATCCCTCGTGGTTTTCGACGGGCCCAACACAGAACTGCTTAATCGCTGCCTTCCTTTCTTTACCCTCCGCCCCCCCCCCCCCCCCCCCACACACACCCTTGTCCTAGCCACATCATACCTTGGATTTTTGCCCTCACTTTTGCTGGGTATGGCTTTCTTTAATTTGTCTGTAATTAATATTAAATTGAAGTGGCCATTAAACCGGCTATGTGACCAGCCACATCGCCAAAGTTTATCTCCGGAGTTTATCCGAAAAGGAAATTTGAGTTTGTCGAATCACTGTCAAACACCCTTTTCAGCAAACAGAGCAAGCCCCAAATAATATATAGTGTTCCTTGTTGTGGTATATGTTTTGGAGAGGGGCAGGATTAGGGAGATATTTTCAACTCATTTTCAAATCCATAGAAACGCTCATTGAACGCTTTGGCTGCCTGTGCTTTGTTACGTCAGTTCGTTGCAAATGAGAGTTTCGTTCCCAGCCTCTGTCGAATCGGTAGAGAAAAAAAACGACCAAGGGCTTGGTTACTAGAATATCCACCAAGATCAATAGGCCGGAACAAAAGGAGTATATTTAAAAGTCCATTAAAAGAAATCATGTTAATCTAACATTATCTTAACTTGCACTAAAATGAAGTGCTTAATAACTTTTTTTTAATTGGCTCGATACTATTGTTATTTTATTCAGTACAAAGTAGTTGAAGTGATTAGAGTGAGATCTGGTTGCGAGAGTGATGCTCGGCCGTATGTAATAATATAATAGAATAATTATTAGCCTAAAACCTTTTACTCTCGTATTGAACATAATTATCAACCGTGACGAAGGTTTAATGTAACCGGAATTCAGCTTTAAACTTCCGTTCGACGCAGTACCGCGTTCGACCAAGTGAACAACAGGGGCACAAACTGTCTTTCTCTAATTCACAAATCCTTCAACGTCGCCACAAATGCGCAATCTACAATGTATGCAGCGTTAAACCTGTTCGAAGTAAGATTTAATTGTGTAAATACTTTGATAATTTTAATGTAAAATGGCATCAAATGGCATGGAAGGAGCAGGTCGCTTAACGAACGCACAAAATTCCTCTAAACCGGACGGGGCTGGACACAAACCAAAACTATTAACTCAGGTAAGTCAGAGCGAATACATGCAATCGGATTTGACGTACGTTTAATTCATCGACTGAATAGTAAAGTGGTTTTAGTATAGTTCATACTCGCACTGAATATAGATGGTATATTAATTGCTTTACAGAGAAACATTTTGAAGCTTGAATGTGTGTTTGTTCAGCCGTTTGGAGGCCATTCAATTATTTTAAAAAGTTGTCAATACTTTTGATCGAAGCCCACTGCACGTTATAAACCAGTCGACAATATTTCATAGATTTATTGTCAGAGCTAATAGCGTGACAAGCTTGAATATTGGAGCGAACTGTATGGCATGTGTTAAAAGTTCGAGAAGTTTGAAATCAGTTATTTTCTGTCGCATATTGGAGCTGGTCTTCTCTTGAAAGTACCTCGCAGAATGTTGCTTCGCGGCTGTAAGGTATTAATTATTTCAAATGCAACCTCTAAAAATTAAGAACAGGAAAAGCTTTTTATTCAGATACATGTTGTTTTTGACTGCGAGACCTTTAATGACAAAATTCCAGTATTGATGTGACATTTTATTGAGGACACGACAAGGACCTAATTGTTGCTATAGTTTCCATTATTTGTCAAGAAAATGCTCTTGGATTGTGAAAACACTTTTTCCTCGCGATTACTGATTTATCTCTAATTTTCACGTGTGAAATCTGAAATATTTAAAATACTAATAATTTAACACATCACTGACTTTGAAAGAATTTGTAATCTGAATTATGTAGCTTAAACGAAACGGTACAAATTAAAACAAGAAAAGACTGTTTTTCGCATATGTGCTGGAAAATAAGAGCCTTCCAAATGACATTTAGCGACAAGTGAAATAAACAGGGGTAGCCTCAGTTTTGTTTGCTTGTTGCTTTCGTTTGAAGTGCGAATGATTACAATATTAAAACAAAGGAAAATTTACGTTCCTGTTAACAATTTAGTCTACGCGTTCATGTAAGCACGCAATTGAGTTTCACCGCGGACAAGTGCCTCAGTCAAACAAATGATGAAATTAATTATTTCTTTAAATACATATTTTCACTTAAATCGAAAGAGTAGTATAAAACAGACGCCACAAATTTTCCAAACTCGATGCAGCTGTACTAATTTTCAAAGAAATGCAAATTGGGCTTTTTGTTTTCATTGTCCCATGGAATTGAAAAATAAAAATACAGTTTCTAATTCTATTTCATTTTGTAAAAATGAACACTGAGAACCACCGAAATGATAATAACATGTAATATCATTTTTTACTTCATTTTCCAAAACGTTTTTCACTTGATTTTAAAATTGTCCAAAATAAATGAAAACGCTCATTTATAGATGTTTCAAAACAATAAATGTCTGTAATTATATATATTTTATTTATCATTGATCAGTCCTCAGATGGAAAAGATTCCTGGATATACACCACTTTCAAGAAAAGAACATGCAGTCAGTTCATCCCCTCTAGGAAAGAGGCGAGACGGTGAGAACGGGGTTACTGTCCTGTCAGTTAACTTACAGGGGCATCCAATGAGAAAATTTTACTATAGTTGTCAGAACGCCGTAAATGTTTTTACGTTGTAAGTGTTCTTTCTGTGTGATTTAAAGGCTTATTTTTAAACGAAAAGATATATATTTGTTCGGATAAGCTAGATGAACTTTCAATCTTTAGAAAATTTAGGGAACGAAATATTATTAACCGAAATTTCGAGCTGCTGTTGCCTTTTTTGAAAATCGTAGCTGGCCTTTTTTTTGTACCTAAAACGACATTTTTATTTCTCCGAAAACAACGGGCATTACTTTTCCCATCTAACGAAAATTGAGATAAAGAAATCTCTAGTTTTTCATCACCCTTAGAACTGAAAATCGTAGGCGATTATAGGGTTTCAAACAGATATTCACCGAAACGGTCTGTTGGGTGCCCTTGAATGTAGTCGGTGTCTATGAGCTCTAACAACATTTGACGCTCCAGGGAGTATGCGATAATTAGCAGGAGGGGTTGGGTGTAAAAACAGAAGGGGGAGAGGGCGTCACTTGAAATTGGACCGTGAGAGCCTTAAAGAAAGGGAGAGAAAACTTTACATCGGAATAAAAACTCGTACAAGCCACAGTGAGTTTTGATCATTTTTTAGTTGCTGTTGTGGTCGTTTGGACAAAGATCACCAAGCAGAAGCTACACGTGTTATTCCCGGCAGTGATGTGACGTGGAACGTGACCAGCCATACATTAGAGCAACCAACCAACGCTTATGGCGAGCTGGAATTCACTGGAGCTGGACAAACAAGTAGAGCTAAGGTCAGCATAGCTAAGAGCGAGCATAAGGATAGCTCCGGAACAATATATGAGTTTAGCTATACACTTGCTGCAAGTTATTTTTTGCTTTCTTTGACGAAACGCACATTCTCGTCCCCAGAGCCGCTTGTTCCTCTTAGCCGGCGGAGCCTGTGCGCGAGAAACAAGTGACTCTGGAGAGACATGACTTCATTGATCTTTGATTGGCTAGATTTTAACAAAAGGTACAAATCTAGCCAATCAAATCATGTGTCCTCACAGCCACTTGTTTCTAGTTCGGACCTAAAAGGGACAAGCGGCTTTGAGGACGAGAATGCGAAACGCAAATTTTAGCTAGAGTATATGTCCATGATATAACAACAATCAACAGCTATATGGTAAAAAAGTAGAAGAACTACGTATGATCATTCGCACCGCTAACCCTTACATCCTTGTTTTACATGTTTTCGTTTTGTAGTTTATCCGTATTTCTCACGATACTGATCCCGAAAAAATTCTACGCCTATTAAGAGAAGAATGGAGGTTAGATTTGCCAAAGCTGCTCATCTCTGTCACTGGTGGAGCTAAAAACTTTGTCCTGCATCCCAAGTTGAAACACGTCTTACGACAGGGGCTGCTGAAGGTATTTCATTTTTTCCTTTTTGCATTGAAAACCAACAAACCAAGAAACGAGTACAGCGCTGTGGTAAAAAGCTGCAAGAAATATATTTCAAAGGACGAGAAGGGCTTTAGCCTCCTTATTATATATCTTTATTAAGTTAGCTTAAAGAGTGATTATTTTGTTTTTTGCTATATTACATCGTCTGAGAGCCCCAAATGGATCGAGCGACCATTCTCTATGGGGTTGCTGTAAAATATTTGTTACCCGCTTCGTATGCATGCTTTGAACATGCATGATTCCTAACTATCGGAAAAAAGGAATTTGAAGAGTATTCGGAGGATTCGGGGTCTTAGTAGATCGAGGAGCATGACAGATATAGACTTAATGATGTTCCACAGGCAGCCCAGACAACCGGTGCGTGGATCATCACAGGTGGGACAAACACTGGTGTGATGCGTCACGTGGGTGAAGCTGTTAAAGGTCATACCGTAATGTCACGTGGGGCACAGCTTATGAAAGACAAAGCGTCACAGCTGCATTTGATTGGTATCGCTACCTGGGGCATTGTGGATCACAGGACGGACTTAATCGACAGCAAGGTCAGCGCCATGTGCCCGCTCAGAATATAACGCAGTATAAATATTGTCCACCCTTCATATTATATCAGTCTTACATGATTATTCTAGACCATAAAAGTTTTATCTATTTTAAAGAGAACTAATTAAAAACGTTATCAAATAGCTCTTTATAAAAAATATGGAACACTAGCTAATTTAATATCACTGAACTTGAAGTCGATAAAGGTAAAAATGATTTAACGCCGCAAATGTCAGTGATTAACCCCTCACGTTTCAAGCATTAGCTCTTAGTCGGCACAAAAACAAATGTTAAAGGACCGTGTCTGAAAAAGAGTCGAAAAGAGGTATTGAGAACCATATAATGTGCTCTGAAACAGGGTAAAGGCTTGTAATTTAATAGGCAACGAAACACTACACCTCCTACTCCTCCCCATCTGAAGAGTAACCCCAAGGGCCTTAATTAAAAGTACTCACGAGATTGAAGCTGGTATGATTTTTCACACAGGGAGTTGTCACGTACCACATGACCTCAAGTCTACTGTCAGAGGGAGCTTGCCTCGACAACAATCATTCACATTTTATCCTGGTGGATGATGGAACAGCAGGAAAGTATGGAGGGGAAATCCCATTCCGTGCCAGCCTTCAAAACTGCATAACAACGAAAAAGATTGCTAGAAGTAAGTATGTCTGATGGTACACTATTGTTCTTGTTACCGTTATTATTTCTCATGACATGTGTTTCAGTAGAAGTTTAGAACTTCAAAATTCCCGCAGAACTTTATTGTGGAGTTGTTTCAGCTTCAGGGCAACAACAACGTTTCTAAATTCTTATTTTTAAGTTGCTATACCACAATTATGTACGGCTTATAGTTTTACGTTTTTTCAGGTAAATCTCATGGTATCCCTGTGGTTCTACTTGTTCTTGAGGGAGGTCCAAACACAATCCTGACCGTGTTGGAATCTGTGACAAGTAATCCAGCTGTGCCCGTCGTCATTGCTGAGGGCAGCGGAAGGGCAGCTGATATCTTAGCGCATGCTCATGGACTTGTCACTTCAAATGACGGGTGCGTATTAGTAGTTCTATTTTATAGAACCGCTTAATTTGTTTTAACTCGAGCTCGGATAACTCGAAAACCCGTTAACTCAAATTAAATTTCGTTCCCCTTGATCAAAATTTGTGTCAAATTTACCCCGATAACTCGAATACCGGTTCTTGAAACTCGCCATGGTTGCTTATTAATTAGAGTAACGAGCAGATCACGTATTTGACAGCCATTATCCACTATTATAATAAGAATTTATGATTGTGTTAAAGTTTCTGACGAGATAAGTTCAATTTGCACTGTACTGTATACTGTAATGCGGAAAAATCAGTAAACTATCAATTATTAACTTGAAATATTCAATCGACTCCGAACACTCGAAACCTCGGTTTCGTACGTTTCCCTTCAAAGTTTGAGTTACCGCGGTTCTACTGTCACTGTACATATTTTTTCTTCTTTACAGAACCGACATGGAGGACATGTCTGAAGTTGTTGAACACCAACAGCTTCTTATGAGAATTCAAAAAGCTTTCCCAGAATGCAACGAGGAGAAATGCTATGCAATATACCATAACGTGCTTAAATGTGTGGGGAACAAGAGATATGTGAGTTGAGAAAGAGATTGAACTTAATGAATTCCAAGTAATAAAGTTTACTTATAGTAATAAAATAGTATTTAAAATAATAAAATTCCTGTATTATTGTTAGTAGTAATCGTTGGTCGAACTATTCAACAAGCCTCCTGTCCTGATTTATTTCCTAAAAGTTACTCCCCTGACATCGCCGAATTTTTTGGGCGAATTCAGGAACGTTAAATACTTAATCGTGCTATAAGGTAATAAGTCTTTTTCCTGTGTGTACATTTTTCGGGGTGCAATATAAACTCTTTGCTTGGACTTGTTTCTAGATAACGATATTTCGAATGGATGAGGATGGCATCGATATCGACAGAGCGATACTGAGGGCGCTATTGAAAGGTTTGGAAAGCTTTTATCCTAGCTGCGTACCTCGTTAACATATGATGCCAGGAGCCCATTACGCGGAGCGTGCAACTTCCATCTGTTTGTGCAACGGCATTTCACAAGTAAAGTTATTTTTAGCTCAGTCTTTCCCGCGAAAATTACTGTTTCCGATGATGTCAGCTACTGCTTTGGGAGGAAATACTGAAATCATCCCTTGAAAAACGCCGTTTCACAGACGCCGTATGGAAGTTGCACGCTCCTGGTAATGGGATCCTGATGATGTTTACTAAGATAGTCAAGTCTGACCCCAATATAACAGGGCAAAACGATCAAAACATTAACCAATCACAAAACGAATTAGCGTAGTATCCCTACTTATCCTCTAAAGAAAGCACTTCAAGCAATTCATCACCCTGTAGATACTGACTTGATTGTTGAAAGGAGTTTGTCTTGTTGCTTGCAGCACAACATGCGTCCGCTGCAGACCAGTTGAGTTTGGCCCTGATATGGAATCGAGCCGACATCGCCAGAACAGAAATTTTCACAGAAGATCAAAAGTGGGAGGTATGATGTGGATGGATGTAGTTTGAAATCTTTGCGGAAGATAACCTCTTTCTTTTTTTCCAAGCCCGTCATGTCATGTCATGCCATGTCATGTCAAGTCAGGTCTTTAAGTCATCACACCGTAATGTCATGTTAGGAACATTTTCATTGTTCCACGAAGATTTTCTCCCCCGCTCTGTAGCTATGTTGAAAAAGATTACTGTGAAGTCATCCAAGTACGCTGCAAAGATGTAATAGACAGTGGAAATGTAGGCCGCTTTGCGTACATTCCGGTATTATTTTCTTCCTATGCAGAGAACAGACTTAAGTAGCCTGGTGTTTGTGTTTTTCTTTAACAGATGGACGCTTTGGAAGATGCGATGATGGATGCTCTAGTCAACAATCGTGTCGAGTTTGTGAATCTTCTTTTGGAGAATGGTGTCAGTATGAGCAAATTTCTTACGACAACTCGGATAGAGGAGCTATACAAAGCGGTGAGTAGAACATTAAACTCAAGAATTTAAGCTAGATGTAAACTTGCTTATGGCTTCACCTGGAAAGAAGACAACTTTGTGGCGCCATGATTTGACGTTCTTTTACTTGTAACACTGAACAAAATACCAAAAGTAGAGTATCACTCCTATTTTCGAGTAGAAACGTAGACAACTTTATTTAAAGAGGGTGGCACATAAAAATTGGTACTCGAACATGTTCATACTGATACATGTATGCATACTCCGTTAAACGCATCTTCTGGTTTCTCTGTAGAGGAGGAAATCTTCGTCGAGTGCTGTATTCAGACAACTGATTGGGAAAGAGAAAGTAAGTATTGAAAAAGAAACCTCTTGCCCGCAGTGTAATCAGTTAAATAAGAAGCACTTAAGTCCCACTTTTTTCCAACAGATAGATTCTGGTCGGTTTAACCTTTCCGATGTCAACAGTATCATACGACGATTACTAGGAAGCACATACAAAGGACACGGAGATAAATATAACACGATAACAAGGGTGAATATGTCTTTTGTTTCTTTGTTGGTAAAAAATGTAAATGTTGTTTATAGTGGTCATGCACTTAGCTTCGTATATTCTTCGAGACAGCTGGTTTACAGGCATGCCACTGAAACAGAGGAAGCGAGTATGCTACTGTATGAACTGTTCGAGTACCTATGCCCCCTCTAGTTGTTCGTCCACTGATAGGAGTGAACTCACTTGGTATGTCGCGAGACGTCACTGCGCCACAGTTGTCTCTTCCAGTGAGCCGGACAGCAATGAAATGTCCTCACCGCTGATAGATCCTCTCCGAGTCGGATTCCACGACCATCTCCAGAAGACCATCGACCGATGTGACAGAGCTCCTCATCGCTCTCCAGCGTCACGCCACCCAGGCACGTCCCGCGACCGGAGGCACGGCCACTTCCACTGTCATACTCTTGCAGCGTACATGACTACGTTCTCAGCAGAGCGGGGAGACTCGTGGACATGACACGCGTGACGCGTGTGAGACAGACCTGACTGACTGACTGGCGACTGACATGACGGCGGGAGAGGCTCGGACCCATCCATCCACCCCTCCCACTTGTCTCGATCTGCGAGTCGCCGACATCAGGGCCACCACTGGTCTGCAGCGGACGCATGGTGCGCAAGCACAGACACCCCACTCAGACAGACACAGGGGAGAATGCGAAGTGCCAGAGGAGTAGGAACCACGCAATCGGGATGTGTGATCGTTTGCCCTGTGGGTCAGACTGACACAGACCACAGGATCCCACGGAGCGTGCAACTCCAACGCGCGGAACGCGCAGGGATGATTCGTATCCCCCAGCGAGCGACATCACGACAGTATCGGGGAAGACGAGCAACACTGGAAATGCCGGCCGTGGAGTGCGCTCGCGTAATGGCCGCACATGCGAGGTACGCGCTAGAGCCCCAGCGCCCCGATCGCCGTCGACGATGCCATCCTCATCCACGAAACGCAGCGTCCGCGAGAAGCACCGACACCGGAGACATACCAGCCGAGTCGCCGACGCCATCGCGAGCAGGGCGATCAGACAGGAGGGGGTCGACCCGAACCACCGACTACTTGCGCTCTTCTGTCTCCCCACTCACTCTCTGTTCCCCCACTAGCAGATGAATGCAAGCTCTCCCGCCTGAGGCGTGCTCAGACGTCCCAGTGGGACAGACAGACCGCGAGGACCGGGTCGCGCGCGAGCCCGACCCCGAGACACCCGGGAGGCGGGGGGCGCGCCGACACCCCGGGGCCGCGGCGGCGTGGGCGCATCGAGGGGGCGCGGGCGGGGACCCAGATCACACAGGAGCGTCCGAGCGAGTCGGAGAAGTGGAGCAGCACCGCGGAGGACACACAGAGAACACGGAAGAGGCCGACCCAGACGCAACATCGCGGGAGTGGTAGTGCTGAGTACGGACCCGAACGAGCGCCGCATCGGTACTGCGGCGCTATTCGGGGCGGCGCATCTTTTGTCCTAAATGCGGCGCATTCGAGGGCGGCGCTATTCGGGGGCGGCGCAGAGAGGTAGCAGCAAAGAACACTATACGCACCCGTCAGAGGACAGTCAGAGCAGCGCGAATCAGCTGCCCTCCGCGCCCTCAGCAGACGACGGGACAGCGATACTGTCACAGATCCACACGGTCAGGAGGTGACCTCCAAGAACGAGAACCACAGGAACCAGAGACCACGACAAGCCGACTGTGGAAGAGACGTGTTTGCCCAAGCGAAACACTCACTAAGCTGGGGAAGAAGCACCACGAAACACATGCGAGACGGCGAACAAGTGTACCATCAGACATACACCAGCTCTCGGAGCAGGAAGGCTGGCACGGAATGGGATTCCCTCCATACTTCCGCTGTTCCATCATCCACCAGGAATGGAATGATTGTGTCGAGGCAAGCTCCCTCGACAGAGACTGAGGTCAGTGGTACGTGACAACTCCCGTGGAAATCATACCAGCTTCATCTCGTGAGTACATTAGGCCCTGGGGACTCTCAGATGGGAAGGAGTAGGCTAGGAGGGTAGTGTTCTTGCCTATATACAAGCCACCCTTTCAGAGCACATTATGGTCTCAATACCTCCTCTCAGACACGGTCCACATTTGGTGCCGACAGAGCTAATGCGCGTGAGGCACGACTTGCGGCGTCATTACCACGACCGCAGAATAATAGCAGTGTCAAAGAGCTAGATACGAATAGCCAAATAGACTATGCAATCAGTAAGACGAAAATATGAAGGGTGGACAATACTGCGCGAGGGGCACATGGCGCGACCTGCTGTCGATTAGTCCGTCCTGTGATCCACAATGCCCCAGGTAGCGATACCAATCAAATGCAGCTGGACGCGCCTAGCTGGCCCACGACATACGGTAGACCTACAGCTTCACCCACGTGACGCATCACACCAGTGTTTGTCCCACCGAGATCCACGCACCGGTGTCTGGCGCCTGTGGAACATCATAGTCAACTTCTGCCCCGATCACTGACCCCGAACCCCGAATACTCCATCTCCGAGTAGAATCAGCATGTCAAGCAGCAACGAAGCGGGAACAAAACAGCAACCCCAAGAGAATGGTCGCTCGATCATTGGGGCCCAGACGAGAAAGCAAAAAACAACCCGCAAAAGATAAGGAGGAAGCCCTCCGCAAACTGCAGCTACCACAGCGTTGTACTCGTTTTGTGTGCAATGCAAAAGGAAAATACCCAGCAGCCCCGCGAAGACGGCAACTGGGAGCAGGACGAGCTCCACCAGACAAGAGAGCAGCGGCAACACCTCATCCCTAGCGAGAATCGGGACAGACGGAGAAAACGGAACTACAAAACGAAAACAGGAGTAACGGTAGCGGGCGAAGATCAACGAGCCTACCATGAGCGGATGGAATCATGGACAAACTCAGCTATGCGTTCGCACCGTCCCAAAGCCGCGTCCCAGTCCGAACAGAAACAAGTGGCGGAGGAGGAGAAGACCGACAGCCATCAGGTCAGCGATCCCCAGAGCCACTGTCCGGCACGGCTCCGCCGGCTAAGGGGGGAAGAGGCCGGGGAGAGAAGCGCGGCAAAGAAAACCAAACCGACGTGACAACCAAGTCCGAGCCCGCCGCCACTAGCTGACCTAGCTCTACTTGGTCCAGCCAGTGAATCCAGCCGCCAAAGCGTTGTTGTTGCCTAGAGGCACGCCCGTCACATCACTGCGGGAAACACGGTAGCCGTGTATCTTAACAACACAGCACAAGCAACACTGTGCCGACAAGTCCCTAGGCATCCGGCAAGATCCCCCCCATACACCCACCCCGAGATGCAAAAAGGGAGATAGTCACAGGGGGGTAGGAGAGGAGGGGGAAGGGGACGACACAGGGAAGCGAGGGGTGGGGGGGGGGGTGCGCACCCCCACCCGAAGGCCGACACCGTCTCGCCCTAGAGGGGAAAACTCAAGTGGTATCAGGAATCACTGAGGCAAAAAAAAAAAAAAAAAAAAAAAAGAAGGAAAAAAATAGATTCTGTGCTCATAGGGATCATAAAAAGAAAAGAATAAAACAAGAAAAGGCGAATTGATGGAACAGTGACTAAGCGGAAAAGCGAAGAGTGTGGACTACAGAAAGGAAAAGGAAAAAAAACACGAGAGGAGGACAGGGAAAGGAGATAACAGGAGGTAATATAGGCGACAGAAAGAAAAAGCGAGCAACGTAAAGGAAGGCCTAGAGAAGCCTAGTACGAGAAAAAAGAAGGATGGAGCTAGACTAAGTACACAGACAAACAGCGGAAGCAGAAAGGAAGTATTAAAAAAGAGGAGAAAAAAAACACAGAGGAAAAAAACGCAGGAAGAAAGCGAGAGAAGACGCCAAGAGGCGACAGGCTCCACACAGGCACGGAGCAAGAAAGTGAGGTGGGCACAAAAGTAGACAACAAAGTGGCCCAAGGAACAACACACAGCACAGAACCACACAGCGAAGACTACCACAGCAAAGACGTACGCAATCGAAGACGCCACACCGAGTTAGTGTGTGTCCAGCCCCGTGTAGAGAGGACTGCCCTCAGCACGATGCCAACACACACAAAGTACAACCCGAACACGAAGAGAGGAGGGAAGGAAAGAAAGACAGGCCCGAGGAGACGGGGAGGAGAAGCAACCGAAAGAGAGAAGGTGAAAAACGGCCGAGACCCCGCGATCACCCACCAATATACAAAAAAGCGAGAAAAGAGCACGAAGAAAAAAAGACATACTCTGATCGCCCACGAGAAGAGGGGAACGAAACCCAGAAGAGCAAGCACAGGCAGCAAAGCGCAGAGGAGAGAAAAGAGACCCCCCCCCAAAGGCAGGAAGGACCCAAAGAGGAAAGGGAAAAAAAAAGAAGCACAAAAGAGGGAAAACAAGGAGAGTGGAGGAGGGGGGGGGGGGGGGGGGGAGAAAGAAAGGAAGGAGGAAGAGGGGGGAACACGAGGGAGGAAGATGCAGAGGGTGCCAGACCCCCCCCCCAAAGAGAAAGAAGAGAGAAAAGTGGAAACAGAAGACACCCACGGAAAAGCACGGCACCACCCAGAAGAGGAGAAAGAGAGGTGTCTCCACTCAGAAAGGGAAAGGAAGACAGAAGGACAGAAAGGAGAGAGTACACGGGAGCCAGGGAAGAGAGAACCCGGAAGAGAAGGGCGCCACGCGAGAACAGGCAAACAACAGAGTCGACCTACCAGAGAAGGAAAGAAAAGAGGAAAGAAAGAGAAAAAAAGAAGAGGAAGAAGAAAAAAGCAAAAAAAAAAGAAAACAAAGAACCGAGAGCGAAAAAAAAAAAAAACAAGAAACTCGCGACGAGGCAAAAAGAAACACGCAGAAAGAAAAACAGAAACCCACGGTCGCAGAAAAGAGAAGACAGCGACAGGGACCACAGGAACAGAAAGAAGAGACGGGAGAGAACCACACCAGGCCAAAAGGAAACAACAAACAAAGGAAGGAGAAAAGAGAAGACGCGGAGAGACAAAGAGGACAAAAAAAAAAGAAAGAAGGCAAAGACAAAAAGGGCAGAGAAGACCAGGGAAGAGAGAAGAGAGAAAAAAAGCAAGGGCACACAAACAGACAAAAAAGAAAAAAGGAAAGAGGACAAGAGACAACACCACAGGAAGGAGTAGGGAGAGGAAAAGCAAAAAAAAGACCGGACGCAGTCCAACACGAAGGGACAGACACAGGAAGAAAACGACAAAAGCACGTCCCCACAGAGAACAAACAAAACAGGGACGGCAGGAAGAAAGGGGGGGGGGGGGGGCAAAAGAAGGGAGAGCAACGGGGGGGGGGGGGCGGGGAGCAAAAAACAGAAAAAAACGAAAAAGGAAAGAGACAAAACGGAAACACTCACACCCACACACAGACAGAACCCAAGACGAAAAAAGACAAAACAAAAACCAGAAAGCAAAAACAGAAAACCAGGAGAAAGGAAAAACAGCAGACCCAAGAAGAGACCAGAGCCCAAAAAACCAAGACAACGCATCACACAAAGCGAGACAAAAGAACCAACCGCAAAAAAAAAAACAAACAACACAGAAACGACAAAAAGGGGGGGGGGGCAGCCCCCCCCGTCCAAAACACACAACACAAGCAAAGAAAACACCGCACCAACGCGGACGAGGGCCACAGAAAGCAAAGGAGTGGAACAAGAGCAAGAAGACAAGATGCAGGACAGGAAAGAAAAGAAAACCAACCAAGACACAGAGAGTCACAAGAAGAAAGAAGAACCCAACACACACACACAGAAAAAACAAAAGAGACCCCAACAACGAAAAAAAGGACAAAAAGAGAGGAAGAGAAAAAGAAGAAAGAGGAGGAGGGGAAACAAACGAAGGGGAAAACATCGGCGAAGCCGTACAAGACACTCATGAAGGTGAACAGGCCAGAGGAGGAGAACACAAAACAGGAACGACCGACGAGAAAGAGCAAAAGAAAACCCAAAACAGAAAGAAGAACCAGATCACGCGAGACAGCACCACAGCAACAAAAACAGAAGACAGAAGAGAAGGAGGGACAGAGACCACACCACAACAACGACAAAGGAGCCCCACCCCCCCCACACGAGTGGCAGGGATGAGAGGTCACCGCGAGGAAGCGAACGAGGACAAGGACAGAACAACCGAAAAAGAGCACCACACCAGAGAGATGGAGGAGAACAGGAAGAAACGAAGAAAAGAAAACGACGCCAAAACTACCCATCGGAGAGAAGTCAACACGAAGGAAAAAACACCAACAACAACAACAGACCCAAGAAACACGACAAAAGAGCCAGCAGACAAAGGAAAACGACACAACACAAAAAAAAGAAAGAAAGAAAACCAAACACAAAACACAGAAGCAAAAATCAGCGAGTCCGAGGGGGAGGAAGAGAGAGAACAAAACAAAAATCACGATCTACACAACAGAGAGAGGGGCAAAAGAAATGTCGGGAAAGAAGAGGAGGCAGGGACTTGCCACGGCAATAAAGAACGCGGATCAGGAAGAACGAAGCCATGCAGCAACTGTGTTTCGGGCGTAGCAAGAAGATCACGCGGACCAAAACCGCATGCGCTTGCTCGTCCTTCTGTGGGAAATGTCCATGTAAAGGGAACGGAAGAAGATGTACTGGTACGTGGAAGTCCATGAGTTGAGACATGAGTGTGAGGAAGGGGGGATAGGATAAGGGGGGTGGAGAGAAAGGCAACCCTAACCCTAACCTAAGTAGGACAGAGGGGAAGGGGAAAAAAAGAGGGAGAGCTAATTCCTCTTCAATAAAGTGACACGAAGAAAATAGGGGTGGACCACCCATCATCCCCGATGCCCCGAGGACCAAACAGCGTAACTGGTGACCTTCTGAACTGCTCTACTGATACAGGATGGAGAGCGTGATAACGGGAAGGCAGGAAAAGGAAGAAGACAGGCTCGAACTGGAGAGTGAGCTCAAGGATGTCGAGGAAAAGTGTGGGAGGGACAGCGGAAGGAAAGAGGAAGTGGAGATCGAGAAAAAAGAAGCCACAAAAGAAGGAGGAGAGAGACAGCAGCGTGGGAGAACGGCAAAAGGCGTAGGAGGGGGAGGGGGTTAGGAAGCCTACGGGAGGGAGGGGAAGGCACAGACAGAAAGAGGAAGGGAAGTACACACAGAGGAAGACAAACAAACGAGAGAAGACATTCCTTGGAGGATGGTGAAACATGTGTGTGAAAGGGATGAAGCCATGCACTGGATAGGACAGACAGCAAGTCACAAGGAACAGAGATGGGGATAGGGAAAGGGAAGGACAAAGCGAAGGATCAAGCATAGAGAAAGGAAGTGACACCAAACAGAACAATGGGAGTGGTCGATGGAATGAAGCTGTAAAAAAAAGAGGGTGAAGAACAGGAGGGAAGACGGAACGAAGGAGGGAGATGAGAGGAAAACGAAGACGAACGGAAAAAAAGCAACCCGAAAACAAAATTGGAGCAACGAAGGAAATAAAGAAGTGAGAGGGAGAAGCAAAAAGCTCAGAAACGCCAGGAGGAGGACAGCCACGACACAGATGCCAGCGGAAGGGAACAGCAAGCAAAAAAGAGAAAGGAGACAGACAAGAAGAGAAGAAGGGAGAGAACAGAATACGAACAGGGGGAAAGAGAAGAATAGATGGGATGGAAGAAAAAGTCAAGAGGCAAAGAGGGCAAAGGAAGGGACAGGAGAAAAGGGAACAAGAACAAACGAGAAAAAGGAAAAAGCGGGAAACAGAAGAAAAACAGAAGAACGAGAAAAGGAGGAAACGAAGAGGGGAAGGAAAGGAGAGAGACGGAGAGAACAAAGGAAGAAAACGTAACGAGAAAAGGCCGAAAGAAGAGAAAGAGGAGGAGAGAGACAACGGCGACACGAGCCAAAAAAACGAAAAACCAAAAAAACAGAAAAAAGTAGAACCAGAGAAAAACAGAAGAAAAAACCACAAAAAAAAAAAACACAGCAAGACAAGACACCAAAACAGAAAGCACAAAAGGAAGAGGAGACGCAAGACGCGAGCAGCGAGCCAAGGCGCGAAAAGAAACAAGAGAGAAGAAAACGAAGTAAGAAGAAAGAGAGAACAAAGGAAAAAGGAGGAGGAAAAGAAGAAGCCAAGAGGAGAGACAGAAAGGAAAGGGGGGAGGGGGGGGGGGAGAAAGGGGGGAGAGGGGGAGGAGGAGGACGACCCGGAGAAGAGAGGAAACCCACCCAGGAACACGCCACAAATATTTTAAATGAACATAACATACTTAAAAATTCCAACTAGCAGGAGGCAGACCAGTTGGCTTTATACAAAGCGTGACTGAGGATTTGAACTCGGGACGACCGAGAACAAATCCAGCTAGTGGCAGGGTGGAGTGTTTGAAACCGGGACCTACGGATTACAACGACAGCGCCCTAAACCACTCCGCCAAGCTGCCTCATATAGTGCCCTGGTGCCCTAGTCCATGATCATGGTATCTCTATCCTCGCCCCAAGTAATTAAGGGCGGGGCGGGCGCGCTGGAGGGGAATAGGGATTCTTCTCAGAGGTGCGTTGTCCTTATTCACACCAAACTGTATTACTTTTTCTAACTTAGTTCAAAACTTCTTGAAACTAGCTGGTTTGTGCAATACAGAAAAAAAGATTGAAGCAGCTTATTGTTAGCTAGCTATTGCACAGACAAATTGCAGCCCGTATGATGCCCCCCAAAAGTCTTTTTTGTTTTTGATGTAGCGACGATTTCATCAGTAAATGGAACGTTTGAAGTCTAAAACTTCAGTACATTGTTTAATACATTTTAAGGCAGCCGTACTCGTTGGGGCTACGTTTAAGCGGTTTACATTTGAAGTCTGTACTTCAATAAGTCTAGTTCGTTTTTTGTCATTGCAACCTCAGAAATTAATAAATGTTTCCTTTCAAAGGCTCTTGATATCGCTAACACGACAATGTTTGTGGATGGGCACCGTGACCACATGGTGAACGCCGTTCACGTGACCAACCCGTTCAAGGAGTTGCTGTTATGGTCCGTGCTTTGCAACATGCAGAAAATGGCGCTCTTTATGTGGGAGCGTGGAGACGAGAATCTGGCGCGAGCGCTTGTGGTGGGAAAATTGTACAACGTCATGGCCAAGCTGACTGAGCGTGATGACGCAAAGGCGGATATCACTGATGAGCTGTACGCGCATGTCGAGTGAGTGTTGTTTGTAAAATTTTTGGTCTCCTGGAACTGTCTAGATCACAGTTGTTCTCACACAGAGTTCACACTAGAGTTTGCAATTCGATTGATTTGATAAGTGGTAAAAAGGGTCAAGATAAAGTCTGCGTTCGAGCCAAGTGGCCCATCACACCATTTGGCTTATACACTTGGGTAGAGAGGGGCACTGTGAGAGTAAAGTGCCTTGCCAAAGAACACAACACTGCACTGCACTGCGGCATTGCAATACACTGCTCTGCATAGCTCTGCACTGCACTGCACTGCACTGCACTACACTACAGTACTCCACTACACAAATCTGGCACAAATTTTTCACTACATTTGGCTTCTAATCCTTTCCTGTTTATGCTTAGAGAGTTCAAGCGACTGGCGTTGGGTTTGTTAGATCAGTGCTTTCGGACGAATGAGGAGCTCACTCAACAACTGCTAACCTATTACTTGGAGAACTGGGGCGGCCAGACATGTCTGTCACTTGCTGTGGCTATTGAACACGAGGAATTTCTAGCTCATGTTAGTTGCCAGACTCTTCTTACCGATATATGGACAGGCGCAATGAAGACAGCGCACAGGTCTTCTATTAAGGTAAGACACTAAGACGGCTGTTTTTGTTCGCCGGGTCTCTAAGAGGAAAGACAAATATATCACGTGCAAAATACGAACTTGTAGATTTCCTTTACGCCAATATGCGAAATCCCACTGAATACCCAGACAACCATTCGGCATTGTCTCGTAGACTTGTAATGCATGCTTCCATCCGACAACGTTAATTGAAATAGCTACCATGATTCAGGCTGTTATTTATACTATCGTCGTGTTGTTACCAAATAAGCCACTATGAACGCCATAACCATTGTAAACCTGAATAAGTAGTTTATAATAAGGCCTCACTCGATTCATTTAATTATCATTATTCAAGATGCTACTAAAGGACAACTTCAATTCCCATTATTTTTCATGTTATTAGACCATGTTAGGTCTCCTGATACCACCAACGATATTTTTGCTGGAATTCAAAACAAAACAAGAACTGATGACGATGCCGGTGACATTCGAAGAACACGAAGAATTAGCTGAGGAGGAAGAGGTGGAGGAGGAGGAGGCTGGAAACGAACATGAAAACCGCCCCTTCAGGTCAAGCCGAGCTTTGACTGGAGAGAATGGGGCAATGGAGCTTAGGTATATACATATTATTGGCTCTTACAGTGCACGGTAAGAGTCGCGCTGCATTTGGGCGAGCCTAAGGGGCGACAGCGAGCCAGAGCACAAAAGAACAAGAGGAATATATATCATTTAGCATTGCAACACTTAGCAGTCTAAGGAGAGATTTGTTATATTTTGGGACTACTTACCCCAAATCTAGCCTCTTCGTTGTGGTCAAGAGGTATAAATAAAATGTACCGATTTCTATCTAAAACGAGTAGATCAAGTGGGTTAAGTCCGTTAAGTCAGACAAAGAGGAATCAAAAAGGGTAGTATAATACACGTCTGAATGAAGTGAACAAACATTAAACATGTAATAAGCATAAAACATTTATATAAAGTAAGAATGATCTATTATCAGCACACTGTAATTTAGAGGGCAACTGATCAGTTTCAAATTTCAAAACTATAAAAAGACGTTACCTGACTCCCTAGCTTAGTTCTGTTTTTGCCCCTGAGTTTTCATATATAATCGACCTTTAGGATATGTGTTCAATTAGATGATGGCTGTTTTCTCGTACCTTCAGAGCGCTGTCTATGTCACGTGAGCTGCACAGGATCCCTACTTACCAGGTGTGGACTCAGCAGACTCGTGTAGTGAAACTAACATGGGGAAAAAAGATCTTGGAGTTCTACAAGGCGCCTGTTACTAAATTCTGGTCCAACGTGGTGAGCATGGCAGTAATTGTAATCAGTGGTCACGGTTAGACTTCCAAGAGTACTAACGTGTAATTTGAAAGAAAGAAAAACCATTTGACAAAGCACGACAAACACTGAAAACCAAGCAGTACCACGAGAAATAACTGTTCAATAGCTCTCAATTGAATGGTCACGCACTAGGGGTCCCCACACTAGGGAGGTTTTAAGCACAGCGTAATAAACAGTACCACATGGAAGTACTACTCTAATGCTTCCATGTGAATGGTCACACACTATGGTTTAATCAAGTTAGGACCACTCTAACTGTTATACAATTTTATTTTTTATTTGATTGCAGTTTGCCTACTTAGCGTTCTTGGTCCTGTTCAGTTATGTTATTCTTGTACGCCAAGAGAACATTCCCTCGATCAGCGAGATCGTGCTCATCATCTTCGTCTGTACTTTATGTACTGAGGAAATTAGACAGGTAACGACGAAAACCGACGTTTTTAAGCGTTAAACAGTGTAACACCCCACATTAAACGTCTTTTCCTGCAACTTTTGGCCTTTGCGAGACACTACTACCAATGATAAAAATGAAATGTTCTTTATGTCACGAGCGTGGGTCAAAGAAAAAATCTGGGTCCCACTAAAAATTTACCATCTTTATCATTTATTACTACTAACAATGCAGCAAAATTTCACAACTATGTTTTTCTCGTGTCAGATTCTCCACTCTGAGCCACCAACGTTAGGCAGCAAATTCAAAGACTGGGCATCAAGTAAATGGAATCTTCTTGACGGCTTCGCGGTGGTATCATTTTTTGTTGGTCTTGGACTCAGGCTTCATCCAACCACGCGTAGTGCTGGTCACGTGGTCTACTGCCTCGACGTGATGCTGTGGATCATCCGATTGTTGGACATTTTTTCAGTCAGCAAACATTTGGGACCTTATGTGGTGATGATCGGACGAATGGTAAGCAAATATCATTCAATCAGTGGCAGCGCTGTTAAAAAAGATTTCTTCGGCCATACACAATTTCAGGTACCACAGGTGTCTCCTTTTCATAGGATTATTTCATTATTTCTCCAATATCTCAGGTATCTCCTTTTTATTATGATGAAGGATGAATAAACTAAAGACGTTAAGCTCTCCCTTTTGCTGCCAATTTTTCTAAATACGACGTTCTAAAGCTACTACACTTACAAATAAAAATGTAATCCACGGTATTTGCAGAAGAGTTAGAGGAAACTTACAACTTCAGCTAAATTTACATTTCTCGCAGTTTGTGTATAGCGCAAAATTTGGACCAGTTGAAAAAGATAACCAGTTTCAGTTAAGTCTCTTTTGTTTGAAAACACCCAAAGTACTGGGAAGCAATTTATTGTGAACATGCAGAAAAAGGAGTAATCATATTCGCTTCATATCAATTCTACGGAAACCGGAGTGCAGCACCGACATGGCTCCTGGTGGCCCAAAAACAAGCCTTGTCTATTTCTATGTAGTATTGACGAATTTTTCTTTCCTTCCTCAGACTGTTGATATGCTGTATTTCCTTCTGATCATGGTTATCTTTCTCCTGGCGTATGGAGTCGCTCAGCAGGCTATCTTGTACCCAAACGAGGCTGCTTCCTGGTCGATGGTGTCCCGGATATTCTTCAGACCTTATTTCCAGGTTTACGGAGAGCTGTTTGTGGATCCACCAGACACACGTAAGAATTACCGACTTTAAAGAAAGGAATTAATCATAGACCGTCAATTAGAAATAGTATGTGGGATCTGCGGGGCTCCTAAGTCAAAGCCGCACAAGGGTAATGTAAAAACAAGAAGTAAAGTGCAGATTTAGTCGGTGTAAAGGTGCTTCATATGAAAGGTGCAAGCTAAAATGAGGTTTTTTCCTAACCTTTTCGATTTTAACAGCTCTCTCTCTTCCCCCACTCAAGGGATGTCTGATTTGGCTCGAAAAATTCCACTCTGATGACGTTATTCTGCAGAGATTCTTGCACCGTTTCTCATTGGTTGTTGCTTACGTGGGAAAATTCAAAACAGTGCAATTATCTATCAGAGACAGGACACAAAAGTACCGAGAGAAAAATTAATAAGACTAATACTCCAATGATCGTGACTGCAACTTCACTAGTCCATGTAACTCCTAGTTTAATAAAACCAATGAAGTGCAAAAATGACAGTGTTGACCATGTGAATTAGAAATAATTAATTGTTTTAACGGCGATTTCATTCCAGTCAGCAAGACAGAGACAGCTTTTGGAACTCCAAGAAACGACAGTCATGGAGACACTATCGTTTTATTTATCATGGCTTTTTATCTCTTGGTCGCCAATATTCTGCTTCTAAATCTTCTCATAGCTATTTTCAAGTGAGTGAATTATTTTAATTATTTACTGCTACGACTGATAAGTACTATACTATCGAATTAGTTTAACAACTAAATCAAATTATCACATTGCTCACAATTGCGAACAGGTTACTGGCAAAATAGTAGGTCTAGAACTCTCTAAGTAGAGTAGTCAGTGAGTGATCATGAGTGAGTGAGTGTCGTAAAACAAAACCAAAGTAATCGCTCTGGCGAATCGCAAGGGACACAGGCAATCCAGTGAACCAATCAAAACTCGAAGAAAATACGTGTACATGTAGCGGGAAAACGTGCGCGATCGAGTCGTGATTGGTTTTGTTTTTATTTCTTATTCGCTATAGTAGCGTGACTACTTTTAACTAGTAATCACTAATCGAAGTAATGCAAAATCAAAGCAAACGAGAATTAATTTCGACACTGAAGTGAAAATTGCTCCATGACAAGGAGTTGTTATACTCTGAACTTTTATCGGGCTGGACATAAAACAACAAAATTACAACACTCGCAAAAAATATGTAAAAAAATTAGCCAAGTTATGAACTGTCAAATAAACACATACAGATAGGAAAGATAACTTGGTTTCGACCACTTCTTTTACGAATATTTTTCTATCCTTTTCTCCTCAGTAACACGTTTTCCAGCGTACAGGCCAATGCAAATCAGATATGGAAGTTTCAACGTTATTACTTGGTCATGGAGTATGCACAGAGGCCAGTCCTAGTACCTCCTTTCATCATCCTTAATCACGTGATCCATGCGATCAAAGGCTTATATCGTTGGCTGAAAAACTGTCGGAGACGAGGGCACAAAAACCAAGGAGACTCTAGTTTTGGACTAAGTACGATTTTCGTTTCCTATTTAACACAACATAAAATATCACTTCCTAAAAAAGTCTCGTGCAGTTGAGAGCCTTTGCCTCTCAGTGACAACTTTTTCCCATCCTGTTCTTCTGACCTTCTCTCGCCTGTGTGATTAAACTGATAGATTTAACTTACCACGCTTTAAAAGTTTCTCTTCCTCTCTGGCAGAGCTTTTCCTAGAACCGAACGATCTTCAGAAGATTTCGATGTTTGAAGAGCGATGTGTGGATTGCTTCCTCAGAGAGAAAGATACATTACTTCACGCCACTCAAGAAGAGAAAATCAGAGTTATAGGAGACAGGTAATACATGTACAGCTAATGATTGACTGACTGATCATGACTGACTGACTGACTGACTGACTGACTGACTGACTGACTGACTGACTGACTGACTGACTGACTGACTGACTGACTGAACGACTAACTGACTGACTGACTGAACGACTGACCGACGGACCGACAGACCGACTGAACGGACCGACCAACAAACCGACTGACTGATCGACCAACCGACTGACTGTCTATGGAATGACTACCTGCCTACCTGCTTGCTTGGTTGTTTTCTTGACTGCTTGTTAGTTTATTTGATTGATCGATCGATTTGTAATTCAGTGATTTCATTTTATATATTGCTGAATGTCATAGAATGGAATCAGTTTCCTGTCAATTGCAAGATATGTACAAAGAGTCCATCTGTCAGTCCAACACGGGAAAAAAGTCGATTACCACCCTGGATTCCCGGCTTACCAGACTAGAAGAACACATGCACAAAATTGTGGACATATTACATGAGTTGGCGCCTGAACCAAGAACATTAGCGAGTGATGACGAACGCGCGCGGTCTGGGAGAACCGTGTCTTTATCAGACGTTGAATTCACAGGTGCAAAGATTAACATGCTCTTTCTTTTTTCTTTAATTTATTTGACGTATTTCGTTTCTTGAAGTGTCTAAACAAATTTTTTTTGCAAATATTACGCTTGTTTTATCGTAAAGCAGTTTAAATCTGACAATGGTTTTATTAGATTTTCCAAAGTATGCAGTGGTATGAACTACAGTTTTGCATTTAAAATTTTTCACTAGGAATAAAATGTCTGAATAGTGTCTTCTTCACTGGGTTGTGATCCATAAAACTAATATTAATAAATAAACTTTCACTCATGTTACAATTTCTTGAATTTTGTTTATTGATGCCTTGATTATTCGAAAAACAGATCATATAAGGAAATCGACATAATATTCTAAATAGATCGGCCATTTTATAAATATATAAAACTTAAAACAGTGATTACTTGGAATACATTTCAGGTCCGGGTGGGCACAGGCCCCTTTCTCAAAGGTTTTCTTATGAAGGGGCTCAGACGAGAAGCAAGAGTGGCGCTGCTAGTCTACAAAAAGGCTCATCCAGGAGTCACCAAGAATTACCAGGTTATAAGCTTGCAGGCTTTTTTTGTAAAACAGGCAGTTATGAATACTAATATATGCAAAATGATGAGTAATGTCAGGATTGAACGAGTGACGAAAATTACAAAATTTTGTTTTTACAAAGATCACGAAAATCGTGTCTCGACGAAAATGAAAAAAAATAGCAAAGGGGGGATGAAAATAACGAAATTTTTTGCGGGGTGAAAGGAAGGGGGGAAAAAAAAAAAGAAAAAAAAGAAAAAATTTTTAGAAAAAAATTTTAAAAAGGGAAAATTTTTTAAAAAAAATTTTTTTAAAAAAAAAAAAAAAAAAAAAAAAAAATTCGGAATTTTTAATTTTCCCATCCCAAAAAAAAAAAAATGATCAGAATCCTAAAAAAAAAAATTGGCCTAACCGATTGAAAGCAGGCCAATAATAAGTTGTAAATATCATGCGAACGAAATAAACTGCGGCAGATCGCCTGCACCCATCTTTCTCTGCCTTCAACAAAACTTCTTTTTTCCGAAAAATTACGGGAGCCAGCATAGCTGTCAGTTTTTCTTGTATAAAGGGAAATGAAGTAGCGACAAATCCACAAATAGAAAGAAAGAGGAATGGGGTAGCTTGCAGAAAAAGTAGTTTATTGGGGTAGAGCGCGGAGCGCGGTACACATGCGAGAGTAAAACGCGATAGAGGGCGGGGAGCGCGAATATTGGAACGATAAAATGGGAAGGAGAGAGTTTTCAAAGACTCCGCCCTATTCTGCTTAGGTTTCTCGCCAGTCGTGTAGGAAGACCAACCATCTGCAAATTTTAACTGACTGATAAACTGAATTTCAATTTCATACAGAGGGATTCAAATTCACTAGACGACGCCTTTCAACTGCAGCCGCACGTGCAAAGAAGAACGCTCTCAAACATGCAGCACGTGAAAATATTATGCACGTGCTCGCGAGGCAGTCTCCGTACCCAAAGAGCAATCAACAGAGATACCCCGTACCAGACTTCCTTGTTGACTGGAAGGTATGTGATATATAGATACTGGAAATATATATTGACCATTCAATTTATAGAAACAAATGTTGTGATACTTCTTGAGTTATTAGTGTAAAAGCTAAACCTGAAGGTTCTTTGACTTTGAAGCGAGCTCACAAGAAACTCCCCAATAGGAATTTCGTTAAGCTATTTAAAATTAAATGATGAGTTCGCAAGGATACGGAATATCGATTTTATTTTCTAGTTTAAATCCCATTTTACCCCTTCAGATCCCTCTTATTACGTTATTTAGACGTTGTCCTTCACTTTGACGATAACTAATTTGTGTTTTATTCCTTGCAGGAGTCGTTCCCAGGTTACGACCCACCATTGTACACTGCGCAAGAAGTTCAAACTTTGCCACCTTGGGCAGATCCTGACATACTGGAGTAAGTAAGAAGGTTATGTGCATGGTAAAGATAGGGGAGGGGGGGGGGGGGGGGGGGAAGGGGGGGGGGGGGGGGGGAGGGGGGCTGGAGGCCTAAGCACCTCCAATATTTCCGAAAAACAAGGAATTACTAAGAGAAGTGTCTTTTAAGCCCCGCCCCCTGCGCCCCCACTTCAAGTTACAAGTCCCCCCCCCCCCCCCCACAATACAAAAGGGTGTCTTGCGAAGCTTTGTCGCGTTCAGAGGCAGCAATAGGCTCGATCAGCCGGACTCAGGAGAGCGGCGTTTTGTGCTTTTTTTTCTTTGTTTTCGACAAAACGACAAAACGCCATATAGATGGAAAAATCAGGTCGTCCCTGCCGGACGATTTTCTTGCTGTCTACCAAGCAAGATCCCACGAACTATACCTGAACCAATAGTGAAACGACATTCAAAGCACTAGACAAACTTTTGTTTGTTTTACGTCACTTGGTGATACCACCGTTTGCCACACCATGAAAAAATCAAGAACTGAAAACACCAAGAAACTGCCCGAAACCAAATTAAAATGGGAAAAATCAAAACAAACGAAAATCACAATAAAGGAAAACGAATGGAACTATATTTAACGTGTGAAGCTCTCTACATCTACATCTACATGTACATAGTGGGGGGTCTTGCAAAAGGCGACATACTCCCATCACTGCAAGACTATATAGTTGAACCTATCGGTAAGTGCCAACGAGCGAAATATTCATGTTTGTTCATAAGAACAGATATTGAATGGTTTTTGATAGAACTATATTTGAAATGACCAAAATATGGTAAATTTTATTTTAGGTAATATGGGAAAAAAGTTGTTTTTTTTGGTTTTTAAAAATTAACAGGGTTTTTTCCCGGGCCGGGCCCGTTTTTTGCGGCTTCCCCCCCCCCCTCTTTTTTAAAACAAAAAAAAAAACATTTCCCCCGCGGGGTAAGATTATACAAAATTTAAAAATTATAAAATGCAAGGGGGAGGGGGTAATTAACTATTAAATGAGGTTTAATCACTGTTTGTTAAATACAACACGCGATGGTTAAAATGTTTCCGTCCACAACAGGCGACATACTCCCATCACCGCAAGACTATATTAAGACATTAAAAAATACATAATAAAATATGTACATAATTTAAAAAGATTACTAAGAAAGGAAAATTAAAATACATATACATCAAGTTAATTTAGATTTCGTTCTCGATGGATGTTTGCGGAAACAAATCTTACTCCACCTCATCCTCTCTGGCTGCCGCGGTGTGCTCGTTCGTTTTTCCGTTTCTGTGTATGTTGGTTTGCATTGTAACAAGCGTCAACATGCATCCGACCTATTTGCCATAGCTTGCAATGTTTTTTGTAAGGATCTACGCCCTTTCATTAACGTTAACTTATTTATATTTCAAGTCCTAGCAACACGAGTGTAATCATCACCTTTAACTGCGTCGACAAAGGGATAAACAGAAGAAGTCATACCGGAATGATTGATGTGGTCAATCAATTGCCTCGGTAACGTATAGTAGACTTTTGGTGTTTTAGAATTACAGGAGCAGGGATGCAGGGATGGCGCAGTGGTGAGAGCGCTCGCCTCTCACCAATGTGACCCGGGTTCGATTCCGGCCCGGTGCTATATGTGGGTTGAGTTTGTTGTTGGTTCTCGTCCTTGCTCCGAGGGTTTTCTCCGGATTCTCCGGTTTCCTACCTCCACAAAAATCAACACTTCTAAATTACAATTTGATCGGGGATTCGAGCGCCACAGGTTTGTCAGTCGCAAGACTGGTACGTGCTACCCTCGTAAAATAAAGACGATTTATTTATAAGACGATTTATTTAGGAGTGAAAAACTTAGTTAATGGAGTTGAGCATACACTTAATGGAGTTGAGCATACAATATACTACGTACATGCAAACCCCGGGGCGACTCCCATATAAAAGCGACGAGTATGAGTATTACAGATGTCAGGACAGAACGCCAGGGTTCAGGGTTGCAAAGTTTAGCATTGCACGTGAAAAAAAATAAGAAGAACATCGTCATTCTGTGTTTGGTGGTCTAGAAAGATAAGGTATGAAACCTGGTCTGTTTTAGTGGCCCAACAAAGCTCTAGCCAAGCCCAGGTTGGTCTTCTTCAGGGGTTAAATTGAAATTTTCTGAAGAACATCCCCGTACATATGTGAGTCCCCGTGGGTGCATCTCTGAGGAACATCCCCGTACATATGCGACCAACTGTTATTGTGCTTTATTAACCAATCTAAACTTATCTCGTTTGATTTTCATGTAGAAATCCTGTGGGCAGGACAGGTGTCGCAGGACGCGGCTTGTTTGGTCGATGGGGACCCAATCATGCAGCTCAAATTGTGGTTACAAGGTGAGACATGTTTACTTTTATATATTTTTTGCATTTGTGGTTTTCAATTGAGTGCAGTAAAATCAAAACTGAATTTATCACTCTAGCGAATCACAAAGGACTCTTACAATCCAGTGAACCAATCAAAACTCGAAGGCACGAAGCGCGGGAAAACGTGAGAGCGAGTCACAGCTTCTGATTGGTTAAAGCAGATTTTGCTTGAACGTGGAAAGTAATTTGCGTTTGCTTTCCCGGGTGGGGAGGGGAGGGAGAGACAAGAGAAAATGCTGGGAACAACAAGACAAGAGACGGGAGCGTGGCGCCCCCGAGCCCGGCGAGGAGAGCGACGACACAGACCCCGCCCATGATCAAGAGAGAAAGAAGAAGCCGAGACATGCGCACACGCAAGGCATACACGAACACAAGGGGGTCTGCCTGTGGTTTTACATTACTGCGCTAAGTGATTGGTTAAAAAATCTCGCGCAACTTTCTCAACTTGTTTTCTTTTTTGCAGGTGGAAGATTGGTGAAGATGGACTGATCGTTCAAAAGGAGGACAAAAGCGTTCTGGAATTTGTGGCTGTTAAAAGTATTGACAGCTTGGAATGGGCAATACCAGGGGTAAGGGGCAGACGCAAGGTTCCGTGAGTCCCACTGACGTTTTTTAGAAACCAGCTCAAACAAATGTGACACAACAGCAGCTTTCCATTATTTCACTTATAAGGATAGCCAACTATATACAATTGATGATTACATAAACACATATTACATATTTTGGTATTGAATCAGTCAGTCTAATTCCTCCAGCCTTGGTTCCAATGTTTTTATACTGCAGAGTGGATTTCCTTCGTCTCTTTTTCTCAGCTTGCCATGATCTTCTCACATTTTCCCGGCATCACAGTTTTCGTAAGCGAATTCAAACATTGTCTTTACAGCCTGCGTCAGACGTCGTTCCTTTATTTCCGAAAGCGAAGAAGGCACGCACAGGCTTAAAGTGCAACTAAGATGAATAAAGAGTTTTTTCTTCTCTCCTTATCGTCATGCAGATTCGTCGTTCGTCTCTCGCGCTTGAAAAGAAAGTAACTGCTGTGCAGGCTTAGTTGTCATTTCTTTTAGTTTTGTTCATTTTTTTGTGCATATTTCGTTTTTTTCAGGGTCTGATAGATGTTGGTGATTCAGTGTCGAGCACGTTACAAAAACTTCTCATCAAGAAACTTTTTGCGGCCCTCAAACCCGCCATCCTCGACAAAATGGAAAACGCGGACGAGCGTGTTCATACAATCATTGAAAACGCTATAGAGGTGTGTTATTTTGCGTAGACTTACGCTGGTATTTCTGTTATACATTATACAAATAGGCGTTCTAGTAGCTTGGACAGACCCTTTTAGCGACGCCTCGTTTTGCCCAAAGAACTCCAGCTTAATGTCTACCAAAACTTATAATTATACTTAGTCTTAGATGGTGTTTCCATTGATTTGCTTTCTTCTTATGGCAGTATTTTCTTATCAGTTGAAAGCTTTAAATCAACTAAGCAACTAACCGGGTAAAAAAAATATAAAACATTCACTAAAATCCCGCCGCTCGAACTTTACGCTCGATTGCTTGCTATTTTTGCGTTCGTTCCACGGATTTTAAAGCAAAAAGAGAGACTATACTGGTCGCAGTCTACTTATAAGTGGTAACAAATTAGACGAGAGATCAGATAACTGCGTTAGGTACAGTAAGGCACTTTCCAAGCAAATGATGCTTGCTTAATCATTGACTTCTTTTTAAAATTTATCCTTAATAATCGCGAAGGTCAACAAAGGATACATAGATGACCTTAGAAATACAGACAATGCCTGGATGGAAACAGTGGCTTTGCATTTCCATGATGAAACTAGAGAAATCCTTGGTGATATTGAATTTGAGGTATTTAAGAAGTTCAACTTCTGTTAATTAGAAAACGCTTATCGTGATCGTACATTTCTAGATACCGAGCGGATAATCTAGTATGGGAAATAGAAAAAGCGAAGGTTGGGGGGGGGGGGGGGGGGGAGCAAACTTGGCATAAATGATGGGTGTGATCCTGCGACTGTCTAACATGCTATCAGGGAGGGTAGCAGTATTCCTAGTACCCGTCAAGGAAGGGTGGCAACTTCTAGGGTCTTGCAGCAGGCGGAAATACGAGAGACCCTGGGGAAGAGGTTGAATTGGTAGGGGGGTTTAGGGGGTAGAGCTGAATCGTGGTACATAGACGAGACGGAAATCATTGTGTAGGTGTACAGCTATTGAGGTGTGGAAGTAGAGAAAAAGTGTATATGTAGGTATGTGGTATGTAAGTATGGTTTGGACGTATGGAACGGTATGGAGGTGTGGAGGGACGGATTAAGTGCGAAGGTTTAGATTGAAGGAAAGAAGGTAAATTACGATCTGAGTCTTTTTCTCGGGTAACCCCACACCATCCACGAATCCACGCATGCATGAACATCCATCTGATAGTCCGGCTGAAAAATTTAATTAATATAAATCGAATAACACATGTCAGCTACATGAAACATTTTCACCATAATTAACCTATCTTCATGTAGCAAAGTAAGATTCAGTGAAAGAAGAAACATGACGACAAAACTGTTTATTAGTTGCAATCTTTCCACGGATGTTTTGTTTTTATTATTTAGGTTGAAGATGATGCACCCAGTGTTAACTGGCAAGATGTCAGTGGTCACATCAATCTTTTTGCCAGCGATTCATTTATTTTGCACAAAGTGGCCGAGTTACGGAACGCAAATTTTTGATGGGCGCCATCATTCCTGGGAGTAGCTTGGAGAACAACAACTGGGATATCAAAAGAGCGCGTTGAAAAGATGTTCACGAGGGCTCAACCTCATCACCAGGGCGATATCTGAGAACACAGCCTTTACGAAAATATTTGGTGTTTTTTATAGAAGCCCAAGGAGACCGAAGAGACGACGAAAAGTAAACTTTGAAGAAATCAATAGTTTTAGTCCATTTTTGCCTTGACAATGCATGATAAGCTTACCTTGAAGAAGAACCGTATTGCGCAGGATTTCTCTGGGTCAAGTTGTTCGAAACTTCAAAACGGACTAAGATTTGTCTTTAACTTCCAATTTAGTTTTACAAGATTTCAGCACTGGTTTTTGTTTTGCTTTAATTTCTCTCTTCACTCACTTTCATTCATGATAAATTGTTGCCATCTCGAACATAGTTAATAGAGGGAAATGGTTTGGAATCCCGGCAAAGTTCTTAGTTGCATGTTTTTGTTCGCTACTGATGTTAGCTAGGGGTTGGCCCTGCACAAAACCTAATAAAATACAATAGGTGGTTACATGTGTTCATGCAACCAACCGATAGAAACATTGCAATTACGTAATTCATGCATAGTGTATGAGCGCAAAACAAAAGATGTGCAGGGTCGTGGACCTTCCAACATAAGTCTTGTCCATTTTGTTTGCTCCTTTGATGTTTGCCAGGCGTCTTTACCATCTCCCTCTATGAACTGTGTCTCGAACGAAGACTTTTAAATTAATTTACAATAAAAAAGTAAGTTGTCACGGGCAGACTTTGCGTTAATCAGATAAATTAAGTTATGCGGAGTTTTTAAAGCAACTGTTATGCTCATGCTGGAGGATTGGGGAAACAACCTTCCGTTATAGCTGTTCCTTCAGAGCAATCGTGCATTCTTTGAATAATGAAATATTGATGATTAAATATGGTAGACTGGAAATGTGAAATGTTCCACAAAAAATAGGGAAACAAGAAAATAAAATTTTTATGGCTCCTGTCAAATTTCACCTCTGATTCTGTCCTCAGAGCTAAAAGAAAGATAAACCTACTACTATCAACAAATAAGTATTACATCGTCATACATACATTCATCACAGTTTTATTTACCTTCGGATTTGCAGAGTAGCTTATACAGCTAATATCTCCGAGCATTTCAACAGGGCACACAGTATAACGAGCAAAGACCAGACCACAACACCGGGAACTCCATGCCCTACTCTTTACGATAAGACAGTGATAAGTGTGTGGGTTCTTTTACGTCCCCTGCTGGCCATAACTCTAAAGATGCAGGAGGCGGGGCCTACGGTTTATCGTCTTTATCCGCGGAGAGGACTAGAACATCTAACCATTTGCAGGTTCATTGAAAACAAGGATGTACTAAAACGGAGAATTATTGAATGGGTAACAGAATACAGGAACGTACGGGAAATTGCTCAAGGGAAAGGTTAGAAAAAGATTAGGGTTAGGGCTTATCCCAACCCTAAAGCTTAACCAGACCCCTTTCATAACAATATATAAATAGTTGCCAATTTTAACGTCAACTTTTGAAAATGATGTAGCTAGCAACGAAACGTCAGTTAAAATGCGATTTTTCATAATGTTTATCACCGCTGTTGTGTTATTTTTTAGGAGTCAATTATTCATATATTCACGTTGCCCCCGAATAGAGAGCCTGCTCGCAGGCTACCATTTTCATTTATTATTTTTCATTCCTCATTCCCCATTCTCTAATCCCCTTCCTCCTCCTCCTTCCGATTGTCCCCATTCCTGAATCCTGAGACCCGAGTCCCCGCCTGTTCGTCTTCCTCATTTCATTCCCCACCCTCCCCACCCTACCATCCCAGACCCTGTCTTTCCCGTCACGCACTATTTACCGGCTTCTGAGCTACACAGCGCACGGACGCAAGACTTCAATATCCTGTCAAAAATTATTCTTTCTACAGTCTTTTACTCTTGCATCAACCATGAAAGGGCGAGTCATTATATTCTCAATCACTGGCTGTCCGTTCTGCATGCGAGCGAAGGATAAAATGCAAAAACTTGGCTTAGAATACATGGACATCAATCTTGACAACTATCCTGAGCGACGAGCCGAAGCGAAGGAACGATCGGGCAGAAACACTGTGCCACAAATATTCTTCAACAACCGACATATCGGCGGCTTCGACGATTTTGATAAATTGGTAAGATAGTTTTGTTTTTCTTAGTTGAAAGAATAAAGTTAGGGCTTATTGATATTCGCAATTTTAAAGAAAATAGCTTCTAAGATTTTGGTCTTATTATTCATCAGGCAATTTTATCAACCCGGAAAAAATTTGGTTTGCACTTACTTTCAATACTTAAATTTTTAATTTTAACAGATCTTGCTTTCGTCTATAAATTGCCTTGCATTTCTCAAAAAATTGGCGACGTTTAGAAATATACTACCTGCTAACTGTATTATCAAAACATTTCGTGCAAATAAATAGCCTAAATAAACATAAGCCGCTTGCCGATTTTTAATTAGCTTGAAGAACTATTGCTTGTAAGCTTATATTTTACGGTTTAGAGTGAGTGCTTGTTGAGTATGTAACAAACTTTTTACTCTCGTGCACAGAGGAAAGTTTTAAATAAATCGCTGATTATAAAGCTTCCATCGTATAAAATATGCAAATATCCTGAAATACATACAAGTACGTGCTGTGTAATAATATCATGGTGACATGGCATTTATTTTATCACCATCTTAAACAAATAACGACCAGTCAGGCGTGACAAATGAAATTTAGCACCTGAAACCTCACTCACGATAACCTCAAAACAATTAAAAAACCCTCAATTAAATTCATCCTTTCACACACCATAAGTTTTAGTTTGGGATTGAAAGAGAAGTAACTTTAGGTCCACTTCATGCAGAGGTGATCTTGGAAGGCAGCCCCCACCCACCCCCGGCAGGGGGTACTTGGACAAGGGTGGGTGGAGTGCTCACGTCTAGGAATTAAAGCTTTAGTTAAGAAGAGAAGAAGATGTTTCAAAATTGTAAATTTTCTCTGTAATAGTACAACATCGGCATTTTATTTTTACACATTTTAGAACAAGTAGAAAGATATAAGCAAACCCATGAAGTGACCCCATCTTATCATAAAGGTCATAATTAGACCTAACACAGACTTGTAAGGTCATAATTGGGACCCCATCCAGCATGCAGCACATACCTGCAGGCATAACGTATATCACCAACCATGCCAGCTAATTTTATTACAATAACAGAACACAGGAATTTGATGTGAGATCTTGGCCATGCAACTGGGCCAGCCCACTTGCTGTTCCCTTATAAAAAGGTCCCAGGAAAGAAAAAACTTGCATTTTAAAAGCATGTATCCCCCTGACCCATATGATTAAATTTAAGCAGCTATTGGATTCTTTCCCATACATGATCATAATCTGATACTTATTTCTGTTTTATTCCCAGACAGAGGCTGAACTTCAAGAGTTGATTAGGGAGGTAGAAGAGAATCCTGCTCCAGCAAATGCTCCCCAACCACCTGCCCCCAAGCCAGCAGACACAGGGAATGGTAAGGTATGCATTTCAGATCATAATGATAACATTTAAGGCTGCAGTGCTTTAAATTATGATTGAAATGATAATATTCTTTAAAAAAATCTCTCAATATAAAATTAAAAATAATGATAGGGCACAATGCCCTTGTTGTCCACAAAAAAATGTATATTCATTTGAATATGCCTTATAATTCCTCATAATAACAGCTAAAAGAGACCGGTCCATCTGTCCATCGATCTGTTAGTACGTTGGTCTATCTGTTGGTCCAGTTTCAGTTGGTCTATCTGTCCATTGGCCCATCAGTCTGTTGGTCACTCACTCAACCAATCATTCAGTCTTATCTTAGTTCTTTTAATCTTAGTACTCTTACCCACATATATAGCTTAATTAACAAACCTTCCTTCTGTCTTTAATTTAATTAGTGATTCCCTTTTTCTTGTCATATTCTATGTGTTTGGCAATGTATTAAACAACTATACACCAAAGTAGAGGTGGCTAGTGGTGGATATTTTGTAAATATTCACCACTATAGCCACCAACACTGAGGTGAATATAATATAGCCCGAAAGAATGATTTTGAACTAGTTTATTTCCTTCAAAGATTACAATTTTCTCACGCGCGTTGCTTGGAGGTGAGTGGCAAAGGATATTCGGAGTTTGAGTAGCCAATCAGCACGCGCCAAAAACACTATCCACTGTTTTTAGTATATACGTCTAATGATCAATATTTGCTGTAAAAGTTAAATGAATAATAATAAACTAGTGCTATACTAATAGAATACTAATAGCGATTTTTAGCAACATAGCCCTCTGCACGCATTGCATTCCTATGATGCTGGGATAATATTGTAATTTTTTTTATATTTACAGCAAAGGAAGGGGAAGGGATAGACTTTACCTGTGAACTGGATGAATATGCTCAGCTTGTCAAAGACTTTAAAGCAAGTGGACTTATAAAAGATCACCGCAAAGGTCTCATACACAATTACAAAAACTCCTTTATTGGCAAGGAGGCTGTGGATTGGCTGGTCTCATCAAAGAAAGTAGGCAAGTATCATGACATGCACAGGGACAGTACTTCTGTTAGAGCAACTTGCTGTTATACTAGGTTGTTATATAGTCACTAGATCACTAGGCACTAGGCCAACTGTATTGATGTCGCCCACTATGCTTGTACTGAGCTGCTATGGACCGTTAGATCTTCAAAAGAATCAAAATTTGTCTTACCAATGTAAAACCTGTTGCCACCAAATTCATTTGTATTTCAGTAGAAATTTCGGATTTTTGAGAAGGGAGGGATCAGTATTTGGTTACCTTGAAGGAAACCCTTGGAGCAAGGGGGAGTTAACAACAAACTCAATCCGCATATGACTCCCAGCTGGAATTAAAACCAGGGCACGTTGGTGGGAGGTGGAATTTGCCAGCTGCACAGACAATGCAGTGGCTAATTATCTTGTCCTATTTTATGTCCCTGTTCACCAAAACGAACCACTTTTTTACTCTGTGTCTTAGTCTATGAAAGCTTTTTAGTACTTCAATGTAGAGAATGAGTGACCAATTTGATAATTCCACTTATAAATGATTGTTATTCATTCCCTTTTAAAACGGTTTTTTCTTTCCTCAGATAGAGAAAAAGCAATAGAAATGTGTCGTCAGCTGGTTGAACGCAACTTTGGACACAGTTTGGAAAAAGGAAAGCAGACAGAGTTTAAGGATGATGACAGCATTTATCGTCTTCTTGAAGATGATGAATCGACAGCATTGAACTCTGGGATGAGCTCCATGTGCGAACCACGCCCAGCCCCGCAAGTTGCGGAAGAATTGAGGCGCTTAATTCTTAAACTATACAGCCAGTTTTTGTCCAAGGATGGAAAGGTAATCAAAATTTAACTTATAGTCAACCTTCTTGCCCTTAGGGGAGCTTCCTCGTCGGTGGTCATCGTCGGAAATTTGAAAAGAGCCCCTAAGGCCTTGTGTTTTGTGGATAAGATTAATTTATTAAAGTAAGACGTGTAGAACCTGCAGAGTGGCAAAACAGGTTGGGGACTTACTGGCTTAGCTTCCTGTGACGATCCTATACATCCTTATAAAATACAGTTATTGTTATAAAAAAGAACCCCACAAAAGAACTGGGGTAAGGAAGCAATGCCGGGGTTTTTTCTAGGTTCTACACCCGGGTTTTTACTGTAGCTCATCCGTGCCGACAGTGTCTGCACTTAACTATATTCTTTATTCCTCGCACAAATTATTAGCAAAATAACGTCAAGGCGTTTTGCTGTTATGAACCGGTTAGGTTATTGGTAAAGAGAAACGAGATAAAAAATATTGACCATTTTTTTAACGTATAGGAGGCGTAGAAGCCATCACCTTGTGGTTGTTTTCTAGCTTAATACGGACATTGAATGAACGAAACCTCGAACGTATTTGAAGTGCATAGGATAGGCTCAGAATTCTACAGCAAGCGTCTTGCTCTTGCTATATCATAACTGCAATTCTTTGTTATTTTAAACAGGGGGTGGACTATGCTGCCATGGCACAGAGCAAAGAGTTCCTGGCGTACGTGAAGCACACAGCTGAACTACAGCGTGTGAAACTAGAGGGAATGACAAGGGAAGAGACACTTGCTTTCTTTATTAACATTTACAATGCTCTGGTTATCCACGCTAATGTGGTGAGGGGACCTCCCGTTAACCTGTGGCAGAGATACAAGGTAATAATTCGGATAATTCAATAGCTATTGGCCAGTACTGTGAGAAAATTTATTGCCTGTATGGGAATTTTAGTGTACGTTACATTTCACACGAACGAAAGTAACACCTTCACGGTGAATTTTCCTTGAATGTTGTGGCACTTATGCGGAGAAAAGGTTTGAGTGAGCTGCTGCAGGTGGTTAAAATAAAAGCAAAAATCAGATTTAAAAAAAAGTGCGCGTCACACCCGCGGCCGATGATTTTCGGTCCGCAAAATAAGCTTTTAATCAAAGTAAACCAAAAAATAACAATAAGCAGGGACAGAATAACACAGAAGAACAAAATATGAAACCAAAAACAAACAAAGATGGCTAAGATTCGGGAAGATTAACACGGATAACGAACAACAAGCTTGAAAATTATAGGCTAAACTGTTCAATATTCATAAATCAAAAATATTTCTTTGGAGAATTTTAAGCGAAATTGTAGGTGTACGCTTCATTATAGCAGTAGTGGAGATACATTTAGGATGGCGGGTAGGTAAGATTGCATGTAAACGAGAGCTATTTATGGACCATGGCTGGGCGGGTTACCTCACCGACCCTAGGTCCCCCACCTCCATGTAAACAGGCCCTTACTCTGTTAATTTCATGATCAATTTTGTTGCAGTTTTTCAACACCATATGCTACACCATCGGAGGTCACACGTTTGCTTTGAACGAGATTGAAAATGGCGTCCTTCGTTCAAACCGTAAAGCTATTGGTGCAGTGACAAAGCCTTTCTCCAAGAGTGACCCCAGACTGAAAGTCGCCTTACCAGCGCCTGAGCCCAAGATTCACTTTGCTCTCGTGTGTGGGGCGAAAAGCTGTCCGCCGATAAAGACTTACACTTCAGCGGTAAAATGTTTCATATTACAATCTTTTTCCTGTTTAATCTTCCTGTTTATCTTCCTAAACTACCGGCAAACGCCATATAGTGCCGATAACAACCCCAAACCCCTGCCCATAGTTAGTCCCCCCCCCCCGAAAATACGCCCACCAAAAAGGGCCTTTGAACAGATGTGAGCCCAGGGCTAAATATTGTTGGAAGTCCCGATATTTCTGAAGCGATCACACTCGCGTTCACACCTTAATTCAAATTATTTTATCATTATACAGATACACCATTTCACTGGTTAGGGCGGGAGTGGCCTTCATTCTTTCACTTGAGACCTAAACCAAATTTAATTTCTAACATTTCACAGGGAATTGACGAGGAGTTGTCCCTCGCTGCTGAGGCGTTCTTAGAAGGGGAAGATGGCTGCGTCCTGAACATGCCAAAAAGAGAGGTAAACCTTGCTGTTGTCCACTGGGTGTTGTCAAGAGGTGTTGCGTAAATCGTTCGCGCGCTCTGACAGATAAAATCTGGATGAAGTCTTTAATCTCGGAGAACGAACAGTTTTCAAGCCAGAAAGCCACCAGAAATGCTTTTTTAATTATTAACGGTGTAAATTATTTTGCAGATTCGACTGAGCAAGATTTTTCAGTGGTACAAAGAAGACTTCGGTTCCAACAACGAAGAGGTGAACATGTTTTTTAGCAACCTTTTGTTATGGGGAGCAGGGTAAATGTTTAAAGCATTCCGACATTTTCTTCGAACGTTCTCTCAGTTTAATTTTAAAAACCCGCAACATTGCTAGAATTGTTGTGTGTAACGGCCTTGCTGAAAACCCGCCGTCATTGTTTCAAAACGGTATCTGTTAGGGGTTCAAAAAAAAGCTTGAGCCACGCCCAGATTGGTTTCCTTTAGGGTTTAATCCAAATTTGCCGACGAGCATCCCCGTACGTTTCATATGGGAGTCCCCTCTCCCAGGGGTCGATTAATCAGGGCGGGACGAAGGGCAAATTTGTACGATGAAAGGTTTTGAACAATTTTTGTTGCACCGTTTTTTCCGCTTTACTTTGTCCACCTCGATGGGTGCGGTACTCCATGTTGAACTGTCAAGTGTTGATTTGTATTTCTATTGATTTATATTTCTATGGCCTCACACTGTTCCTCTGTGGGTTTTTTTTTTTTCAGCTTGTTCAATTTGTTCTGGCTCACATGGGAAAAGGACAGAAGAAAGATCAGCTCGAGGAACTCTTGATCAGCGGCAATTTCAAAGTCGGCTTTATGAAGTATAACTGGGATTTAAACTCTAAGCACTAAGCAAAAAAAAAACGTTTAACATGATAATGCGCAGGCGACCAGCAGTCCGTCGATGTTTGGTCATGTTTTAGAACTTAAGAAAAATTGAATATACAATTTCCCCTCTAGTACGTATAGTGTGATCGTCCGGGTGAGCGGAAGTCATCTTCAGAGTCTTCTCAGAACTACTCTCACCCGGTCGCTCACACTATATAAACTACTGATACTCCTGGGTTCAAACTATTTACAAAATTTTCCCTCTATACGTCTATTATCCTTTCTTTTCTTAAAAATTCATTTTTTTTTTTTTTTTTTCAAAAAAATTTATTTTAAAAAAAAAAAAAGTCGTCTTTGGAAAATCGTTTTCACAGACGCCAAACGACGACAAATTCAGACGACTTGTACGTCCAAAATCGTGTCCGTCCCGTTTTCACACTAAGACGACTTGTTCGTCTCAGGCGATTTGTCCGTCTCTAGTGTGAAAACGGCCATTCAATGAACTTATAATTGATATCATCCATCTCGTGACATGGCTCCGTTAGACGTCCAGTGTAAACTGGTCCTGAATGTATTAAAAATATTTATAATAATGCTAAATGATCAACGATGTATTTGAATTTTACTTTCTATTTTAATCGTCCAGCTGCCAAGGTATAAGATTTGATGACAGTGTTTGTATTTATGATACAAATATCATACCGAATACTGCTATTTCAATCACTGTATGTACCACTTATTTATATGCCAATTAAAAGTGATTTTTTTGTTAAATCAAACCGTCTGGCTTTTCCTTATTTGGTAATGGGTAACAGTAAATGAGTTAAGTGACAGAACAGACCAATCACCTTAGCCCTTCGAGTGGTAATTATCACGTGACTATACTTTGCAGTGCTTGTCGCAACACTTGTTGTGCTCGCTTCCTTGTCCCTAGGCGTCCTCCTTCTTGGTCGTGCAAGGTTTGCTTAACGTTGTGGGACTGACGTGCGCGGTTCGTTTGGCGCCGTCGTGGGCCTGATTCGGACGGGAAAAACCCCGCAACCTAACCATCAATCCCCGCGCTCCCTGTTTTCCCGCCTTAACCATCCGGCCGATCGGCGCCTGAGGATGCAGGATTTGTGCACGGAAAATTGTTTGAGTGACAATATCTCAGACACACTAGTTATTTCTTTTAAGGGGGGAGGAGTGAGGATGAAGAAAAGATGAGCACGCGAACCTTCTAGTGTTTCTATGTCGTTCAGCTTCGTTTTTCGCCAACCACGTGACCAAAAGAAACGAGGGATACCAAGTCTTCTCTTTTCAGTCCACTGAAGCCCACGAAAACCCTTAAACCCGTAAACGATGAAAATTGCGGATCGCATATTAAAAAGTCGACTTTAACGCTTGGAAAAAGTGGTCAGAACTCAAATTAGTTTGGTGGGTGCATTTCAGCATTTCAGGTCGGTAACAAGCCAGGACGAATTTTGAATCAAAATTTATACAGTGTGATGTCTTTATTTCCTGTAAAAGGCCTTTCCTTCATATAGTCCTAAGTCTTTCTAGGCAGTGTTCTACGAGTACGAAACAATAAAAGTTGATTACTACTTCAAATACTGCAGAAAACGGTAAACGAAATCTTCACAAGCATCTGCCTGTTCCAAGATAATGCGCAAGTTAGTTGCAACATACAACCGCCAATCAGAAAAAAAAAAACCGACTAAAAGCCTGCCACACACTGGAGCTCAGATGAGAAGCGCTTTCACCGCAGGCCACGAGGAAAATACTTGAAGAACATCGTTTACCATCTTACTTTGGGCCCCGCCATTTTCAATCACGTGAAGATGACACGCGGTTTTTTCATTGGTCAGCCCGCAAACGCTGAAGATTTTTCGTAGAATATCAAACACGATCTAACGGTCTCCAGACGAAAAAGAACTCACAAAAATTATCCGCACTTCAGAGCAACTTGCTGAGCTCGCCGGGGTGCACCCCTCCCAGCGTGGAGGAAGCTGAACTGCCGGCCACGATTTCACAGATTTCACATGCTGTTGTGTGAGGAAGGCTTTTAGATTTCAGTACAACAACGCAAACATTCTCCGTCATACTACTTTTTACGATTTGAAAGGCGGAAGTTGTTTTGGAATCAGACATTTTGCGTTGTAAAGCTACATTGTAATACTTTTATACAGTTACCTAAGGTTACTAATGTTAGCGGCTACTAATTTTAGAGATTTTAGCGAGTTGGGCAAGAATCGCTAAAATTAGTGCTCGCTAAAATTTGTTTCGGTCAAATATAATACTCGTTAAATTTAATTACACGCCCTTCCACCGGAAAAGCAAACTAAACTAAGCATAGTCGACTTGAAAATGCTCTTAAAAATAGATGCCGGTAACTTTGTTCTTTCTGGCAATGCAATGTTCGTTCAATTTCAAGTGAGTTTGTTCTTTTACTGAACATTTATTTTCATCTTAGCTATGTGTTCATCAAATACTGGTTAACACGATATCACTAACTTGTTTTAATTTTCCGGAAAATCGCTTAGTTAAATAGTCGCTAAATCTTGCTCTGAAAAATCGCTAAAATTAGTAGCCGCTAAAAAATAGTAACCTTAAGGTAAATTTGTTCATCTCTTCTCGCGCTTTCGTAGACATTCCCATTTTAGTAGGATTGAATGAACTATTTAAAACAATTTTTCGAAGCGTTTCCGATTGTTTTAACCAATCAGAAACATCTACGGGTACTCGACAGCTGTTAATCAGCTTTATGGCACAGGCTTTCGTTGCTTAGCAATCCCCACTAAACCGGAAACCGCGGGCTCAATCAAGAGAATAATTAGGGTACCAGTCCCCTGAATGAAGGTGCAACTGCTCATGATGCTATCTAATATCTACTTAAAGTTTACATTGTAGTGTAGCATGCTACAACTGCACCAGTTTAAAAAGTGAAAACCGCTGAAAACATGAGAGTAAATAAGTCATGATCTAAAACCAGCTGCCACCTGTGGCAGTTATTCATGACCTTTAGGTAAATTATACATAATACATGACTGTACAATGTTCATGGTGGTACCATGTTTGGCTAATCCTCAAAGAAGTGCTAGATTCTTACTGACTACAGGAATTTTAGAAATAACTAGAAAGAGGGTCCATTATAGGGGGCCGTTCAGTCCACAGACTGCCATATTTTTTACTTTTCCTAGACCGCAAATTTCTTTTATGTTCTCCTTAAGACCGAGACCGCCATAAATTTCTCGACAGTGAACCGCCAGATAATAAAGAATGTGACCGCAGATCGACGCTCAAAATAGGCTTAAACCGCCAGACCGCCAAGAGTATAATAGACCCTCTAGAAAGATCAACACAGCTCTGCAAGCTCTTTTGGTTCATCATACAATCTTTCCTACACAGCAAGGAATGAAACTTCATATTAATTTGTAGATTGCAGAGTGAAGTAAAGATTGTCTATGTAGACTGCTAATTGGTACATAAAGGACACTTAAATAGCCTTCAGTCTAAAACTGTGATCATCAAAACAAAGTACAATAGCGTTCAACTTTGTTTGAAAATAAGCAAATTGTAGTGATCAGCAATACTTCATGAAGAGCGTAACTGATCTGCAAAACAAAAGCAACAACAAAATCATAACTAACCCTGTTTTGTAGTTGCACCCCCTTGGGAGGAGAAGACATGACTTCCATGCAAAAGAAACTGAGACGTATAATCTGTGTAATTTTTGTACAATAGTTGACAGGTTATCAATTACCTGTAAGCCAGTCAACTCCATCGTTAAGTCCTTCTCCAGTTAGTGCATTGCTAGCACTGAAAAAAAAAACACACCACAAGTTAACAAAGTGACCAGGGCAAGTTCTGCTGGGATTCATTGCTTTATTTCCTAAAATGGAAGGTTTTTATCTGTATACTGATCGCACAAACTCTTGGATTGTGAGCACTTTTGAACTTGTATCCACAATTCTGATACTTCAGGGGAGCTATTCCACAAAAATGCTGTAACTTCAGGCATTTATTTCTAATTTCTAACTTGTTATGTTGCAGGAAAGAACCCATCTAATTGCATGTAATTGACATGTGGATGGCATAGATTTCCGATAACAGGTAACCAATTAAAAAAATTGTAATTGGGAAGCTGTAATTTGACACCCATGTAATCGTGACCAATAAAATTCGCAAAATTTGTTATAGATTCAATTACTGATTAATATCTGTGCATAGTCTGACATAATCCTTTTTGTTCATTTCATTTCACTTATCATTTTGCCTGCATACTTACAACTTACCATATATGCCATGGCTTATTTCTTATGGCATCTAAACCCATTTTTTGGGAACACTAGAAATTAAAGAAATAAACATTATCAGTAAATTAAAGCTGTTATTAATATTAAGAAAATGAACATTGATTAAAATTGTAGTATTTAGAACAAAATATTTCCTTTTTTAAAATTTTTGTAATTAACTAAAAGTAAGCTGCCTGCCTCAATTAGAACCTGCAATTTGCAGGTGGCAGAAATCACCGAATTCGTTTTCGAGTTATGATATCTGAAAGATGGCGCTTACTTGGATAAATTTGATTTTGTCACTCGATATGATATTTGCAGCTTCTGGCAAAAAAATACTTTAAATGAATTGATGCAGGCCGCCTTCTTTTGTCCCAACTTATTTGAGTGAGTCTATTGAACAAATATATTTCACTTTTAAAGTCCCTTAGAGTAAACTTTGCCTTTAACAATTGGATTTGTGAACGTTGAAAACAGAAAAATGCTGCAAAATTTGACTGATTCAAATGCGCGCAGGAAGAGAAAATGAAAAAATAATAAACTTCTAACATTTAAATTTTGCTCATTTTTTGTCAATCAGTAGAGATTTATACCAAAAGGTTATTTATCCCAAAAAATATGGGGATCACCGACCATTTAAGTTTAAGTTAACGCAACGGCTACCCACCCTATACGTGTTTGGAAAGTTTTCTCAGCGCGCACTCATGCATGACGTGGCGTGACGTTATCAGTGGTTAAGACATGAATTACGCACGCAGTGAGGATGCGCATAAACAACGTGAACGTCCTTAAACTAATAAATGAATCAGGGATATTGTCTTTGGGGGATAATGTCATTTAAACAGTCAAATAGATGCAGCTGCAGCTTTCTGTATGTGTTATCTGTCCATCGTTTCTCCTAAAAAGTCAAGTTGCATTGCTACTTTTGAAAGGTAATAATAATAATACTTAATTGACCACTCCCTGAGTGGGCCTTTTCAGCACCAATGCGAACAAACACTGATTGAAACAAATACTTAGTTTGGGTAATTACTTATAAAGGGACACTACTTTCAGGAATTCTTAACAACTTACAGTGTAATTTTATCCGTTCGCTACTTTCAGGACATTATGGCATTTACTAATATTAGCATTATAGAAGGGGTGGGAATGGAGAGACTCGGAGACGGAGACCCGCAAATCGAGACCGAGACAAGAAGAAATGAGCCGAGACTGTGAGCCTGAGCAGAAAACCGAGCCCGAGACTCTGACAGAAATGCCGAGAAGGAGAGAGAGGGACTCACAGAAGCGCCAGCTGAGATGGAACGTGACGACCTCCGACCCCACTTCATCGGTACACGCTCTGTCTACTGCGAGGTGCGACACCGAGGTAGTCCGAGGAAGGCGAGAATATAAGGGTGTAGGAGAGAGAAATGGAGAAGAGGGAGAAGGAGCCGGGGAGGGGGAGCGGGTGACGTCGCCTCGTAGTGCCACGAGACAAGAGGGGGAGGTGTGGACGACGATGGTCTCCCGTGGTCCGATGTACAGCTGGCAACAACGATGGCTGGCAGCACAGAGGCGATGCGCGATGGCGGAAAGCCGAACAGACAGAGAACAGGACCCGTACGATCCATCTGATGAACCATGGTCAGTTAGCGTTGAGATCGTGTTAGCAGGGTGTGCGTGGGAACTTGTGAACTGAGCTGTGTGAGTGAGGTGCGGGAACGTTGAGAGAGATGAACGTAAAGGACCACTAGGTGGAAATGGAGAGGAAGGTAGAGAGAGACAGCGACCGAGAAATAGTCATCGCATCTAGTTCTGTCCTGCTATGAGAGTACGCACGTGACAAACTCAGTGTAGTAGGGGAGAGAGGTGGAGGAACCAGGAAAGAGAGAGAGAATCGAAGGGAGACAAGATGGGGAGCGAAGGAAGAGAACATGAGTTCGTGTCCGACATGTGCGGACGAATGGCTGGTACGAACAGACACGAGAACAAGAAGCGAGGGATGAGAGGGAGCGGAGAGGCCCTGACCAGAAGGATCGGGCCCGGGGACGAGAATGAGGGACCGTAGTCGTGCTTGTACCGATTCGTGTCCGAGAGGAACGAGACCGAGACGGGCCAGAGACTCGAGACAAAAAAATCCCCAAAAAGAGACTCCGAGACTCATCACAAAATCATCCGAGATCGAGATGACGGAATTTCCGAGACCCTGGATTTTCTGGGTACCATTCGCCACCCCTAATAGAACATCGTAGTTCAGAAGGAAATACTACGGCAATGAATAAGTTTGCAAGGAGAGTGCAGATAAAAACATAAAATAAGAGACAGTGGCTTTTTTTTACAATAAATAACTCTTGAGAGCCTTTATGATTAGTAACTGAGTAACAGTTGTTTCTTGTCATCTTTCTTACCTGGACAGGGGATAAGGAATCTTTACAATCCATTTTATTGGCAAAAAATAAAACAGGTACCCTTCTTGCGGCAATTTCTGGAGAGAAATTAAGTTAACTACTTTTAAGTGTAAGACGAAACACCTACAGTAACTGTGTCTTATGTGGATGAAGTCAAGCAAGTTCTAGTTCTCTTTTATATTCTTCTGACTGCATGCAATGTCGTAAACACAGTTCAAAGTCTGGATTTTGAGAACCAAAAAATGTTATGGATGAAACAACAAAATGTAGATCTTTTATTAGAAAGTAAGTGCATATTTTTGCTAAATATTTCTACTTATCATTTGTATATGAATCAACACTCCCTATGGCTCACAAAGTGCTGCAAGACTTGTATTTAAGTACACATTGTAGGTCACACTAAAAGTTTAATAAGTAATGCTAAATTATAACATTTTATTCTGTCATTGCTACAACATAATTTGAATCCATCACATGAACACCACTAGATTCACAACAAAAATGATATGGATCAATAATTTATATTTTTGAACAATCTATAGATCTTGCATATTTGGATTTATTTAACTAAGTATCCCTTTACCTGAGTGTTGTAATAAAAGGTCTAACTCTTCTTTAGCTACTGCCATTCTTAGACGATCGCTACTGTCCAGCACAAATATTACAGCTTGCGCAGTTCTAAGAAAGGACCACAATAGACATTAAATTCTATAAAATTGTTCATTTCACTGACTAATTTAGTGAGTTAATTGTCATCTATATATTAAATATGAAACATTTATAAACAACCAGTATATTTTATTTCAGTCTCAACTTACTTGTAATAATGTTCCCACAAATTTCTATATCTTCCTTGACCAGACATATCAAATACAGTAAAGTTAAGACTGAAGAAGTGAAAAAAAGAATTATCTGCATAAATATTCATTTGGTAGACAACATGTATAAAGTACAGTAGAACCCCGGTAACTCGAATTCTGAAGGGAAACGAAAAACCGTTTGAGTTAGCAGGGTTTCGAGTTATCGGGGTAGATTGAATATTTAATTTGCCAAGTAATAATTGATAGTTTACTGATTTTACAGCACTTCAGTATACAGTACAGTGCAAATTGAACTTATCTTGCCAAAAACTATAACATGATCATAAAATTCTTAGGATAAGAGTGGAAAAAGGCTGTCAAATACGTGATCTGTTTTGTTGCTGTAATAAATTGGCAACCGTGGTGAGTTGCAAGAACCGGGATTCGAGTTATCGGGGTAAATTTGACCTAATTTTGATCAAGGGAAACAAAATTTAGTTCATTAATTAGCGGGGTTTTTGAGTTATCCGAGTTCGAGTTATCCGAGTAAAAATGACTGAAAAGTGAGTTCAAATCCATGGGAAGTGGAATTGTGTTCGAGTTAGCGGGGTTGTTCGAGTTATTCGTGTTCGAGTTGCCGCGGTTATACTGTTTTTACTGTTACTGTTTTGATAATGGCAATCAATTTCAGTTAAACCTTTAACGTTTGTTATTAACGCTCAAGTCACTAAAATTCTGCTAGGGTGCATTCTGTGTACACAACAAGGGAAACGAAATTTAGTTCGAGTTAGCGGGGTTTTCGAGTTATCCAAGTTCGAGTTATCCAAGTAAAAATGACTGAAAAGTGTACATGCCGCGCTGAAGATACACCAAGTTTTTTTTAGGTCTACGCTAAGGTCCTTCATTATTCATACCTAAAATAAGTCATGCTGTATGCCAGTTAAAAGGTGCCGACTGCAATCGTACGCCAGTGCGCCATGCAATTTTGAAGTCCACACCAAAGATCTTCGGTGTAACCTACGTAGAATGCAGCCTGGCACTTCTGAGCTAGATCAGGCTTTGAAAGAGCAGATCATGGGACAAAGATTCTTTCATAGCTACCTTATTGTTTCTTATTTTCGCGGGACTTAATTTTGGTACTCTCCCATTTTTATAACCCAATGTTATCATCTTTGCCCCTCCCCCCTCCCACTCCCGGCACCCTAAAAACACCCAAACCCCCTGGGGCATATAGTATAGTAGATTACACATTTCATTGTATGTAAACTCAGTTTTGTTTTCAAATTTACATTTCCCAGCAAGTAAAGTTCAAACAAAGATCTGAGTGATCGATAAGTATGAAAGGTGGTTTTTCCATTCAATTGCATTTCAGAAAGTACATAGAAACCTAAGCTATAAGAAGTTGATCCAAGCTCATTAAAGCTTACCCGCTTTGTGATAAAAACTTTTCCACCGTGAATCCGACAGTTGGAACAATGTCTTGCGCCTGAGACTAAGTAAAGAGAGGTACGTTAGCCGTGTAAGGATTGCACTTGTATTTCAAAAGCGCTTTAAGAATTGAACCAAAATCGATCGTCTTCATTTAGTGTACTGCAAGAGCGGCCATAATCTGCTCTAACCTTGTCAGGTTTTAGCTTGTTGATAATCGTAGTCTTCCCACTGTTATCGAGCCCTATGCAAAGGACATTGATTTCCTTCTTTTTTAAGCCCAGCCAGTTCACAAGTCTGTCGAATACACCCATGATTTGATGTAAGGGCGCCTATAATTGCAGCTCAAAAACACTCCAAAATTGTTTTTGGAAACGAAACGAGTCCTTAGTAACCACGCACACGGCAACCTTGACCGCAAAGGACCGGAAACTACATGTACATGACGTCATACAAGAAATGGCGGCTGCGAAATGCAGTTTTACACGAAATTTTGTCCGTCTTTCGATCAAGATTTGTCGGAATTCTTCGACCTTAACAGGAACAGCTAGTAAGTGTATTTGTTTTTCTATATCTACGTGTAAGATTGATCATAAAGCTGAGATTTCCTTAAGCATAGTATTGCGCATAGAAGGGTCTATCATAAGAGGGCCACTAGTGCTTAGTTCCACTTTGCCGGCCGGCAAAATATTGGGTTAAATTCAAAAGATTTTAGCTCGCGATTTCTTCATCAATCTGATTGTTATTTAAAAACTGCGTGTAGGCTGTTTTCTTAAAACCTTAAAAAAGTAAAAGATTCACTGCAATTAAAAATATGCAACTAATCAAGCTTTAGCTTACCGTAATTATTATTTTATAAATCAAATATTAAAATTGGACACTTTCCAATCTATAAACTACCCGCAACAGGCCGTTATTCTGCTACCCACAAACTAAGTGCCCTGCTATAGGTATTTTTATGTGTAAGTTAATAAGAAATTAGATGTTGATAATGATAGAATAATACTAGTCAAGATTACAATTAGGAATTATAAATAGCTAATTATTGGCTTTTGGCAATAAAATTGTAATGGTTAGCGTGCTGGACTCCCGTTCAAGTAGTCTGGCCACAGTCACAATAATGTGTTCTTGGGCAAGACACTTTACTCTCATAGTGCCTCTCTTCACCCAGGTGAAGTAAATGGGTACCAGTGAATTAAATGATGGTGTAGAGAGGAAAAAAGGAGGGAAGAGAGGGAGCGGGAGCACCCAGACGGGAGGCGCCACCACGAGCAGCGAGAGCGAATATATGGGTACCAGGGAATTTAATGGTAGAGGGTAACCCTGCAATGGACTAGCATCCCATCCTAGTCACTTAATGCTATGGAAACCAAGATAAGCTCTAGCTGTATTAGGCCACTTGGCTTGGCACAGACTTTACCTTACTTGCATGTAACTTTTGACCCTTATTTACCTGCAACCATATGTAGGAATTATTGCATGATAATTGCCCAGTAAAGGTGTGTCAAGTCTATCAGTTGAGCATTTATTTCTCTGATGGATTGTCATGCTTAGGATTTATAAACTTGTTTTCAGATGACTTTCTTGGTATACCAAGTTCACATTCCAATAACCAAGAGGCAGGCCCTCTTAAAAAGTATGATGAAACAGTTAGAAGTGGAAAGCTGAAACTTGACAGATATCAGCGGCAGATTGTTGAGCATCTGCAAAGATTGCATAATGATGCAGTAAATTATCAGCCCAGCAGTGCTGGGTTTTTTAGTAAGGTAGGTAAGAATTTTTTTTGTCAGTTCTGTATGTTTTGAATTTTGCCAGGCTGTTCTCGATTTGACATAGTAAAAAATACTTCTTTTATTGATAGTGGGCTTTAAAATTAAATTTTACATAAACTTTATAGTATCAGGTGCTACACTATAATGTGATGTAGTATAAGTTAATTACTACTTAATTGATTTCCTATTTTTTTTTTTTACTTTGGTAGGTTTTTAGACTTAATAGTAGTAAACAAAAAGCCCCTTCTGGTCTTTATCTTCATGGTAGTGTAGGTATGTATGTTCTTCTTTCTTTCCTTTCTTTATTTTTACGTTTATTCATCTCTCTCTGCATCCATCTATTCATTTGTATACCTGCCAACTTTCTCTGGGTCAAAGGCGTGAGATTTTTATCCTGAGATTGCCAGGATTTCCGAAGACGATACGACAATGTCCGAAGTTTTTCGAAGACGTCCAAAGTATTCCGAAGACGTTCTGAACATCTCCGGATCCCAGTACATGGACGTGTTTTGCTAAACACGACCTTGTTCCCAATGCTTTTTTCGCGTCAAAAGTCTGTCATTTCGGGGAAGGTATCGCCATTTACTCATTTTACATGGTGTTTTATTTTCTCACACTGTTTTGAGATTACATTTTTTGGAAAATGTGTCGTGTTTGGTTGTAATAACTCACATTTTTCGACTAGGCGTGAGAAATTGGCTCGTAAGCGTGAGTTGGCGTGAGAGCGAAGTTTTCAACTCGTAGGCGTGAGACTCACGGCCAAGGCGTGAGAGTTGGCAGGTATACATTTTCTCAGTCTTTCATTCCTTCTCATTTATTCATAGTAAACTCATTGTATCTTGCTGAAGGTGACAACCACATTGTAGCAGTAATAAACATAACTCTGTGTCCCCTTACAACACCGTGTTGTCTATAAGGGTGGCCTGTATTAATCCATTCATGAGTTTCAGAATACCAGTATATCCCTTTTAAAAACTTTGAGAAGTTTCCACATTTGGAAGATGTCATATCCCATTGAAAATAGATGTTCAACTGTATTTGAGACATTTTATTCATTTGTTTAAGGTTGCGGCAAGACAATGTTAATGGATTTATTTTATGATGAAGTTCCTGTGGAAAAGAAACAAAGGGTTCACTTCCATTCATTCATGTTGGATGTTCACTCAAGTATGTACTCTGACTACAATTTTGCATATACATGTTTCTGTCCTTTATAGTGAAATGAAGTAATAGTGGTATAAAGTGATACATGTGGTATGATAAAAGTGATTTATAAATCCTACAACACAGTTGTCAGCAAATAACAGCATTCCCAACATTTTGAAAGGCTGTGTTCTAAAAATTAAAAAAAGTACATTTTGTTCCCATGCATTTGTTTTGTGCCTGCAGGTATCCACAAGTTAAAAGCCAGTCTTCCACCACGAGACCCTAAGTCGATAAGAGCCCAGCCATTTGATCCTATTCCTCCAGTTGCTGAACAGATCAGCTCTCAGTGGTGGCTTTTATGTTTTGATGAATTCCAGGTGGGGAATTATGGATATTTAATTAACAACAGGCCTAGATCAAAGAAACCCAATAATAAAAGTTATTTTAAGAAGCATGCAATGCATGTAAAGGGCTACAAATACATCACTGCATGCTTTGTGGTCCTATGGTTCTAGATAATTATTCTTGTTTAATTTATTTTGTACAACTTAATATAATAAATTGGCAGATTTAAAAAGAATGAGCACATGAGGCAAAGTAATGAAGAAAAAAAAATAATAAAGAAAAAACTGTAAGTTTTAAAAGTTAGCCACTACATGACATCTTTGTAGTTGGCACAAAATGTAAAATAATTAACAAACATATAGCTGAAAGAAAACAGTGTTTTGTACAAACATGGAGGTATCTTTTTTGCAGGTAACGGACATTGCCGATGCGATGATTCTAAAGAGATTATTCACAGCACTGTTTGAACAAGGAGTGGTAGTGATTGCTACATCAAACAGACATCCAGATGGTATGTGTGCCAACAATCAACCTGATCAACATCTTACTTCTCGTCAAAAATATTGAGCCATTGTCAAGCAGAGAAATTATGAGAATATAGAAAATCATCAACTGGGAAATATTTTATTGATGTAACACTAAAATCACAGAAAAAAACATTTAAAGAAATGTGTTACAATCAGTTAGGAGAGTTGATATTTTGAGCCTGGAAATGAATTCAGCTTTGATTTTGTATTGTTGTATGGCTTTTCATTGCATTATTTTTGCGTTAATGTTACTTATGAAGTAAGTTAATTAAATTTGTTGAATTTATTTCTTGATTAGATTTGTACAAAAATGGTCTTCAAAGAAGTAATTTCTTGCCCTTTATACCTATTCTTAAGGTAAGCAGCTGGTGCATAACGTTTAGTGTTCTACTCTGCTAAAGGCAGGTTTCTACATGATCACAGAGAATTTGAGGAAATTTTTAAAAAAAATTATTGAACCTACCATGTCCAACTTATATTTGCAAGAACAAGATATATTGATTGTGATGGACATTAAGTGCTAATACTGGTGTATGGCAAGGTAAAAACACGTGGGAACCATGCACAGAAGTCAGATTGTGCTCCACTTCAAGTTACCCAATCGAAATGAAAAAAATGCTTACTTTGACTCATTTCTTTACTTAGATGGTATCTGCACCTACATCAACCATTTTACTTATGCATACAATGCAAATTTACGATGGTCTGTTGATCACGTTGGGCTTTATAAACACTATAAAATGCTTTCTGTGACAACATTGCTAATACAGTTGAACCCCTATTAAGTGGCCACCCTCTGGGAAATGTAGACTGTCCACAGCCTCTCGATTTTTCAATGCCAAAAAGCAAACGCAGCGATCTCTTCCTTTTTTTGCGGGCCCCCTTTCTCTCCCCTTCCCCCCCCCCCCTCACAAAAAAAAAAAAAAAAAAAAAAAAAAAATTGGTTTGGGGGGGGGGGGGGGGGTGGGTGGTAGTTAAAAAAAAAAAACCATTGGGACGGGGGGGGGTGGTTAATATTTTTTTTTTTTTTTTTTTTTTTTTTTTTTTTCCCCGGGGGGGGGGGCTTAATGATATGTTCAAAAAGTTCTGTATGAAAATTATAAAAGCAAAAGATATCATCAAAACTGATTAAATGACTGAGTTTTTTTTTTTTTTTTTCAGAAACACTGCAAAGTTCTTAGCCTTGACTCAGGAATAGACTACCGCAGAACAGGTGTGGTCATACATCTATAACTTTTACCAAATAGGTTTTTGGTTTACCAAGTGAAATCGAAAAAAAACGTTAAGAAGGTTGACTTAATACTAAACAGTTCCTTTCTCTCTCGAATTTTCAGATATGGCTTTTATTGGCAAAGTATTCTTCAGGTAGGTTTAATTTTTTTACATCCAAGAAAATTGCTCTAAACAGATTTGCGATCTTACTTTGTTGTGACAATTTTTCTTTCCATAAGTTAAATACATCATAAGTGGCATTTTTTTTTTTGTTCTTCAGCTCTCTTGATGCAGAAACAAACAATGAACTGGACTGGATATTCGCTACTTTAGCTCAGCAACAAATGGGTGGTACGTTATTACCATAAGTGTTGAAAGTTTTACAGCAAGGCGCCCAAAAGTGTGACCACTTTTAATTTATTCACATTCTTTCGTGCAGATTTAATCCAATCAAATGCCGTGGATAGCTTACAGCTGACTTCTGATTGGATTAAATCTGCACAAAAGAATGTGAATGAATTAAAAGTGGTCACACTTTTGGGCGCCTTGCTGTAAAAGGATCTTTGCTAAAATCAAATACTTATTTTATCAAAGTGCACGTAATGACATTCTTAAGGCGGTATAGGGCGGTGTATATAAAACACTGGAGATATCGGTTTGGCGCATTTCCAAGCACCTCGAAGTTCGTTTAAAAAACTCCGTTGCGCGTCATTTTTTCAACTCTCTTCTTGGTGTGGAAAATGTGATGAAACACTCTTTCTCCTGTTTGATATATTGCATGAAAATAAGCAGGACCTTTCAACAGGTATAGCAAGGGTTGATTGACTGGAAATGCAGTCTTTGCAGTAAGTAGAAGTCAAGTACTGTAACCTAACCAATACGTCTTTTGTATTATTTCACAAACAGAAGACACTGAGTGCAACCCAGGTCCTAAGACCATACAGGTGCTTGGTACAAGAAAATTAACCGCACCACACACATGTGGCAGAGTTGCTGATTTCACATTTGAAGAGCTTTGTGCACGGGTAACGCTTAACATTTCTTTAAATGTATTACTAACAGTCGCTATAAACGTTTTTGATTAATTTTTGACGTTTTTAGTGACATCTTTGCGTTAGTTTTCCACTGTGATTGGACTGTCCCGAAGTGGCTTGCAACTGTAGCTAATGCGGCAGTATTTTCAAATGCAAAGAGCACTTTTTGAATGAATAGTTTGCTGAAAATAGTGGCTTACTAAGGGAGAAAAACGCCAAAGAGGACCGATATAACCACAAATGAACGAGGATGGGCCTGATTGGAGAAGATTAAAATGGATTACAAATGACGATCTTGAAGAATTTGAGGCTACATATTTTAAGATACGCCATCTGAGCTGTCGCTCGTTCAAGGCGGGAAATGCGACATACGTGTGACTTTCTTATGTCTTTTTGATGGTTTTCTAAACTTCTCAGGCAACCAGGAAGCAAGGGACCACGTGTGCAATTTTCCCGCCTGTCAGACTAGCTCTGATTATGTTTCGACAACCCGGCAATAGGAAACAGGCGTATCTCTGTTTGGCCAATCACACGTGACAGACCACCTGACCGATTTTAACCAATAGCGCAACCGAAAAATTCTTGGGTGATTTTAGCCAGTGATAAGTGTTCTCTGCTTTTTGTTCTTTCAGCCCCTAGGAGCGGCAGATTATTTAGCCCTGTGTGAAAACTTCGATATTATCGTTTTACGGGACATTCCTAGAATGACATTGCATCAAAAAACAGAGGCCAGGAGATTCATCACTCTTATTGACGCTCTCTATGATAATAGGGTAAGACAAATTGCTTAATGCATTCAGTTCTTAGCATTAGATTAAATATATGTTACATCCTACGTTACCAATGTTTTGACTTTTCATACTATCGCGTGAGCTCAGCGCCCGACACTGGACAGAGACATAGTGATCCGATCAGTACTGTAGTTACGTTGTACGCTTAGTGTCTTCCATATAAAAAGACCTTTTCCTATGATTGAGTTGCTCCGTTGGTATTTAACAATTCCATGAGCGCGCGTTGGATATGAGATAGTAGATAGGTACGCGCCTCGTTGGCTATAACGATCTCATATCCAACAAGTACGAGTGGAATAACTGTTTTATTAAAACACCCAAAGAATTGCATTATTGAGCTCCCCAGCTGTTCTCACTGACTCGTATACCATCCATATTCGTGGTCCATGGTATATGAGCTGGACCTCACTATACCATGGCCTGTAAACCAACGAAAACTCAGGAATTGCAATATACCGTGGGGAGTTTTTAATAAATTTCTTTATTTAACACACACTACATGTATATCTTTTAATAATTGCTGTCTATTCTGAATCTGCAATTCTTAGTCTATTCTGAATCTTGTTCACGCCTGCTTGACCTCTATAGATGTTTACAGCAAGTAATGACTTATGTAGTGTCCGCTTTTGTTGCTGAATAATTATTAGGTTTGCTTTGACTTTTAACAGTGCATGTCTCGTTTTTATTTTCTTAGATTCGTCTTATATGTTCAGCAGCAACCTCACTTGGGGATCTTTTTAACGCAACTCCGCTGACCACGAACGACGATGAATTCAAACGAAAACTAATGGACGACCTCGACTTATCAGCTGTAAGCAACGCCGCATGTTTTTGTTTGTTTTTCACTGTTTGTAAAATAATTTCTGGAAATTCTGCATGGTGTCTATATCTACAGGGTTCGCACGTGCCTTAAAAGACCTTGAAAGTCCTTGAATCTCAAAATAAAAATTCAAGGCCTTGAAAGTCCTTGAAATTGGAATTTCGGTCTTTGAAAGACCTTGATTTTTTTTTATTGAACGTCAAAAGGCTTCAAGGCAATGGGAAGACTGCCAAAATAAGCGATTTTTCAGTTTAGTTCTTCAGCAAGCACATCAACGGCACAAAAGACTGGAAATCGTTGAATTGGGGTAAATTTCGTGGAAAAAGTCCTTGAAAAGTCCTTGAATTTTTGGCCTAAAAAAGTGTACGAACCCTGTATCTAGGAAGACGATCAGTTTAGCAGTGAGAATTGATATGCCTTGTCCTCAATGTTTGTATTTTACAGTCCGATGCTCAATCAAGCGCCATTTTCACGGCCGAGGAAGAAATCTTTGCGTTTGAACGCACCATATCTCGCCTGACTGAGATGCAGACCGAGCAGTACTGGAACTGGCAGGGCTTCCGTAAATCGTGGGACGTGTTTGGTAGTTGACAACACGCGGACTTACTTTATAGTGTTATGTCAGCAGTCTGGGGAAAGTTGTGACGGGGAGTAAGACGGGTAGATTGTCAATCAAATATAGGGACACCTTGTTTAAGGGAACTATTTAAAGTGGAAACTGCCCTTCGCGAACTTTCCCTCGTTGTCCGTTTGGACATTAATTGTGAAATCGCTTTAATTCAAAGTTCGCGGTCATAAACATGAAATGAACTATTAAAAAAAATTTAAAATTTCGACATAAGTTATTAAAAATAAATATACTATTTTCTTGGCTAAATAAGACATTTTCAAACAGAGAGATGATAATCATCTGAGGAATATGATCATTTATGAACCACCATATTTCCATTAGCCAGAAGTAATTTTTCAAACTAAATGAGATAAATGATCATGTTCAGCGCATGTCTACAGTTTGTGATGCTGGTTCATATTTTCTAACAGTGTTCTTTCCGTAACGGGTTTACGAAATGTTAAGTTACTTAGGAAAACGTCATTTTTAAATGAAACATTTTTTGGTCTAATTATATATTTAAACAGTAAGTTATTGGCTTATCTGTAATTTAAATCTCGTGCCAATCGACGCTGTGTATGATTTGTGAAAGACAAATATATTTGTCGTGGCTACACCGATGACGGCCATCAGCATCGAGGGGGGAGGGATCAGATATATCTGGCGTTATGGGTAAACCGTGTGACTGACGTAGTTAAAGATACTTATAAACTTACGCACGTTTTAATGCCCGGCAGATCGAGGAATTATGTTTCCAGAAACATGCTGGAAACATGTTTCCATAATTGTTTCCTCGTTTTGCCATGCTTCCATACCGCGCGGAAACAGGAAATGTTTCTGCCCTGCAGAGCAGAAGCAGATTTTGGTGAATTTTGCTTCCTGGAAACAAAATTGACGCTGGAAACAATGCTTCCCGTGTGGCAAAACTGGGAAACATGGGGGCGCGCTACGGAGTGTTTCGGGAAACATGTTTCCTCGTTTTGCCAGGCCTTTAGGGTACATTTTGCGCACTACATCTTCAATTTTAATGCGAAGAGTACAGTGCTTCTAATTACATTGCTCTTGTTGTACACAGGCAATTTTAGTGTGAGAAAATAGTTTTATTTTTACGCTCTGTTGCAAGGATTTTTGCAAAATTTAAGAATTTTAAGAAATTGCCGGTAGTGCACGGCAGGTCAGTTTGTACTACTCAAACTGTTACAGATATTTTGATGCTGTTATGCTTAATTCTTGTTATACAATATTTATACGTACAAGAACACAATAATTTAATGTATTTAGATTATTAATACAGAGTTTTATTAAAATTTTCGGGTTTTCCTTTGAGATTCCGGGTATCTTTGGTATTGCTTTGGTATAGATACTGACTCGTCCCCAGCCGTCTCTCAGTCTCCTATTAATATTTTACGTGAGAAGCGCGGTTGGAGAGCCCAAGGGGTGATGGGAAGGAAGAAATCTGCCAGTCGTCTCCTTCGCTTCTTCTCTTCCTTCCCATGCGTCCCTCCGTGCTCAGTTTGACCCAGCCTCCCTGGACTCAGGACGGTTTAAAAAGACGACTGGGGAGGAGTCAGGTATAGATATGCTCGATATGTGTTGGCCGGAGATAGAAACAACCCAGATGGGTCATGTCGTTTCGTTTCGATCGTTTGCAACTACTGAGACGATCGTAGGCAATGGAAGCAATCGGGGGTTTTCATATGATCGTCCCGATCGCCTGGTATGAGCGAAGACCTACGTTTAACAATCATTTTAGCTCTAGATCCAACACATTGGCAGCCTTCAATGAAAGAGCAAAACTCGTGGCCTCCTTTCTTCTCAGTTATTGCTGTTTTACGGCGAAGAAGGGAAAGAGAAGCTAGAAGGATAGAACACGGGTGATTCAAACGATCGTGATCGCCCAATCACCGCAGACGTTAGCGATCGTCTAATATTTTGGTTCTAGAGGGAGGGGATCAAAAGAGGCGTTGGACTTACTGTTTTCTGGTTTATTAAATAACAACTGAAATATTACAACGCTTCCTTTTTCTAGAAATACTCGCAAGGAATATTTCAAATTATTCGATGTTGTCGCTCCAACCTGATGGTCGATGTAATGAAACATTTGAAGAAATTGAAAATTAAAGAAAGATTAGAAGATCTTTCGAGTTCACGGTCTCATTTACATACATTTAATATCCGTAGTTCACAGAGATGATATATTTCCAATTCTAACAGATGTACAGTAATCACGCAATAATTCCAGTTGACGGATCTGTAATAATATTCAAATAAGACACGAAAGGTTTTGCATAATAGAGCAGTTCTTGAGTGTCGAAACCAAAACCAAAGTAATACCGGCCAACACAAGGACACAGACAATCAGTGAACCAATCAAAAATCGAAGCAAAACAGAGCGGAGAGGGGGAAAACGTGCGCAAGCGAGTCACGATTGGTGGTAGTCGAGGGAGAAAGTGGGCGCGATTAAGCCAATCACTAAGGAGTAATGCAAAACCAAAGCAAACGCAATTTACTTTCGACACTCAAGTGAAAACCGCTCTACTTTCTAGTATTCAATTTCGCGTCTTCCCATATTAAGCCTGGTTTTCACTAGCGACGCAAGGACAAGCGCAAGCATAATCGAAAGCACGCGAAAAGGAACTGAACTGACCCTCGTGCTTGCCGTAAGCACATGCAAAAGGGTCAAAATGCAATGCGCTTTTGCTTGCGTCGAAGCCGTTTTCATGGTGAAATAAGAGCTGTTATCATTGCGCTTGTGCTTGCCGTAAGCACATGCAAAAGGGTCAAAATGCAATGCGCTTTTGCTTGCGTCGAAGCCGTTTTCATGGTGAAGTAAGAGCTGTTATCATTACGCTTGTGCTTGCCGTAAGCACATGCAAAAGGGTCAAAATGCAATGCGCTTTTGCTTGCGTCGAAGCCGTTTTCATGGTGAAATAAGAGCTGTTATCATTGCGCTTTTGCTTGGTCGAAGCCGTTTTCATGGTGAAATAAGAGCTGTATCATTGCGCTTGGCTGCGTCGAAGCCGTAGGTGAAAAAGAGCTGTTATCATTGCGCTTGTTGCGTCGAAGCCGTTTTCATGGTGAAATAAGAGCTGTTATCATTGCGTTTGTGCTTGCGTCGCGAGTGAAAACCAGGCTATAGCCATTTCAATTACCCCCGTTCGATCTTTTATTTTTTCTTTATTTTCACTGATTTCTTCAACTGTTTCATTACATCGAAGATCAGATCATTTTCCTATTCTTTTATAACCAACTGAGTCTAAACGGGTCAATTTTGCTTAAAATCCGAATCTGATTCGAAGTAAAACTGTTTTCCGTATGATTGTCTTGAGATCAGTTTTGTTTGACGCCCCCGAAAGAGCTTCTCATGTTATTTGTGTTTCAAGAAATATCTAGCTTTCCAGAATTAGTATTTCTCTAAAAATAGATAAGCTTCTTTGATTAAATCGAGTCCATGAGCGCTGAAAATAGATCGTAAAATGAACAAAACAAGCGATAAGGAATTCTCTTATTTTGCATGTTTTCGATTGTCTATGCGATATCTACCAAAAGACATTAAGCTACATTAGGAATTGCTTATAAAATTTACATTCACTTCAATTTAAGAGGTAATTTAGCGACGCGAAATTTTGTGACGCTTTATTTCAGCTTTTGCAAACAAAACAGCCATATCCTTTCCTTTCTAGTTTTGTGAGCCCAGCGTGAAATCTTAGTTGATAACTGACGCGAATGCAAAACTGAGTCACCGATGACGCGACGCTCCGGATTTAGTCATTAGCGCTTTATCATTCTATTCCCTCTCGCAGAGCCGACGTATCAAGACTATCAATAAACGGCCAAGGATGAATTTAATTATGTACGAGAATGAACAGGAAAAAGGATTCGGAACAACAACAATATGCGGACGGCTCTTACATTTGCATACGTCGTAAAACGACTATGTTTAGACTATAGTTAGAATTATCGAGACGTCTCGGATAAAAAATTAAAACCTGAATCACGAATATTCTGATTGAAAAATCACCGGTGCAGACCGTCGGATTTTACTCGTTTAAAAATTGCATGAAAATCAGTCAGAATTTATCTGATAAAAAAAAAATTCACGATTTATTACAGCAACGAGGGCAGGTGGTTAATAAAACTTCGGCGCACGATTATTTTGAAATTGACGAAGCATGTTTTGCTTGCGCAAAAACTTGGGCAGATATTTCTGACACTTAACAGTCAAAACGCGAATTTACAGTCAATAAGTTCGGTTGAAGCCGTGACAGGTATATAATATAATTTGGATGTCATCGCCCTTGTTGTTTTCAAACGCCTACAGCGGTATTTTATGCCACGCTACATGCTGTGACAAATGTCGTATTGACCGGTGCGTTGGTTATCGATCGTTGCAGATATTTGCCTCAGATTTATCCAATCCATTAAAAACCTTTTACATGAGATGCATATTGTTCTGATTTCTATCTTTGAAGAGAAATGCATGCCCTATCCGCGTCGTTTTGAGCATTTAGAATCGGAATGTGTTTCGGTGAAATAATAATAATCAAAAAGATCAGTAGTGTTGTAATAAACGAATACGCGCATACGCGACAGGATCCTTTGACACCATTTAAGGCAATGATATTTCTTCTGAGCACAAAAATTTAATGAAAGATAAGTACATTAGCTTTTGACGAATTTTCACCTAATGTTGTGTTTTGTTTCCTCTAGATATGATTACATGCATTTGAATGTTGGGTAAATTATGTCAACTGACGATCGACAAAGATTATATTTGCTTTCAACTGAGAAATTGACGTGATTGGCTTGAGTGTCAAGTTTGACAGACTTCAACATGCTACAAATTCAATATTTTGACAGGACTACAGGCGAATGTTAACAAACGCACGCTTTCTGCGTGCATATGATCTAACTCTTTATTTTTGCTATTTCAAGCTGTATTTACAATTTTCGTTGCTATGTTCAGTCCATTCGGAAGTTTTCAGATTAAGCCAAAGCTAAAATCGGAGTCAAAATAAAGAACAATGTTATTAAAATTTTAGGGTATTCGCATCAGTGAAGGATATGACGATATTAATTAAACGACGCGCCATAGGACCGCTCTCGACACCGATCGGCAATCGTGCGTCGTTGTCGACGTCACTCGGAAGACCTACGTCACAACTTCGGGTGAGATCGTCAAATGATCGTGAGTTTTCGCAAGTGAACAGACGCTTTTTGTTACGAATTATAATTTGTAATGTCCATGTTTATGCTTATAAATAGAAACTCTCCTCAATTCCATTCATCAGCAGTTGCAGGGTTGTTAGGAAACGTCTCAACCACGGAGTCGTCTGTAGATATATTTCGCCAGCACAGCCATTCGGTTCAGTGAAGTTTAACAGTATCGGAGGCGAATATTCCCCGCGGTAGCACTGATTTTATGTTTAAATCTAACATGCGGAATAATGCTGTGCTCAAAGAGTGAAGGACAAATACCGAATGCTTTGAGAGAGAGCCAGGTGAATGGAGGATTGAACACTACAACTCACCCGGGAAAAGTTAGGAGAAAAAATATGTCGTTTTTGACGCCAGAAATTTTAGTCACCTATGAACGCGAGGGTGAACAGGCCAAAACGTACGAGGAGAGATATAAGGAAGCGGCTTTAGGAGTATTTGGAACTAAAAGATCTCTAACACATCTTTCTGTGCCAGCCACGCTACTGCAAACTGACAAGCAAGCAGTTATAAGGCAATACAACTCAGACCCGTGCATTGCGAGCCTTGGTATTCTACAATGAAGATGAACTGTGGAAAATGCGGTTAGCTATATGCTGACACTTATTTGAACAGTGGAAAAGATTTAGGCAGCTCTTAAACGTTGATACATGCCTTGTCTTTCCGCAAGTCTTGACACTAGAAATCATATTGTATTTACAGTGGCAAATTTGAAAAAGAAGCGAAATGTTTTCCTGCAAACTAACTTAGATACGTCAGTTTAAAGACCGGCCATATGGTGTTCTTTGCTCAGCGTGTTTATGGCCTGATACAGCCCACGCCGACGTTCCATTCAGTGTCCATTAGTATAAGCCGCAATTTTCCTGATTACTTCACGTAAGTGATGTACTTAAGATTATTTATCGGCCACAACAATCGTTTTCAAGCTCGGCTAACATATTTTACTGCTATGTCTTTACACGATTTATTCCTAGCATAAACCTTGCAGAATAAAATAGTCAGTATGTGATGAATTCTCTAAACAACTTTTTTTGTGTTGTTATAATTATCATATTCGAATTATATATACGATTTTTTTTGGAACATACTATGCGGTCAGCTTGTTTTGCAGCATAAAAGTTTATCATATATTTATAGACATTGCTTTTTATCACTTGCACGTTAGTTTTTCATAGAGCCATTAAAAACGTCTTGGCCGATCAGAAAAAAAAATGTCGCTCCGGGCTTTGTGGCAATACGAACGTTCGCGAAGTTTAAAAACAGAAAACCTGCCGAAACGTGTTATTAACATAATAAAATTTTGAAAACTCGAAAACCACTAACGTTAAAGAATCAAATAACATTTAAACCCCCAAAACAGTTTCAAAGTTTGTTGAATACCATGTTATAGATCTGCCTGACTGAAAAATTCATAAAAGCGACCACATGCATAGATTTTTAGGGAATTAAAGTGTCTTATCTTTATAAGTTTACTTTAGTGAGTTAAGCTATCTAGATTTATACGTTTAACTCGCGTTATCGTACCGCGCCTTTCTCGATACATATAATGCTTATATTTTGAGATCAGTAGTTCAATATCAAATACTTTTCAACGAACATACACATTTAATATGCAGGATATTTGGTCCAGCCTTCAAGTAAATCTAGAACAATTAATCATCCATTCCGTCTGATTTCGCACATGAAATGAGGTCGGAAAATCAACCGTTTTATGAACAACAACAACAAAGGGGGAAAATTGTGACTCAACTGCCTTCCGAAACACTAAAACTCAAACAGTATTTGGGTCTTATGGAGAACTTTTAAGATTTAAATTCCTCTTTCGTTAACAACACTTATCGTTATATACGAAAACTTTTGCACGACTACTGTTGGAAACAACTGGATTTGTTCACTCATTACAAGGTTTCCTTGCAATCAGGTGTAAAGGCCATTCCTACTCCGACAAGGTTAATCTTCTTGCACAAAAAACAAACGAACATACAAAAAAACACAAAGAAAAACTTTTAATTGCATTGTTTGATGTTCTCTTGAATGTTCCCGAGACTGTTGGTTGCTACCATATTCAGTCAGGATCCGCAAGATTTATCAATGAACTGCAGCCATCTGTTCCTGTTTTCATACCGTGGATTAGGTTATTAAACCGACTGAGTAAAGTCGGCCTTCAATCACCCGATTTGTTAATCATGATTCCGTATGATTACAGACGGAAATCTGAATTGGACGACCAGAAGTCCTGTTACCATTAAACATAACTATAACAAAATTTAAGAAAAAAAGAATTTACAAACAACAATTCAACACTGAACAGCAAAAAATAAAATAAAAAGGTGAACAGTCGAGTTTGGCCTTGGTATTCATAAAATCATGCATTGGACGTATCAGCTGTCTCATATCGAGCTTGTTGACAACCAATCATTTCCAAGAATTTTGATAACTTTTGAATAATTAAAAACTACCAACTGCGAACAGAAATTGACAAGAAAGGATATCCTCTCTTGAGCTTAATCACTGGACAATCTCATGTCGTACGCGCTTTGTATTGCAGATTAATTTCAAATATTTGAGGTCCAATGCCTAATTCCCTCTGTGAGACGTGCCTGTATGGAATCATAGTAGTTGTATTCAGTTGAAAACATGCCCCAGACCAGTCGTCTCTCAGTGTCGTATTAACAAGATGGCAGAGAAAGCAATGGCGAATTTTTATCCTAACAAGAACATTGAGAAGCTTGAGAAGCTTAAAATCGGGCGCTTTGCCTTGAAAGGCAGAGTTCAGTACAGCAGAAACCACGAAGCAGTTACTTAAGTAGCACTCAGTCCGACTGTGTTTGTGTAAGTCACAGGGCTTGCATGAGCTGTATTAGTGTGCATAATATAATATCTAGAACGTTGTCGAGATTGCATTATTACTTAATGACATGATGTTTCAATTTATAAATGTATCTCACACAATACAAATAAACGATTGAAGTAGACGACTAGACAATGTAAATTTTAAGACTTAGCAAAGTGCAGTGTATTGGTAATACTGTAAGGTGTGGTTTCACCTGAAGGTCGTGTGCTTTTCGGTATTTTCCAGGCATTGCACTTTGATGGGACAGTACTACAACTGTTTACCGGGGAACTACTATTGTCAAGAAAATGATCACAACTTGTTGATGAATGATTGAACATTTTTTCATACCATTACTGTAATAGCAATTGATGAAGGCTTTTAGTCCTGAACCAAAGTATAAGGACTGGGAAATACTGAAACCCATTATCAGCCACCTTAAACGGAAATATCTTGTTGGTTTTCAAGGAATCCAAGGAAACTTCATCCCATGTATCTATGTATTGCGTTTTTTTTTAGTATTTTTGGGATTTTGCAGGTGATATTTTTTAAAAGAATTAGTAAATTTAGACAACTAAGAAATATTGAAAATGAATAATTGATTGAATTAATTGGCAGACGGACACCAACAGTCCCGTGACACCTGAGTTTCAGGTAATGTGATGATGTTTCCATTTTTTCTTCAATCCCCACTGATAAAGAACTGTTTTGTGTTATCACATGTCAAGCCTTTAACAAGGTTAAGAACAAAGGATTATTGTGCACTATATATTACTCAAAGACTTTCTGGATAAGAGATGCTTAAAAAAATAAAGTGGAGGATGTTTTCGATGGAGACTAGTAAAACGCGGACTAGTAAAACGCGGACTTGTAAAACGCCTCTAGACACTTCGAATTCCTTGGCCACAATCACTTACGGCTCTCTTCAATACATAATGTCTCAAAAAAACAGTAACCTCAGAAAGAAGTCAGAAGCAAATAAGGTCGAAAGACCGATTTGAAAATAACGGCAAATGTTCTAATGTCACGAACGTAGGAGTCGTGTAGGTCCGTCACCTTTATTTACCACATACTGCCCCCAAATTAAAACAGTACCCTCAGAAAGAAGTCAGAAGCAAATAAGGCCGAAAGACCGAATTTAAACATTTAACGGCAAATATTCTAATGTCACGAACGTAGGAGTCGTGTAGGCCCGTCACCTTTATTTACCATTGACTGTTGATTTCTGGACGGGCCCCGTTCTACGTCGTGCGAGCAATACAAACGACTGCACTCAACAGACGTCAAGTAGTGGAAAGAAAGAAACATATGCACACAACTCATAGCATCAATCCCGTTGTTTTAGTAGGGGTTTGCAGAACGAACATGTGCTATACTGTAAAAACATCTCCACGCTAAAACAGACCATAGAGTGCTCAAAAAAGCTAGAAATATGCCGTTGAAGAAACACACAAGAGCTTCAAACACAAATTGTTTCGCTCGCTAAACCGTTTAGTTTTATCCGATTTACAAGCGCTTGTTTTACAAGTCCGCGTTCTACAAGTCCGTGCTTAACAAGCCCTCGGTTTACAAGTCCGCGTTTTACAAGTCCGCGTTTTACTAGTCCTCGTTTTACAAGTCCGCGTTTTACTAGTCCGCGTTTTACTAGTCCTCCTTTTACAAGTCCGCGTTTTACCTGAGTCCGCGTTTTACTAGTCCGCGTTTTACAAGTCCGCGTTTTACTAGTCCGCGTTATACTAGTCCGCGTTTTACAAGTCCGCGTTTTACTAGTCCGCGTTTTACTAGTCCAGTCCAGTCCTCGAAATACAGTATGCCAAAACTCCCCGCCCTCTAAAGATAAGTCCTTGACGGTTTTGTCGTTTTTCGGTGCCTATTCATCTTCGGCATCTTTCTCATCCACCTCTCGTTCTGTCCTGTGTCTTCATCACACGAAAGAAAAGCTGATTCTCAAAAAACTGCCACAAAAGGAAAACAAAAACAAATGAAAACCATATATCGAAATTTTTTTCTAAAATTTTATCATATTCTTAATTCAGAGCTACAAAGAAGTTCCTCCTTTTGAGTTATTGATACTGTTCTTACATACCCTTTCCACTAGCGAAATTTTACAAATTCCTCGCGGCGAAAGAGCGCGAATCCAGAACAGACTCCAATCGAGAGTGGTTAATTTAATTATATTAATTAACTATTACAAATTTATTTTTAATTTTCCCAAGCCGACTAAGCTATAACTAACGTCGAGTGTATTTTCAGTAAACAAAACATGCCGTTATGACGCCGGAAATCCAGCTCACGCATACTTTACCCCGTGACTCACGCAAACCTCCGACTTACGTGCTACTACAGTCATTCCTTTCTAAACATTTTTTTTTTTGACCACCACCGTACCTTTCTACCCAAAAAACTCATGAAACCGCCCGGTTTTAACCTGTTTTAACCTTTCAAAAATTAGAGCGTTCGAAACTAAATAAGATCCGTAATCACAAACAACATACAGCCGTTTACCAGCACTCTTTAAAACTCCTGAAACCCTTCAAAATCAGGAAAATAAATTTTGAAATAACCTTTATCAATTTTTTTTTTTTTTCATTTATAAAATGCCTTTCAACACTACTTCAAACAAAATCCTAATTTCAAGACAAAAAATAACAAATATTCGTGCAAATTTTATTAAGCCAATATATCACGTCTAAAACTCAACAAGTGAAAACCCGTTTTTTTTTTCGTATCAACGAAAACCACTTTCGAATAATCAATACATGAAAATAAAATAAGATCAAAAGGAAGAAAGGAACCTTTCTAATTATTTGAAGACTTTCAAAGCCGTGATATTATGCATCCAATCCGCGATAAAATTTAATTACAACAAAATCCAATTCTATTTAATTCCATTTTTTCAGTTGATACCTTTATCCAACTTGTAAAAATTCCATCAATTTATAATACTGTACATTCCAATGTTTTGCTCAGTCTTCAGAAGCGTCTATAACCAAATTAAAATTCAAAAGCTGTCCATTATTTAAGTGACGACCATTCAGAAATGAAAACGAAAGTTTGTAAATAAAAAAAAGTTTTACGGCGGAGTCAGGCTCAAAAAATATACCGCAAGATCACACCCCCATTCAAGTCAGAAACCAGCAAACCACCTAGTTTGCTAAAAAAAACACTCGTGACATCAATGACGTTAACTTTTTCATTTACAAAAATAACTTTAACTTGTCAAAGTAAGTGCAATTTCACAATGGTGAATATCAGTACAGTATGGGGCCCAGTTCTCGGCCACTTTGTGTTTAACGCGTTTTTTCACACTCCAGTTGAATCAAAAGAAGAAGGTATTTCCTTCAAATAAATGATTCAGTGCAATATTGAGTTGATCGTTCAATTCGAATAGAAAGCTCACACGTGAGTTTACGCGGAGGTAGGTGAATTTATCCCGAAAAAGTTTTTTTTACGGCTCCAAATTAGATTATTCCAAAAGCCCCCACCATACGAGTATTTTGATGAATAATTTCAGCTTTTTTTATTTTTTTTGAACCGTTTTTTTTTTCTTTCTTCGAAATTTTTTCGACGTTTCGTATTTGCCAGTTCTCGGCCACCCTGCTCGCTATCACAGCTTAGCGTTTTTTAATATAATTCACTTGCTGCCAGAATGAAAAAATAAATTTTTAAAAATAAATTCAATCTTATTTAAGTTTTAGCTGACTCTTGTTTTTATTTCAACACTAATTAAGATTTTGAATTAAATGCACGGGTCACACAAGGTTTTGCCAGAACGCACATAGGCACTAGGCGCGTTAAAATCCTTCTTTTTAAAGTAAAACAAAGCATCATAAAAATAATTTGGGATCGATATAGTATAAATAGGTTTACAGAGTGATTTTATGACTGTGAAAATTAATTGAGCATTTTTTTACAGATAATTACGCACAAGCTTTTTAGTGGCCGAGAATGGGCCAAGGTGGCCGAGAACTGGCCCACAAATGGATTTATTTTTATTATGCCGGCTTTTACCGGTCGATACTTACACTAAAAAGCTGAATAATCTAGCTAGCTCTGGGAGAAATTTCAGTTCCTCGGTTCTTCTGAGGTAAGAAATACAAGTTTACGTCAAAAGTGGCCGAGAACTGGGCCAAGGTGGCCGAGAACTGGGCCCACAAATGGAGCTTTTATTTTTATTATTGCTCGGGCAAATTAATTTTTGACCGGTCGATAGCTTTACACCAAAAAGCTGAATAATGTAGCTAGCTCTGGGAGAAATTTCAAGTTCCTGCGGTTCTTCTGAGGTAAGAAATACAAGTTTACGTCAAAAGTGGCCGAGAACTGGGCCAAGGTGGCCGAGAACTGGGCCCACAAATGGAGCTTTTATTTTTATTATTGCTCGGGCAAATTAATTTTTGACCGGTCGATAGCTTTACACCACAAAGCTGAATAATGTAGCTAGCTCTGGGAGAAATTTCAAGTTCCTGCGGTTCTTCTGAGGTAAGAAATACAAGTTTACGTCAAAAGTGGCCGAGAACTGGGCCCCATACTGTACTTTTCCCCGTAAGCTTTTTTCTCTGTCCTTCCGCCGAAGCAAAAAAACACAACCTGATTACACATTAACCCAAAAGTCGACCAAGTGTGCCTGCAACGATTTCCTGTCAAAACTAAAATGAAAACCATTGCGGTATGCGTCACCCGTAGCGGTTTTGTAGCAACCCCGAGCTATCCCCGTCTTTTTGGCCGCGCCAGGAGACTACGCTCTAGGACGACCAAAGGGTAAACCTTAAATCGGCCACGCCCGATTAATTAACAATTTCCAAAATACCGTATTTACTCGAATAAGCGCCGCCCCCGAATAAGCGCCGCATTTAGGACAAAAAAGTTAATAAGCGCCGCCCCCGAATAAGCGCCGCAGTCTCGATGCGGCGCTTATTTGAAGAATTTCGTTTAACTTAAAACGGCACTACAAAGTAACTCTAAGACAAGCTTGAACATTTCTTTGCATCCAAAGCGATGTTTTGCAGTTATGAGTGATTGTTTTTTCGCTCTCCCATTAGTTCTTCTTTTCAACAATCTAACAATACATAGTTCTGTTAATGTTGCGAAGGCCGCCAACCTTTGCCAGGGCAGCTAGCGCCACTTCTGTCTTAGCAAGAGACAAATACTGACAATCAAAAGACGCTCTTTTCAATAACTGTAAAAGATAAGATTATTGTGGCGTCCAAATTTTAAATAAGCGCCGCCCTCGAATAAGCGCCGCACCTCAGACGCGAAAAATTTAATAAGCGCCGCAGCGCTTATTCGAGTAAATACGGTAGGTCGTTCCATTTTGCCTATATCAATGGGAAAGTCGTCTCCCTCTCTTCTTCTTCCTTCCTATCATCCTCTCCGCATCCCGTGTTGACCCATTCGACGCGGACTCTCCACCTTACGAAGACAAAAGAGACGACTGGGGACGAGTCAGTGTAAACTGAAGTGACACGCCGCAGGGCGATAACACAAACATGCACTAACGACGCATTTCAGTTAGTGCGTAGTGGAAAGCGGCGCTTCAATGTACGTGTTGAAAGAAGTACACTTTCGCCCGAGCCAACGAGCAAAAAGAATTTACCGCGACAGCAAGGTCCGGTACAGGGACCAACCTCGTCCCCAGGGTCTCTCTCTCACCGCCCCAAAAGCTCTTGGGGGCGCTGAGAGAGAGACCCTGGGAACGAGGTTGTACAGGGACGAGTCAGAAAGAGGTAAGGGGTAAGTGGAGGTGGGGGGGGGGGGGGGGGATTGTCTTACTGAAGAGATGTAGGGAAACCCAGTCTTACGTCGCAAGCCTATCTTGCGCTTGCACGATTAACCTTTAAATTTCCTCTCTCATGAAAAACTCCGACTACAGGGTTTTGGATTACTATTTTAAGTGATATGTTTAACTTTTCTCGTCAAGGGAGAACCAGTAATCACGATCAGTGGATTTATAAAGCACGCTGGTTTATTTCTTTTTATATTGTGTAAAAATTCTCTGTTAGCAAAATCTTTCTCTTATAAGTACAAGATCTCAGTTAGATAAGATGTGTGAAACAGTTTGAAATCCACGCATCCTACTTTCATTCCATAAACAACCATTTTTTATAAGCTACAAAGCATATGAACACCCTACAGTAAAAAGTATTCGAATCATGACAGTTTTAAGAAATGATCTTGTGTGGAATGAAAAACTGCTTTTCCTGATGATAAAATTCATATCACGATCCGAAATTTAGACGAGCCCGTGGTTATCGATTATACGGTCAGGGCGGTTGCTTAGAAACAAGACGCGTTAAAATTAAAAAAAAAAAAATTACCGGTTTTTTACTGTTCTTTTTCTCGTCTTGTCTACTACTTTGGGCTGGCAAAAATTGACAAATTATTGGATAAACGCAGCTTATAAGCTGTAACTTAACGGCTGGAAGGAGCCAGTTTATATGCGAGTTTTGATGTCCATTATAACCAGTCAAATTAAATGCCTTCAGACCCCAGGTAGGCACGGCCAGAGAATAAAATCAGATATTTTCTAAAATGACTGAAAAAACCCTTGAAATTCGTTATTTTTTGTATCGCTGCCCGTAGATAGGTCTATAAAATTTGTATCTAATTGGTCACGTGCCTAGACCAGTTGTCACAGCCCCGGATCACGTGACCGTCCATGTTATCATCTGCGTACACGTCCAAGTAAAGATCGTCTAGGGTGGGGTCGGGATCAGACTCGACTGCTTTCACAGCTTGTTCAACCTCCTGTTTTGCTTCTTGCTCGAGACGCTGAAAGTAAAAAACAAGATGATGTTGAACCTTCTTATTTTTTTCTTTGAAGTCTTAGTCTTATTTCTGTAAATGTGACTGATTCTCAAAGACTTTTTCGTCTTTGAGAATCATATTTCGATTTTAAGACACATTTCAAGAAACAAGCTCTCATTATCGAGAATCAAACTCCCATTTTCAAATATCCAATTTCCGATTTGCAGCGCAACAGTTTTACAAGAAACTCTTGAACCTTCTCACTTATTCTCCACGATAACAAGATGCTAAAAAGTGCCCAAGAAATACATGAACCATATCTCACTAGTTAAGAACGGTTCGTCTCTATTCACAACATACTAGTTAACAAGATTTACTCGCCAACCTGCTCAAGCCACAGTGTAATACCTTAATGTCCTCGGTGTCGGCAAGCCCTGAGTCCAGCAGTTTTTCTCGTAACCCAGTGATTGGATCACGTGTCTTACGCACGGACTGTACCTCATCACGTGACCGGTAGCTATCAGGAAAAAAATAGAATTTAATTCCCTTGTTAAGAGGGAAGATACAATGTGATAATTAACATTTTTTTTTTTTTCAAAGTAGCAAGGCACTGGAAGTACATTTACTATGTGAATGAGATGGTTGTATTTCAATTTGGATCATTACCGTAAAATTCCGGTTATAAGCCCTGGGCTTATACAACTTCGTAAGGGGTTTTGGGTGGGCTTATAAGCGGAGGGGCTTATATCTGGGAGGGCTTATAAGCGGAATAAAAAAAAACGTTAAAAACACATAAAAAAAGCCACATTTAGCCCTGTTCAGTACTGTAATCAGGAAGAGGGGGGCTTATATCCGGGGGGGCTTATAATCGGATTTATTTTTTTTGTTTTCAGGTAAGATAAGATAAGATAAGATAAAATTTTATTGAACACTCCTAAAGAGGTTTTTCAGTGAACAATACATGAAGTTGAATAAAATGTAAAATTTAAAATGTGTACACTAGTTATATATTATAAAAACAAAATAAAAAGAAATAGAAAGAATAACTAAAAGTGGCTATAAGCCACTAAACTCGGAAAAGTTATTATGAAACAAGAATCGAAAACAACAAACTGACAAATAAAGGTTTGCTAATACAAATGATGTTATACTTTCCAAACTTCTGTTTACTTCACTTTGATTGTCATCAAATACTGATCGAGAGCAGACCGAAAGGCCAAGAGATAGAGTTCCCATCTGTTGCAAATTGATTTCTTTCTTTTTATTTTTCCTTTTTGTTATTTGAAGGTAACGAAAAATAATAATAATAATAATATCATTGGCTATAAGTCGAGCGATTTTTTTTCATCAAATCGTACTGAAATAAATTCATCTTTACCTGAGTGTTTTGGGTTAGTTTTTTTCTAACTGGTTCTAAAAAACCAAAGGTTTACGGTCTCGGCTTATAGCTAAATAAATATCATAATATTATTTCAAGAAAACTGACATTAATACAATATTTCGGTTGGTGACTAAGCATGTTAATTTTATGTAATTTAACAAGAAATGTAGGTATCAGAGAAAAGGTCTCATTCTCTAGAGGCCTTAAAACACTTGCACGCATTGCGTGCATATGTCTAACAGGAAACGAGTGAAGGAGTGATGGAGTGAAGGAGTGAAGGAGTGAATTCACTTCGCCCACTACAACTCTTTTCCGAGTTAAAAATGAAAGAAATAAGAAAAAAAAAATTAATTTAAAAACTCGCTGAGAAGCTTTGTCTTCAGAGCTTTCTTAAAAATTGTATGACTCTTGCATAGTTTCAAGTCTTTGTCTAAAGAGTTCCATAGCTTTACTATTCTGTAATAAAATGACTTCTGGCCAGCAGTGGTTTTGCACAGGGGAATATTCAGTTGTTGTGAATTTCTTGTGGTTCTGCTTGATATTTGTTGCCTTTTGACAAATTGCGAAGTCAGATAGGTCGGGGCACAGCCCGTCATGCACTTAAATGCGAAAACAGCGTCTCGGAGGTAAAGCTGCTTTTTTACGGGAAGCCACCTCAAATTCTTGAGGTAGATGGGCCTATAACCGAGAGGGCTCATAAGCGGGGGGGGGGGGGGGGCTTATAACCGGAATTTTACGGTATCAGAATAACTTTGCTAAGTAGTAAGTTGGCAATGAACAGTCCTCTATTAATTGTCTCTGAAGAAAAGATTATATGATGTGCAAACAAACTCACAAACAAAACAAAAGAAATCAATTGCATAAGTGTACGTATAATTAAAATTAAAGTAAGCTTTCAATTTAATTGACTGACCAACCGAACAGACAGACTGTTCAACCAAATAAATGGTCATAAATGATCAATCTGCGACTCACTCACTGACCGTACCTTGTGCCAGGATCACTCATGCTGTGCCCATAGTAACGGTATGTAGTCAGCTCAATCAGAATTGGACCCTGCAGGAAAAACACATTTAACTATAAGGAAACACATTGCCTTTACTATGCTGCAAAATTGTGAAAATCTCATGATGCTGGCTAGACTACGAGGAGTCCCTAATTATTTTCACAGTCCATCGGGACTACGGACTGCGAAAATAAATAGGGACTGCTTGTAGTCTAGATCTGGCGGGCTGGGTTTGGTGGAAGTAATGTTCCAGATAAAACGGTATACAGTGTATAACAGAACAGCTGAAACCAGTTCACTTGCAACCAAAACCAAATGCTGGGTTGAACAGTATTGCAGAGTTTAGGATGCTGGTTAGGCCAATTCTAATAATAATAATCATTTATATAGCGCTATTTAGCTAATCTTTCATAGCGCTTTACAATCACTATGCTAAAATAAAAAATAAAATATAAAAATACCTAACTAAATAAATCTATGAATGAAATTATAGAATGAAATTATAAAAGTTAAAAATTTAAAAACTAAAAATATCATGATTATTTAACTGGACTTAAAGTAAATATGTATAAGAAATAAAAATTAAATGTCATAGGCTTTTTTAAAAAGATAAGTTTTTAGGTTCTTCTTAAAAATGTCTTCTGATGCCAATTTTCGGATGCTCTAAACAACACGTCACTGACTACAATCCTAAATACCACACAATATGTATGGGTTAATATGTAGTTCATTACAGTTACCTTTCCTGATCTTGCATGATCTGCAGCAAATTTAGTTGCTTCTCTCACTGTCAGAACATCCATGCCATCGACCTATCAGATGACAATATAATTTTCAGACCGTTGCCCTTGGGAGGAGAGAGTAAAGTGTCTTTCCCAAGAATAGGATAGGAGGACCTAAGCTAGCCTGTGACTGCTGAGGAGGAGGAGGCAGTAGAATAATCTAAAATCTTCACTAGTTAAACTTACTTTAATTCCAGGAATGTAATCTCCTCTTGTGTGGTATTCAGTAGTGGCTGCAGCTCGTTCAACAGACGTACCCATTCCATATCCATTATTCTCACACACAAAGATGCACGGCAGATTCCATAGTTTGGCCATGTTGTAGCTTTCAAACACCTTCAAGAGAAATGTTAATTAAAACTAGTAAGCAATTAACAAGAGTGCCACCAGTTAACAAGTATTGATGTCAACCAAGCAGAAATTGAATTACTGCTTCATGAGCAAAAAAGGCTTCACACAAATCAATTGAGGATTTGAACACTGCAAGTTGCTTATCCAGTTTCTGTAGCATGAAGTGAGCTAGAAGTATTGCTTCTCCCCCTGAATGACCTGAATGAGATGCAATCCCATCACAGGTCCCCCTTCCTCAACTCCCCCCCCCCCCTCCACCCAAAGTGTTTTGTCAGGATGCCTGTAATAATCAACAGTTTGCTGGCAACTATTTATACTCCTGGATAGAGAACACCACTGTGAGAGTAAAGAGTCTTTCGCAAGAAAATAATTGTGTAGAAATGAATCTTACCTGTCCTTGGTTAGCTGCACCATCCCCATAAAGTGTAACACATATTTGCCCATTGCCTCTGTATTGGTGGGCTAAGGCAATTCCTGCACCTAATGGAACCTAGTAAGGGTGCATGAACAAAGCAATTTTAATTGACTGTGCAGTTCACCAAATCCCAAGAAGACATCACAGTCATCCATGCGTAGCACATAATAAATGATACATAAAGAACACTTGCGTAATTCAACTGAATTTTTAAGTGCAGAAAAAGTGCACAATAACATCTATAAACTAGAGATATATTGTGTGTGGATTGTTAGTTTTTCTATGACATTGACAGTAGTTCTGGGTTTATATACATGTACAAGATAGTCAATATGCGAATTTAACTAAGACAGTCTTTGTCACCCACCTGAGCTCCAACAATTCCATTTCCTCCATAATATTCATGGCCATACATGTGCATAGAGCCTCCCTTACCTTTAGAACAGCCAGTTTTGCGACCTTTGGAATAAAATGATTACATGGAAGTCTGAGTTATCTCGCATGTTACAAGTATTACATAAACGCTGTATCGTACATTGTTCCAGCAACACCAACCAACAAAGTTGAAGTGAGTGAAAAAATGGTGAAAAATGACCACACAAAACCTTTTCCACCTGTCTATCCCTATCTATGGCATGGGGTTCTAACCTGCTAATTCACAAAGGATTTCGGCAGCAGAGACTCCTTTCAGGTAGGTCCAGCCATGACAGCGATATGCAGTTATAATGCTGTCATCCTTTTCAATAGCAGCATCCATTCCAATGCAGCATGCTTCCTAAAGGGCACCAAGCAAACAAACATGAGGTTGTACATTATGTATACATAAACATCCATAACTTAGTAAAGAGTGAATGCCTTTTTATTTAAGTGTCAATCTAATATAGCAGTAAATAACTACTAAAGGAGGACCCTAAATAAAATACAAAAAAAATCAACATTAGTTTTAAAATACTTTAGCATATTACTGCTTAATACTAAATTAATAATAAAATAAGTCTATAATCCTTAAAATATTTACTTATAATAAGATCAACAAAAACTACAGTTACTTTAATGATCATCTGTCAGCAGAAAACATAAAATTATTAGCAACAAAAAAACAAAGTAAATCTGTATATTGGGGAAGAATCTCCTAGCTCAGTCTCTGAGTGTGGGTGATACCAGGGTATGAATGTGTAGTGAATGAATAAAATTTTATTAAGCATTTTAAACAATGAACTTCTTATACAGCAAACAACATGTACTATACATGTAATATTGTATGTGAAGACTAAAGAAACCAAAATCCATAAAAAGAATCAACATTAAATTTTAGCAACAATTTAAAACTAAATATTAAAAAATATTGTTCAGTAGAAACCGATCTGCCATCCTCAGTGTGATTTGATTAAGTTTACAATAAATAGTGAGCAAAATTACAATTATAATAATAGTGATAATCAACACAGTAACAATAATGAGAAAAAATTATTTATGATGTACTTGTGTGTTAAGTGTTGGTTTTTCTCAACGGATGTGCAGTGCTTCTTTGTTCTTATGTGTAAACTTTGAAGAGGCCTGATCGATGACGTCAAATTTGGCCTGCGAGCATATTGAGCATGCCAAATTTTACATTATTGATCAGGCCTCTTCAAAGTTTACGCGCAAGATCAAAGAAGCGCTCCACTTCACATTCAGAACTTCAAATTGAAGAAAGTGACATGCTGATGATGTCAGACCTTACCTGCCCCGAGTACAGATGACAGAAACCTCTAATAACTTTTGATTTGTACAAAGTACTGGCAGCAGTCTCCATTCTTCGAATAACCTGCATTTTTTTGTAATAATCAAGGCCATCCTCTCTGGTCAGCACAGCTTTCTTGGGAGGTCCACTATCTAACCGGTGAATTGGACAATCCTTGTAAGAAAGCATCAGAGTTTATTAGACATCTCAGTTGAAGGCCACCCAATATTACTGTACTGCAGAACTCAAACACAATCAAATGACTGTGTTTGTTTGTTTTTTTGTTTGATTGATTGAGTGACTGATCCATTGTTTGATTAATGGATGGACTGACTGACCGACTGACTGATTGATTGACTGACTGATTGATTGACTGACTGATTGATTGATTGTTTGATTGATTGATTGATTGATTGAATGATTGATTAGTAGTATTATCTTATCTTATTAAACTCACACCCTTTGATGGTTTCTACAGTTGTGTTTGAGAATTTCAGTTATCAAAAGTTTGATTGGTGGTTGAAAAATGTTTAACATTTGAAATAAATTTTAAGCATCTTTGATATCTATTACATGTGCTGTCTCACGTCTGTATCACACATCCCCATGGTGCCAGGGCAGGAAGCTGTTGAAGCTCTATATGTGCTGACTGGTACTGTACATTTTGTAGATTTAAAAATTGTCTTATTGGTTTGGAAATCAAAGGCAATCAAGTGTAGTATTTAACATTCACATAAATGAAATCCCAGTACGTTCGATAAGTAATTTCTGGCTGGAAGTCTAGACTAGAATAAGATGGAAAACCTTGGAACTGCCTGACACAGTACAATGACTAGACCACAACCATTCTTTGGCTACTTACTGATAATTCAAATTCTGCTTCATTTACTTGGCCTGCAAGTCCTCTGGTGCTAACAAGCCAGCCTAGAAACTGGAATCCACATATTTGCAATGTCAATATTAAACCAATGGAAGAAATGGAGGAAATATTTCACTTAATTTGCACCGGGTTTTTAGTTAGTTTCCACGTTTCAAATTTAAAAATAAGCTATAATAAGAAGGTAAATACAAAGCTACGGCATGAAAGTGACCAATTTGAAAAAACTGGCTACATTAACTCGTAACTTTGGAGTCAGGCTGCACAGCTAAAATCACGACGCGACAGATTCAACATTCAACATGGCTTCGGTGAGTGACATAAAGTTACCAAAAAGCTCTTTGTAAAACAACAAAACACCACCTACCGGCTTCTTTAGCGAGGAAGTAGCTCTTAATGATACAAATCCCCTTCTTAGCATGATATTTCGATGTTTTTTTGGCCTAAAATATAAAGATAATTGCGTCCGAATGAGGAAAGGCAACCTGCAACCAACACCAGGCTAGTGGCACAGACAAACGTTCGGTCCCAGATTTCTCTCGGCTAATCTTGGCGCTCAGGGAGGGGTGGGAAGAGTTTTTAGGTGAACATCGGAAAAAGGCATTTTTTTACTACAAATTTATCGAAAAAATTATTCTTTTTGGCTACTTTGGCAGATTATATATTAAATTCCATTAAAAGGCAAAGAAATGGTTAGCAATTACATCCTGTCACTTTTAGCAGTCCTTAGCTTGGTACAAGGCTACTTTTCTGCCCTAGGTCAGGTCGAAGGTTGATATATATCAGTATATTTCTCAAAATTTTAATAGAAACAGGAGGTTTTACATGGAACTCTGCAACGAAAAGTTCCCAAGCTAGTGCATTGAGAATAAATAAAGTTCAGAAAGTTCCACCTCAAAAAGTGCATAAATAATGCAAGAATAATGCATAAATTATGCATACTTGCTATAAATTATTGGGGCAAAGTGATATAGTGTAAGTGGGTTTATGAAGGCTGGCGGTTGGGTGGCTATTTTAAAAGATTTTACACTTCCTCTCTTCAATTTCAACGCATCGTTGCCAGTGATATGTAAATTTAATGAAACGTAAGACTTTGCTATCTGCATATGTCCGAGAACAATTTATAGCTTATTGTCCTTTTGCCAGTCCGATGCATCAAAGATCAACCGAGCGAACGCCTTTCATTCAACTGCACGACTCAACTTCTCGACAAGTTGGTGACTTATAGCTCATTTAATATGTCGGAAGATATTTATATTGATGTCAACTACCTCACAGAATCAGAAAGAGATGTTATTCTTCAAGTGCTTGCCAAAGACGAAGAACTACGGAAGCAAGAAAAACGTCGAATAAGGTGTGTTTGTAAACTTCGTGATGTTTGGTTTGTTTTTAACTTTCGACATGCGGCACGTAAGCTTTTAATATTCACACATTTACAATATTGCCTCAGCGTTCCCTACCATGTTCCTGTTGTTGATTCGAAACCGTTATTTCTTGTAGCTCGTTGAAGAATGAACTAGACCAAATAAAGAAGAACGGAGCTAGCCAAGAGGAAATCGAAACATCTCGTATTTGTGCAAGATGTCGAACTCCACTTGGTTTCATCTTCAATAGTGGTGCTCTGTGTCCGAAATGCGAGGCCCGGGTGTGTAAAATTTGCCGAGAAGAGACCAGCGATTCTTGGCTTTGTATTCTGTGTGCGAAAATCAGGTGAAATATTTAATTATTGATCATTATCCCCAGTGAGTAATTTTAGAATCTTACTACGTATTTTATTTTGATTTTGAAAGAAGGCTGCTATTAAAAAAAAGTCAACGGCTATGAAGAAAATAAAAGATATCGCTCTAGAAACTCTAAGCTCAATTGTGTTTTAAACAATAATAGAATAAAATTCTAACAAGGGATCAATAATTCTGGTTTCTTCGCTGATTGTTCAGTTATAATGAACATCATACGTGTATACTCTTGGTTCAGCGGGTGATTTTTGTTTTGTTTACAATTTTTTTTTTGTTGTGTTGGCTCCGTTGTGTTTAATAAGACGAGATTTTCTACGGCCAGTAACTAGAAGAACCGTAAAAATATTAGTTGTGTTAACGCTACTGAGACCACACATGATAACAATCAATCGACGATAAAACCATGCAGTCCCTGAGACAAGATGAATATCTTGACCTGACTTCACTGATAAATTGGTTATGTGATATGTTCCGATAATTTATTCATTTATCAATGCGTATTTTGATTGGATATTAATTTTTGCTGTTGGTTACTCTCCACTATACATGTAGGCTGACCTGATGTAACTGCAAAATATAATAATCTAGATAAGGAAAATTTACTTAGACTGCTGCAAACTCAGATCAACGTCTATGCCTGAGTCATTTATGGTTTCCATAGTGACACTAGTGCTTCTTTAAAATTTGTTTGTTTTGATTTATTGAATGATGCCAGATGCCATTGCCATCTTTTATTAAGCAACAAACCTTTCATTTCTTAGGGAAGTAAGGGCTGAATCTGGTGCTTGGTTTTTTGAGCAAGAGAGAAGAAAAGGGGATAGGCCGCAACTCTATGGCTCAGCTCTAGTGCGTGCGTCCTTCAGGCGAGCAAAGCCAACAGCTCAGCCAAGAAATGGTGAGTGTCATTACTTGGTAAGCCCAGCTGCCACATTCCTGCATGGCCCAAGTTTGACTGACAAGCCAGCCCTGTTCATGCATGTATGCGGGTTGAGTTTGTTGCTGGGTTTTTCCGCTGGATTCTTTGGCTTTCCTTTCTCCTTAAAAATCCAATTTGATTTGGAGTAGAGTACCCTCTAAATATATTACCCTCTAAATATAATTACCGGTATAATTTAATTATTTATTGATATGTAAAGATTTTATTGATATGTATTGTACATGTATATGAAATGTTCAGTGTATTGTTCCTTATTGAAAAAATCTCTTATAGCACCAAAGATGATACAACTTGTTCAGGTTTTCGTCAGAATTAAGTGCTTGTGATAGATTTTTACATGCTAACCTCTTTGAAATTGTTTCTCGATGTATATAATAAAATTATTGTACAATCATGTATCTCTTTGCTAGATATTAAAGATGCTGATCCAGGTTCGCCTCCTGTTATCACCCTCAACCTAAGTAATCATGACAGGATTCACAGGCCAGTACCAGTACACATGTCACGTCTGCCTGAGAAAGATGTTGAAGAAGAAGAGGAGGAGGAAAGAAAGAATGCAGTAGAGATAAATCAAAACTACAAGCAGTACGTTAAAGCTAACCAAGTTCCACGAAAACCAGGAGAAGAACAAAGTGATGCAGATGAGCAAGAGAAGGGGTCGGCGTCATCTGCTAGTTCTACACCAAGAGGTGAGGATTGTATTTTTACTTCAAATCCTAATGATTGGCCATAATCTTTCAGTCAAATTCTAAAATATTCATGAATACTTCTTCTTACTAAATAAATGCTGTAACTAGTTGAATCCTTGAGTCTGATTTGGTATGAACTGAAATCACTTAATAAATTCCCTTACAGTTGCGCTGGAAGGGAAAAGCTTTTTTCCGTTCACGTCGTGCAGAACACCTGTTCAGCGACAATAACTTAACTTACTGTAAGGGGAAATTAGATGTTGGTCACTAAAAGGGTTAAAAGTGTTATCAGCTATTTAACAATTAGACCACGAGCCAGAGTTTACTATGAGCGAATAGTCAACGAGGCCTAGCCAGCGTGTGGGCATTTACTTCAATGTATTATTAATTTGGCCACCCAGAGTCTTCTCGGTGGTGTCTCTGAATTGCTAAGTCAGTGAGGAATAAGAGTTTTGGTGAGAATTCAGATAGCGGATGAAAGAATGAAAGTGTCTTACACTAAAGAAGAAGTAAAGCAGATGGAAGGTGATCAGAGAAATATTTTAGAAGGAGACCTTGAGTCGTGTCAAGTAAAGAATCATTGGAAATCCAGCCACAGCACTGTTTCAGTCACTTCAACTTGATTTATACATTTTTAGTTTACACATTGAATTCTCAGGGTCCGAAATTGCGCCTTCCTGGTCGCCAATGCGACTAAATATTGAGAGCTGGCGACCAGAATTTCACAACTGATCGCCCACCGGCGACTAAGTTGCTTTGTAAGAGTATTCAGAGAAATTGATTAAAAATAAAATTCGGAGCCGTTTTTTAACAATTTATTGACTCACTTTTTATCTTAGTGATGTCCTTGAGATAACACTAAAGTAAATTTCTCGCTACATAATGTATAAACTCCCCAACAGCTCAGCCAACAGCTGCGATCAACACGATTCGAACATTGCAAGCCGCCATGTTGTTTTCCTCAGCGGTTTTCCCCATGACACTATTGCGGGCGCGCCCAGACATGTGCTTTCTTTCGCATGCAATGGTCCATGCAATGAATATTCATTCTGGCGATGTCATGTCCGCGGACACGCTGAAATATTTCCGTCATTTACTTGAAACTGGTAAGGCTACAGATGCAAAAAACTTTGTGGAAGATTTAGATATTTCCAATTACATGCCAGGCTACTAAGCTACGACGTTCCACGAACGCAACACGTTCTTGTTGTCACTGTGTTGAATGAAAAACTACCTGTCGAAATATGTCAGAAAGTTGGTGGAAATGATGTTTTTTATATTATTAAAGAGCGGAATGTTGGGGTAAGACTGTAAAGTATTTTCCGTTTAAATGTTAGAGAGTTAACATTCGATAAAGAAGACTTTTTAAGACTCTACTTATAGGCGGGTACAGCATTTCTTTGAGTGATTGTCATCGTTGTTTTGTGGTATAAGTAAGCTGTTTTTGAGCATATGAATGGCCAAAAATACACAAGAAGAACAAGTGTTTCGTCTTTTAAGTGTAAAAGGAAAGTCAATCGAAAAACATTGGCGACCAGAAGTTGCCATCTGGCGACTAAAACTTTCGGTCCGGTCGCCAGGTGGCGCCGATGTAAAAAATTTAATTTCGGACCCTGATTCTGTACAATAACCCCCTCAGCAAACTGCTTTATCCCATTTATTTTTTTATAAATTTGTTTTCCTGTTTAAATTCATTTTGTAACTTTCTTTTCAAGCGTTTGAAATATAAGATATCATTTAAATAACCAAAAGCACACAGTGGCAGAATTTGTAAACTTCCTTCTTAAAATTTGAGCCAAAACCTAATAATAATCAGGAAGAATTCTGAAAGTTACAATGTCACCCAATATCTTCAGGTATTCGCTCAGTGACTGCTGGTGCCTTCAAGGGAATGGAAATCATGATTTCTTTTCTTTTCTTTATGGATTAATATATAATTATAAAAATTGCAATTATATTGGATCAATGTTATTAAAATTGGTATTTTTTAATTTAACATCTGAGTACAAAGGACAACTTTAACACTGGTACTTTAAACAGGCGTCTTAAAAATAACTTCAGTAATAATACAACACGATGGCATCACCATTAGACTATTTAACAGCATAATATTTTTATTAAAATATAAAAAAATAATGCTAAATGAGGAAAGCCAGCTTTAAAAAATAAAGTAAAACAAACACCTAACATACATGTGTGATGTCATATAGGATCGCCTGTCAACATTCTGGACAATGATGCAATTGAAGTAGCTGATCAGGAAGAAACCGTTTTTGAGCATTTGAAAAACCAAGACCTCAGTAAGGCTGGGGCTGATGACGATGCAGAAGAAATAACGGAACAAGATGAGCCAGAAAGGACAACAAATGGTGTGCACAGATATGACGTTGCTAATGGATACAGTGCAGAGGAAGCTCAGGATTACGAAGAAAAGGTGCATGACTGGAATGTTGACAGGGAGGAGGCAGGTGTATACAATGGTGAACAATTCAAAGGTCAACCAGCTGTTGAGGTTAAAACCAAGTGGCATGAAGTGGCACATGAATGGGGTGGAACAGACGACAGCTATGAGCAATCAGCGCCAGACACGTACCTTCACAAGCAGCTGCTTGAAGTGAGGTCGGCATCACCAGATTCAGAGGCGACAGGGGAATTTTTTACTCCCCTTGCCTCCCCGCTACACTCGGGAACTGGGACTCCTGCTCTCTCAGATTATGGACAAAGTGAAGGCCGGCGGGGCTCAGGTTCTGATGTGTTTGAGGACGCTGGGGATACCACACCCATAGAAGGAGATAGAACTCCTGTTGCAGAGCTGGAGCAGGATGGTAAGAGACTCCAGTAAAACACTACACTGTGCATGTACTTTTCATGAAAAATATCACTCTTTTTATTACAAAGTCCCTGTTAGGACTACAACTGTAGCTCCATTCAGTCTTCTAGGCAGTTAGTTTTTCTGAGCCATACATGTAGCTACACGTAGATTTTGTATGGTTCATTTCAGGACTAAGTTACATGTAAGTTGGGTTGTGCTATAGATCAAGTTAACAGTTAGCTCAAGGCATGCAGTGTAGTGTACCTCAAATACTCCTACATTCCAATTTTAATTATTCTTTGTGATTAATTGACACAAACTGTGTTTTTTAACACCGATTTTTTTATAAATAATTTCTTTTTACTTTAACATTCAGTATTGAATATACATTACAGTTTTCAGTTGGCACAGTTGACTTGGTACACAATAAACTCCTTTCAGTCAACTTGAAGGCTTGTAAAGTAAACCAATGTTGTTTTGTGTTCTACTTCCAGTCTTTTCAGCAAGTGACACAAAATGACAGCTGCTTGCTCAGGCTATTTTCAGGCACAAGCTCGCTGTCCTTTCTGAGTTCTTGTAACATTGATTTTAGAATTTGCTAAGTTGACGATTTTATTCCTTACTTTAGTCACTTGCCTGCCTAAAAATATAAGGAGAAACAGTTTTATCACTCTACATGTAACTTTGGTATACAGCTGATGTTTTACAGTAGATTCAAGATCAACATCCATTTTCCCCTTACAGCTTTCATGCATTTCTGCAATTCTCTTTCGGAGAATTGGGCTTAAACTTGAAAACTGCTATTTCCCTGCTGCAATGTGTTTAAAATCGTGAAATTCGTGAAATACTGTAGTTTGTGAACTGCAAGTTTTACACATGGGCTACTAGTGGTGGTCTATATTTCTAAGCCATTAGTAAAGGATAAAGGATTAGATTGGTGAATGCATTATAGCATAAAACTTTTTTATTATTTTTTCCATCAAGAATTTGATTTTGAAATAATTATAACTGCACCTATAACAGCACTTACTGGTAATTATAATGTGATCATCATTTTGACTCAAATTAATGTAAAATTTTTACTAAACATAATTATTTGTTGAGGATGTAATAATTATGCATAATTGTTAAAATGATTTTTCTTCTGGTTTTACTAACAGATGTAGATAACATTGGAGATGTGACTGTCACTAACCCTGAAATCGTGTGCACAGATGACATTACTGAACAGGAGGAGGGACAGAGGACTCCAACACATGATGACGACATTGACCAGGCTTTTGCTATGTATGAACGAGACCACCCAGGCACAAAAACACTTCAAGAACAGCTTAATATCCTCAGCATGGTTAGTGAAATGAGTGACTGTGTTATTAAATATTTTGTTGCCATAATGTTTCCCCCTGTTTTTGGCACTTTATTTAACTTTTAAAAGAATCAAAGTGAAACTTGCAGGAGCTAGGCGGTAGACTTGTACAAACAGAAATTGAGCCCGAACTGAATGAATGCGAGAAGAGTGGCTTAGTTCTTTTTAGTAGAGACCAACAAAAATAGTATAAAAGTTGTCCATTGTTTATTAAATTATTTAACACGTTGTTAGTTGATTCTTTTTTACTCCGAGCTCCAAACAGAATTAATTGTAGCGTGACAGATTGCCTAAATTGCGTGACCTAGCGGTACGCCGAGAAGGTGTGACTAAGACTTACAGATCTTTTTGGTATCTTTTTGTATCGTGGGACAACCAAGACGCTACCTAAGAAGCTAAAATGTGTGCTAACTTATTTATGTTCGTTTATTTCCGATGGCTTACTTGTTGTTTTTTTTTTGGGGGGGGGCCCCGCTGGTCGCATAATAGGGTAGATAACGTTGCTGTGTTATTTTTCAGGGTAGTCGTGAGAGTATAGTCAGTTATTACAGTGATGCAGGTGAAGGTCGGTTTGGCAATGTAACAGTCACGGGTGAAGTACTCTTTGGATTGAAGTACAACAAACACAAACACCAACTGGAAGTGCAGATTCACAGAGCTAAAGACATCGCTGCTGCAGACGAGAAGAGAGGGCGATCAGATCCGTAAGATAATGCTTGACTATCTTTATAGGTTTGATTTATTGATTTAATAGAACGCGTTAAGTACCTGACACTGTCAATTGCCGAGCAGGACAAGACGGACAAGGCTTAGCCGGAGAAACAAGACCTTCCAATCCTAGAAGAACAGGAATAATTTAGGAATGATAAGCATAATCGACCTCCTCGCCTGATGGGGATCGAAACGCAGCGATCAACACCTCAAAATGACTCCATCCACGGCGAACAGTAACCACATCTTTAAAGACGCAAATAGTTTATTCGTATTACACCCAAATCAGTAGTTGCTTGTTGGATTTTTTTTTTCTCACGATATGTTCCTGAACCCTCACTGGGATTTCGCAGATTTTTGGTCTACATTTGTCAACTGTTCTGAAATTAGTGGTAGGCAACTAAACCCATAAAAAACATTATCTCTAAACATCTAAAGGAAGAAATAACCTTAATTTGCGGATTGAAATCAACCTACTGCTATAAATATTGATTTTTTTAATGACGCGTGGAAGCAACTTGAAAACGTTAGCCTCAGTTACTTTTTCAAGTTGCAATCCGTTTCCATCCGAGCCATCCGCAGCCAAAGATGCTCGTTAACAGTTTCAGTGCACTAATATAAGAAGTTTTAATAAAAATGGACTATTATTTTTAGGTCAGTTCATGCGACACAAATATAAATTTTGGCTGTTCGAAAATCTGGTACAATCCGTGACATAGTCTTAATGTGTCGATAGGTATGTAAAGGTGTACCTTCTGCCTGATAAAACCAAAGGAGGCAAGCGCAAGACAAGGTCAAAGAAAAATACTTTGAATCCAGATTTTGACGAAATCCTAACGGTAAGGGTGCACAATTATACTTAACATATCCGGAGCGGAAATCGCCTGAACAGCCGACGAGGCCGAGGGGTTGCATCAGACGAATTCCGAAGAGAGGGAAATTGAACACAAATGTCAACGAAACACGCAGAAGAAGAGCGCGCGAAGATCGGACGACGCAACCACGAACGCAGGAATCTGTATGTACGGATGACAGATATCGTTTACATTTTGACCATATATGGGCAGCGCGCGCATGTGTTGAATAATAAATGCATTTATATGTGATTTGCCGTTATAGTGTAGATGACTTGGAAACGAGAAGTGGTATAGATTGTGTTGATAGCAAATATCTTTATTTTGAAGAATAGTTATTTATTGGGTTTTTCGTTGTATTGGGGGAGGTTTATTCTGCCAAGAGGTTTGTTACGTTGGGAGTTTAGTTACAGTTCATCCATTTAAATATTTTTTTATGGCCTTTCGTCATATTCCGCGAGGTTCGCATTGTGCATGTTTTGAACTGAAACTTGCTGCGTTATTTTCAGTTTAAAATAGGATTTGAGGAGATGCTGACTCGCACGCTTTGGCTAGCCATGTGGAATCACGACACGTTTGGACACAATGATTTCCTGGGGGAGGTGATGCTGCCTCTTGACACGTATCAGGATTCAGGCTTTAGTTGGGATGACCCTTCACCTAACTGGTATCCACTTCGTGAGAGGGTAAGTGAATATACGTGTATGCACACTGTCATACTTTATCTTCTTCGTGTGTGTCTGCACAAAAGGCCGTGACCAGGGAATGCCAGTGTTGCCTGTCCTTCGCTAACTTCAATACCTGCCCCCAACTCCGTTCTTTCTACTTCATCTCCCGCCTAACCGATCGTCTCCCATGTCTCGCGGAGTCTAGCGCATAGCCTCCTGTAGGATGGCTACCAAAAGCATTCTACAGGTGTGTGATGTGTTGTTCTACATGTAAAGGTGTTAGCTGTAAGAAAGTACTGCTTGAACTTTGCAAGTTTTCCTTGCAAAATCCAAAATGCTGCCACATACTAGCTAGCGGAGACAGCCGCGACGAAAAAAAGAAAAAGAAAGCTTTGTAACTTGAATGATTTTCTCATACATGTAGCGGGGGAACTATATACCTTAAGTGTATTTTAGGACATTGTGGGAGACCTCGTCCCACGTATGGACAATAAAATTGTATTGTATTATTGTATTGTATTGTAATGGCGTTGGATCAACTTTTTGTCCATATGCTTATTCTACCGAGCATGCAATGGAAATATTTTTTGTCAAGTCGAATGCTATGCTAGAGGTCTGAAAAAAATCTCGCAAGTTAACCTGCGATCAGGTTTTCTCTTTTTTGCGGTGGGAGGAAAGAGAAAAGAACGTCTGATCGCAGGTTACTCGCAAGTTGGCGATGCAGTTTAGTGTCTCCGCCCTTGCTTGTTGTTGGTTTTTAAAAACCTGTGTGCTCAGGTGTACGCATAACAAACGTGAAATATATGTTGTTTCTCTGTGTTACCATAGCGACCAGAGCCCTCCTTGATGGCGTACTGTGGAGACCTTACAGTGTCACTGATGTATGAACCGGGGGAGGAGTCCCACAAAGACAAGAAGAAGAAAAAGAAATCAGGCGGAAAACTGCATATCCAGCTGAAAGAAGCGCGAAACCTGCCTGCCAAGGACTCCAACGGATTCTCAGATCCCTTCTGCAAAAGGTACGTTATATTGTGGAAAGTGCCCAACTTAAGCCTGGTTTTTACTAGCGACGCATGCACAAGCGCAAGCGTAAGGAGTTTGTGCCAAGTGAAAGCGAACGTCTACATTAGCATAAGAACACGATATTCACAAGTTACAAGGCTCAAGTGCTCAGACGGAGGGGAATCTGGAACGAATGCTTTACTTGGGCGGACACAGCCAGGCGCCGTTAATTTCTATGCTTCCTTTTTCACATGGCATAACGCGAACGCAAGCACAAGTAAAGCCTGGTTTTCACTAGCGATGCAAGCACAAGCGCAAGCACAAACGCAAACATAAGTAGTTTGTGCCAAGTGAAAACGAACGTCGACATAAGCATAAGCACATTAGCATAAGAATATGTTGTTTACAAGTTAGAAGGCTCCATTCTCGACTCTGTACTTTCGGCAAATATTGCGGCAGAAACTCTCAGGTGTCGAATGTTGTTGTTTCTTCTACTCTTGTGATAAAGAAAGCGAAAGCGATTACAAAACGGAGGAAAACGAAACATTTGGGGTTATAGATATTTGTTAAAAAAATAATTTATCTTTATTTCTTTCGCTTCTCGAGCCCACGCTTGTGTCTTTTGTGCTTTTGTCCCCACTCCTCCGAACAACCTCGGAAAACGGATATCAAAATCAACCGCGGCCTCTGCGACTTTGTTCACATGCCGGAACGAGTGCTTTAATTGGCTAGACACGGCCAGACGTAAACAATTTTCTTGTGCTTATGCGATGTTTCGTTTACACACGAACGCAAGCACAAGCGCAAGCAGAAGAAAAGGAAAAATTTTGATCCTCGTCGAAGCCGTTTTCACTATGAAATAAGAGCTGTTATGCTTGCGCTTGTGCTTACGCTTGTGCTTGCGTCGCTAGTGAAAACCAGGCTTAAAGGACAATTTTTAATGCTTGTGCTTGTGCTAGCGCTTGTGCTTGTGCTTGCGTAAGGCCGTTTTCACGGTGAAATAAGAGCTGTTATGCTTGCGGTTGTGCTTGTGTCGCTATCGAAAACCAGGCTTTATGGTGGATTTCCACTGACGCGTAATTTTTTATGTGAGTTTACTTGCGTTAAAAAAAATTAGAGACAATGTATGAACGACTTGCGTAAACGTGTACGCAAGCCCTTCAAACATTGTCTCTAAATTGCTTCACGCACGTAAAGGCACGTAAAAAATAAAGGAAGCCAGTGCTTGCAGTCTATACCCCCTTTGGCCGCTTGATCTGCTGCTTATCATAACATTTGGTCAACCTTCTCTCAACTCCAAACCTTTCGGCCTTAATTTCCTTTTCAGCTATTGTGTTCAACAGACAAATTCTCTTTACTGACCCTTCTACACTTATGTTATCAAATGGGAGAATATGGAGGTAGATCACGACGCTTTGTCCTAGTTATCAGTTTCTGTTTTCTCATGAGCTATACTCTTCACTTTTTATTGATATTGTTTCGAGAAAATAATTTCTGATTTGATTTACCGGCGATCGAGCCCAAATTTGTACAAAAAAAATTGAAAACATTTTCAAAACCCTGGTTTAGTTGGTTGAGCGCTTTTGAAAGTTTTGCACGGCTACTTTGATAACAATCAATGGAAAGAACGGCATAAATTAAAATGTTAATTTTCAGCGTTGCGGGCGCATGTCGCAGGTGCCTACACCATTCTGTATCGCTCTGCGTGTGTCTATCTTTAGGTTCAGTGTTCGTTTGACAAGTTAACTCGGGTTTCGTGCTAAGAAATTAAAGTACGTGATGTTTTCTTGAGAGAGTAGTAAGAATTTGATGAGTGACAGCAGCATTTTTTATGCATTATCGACAGAGTGCAAATCAATATCGATTCAATTCGTTTGAATTGGCTCCATAGTAACCTCACGCAAGAAAAAATTCTCGGCTTGGTTTTTTTCTTTCTTGTCGGAGTTTACGGCAACCTTGTAGTGTTTTAGACTGTAACAACTGAACCTACAAATATATGGCTAGTTTTGAGGTTATAATCCGAAGCTGGTCGGTTGGATCACTTACGATTTTTACTGTCTATTCAGGGTATCTAAGGAGTTTAAGGCTCCGGGATTAGGACCCATGGACTCCCCCCCCCCCCCCCCTCCCTTCCTTAGAGCCCTGTCTACTGGAGGATCCATCGAGCCGGCCGGGAAGCCTAAAAAATATTTACCGCAATGGCTTTTTAAAGAGCAAGATGGCTTAACTGATGTGCCGGCGAGCCAACTAAGTATTTACCCTTGGTTATTATTAACGACCTGATATCTATTTCGTGATCGTCTGCTCTGACAACCCTCCAAGTATGCGCGCTCTGTACGTTGCCCGTGACAACCAAGCACCCAATAGCTATTGAAACTGATTGGTATTGTGTTCCGGTGAGCACTTTTCAAAAACAGAAGGAATATTAGCGGTCCATGTTTTTAAACAGTAAATATTGATAATCATTATCCTGTCACATTCGTTGGCGCCTTAAACACATCCAAGGTAATTTGCATTGCTAAAACAATTCTGTTTATAAGCTGTCGTATGAATAGTGAATTACTCAACACGAACAAAAGTAATGTGATCATATTTGGTTTCGTTGCAATTCCATATTTCCAAAGAGGTTTGTTGTGCTGGACAGCTGCTTGTAAGTTTTTCTCTTAATTTCTTTATCGTAGACTAGTATAGTATTTTATTGTCTGCATTATTATTCGCGGCAAACCATCATCTTTGTTTTACTGAATTCTCTTTTAGTCTGAAGTGTCAATCGTCTTCTCAGAAGACGGCTGACAGTCTCAGGCTATTCATCTTTCACATTGTAGACTTTTTTACAGTTATCAGACACGTTATGTTGTTTTTAGTTAGAGATTTCTGTAAAGTCTGCAGTAAGTTATTTTTTTGTTTTAAATGTTATGGCGATATATATACATTTGAATTTCTTTCCCGAGTTCTTCTATTCGCTCATTACTTCTGTGGACTCGTTCTGACTGGACGTCCAGCGTGCGATCCAGTCGTAAGTTCATTGTTGTTTTCTCTGTACTGTGTAGCCGTAAGCACTGTCTTGTTGTGTTTTACAGCTGAAAGATGTTATTTGCTTAAAACGATTATAAATTTGAACAAAAAGAGCTCCTTTACATCTGCTATGTCGTCCGTCGCGCAATGATTCGAAATAAGTGTAACGCGGCAACAAAAACCGCAGCTGAAAACAAGATTAACTGCTTCTTACCAGCATTTGCAATTTTGGTGTATGGAAAAGGATAAAACAGCTTATTATTTAAGAAAATTTTTGTTATACTTCGGTATATTTTAGCATTACCAACGCTTGTGAGGAAATGAATATTTTCGAGTGTCTAACGTTGGCATGCTCACCGAGGTTTTTTTTACAAGAGTTTTTTTTAGTATGTGCGATATGAGCGCTTCGCATTTCGATTAAAATTCATCTGTCTGTAGTTGGTTTTTTATATTCTTAAGTTTTGCTGCATCTATTATTCATTACTTGTGAGAAAGACAGTGCTTTACACATCTGGTTTTTTTTATTATTTAAAAGTCATGTTATTGTTAAATTATTCTTACCACCCGTTTTGATCAATCGGTTTATAGAATTTTTCGTTAAATTGCATCTTATTTGTGTACGCATTGTCGAGTAATTCACCTGGCAGTGGAAACTATCCAACTATTCACTATCTATCGTTGGGTTTCTTCGCTTCTTTATGACAACAATCGGTAAGTGGTAAAAATATGCATTTAATTAAAGCATCGACCATTTCTTTTTTCAACGAAGACAGCTTTTAGACATTTTATGCCCTCAACGTGAAAGCCATGGCCGCTTTGGAATTTCATCACTCATTACCGATCTTAGCATTATGCAGGACGCGTGACACCTATGTGCCTGGTAAAAATGGCCTTACTTGCCGCGAGACTTTCTGTAGCCCAGTGGTTAAAGCATCCGATCAGTGTGCGGAAGATTAAGGGTTCGATTCCCGTCGTGGAGTTGTTTTCTTTGTCCCACGCTGCAAATGACAAATCACCAAGAAGGTCTAAGAACATGTTAAAATCCTCCCTGGTATGGTTTATAACCCTTTATTATATGGCTACAATAGTACGCGCGCCGATTGGCTGCTGAGCGGGCAAGTAATGACCGGGCAAGAATTTTTGAGTTGTGAGTAAAAGCTATTAGCGAGGGGACAAAAACAACAAAAAAGCCGACAAAATATAACTATCTTCAATAACTGAAAGAAAAATATAAGCACTACCGATACTTCTTTAGTTGAGCGACGGAGAGAGCCACAGAGGCGAGAGCGAGTCTTACCTCCAGTGTTTTCCCTGATTATACCCGAATAGTGCTTAAAGGCCATATTAAATACTTATTAACGTCGCCGCGGGAAGACCCGACGAGACCCGCTGTCGCCGGACAAGGCCTCGGTCTGAGATCCCCCGAGACCTCACTCGGTTAATAAGTAGTATATAACGAGTTTTATCTTGAAGTTCATGGTAACTATTTAGTATCTACTGTAGCCATGAGATCATGCTTTGGTTTAACTATTTCCCACCCCTCCTCTCCTCTCCCGTCCTTTCCCCTCCATTGCTGCACCTCATCATTACCTCCTCCCCTCCCCTCTTCCCATCTTGGTTGAGCCACCCGACGGATGACGCCGCCGGGAAGGTTGTAAAACGACAAATGGTATTCAGACTAAATCAAGTTTAAAACTTAACGTTCGCCACAAGTGTTACTGATTCTGATCAATGCTTGAATATTGTTGTTCTTGCGTTTAACTTCCACATTACCAACAGTTACCTCTTGCCTGACACGAGCAAAAAGACCAAACACAAAACTGCGGTCGTGAAAAAGAACCTGAACCCCGTATGGAACCACACTTTCTCTTATGAAAACCACACCATCGACGACCTGAGGAACCGCGTCCTAGAGCTGACCGTGTGGGACTTTGACCGAGGTTCTAGCAACGACTTTCTCGGAGGCTTGCGTCTGGGCCTGGGAAATAAAACCGAGTCGTGGGACGACTCGCAAGGACTGGAAATAGAGGCGTGGCAGATGATGCTTGAGAGACCGAATCAATGGCATGAGTATACAATGAACCTGCGATCCAGTATGGATAGCCAAGTAGAGTAAGCGTGCATGGTGTTTAGACTTGTTAATCAGGTAGGAATGGCGTGGTGTGACTAGGGAAAAAACCCACGAGGAACCAGCCTCGCAGTCAAGTTTTAGAACTAGCTACGAGGATCAAAAGGATTTCAAGAATTTTTGTTCTCCTCTCGAAAATATAACAAAGGAAAAAGCGTAGGCTCTTAGGGTCTAAACTACTGAAAATTTCGTCTTGTGACAAAGACGTGGTCCCAAGAAATTTCAATCACTATGAAATAGTTTCCTAAGCAAACTTTTATAATAGCCAGTAGTCAAATTACTGTGGACTTTAAACATGGTATTTCGTAATGGGGTTTAATAAATCATTTGCGGAGGTCTTTCACAAGAGTTCTTCCGAGACAAATTGTTAACGTAAATTTATTAAGTTATTCAACATTTTTGCAAAGCTAAGCAGTTTGATAGATTCGTGCTATATTATAAAGCAATTTGCTATGAGTACTAAATATTTTTGTAATTCATATTGTATACGTCGAAGGCGTTACTATATATATTTTTTTCGAAAACAGTAATCGCATTTGCAAGGACTTGCATTAAAGGTCTATGTCTGTGTATTATGGGCATGCTTCCTTAATTTTCAAGGTCAGTATATTTATAAGTTAAAATTAATAACTACATGTACACATAAGCCAACCTTGATTTTTTTTTCTGGAATGTCACTTAATGGCAAATATTTGTCCAGGACCCAGTTTTAAGGATGTTTCCTTTGGAATGTCGTAGAACTTCACCATGAGTCGAATCTGACGTAAACGAGCAATGGCAATTGTCCTGCTCATTTGAATCAGGTTCGACTCATATTAAGTTTGGCGTCTGACCAGTCCTAAGCGTTGCTGTGACGTTGTCACTTAACATGGTTCTGCTATGGGCCTATTGACTATTGTAGCACAATTCTTGCGGCCATTTAACGTTACGGCCACTATTTATTACGTAAACGTGTTCATGTAAGTGGGCTGTTTAAGAAAAGTAATTATTAATAACGTCAGGTTCAAAGTCACGTTTGATACCGGCGTACTTTGTTTGATACTAACGTATTTTGTATGGCCCATCCCTTAGTGGACTTTTGTAAGTTATGTAACACAGAATTAACTTTGGTATATTTCTTGTTATTAAAACTATATTAATACTACTTGATGATTGTGATTTTTTTCTCTATTGCAAATCCTGACATCATGGTGCAGACGGCGTTTAACGAATAAAAAACAATGTGAATTCGCTTTGGAAAACATAACGAACACCACTCCTCGTTCACAAGCAAAGAGTACTTTTGCAAGACGAATTGTTTCTACTTGCCTCCCTGTTGAGTAACATCAGGATCCGATTGTGTAAAGGATGAACAACACTATCCAGTGGATATCATAGTTTGTTTTGTCCACACCTATCCATTGGATAGCGTTTATCTGTTGGACAGCGTTATCCATCCTTTGAGCAACTGGGTCCAGAAAGGAAGGTTTGAACAGATTTTATGTTGCAGATATTAGCATTTGTTTGTGCACCATGATGTAAGGTTGTGAGCATTCTTCTTTAACCCTCTCTTTCAACTTCTCATTCGTTACTTTCTTACAGTGACATCTGATCATACATTCTCGATGATTAATTTAAACCATATAACTTTAATAATGAATTTAACGGTTCAAATTTCAATTTAAAAACAGTTTGTAACGGTGAAGAATTTAAATCAAGACTAACTGACCACTGTGATTCCACTAATGTATGTTGAAGCTCGGCCCAGTTTGTGATGTAATGTAAGGTTAAAATAAACTACCATGGTCATGAATATAAAATTGTTATTAAATTATTATTACATGTAATACCACTCCAGTAGACCTTTATTTTTAACTGAACAAGTTTGTTTTATACGTAATCTTCTATCGTTCATCCACCCCCACCCCAGCTAATGTTACGCCTTAAATGCCATAATATTTTCATATGTAAACATGTAAATTCTAAGAAATGTACTCTTACACTGTTTATAAATCTAAAAAACCCGTACTATTATTCAAGGTAATCCATTTTAAACCCCATCCAAAGTTGTGATGCAATATAAATGCAGTGTCGCACCGTAAACATAATATTGTTTGTACCTAAACATCTTCAATCGAAACAAATATTCTGGTAAAGTAATCAAGTTCCATAATGTTTATACATGAACATACATGACTCCAATTAATTCTATTTTAATGCATATCACATTCGGAGCAAAAATAATAATTCCTGTTAATTATAAATAAGTGCATCTAAAGTATGACATGATATAGTTATGTAATATAATTATTACTAATAAAATTATGTACTATAATTAATCATAATTTTGTCATGATTTTATTAATTATAAAAATCCTGTCATGAAATGTAGTAAAACGATAGGCTCTAATGTTACCCATTAAATAAAAAGATGGCTGCCATGTTGAGGTCATTTTGATAATCTATAAGATATTCTTCACAAATGTTACCCATAAATAGATAAAACATGAATCTTTAAATAAACCCAGCAAGTTATTCTTGTAAATGAAATAATGGGACCCTTTAAATTCTTTAACAAACTATTAATTTAAAGCGGAGTGACAAGTAAACAACTCGAAAAACCAGTGAAAACCCAAAGCAAATATACCGTATTTCCTCGATTAAACGCCGGGCCCCGAATAAGCTGTATTTGAAAATAAACCCCTTAAACAATTATTAAAGGTTCAACATGCTTTTAAAATAATGTCTAAATATATTGCTGTCAAAAATAATGAATAAAAATCATTTCTGAGAAACAGGGCTTGAACAAACTCCTGGAATCAAATGAACGCCGCCTCTATCGGGCCAAGTTTGAAATAAACGCCGGGGGCGTTTAAACGAGAAAATACGGTACTGTGCGATAGTTAATAATAGGGAATGGTCATGAAGCCCGCCAAACTTCAAAAGAGCAAACAAAGAGGCCAGGATTTATGTTGGAATTTCCACGACCGTTGTTTGAAATACGTAACCGTAACGTTTCTGTTGGTAAGTTGCTGACACACGTCGAGACCTAGTGTGTTTTGTGTACGGTCAATGGCAGTGAAGCGAAAAAAAATATAAAACAAGATTTTTTCTTGGCTTCATAACCATTTTCCTTTAATAACTATGACTGTGCGTAACCAGCGCTACGCGCGGTAAAAAACGCACGTGACAAAGTCGTGATTGGGTCTGCTATTGCATCTAATTGGTTCAGCAGGTGGCGCAAGATTTTCTTAAAACAATTCATTGAACGTACGTCTTTTATCAACAGCAAAAATAAGTCCAGTTATATTAATTCCATACAAGTGCAATTCTCGGAGACCCAGGGGCAGTTTGTCAGGGCGAAACAAAGAAACCCGGCAAAAATGAAGCGGCGAAGGTTTTCAAGAAGGGCTGAACTTTTTGAAAAATATCGCCGCTCCGATTTTTGCCGGATTTTTCTTCGTTTTGCCCTGACTTACTGCCTCTGGGTCTCCGAGGATGGCCAAGTGATCGACGAACGAGAAAGAAGCTTGTTCGAAAATCAGATTCTGTTTCAACTTTCGCATGAAAGCCTCGTTTTCGATAATCACGTCCACGTCCATGTTTCTCATTAAATATATACAATAAATCTTAAAATTGTTTATACATTACAAGGATGACAGCAAACATTGCCATCTTGTCGTAAAATGATGTGTATATTCAAGGCCAAAACTTTATAACAAAATTAATTAGTACGAACGTTTTGGACTCGTGTCATCATATTCATCAGTGTTCATCATCATCATCATCATCATCATCATCATCATCATCATCATCATCATCATCATCATCATCATCATCATTATTATTATTATTATTATTATTATTATTATTATTATTATTATTATTATTATTATTTGGTTCGAGTTATCGGGAGTTCAAGGAATTGAGGGGATGTAAAATCGGCATTGCATTGTACATACCATACATCTCAACCGTTTGAATATTTGTGCAACTCTAACCTTACTGTAACACATTTTCCTTGGAAAAAAGTCGCAAGCTCATCCTAAACGCGATATTGTTTATCTTTTTTTAGGCGCTGTTTAGAGTAAATACGTTAAAAGCCTTACAGATAATCGACACAATACTATTCCTTTCACGTCACTATTGTTTGACTTTGCTTTTAGAGTTGTGGACGTTTTAATCTGAGATCCCGATCAGATAAATTTATGAATAATAAAAACTAAACTGTCTGGAGTCATGAGATGAAGTAAATCGTAGCGTTTGAGAACCGTCGCAGTTAGAATGCGACTGTATATGACTGTTTGGTCAGTGCCAACATAGAGAACTGAAAACAGACAATACTGGAGTACTTAAAATACAGACACACATAGCCTCAGGCTTAAGAGAGCATTAAGACAAGTTTAGTTTTTATGTAAAAACACCCCAGACAAACGCTTCCACCATAATTTGTTCTATTGACTGAGGCTAGCTGCTAAGTCAATAAAAACTACTTTATGGAGAACAAGCAAATTCTCCATGGACGGAAGTTTACATTTTTTAAAAGGAAGGCTTCTTGATTGTGCTTATAAAATATGACTTTAAAGGCTTCATGAATAATTGACTGATATCTTCCTTTTGTAGTAAATTATCGTTGTTGTTTTTTTAATTTTCGGCTACGAATGAATAAATTTTTATTCTTTTGATTGTCTTTTAAAACTAATTTCTGCCAGCTTATCTATCATAAATATTTCATCAACCTGAATAATATGAACACTGTGTGGTCCTTTTAGTGCTTGTTTTCTGATTCAGAAAGCTGAATTTTTGTTTATATTTAAAATCTGTTCGTGTTTTTGTTTTCCAAAAGATCTTGTTTCTTTTTTCTTTGATCAAGCGTTGTTAGACACTTAAATTAATATGTTTTGCACCGCACTTTTTGCCGTAGAATTCCCTTTCGAGAAATGAAAACATTAAAATTCAACTTAAGTATTGTCAAAAATTAAAGCCAGTAATAATATGTATACAGGAAACTAAAGTTAATTATTACATTTTCAGTTCATACACCTTTTTTAATAACGTTACGATCAGGAAACACAAATCAATTTGACATTTTGAAGGTTCCAAATCTATCTTTATTGTCAGTACTGTGTAAAAAGTAAGCCCCAAATTCCTTAGACCTTACGTTAAATATTATTGTTTAAAGACGTTTTTCAAGTGAGTTGGCTCATGCCCACTCATATCGCCCTGAAGTAATTACCATAACAATGAATACATGGCTTTATAATCATTTGGAAGAACCGGTAAAATATAATGAACAACCATGGACTACAGATGATTAAATTGTACTTTCTAACCACAATTTTTAATCTAGAATAAAATTTTACAAAGTAAGTTGTTGCAGTTTGTATTCCGTGTGGGCGCACATTTTCGCTGTCAGGACCATTACATCGCAAAATAGATTTTGAAACGAAAATAGTTTTTGCTCCGTTTTCCACAATGCCTAAGTAATATTTTTAACACAGCCGCGCGGAAGTTATTTTAAAAGCTATCTTTTATGTATTATACCCCTAGGGACAAAATGCATGTAAACTGTGTTAAATCGTGAGCGAAAAACGTTGATAGCCAATCGGTTTCCAGACAACGTGAAACTCCTTCAGAAATTGCAGACATATTAAAATTTGATTGGTGCAAAATTCAAATTTTGACGTGGTTTTTTTGTTCCCAGCTTACTTGTTTATTCATGAGAATGGCCTGTCGCAATATGCGAAAATTACGGTGATACATTTGCTGTTCAATGACCACTCGTTTTGTTCGCTAAAAGTTCTCGTTTTTGCAGTTTCATTTGAGCTTCTTACAAACTTGTTATTCCAGTTAGAAGTCGAAGCGGATTTTAAGCGGTTTGCCCGGAAGTATCTCGAAATATGGATCACTTTAGTCGCCTGCTACCGTAAGTTGCATTAACATTTTATCATTATTGATGCAGTCTTAAATTTGTTATATTATTTCTGTCTGTGTTAACCTTTCGTTTTCTGTAATTCTCTGGATTAAGCAAAGAAGGTCACTAATTTCCGAAATACTATATTCGCTTAGACTCGACTTTTAAAATTTTCCAAACCGCTTATCAACCTCTTATCACTATAATAAATAAATTTCCTGGCGTCAAACATTATTTTTTGCTGTTGCGAGAGAGTTCCTTCCATGACATATCAAGAACCTATTGCTATAATTAGAATCTTGTACTGTGAAAGACTGATAATTCTTCTGTCGGAAGTTTATCCCCGAACTATTGTAAATTTAAAAAAAAAGTCATAAGTCAGCGTGCGCGAACGTAAATTTATGCAAAAAGTATAGGCGACATTATTCACAGAATATTGTGTTTTAGCTATCGCTATAAAACGCGCATCCATAATACTCAAAGTATTAGTAGAAAAAAACCCCGAAGATTTTGTATTATTTTTAGCATTATTATCAATTATCACCACTATCTTTTTTTATTAAGGACCGAATGATGGATTTTCCTGTGTTAAGCGAGTGCATTTGTGACAGTTCGAATCAAAACAATCTATATGAGAGCTGTATATGTGGAATATATTAACTAAATTGTTTTTTTTTTTTTTATGGATTTCTGTGAGTCTATAACATGATCTAAAAGGAGAATCTTCTTGCGTCGAAGTAAACGTTTTATTTTTTACTGTAGTAAGTTGTTTAAGCCGAGCATTAAAAAATGTAGCCGGCGGTAGAACAATTAAATAATTGTGTGCTAACACAAATATAGAAGAACATCAGTTGCATTAAATAGCTGCCTACTTCGAATTCGTTCGCCTAAAGACTGCAAATGTCTCAGTCCGCATATGTTGGACAGCTTAAAACATTGCAATATAGACAAAAACAGAAATTAAACATAGAAAAACAGCGTTTCACCATATATATTACACGTTTTTATTCGGCTTTAGAAAGATAGCACGCTGACGATGCCTAAAGCATATTTTCTTCCCATTTTTTTTTTGTAAACAGCTGCTCTCCACTTATATATATATTTTAAACATTGTGAAATACATTTGCTGATGTCCAATTTGGCATACGATCGTCACACCCTAATTAAACAAAACATGTTGGAAATCATTTGTTGCCAAGTAGTTGTTTTGAAAAAAAAGGTTACGTTGCGAGAAGCCTCATAAATGAAAAGACCTGCTTGAACATCATCAAATGCAGCGACGTTTTATTGAGCCAAACGAATTTTGGTTCGATTTTCCCCCATATTGGTTCAAATCCTTTGCTAATAAGCTAATTTTGAGTGTGAAAAAAAGTCATTCTTATGATTTTTCTGTATTTTCTGGCAAAGTACTAAGGCTAGTTTTTCAAATTTAGGCAAAGAAAGGAGTCATCCTCTCTTGATTTAGGATAACAGTTCAAAAGCCTACCAGTTTATTTTATTCGTAATTCGTAATCCACAATTTATTTTAATTCGCTTTTAAAGGGGTGTAATGTTCTCAATTGACTGTAAACATGGTAGCTTAATTGGCACAAGCAAAATGTCATCAATATTTTCCAGACTTTCCCCAAGTTTATGCAGTCGACTAATGTATTTAATATTCACTCACTGTCAGTGACTCTGCGCAGTTTTCTTTGGAATAGTCGTTAGGCGCAGTTCAAAATAAGTGTGATAATAATTATTTGTACAACCTTATTGATTGTTGTTTGCTAACTAGCTTGAGTCACCAGTAGTTCCGCCTCGACATTTATTACAAAACAAGTGTCTTCCTCAGCATTTAGAAAATAGGGCCTCGACGTAAATTTACTGACTCCATCTTTCCGGAAAATTCAGAAAAAAAAAGCAATCTCAAGGAAACCCTTCTAGTAATTCTGATCGATTATTTTATTTGACTGGTTAACTTACACTGAATTGAAGTAAAAAAAGCTGTATAAATATTACTGGAGCGACGGAAATGCTCGCGTTAGTCGCATAGGTGGCAAAGAAAGACTGTTAAAAAATTAAAAAATATATTTGCCATAAAACCAGTAATTTCTCATTAATATATAAACTCTTGAGGAAAATGTTCGAACAAAAGTGATGTCTCTCACGTTGTTGGAAAACACCGTGCAACTTCGATTCAACAAGTTCTCAAGAATTAAAAACAAAAAGTGTGAAATGGCCAGACTGCTTGCAACAACAACAACATCTACAAAAGCTTAATTTATACCGCGGTGGTATAAACTATAGCATACAGGGAACTAGTTAGGGAGAGTTGATGGAGAGATCCACAGATATTGCGCGTGTTTTGAGTGGCTGTTTTTTCGTTCGTGATCAATTAGCTGAGGACAGACCTGCGAATGACCTACTTACTAAAACAGTGAGAAATTTCTTCACACATTGCGTGGGTTTGTTCATCAGTATGGACAGTTACTGTGCCTTGCAAATGACAGCAAGACATGGTACTGAGAAAGTAAACGTGACTCGTGAATGACGAGGTCGAGTGATATATACTGATGGTCTTATTGTAGCTTACCACGTTTATTAGTCTTTTGTGTTTCTAGAATTAAACTGAACATCTAGATCCACGGAAAATGACTTGAAATCCATATTTGAATACCGCTGCATAAGCGAACATTTAAGTTATTTAAGTTTCATTTTCACAAAACTCGGGTTTCATCTGCAGTTTTCAAAAAGAAGATCGTTAAACAAAATTGTTCTAGTCAAGAACTTTCTTTGTTCCACGCTCGTGACAACAAAAATTACATTTTTTCCAAATTTGTTTACGTGTAAAATAGCACAATACACAATAACACGAGAAAAGCTTGAGACACAATATTATAAAACTGCTTAATCTTTTACTTCGTTAAGTACGTATACGAAACAACAAAATTGATTTCTGCCATTCTTGGATGAATCTCTCCTGTCAAACTACGGCAAACAATTTGTACATCAGTGTAATTAGAGAATTCTTTCTCTAAAATGAAATTCTGAAGGACACCCGTAAAGGTATAGAGTAATTTAAGGTCTATTTGAAGTCATTTTTTTATGATTTGTTGTAGTTTTTGTAAAACATTTGACCACTTTGTGTATCCCTTTTAATATTATAACATTCAACGAAGTGTATTTACCTGTTTACTCATTACACAATAACCAAAATACATCGCTCGTTTTTGATTGGCTGCATGGTTGTCCATGATCGAATGATCAGACGCTGGGATTGATAGATTGATGACATCAGTGTGTGGTGTGACACTCGCGCGACTGAGCTTGTGCCAGAGTCCAAAGTTAATTTGTGGAATTTTGCACCGTGAACATCACGCAGTTTTTAAAATAACTACATGTGATATATATTGGATTTGTAAGATTCAGTAGCAGCGATTTAAACGCGGATTTTCCGAACTTATTCAAGAATAGCATTACAAGATACATCAACATTGAGACAAGTGAAATATACAGCAACAGATAGATGACTTTAAGTGCTCGAAGAGAGATATTGCAGACCTGGTTCAGCAAGAGTACATTAGAGTGCAAAAACTGAACGACCAACTGATACTTACAGCATAGAAAGCAGGAAAACATCATACAGTAAACTGAACAATGCTTAAATTTATTACCTTACGTTCTAAGGTAGGTATTTGCCTCGGTGGAAGGTTTGTCTTTCAGCTGAATCCGAATTATTGAGCGAAAATATCGGGCGGACTACTAAATTAAAATTTATTTTAATTTTACTTTCTAAAATCGTGTTTCCGCGGTGATCCTTGATGCAGCAAGTATCAAATTGCCGTTTACGTTTTTGTCTCAAGGTACAAATTTAGTCCAGGCCTTTTGAAACACGGAAAATAAAAGCAAGAAAGACTCGAGGAAAGCTTATTCTGATAATGGCTGTTATTTTCGCAATGATTTTACATTAGCCAAACGGATCAATCTTACGAACAACTTGTCTGATCGTAGTTTTGTCCATCTTCTTTTTCTGTCACGTTATACGAATAACTTCACGGATAATGTTTTTATAGAAGAGTTATTCGTCTTAAATTGTATTAAACTTTAATTGTAAATTTATTATCATTTTAATGAAACTTTTAACTGAGTTTTAAAGAGTGTCCATAATTAGCCGCGCGAGCTTAAAAAAATCCCGACACTTAAAAAAAACTCAGTTAAAGTCAGTCAGTCATTTGATCGGGTTCACTCGTCTGGTATGTAAAGGGGAATGTACAATTTAGACGAATGACTCTTCTAAACTTAATCCGTGAGGTTATCCCTTTAAAGCGGCAAAAGAGTAAGATAGACAAAATCAAACGAGTCTAAAATTGTAATGATCCTGTTTATACGCTATTAGGACAAGTTAACTATAAAGATCTTCGAAGTACAACTCGTCTCTATCAAAACGAGGCGAGTTCTGACTTGTTATACTGTGGTTATACTTTGAAAGTTCAAACAAATGGACAAGTGAAACAATTTCACACGTTGTTACCTTACTTGACAGGAATTTCCCGAAGCTATTCGACCAAACTCCAGGTGAAAAGAAGTCAGAAGCTCAGTCAGAAGTTGACGGGTCCCCTGACAAATCACAAACACCGGAAGCAGTACCTTTAGTTTCATCGCACGAAAATCTTGCTTTTGAGGAGGAAGACAAACACCTGGAACCTAAAGACACCTCAACAGATTCGACTACTTCAACAATGGAAACCACGCTAGAATCTGTAGACAGCGAAGAAGGCCTGGACGTAAAGGAGGTAGAGAAAGCTAATGATGATTCTGGAATTTCTGTGAGTCACGTGAACGGAAGTGACGTAAGCCCTGTAGAGGAAGGGACAACAACGGACGGCGATGAAGATTCCGGTCCCAGTATGCAGCCAGTTCTAAAATCCATTAGCGCGTTCGCCATGCAATTCACGGTTGCCGGTCCGCCAGCAATTAAAGTAGACAAACCTCTGACGCTGTCTTCGGTTGCCAAGGGAGACAGCAAGGAAGCCACACCGACTGCTTCTCCCCAGTCCCCAAAGAAACACGCGGAACATAACATTAATAAGGCAACTAAGACGGGCGCGTTACAGCCTGAAGCAGCACTGATTAAACGACGTCATAGCGACTTTGCCGTCTCGGCTCCACGACCTGTTAACGAAGAATTGGCCATAGCGGATTTGAAAAAACGTGGCTCACAACAAGCAAGTAAGTCTTGAATACATTCTGTTAACTTCATAAAGAATATTCGTTTTTGCTTACGCTTATTCTTACGCTTCTTTCGTGCTATTTAAACTTCCCGTGCGCATAGGCCTTTCTCGATTATGCTAGTAAAACTGGCATTTAATGCTACTAGAAATTCTCGCATAAAGCCAAAAAAATGCTAAAATAATGCCTGATTTCTTTAAAAAATGCCACTTGAATTCCAAAGAATGCTTTGTTTTATTTCAAACAAAACGTACGAACTCTTACATTATATGCTCATATCAACAACAGGTGATACTTAATAATTGTTTGTTTAAAAAAATAAAATAAAAATTTCAAAAAAAATAAAAAGACACACACGCAAGTAACACAACACAAGTACACAAGTAACACAACGCACAAACAGTCGAAACAGACAGAAAACAATCAAATTAAGTAATCAAAATTGTGAAACTTTAGGATTATTTATTAAGTTCTGAGTGCTGAAATCTGGATCACAGTCATGAAAAATGACAGAAAATGCTAGCAATTCTCTTTCAAGAAAAAACGAAAAAAAATGCTCGTTTTCCCCAAAAATGCCGGAAAAAATGCTAGCATTATCGAGAAAGGCCTACGTGCGCACCATAACTCGAAAGTGCACGCTTAAGCGTGAACCAATTGTTAATTTTGATCTCGAGTTCCAGCCGTTTAACGGCTGGAAATCGAGCCTAACTAAAGTCATGCACAAAATTATGAGAGAGTATTTCAAATCGTAGCAAAAATGGTGTATTAACAGATTTATCATTGCTTTTTGAGGGCTAGGTACCGTTAGGAAGGGTTCTCACCCAGACGTCATCAGAACGGGTAAAGGACCTCAGTGGTCGCCGAGTTTGGAGCGAAAAAGGATAGAAGAAGCAAAGAAAGGCGCAAAGAAGGAAACAAGAAGAAAGACTTTGGCAGAATTGGCTTTGGAGGCTGGATACACTGTGAGTCATAGTACTAGAGTACCCTATTGCCTTTTTTGTCACAAGGTGCCCTGGCTCTGACGCGTGGAGAAGTTTTGGAAAAGTTAAAATTTCGTGTGAAAAAGCTCTCCCATATGTGGCAATGATGTTTGTGTAACGACTCGCAGCAGATACCAACTTACGCGCTGTTATTTAAAAAAAAAGATCAGGCAGAAGAACCAAGAACCAGTTCGCGATGAGCTGTCGAAAAATTCCGTCTCGAGTGACAGAGTAGTGCAGTGCAGTGTAGTTGAGTGCAGAGCAGTGCAGTGCAGCGCAATGTTGTGTAGCGCAGCGCAGCATAACGTAGCGTGGTGTAGCGTAACGTGGCGTAGTTTAATGTACCAGCATTTTTTAATTTACTAATTTCTTGTAATCTTAATTTTCAACAGTCCCCTGATTCAACAGGACCCCCTGTCCGTCATCCCGGAGCGCTGCAGGTGACTAAAGCTGAGGCTTCAAAGGTAAAGATCCATATCTCAAGAGGTGCAAACTTCACTTGAAAGTGACACTCGAATACGTCCTTTCTTTTTACCATCAAAGTTTCAATGATAAATTTATGCGTGACAATTTAGTTTGAGAACAACATAATGAACATTTCCAGGAGCCCAATAAGTAAATTTTAATTGGTAATAAATGTCCCGCTCTCCGTTCTCCCTCGGCTCGTTCGTGCATTCGCTTGTTTTCACACGCTCGACTGACTTAAAAAGGACACCTAGCAGTCTCTATTAACAGTTGATTCATGACCATCCTTTAAAAAAATATTCCGTTTGCATCCAGCAAGGACTTTTAAGTATTTTCTCCATACAGTCCACTCCACGTTATACTCGTCAAGTAAGTTCAGTTTGTCAAAAATCGTGGCTTTTGAATAGCTACAGAAACTTATGTTTGCTTTTCTAAAAATCTTCCGAAAAACGAAAGTGTAACATAGACAACCGATAGGCCCACTGCAGTGAATATTGTCTAGCTTGTAATTGTGTTTGATGTTTTTTCAGGGTAGCAACGAAAGTTTGTTAAGTGATCCGGGGGAGGAGCATTACAGTAGCGTTCCAGTCACGGGTGAAGTGTTTGTGAGCCTGCGGTACGAGATGCCGTCCAAAAAGTTTGAAGTCCATGTTCATAGCGCTAATAACCTGGCTTGTGCTGATGCGAAGAAAAGCTCTTCAGATCCGTGAGTGTACTATGTTATTTCTGAAAATTCCACGTAAATGCGCGCGTTAAAGAGACACAGTCACCAGTTTCACTTCAAAAACTCAAGAGCCTAAGACTTGTGGAAACTACGAATAGTGATCCAATTTTGTTAAAAATCACCATGCAAGTGTACTGAAGCGATAAACAAGTGATATTATAATGATGCCATCAGGAACTTTAAGATCTCAACTTGAAAAAGTCAGGCTGATTATTTGGAAAAACACCTAAAAATTATCATGGCTCCCTTCCTTCAACACTGAACAATTTATTTTATATATCCATCTTGATGTACTAGGTGCATTTCATGTACGAGAAGACCTATTCGCCAATTTCAGTACTTTTTACCGAAAATCATTAAAATCCCCGTGACAGTGTCTCTTTAAGTGAGAAGATTTCTTACCTCTTTTAGTTCACGCTACTAATAGTTGCTTGGGCTTATTTTCTTTTCAGTTATGTGAAGTCGTATCTTCTGCCAGACAGACGAAGCAAGCGCAAAACAAAAACTAAAAAGGATACTTTAAATCCAAATTTTGATGAGGTTCTAGAGGTAAAATGAATGGTTTTAATATTTTTAACTCTTTTTAGGTGCCTATTATTATATTATACATATGATATTATTATATAAGTATACATATTTACATAGATAATTATATACTTTTTTTCCTTTTATACAGTTTTACGTTCACGCACACGTTTTAACGAGCGCTTGCGCTCCTAGGTGTCGCGTGGGTAAATAAAGTATTGTTGTTTTTGTTGTTGTTGAAATCAACAAAATGAATTTCATGCATGTCAGTATGTTAGTTTTTGCAATCCTGTGATTGAAGTCACCGATGTCATCATAATCATTATCGTCATCACTCTCATCATCGCCGTCACCGTCATCGTTATCATCATCATCATCGTCATCATCATCGTCATCATCATCGTCATCGTTATCATCATCATCATCGTCATCATCATCGTCATCGTCATTATCATCGTCATCATCATCGTCATCATCATCGTCATCATCAGCAGCAGCAGCACCCTTATTATTACCATCACAATAACCATCGTCATTGTTATCACTCCCATCATCGTCAACATCATCATTATTATCATTTACATCATTACCATCAGTATCACCAGTATTAACCATAATTTACAAGGGCCCATAATGCTTTTTCGAATTTTGTGACAGTGCATTGTGCTATACTGTTCTGGGTAATGTTAATAACCATTATTTTATATTCTTTCTCGATTCAAGCAAATTATCTTTCTTTACAGTATTTCATGGGCTATGACGAATTGTTGACGCGAACGTTATTTCTGAGTGTGTGGCATAAATCGATTGGACGAAACTATTTCTTGGGCGAAGTTAAAATTCCTATGAACAACTTTGTGGAAGCGGGGAACTCACTGGAACAGCCTGTAGCTAAATGGTTTAACTTAACAAATAAGGTAAGACAGAATGATCAAGACAAAATTTCACCTTACATTGTCGATACATTATCAAACAAAAAGGTGACGAGAATATGTGCAATGGTCAACAAGTTGGCGGATGTTGTCTTAGTGCACCTCTAAATTCTCAGAACCAATATGAAAAGAACTTGTAATGTTCAGTAAGGAGAATTAAGCTGCGCAGTAATCAAAGGCATCACGTGACGCGACGAAAGTGTTGATTCATAGGGTTGTATCATGTACATGTAAACGTGACTGAAGTGTCCTTCTCTGGGTGTCTTTATTTATTCTTCACTATGTAAGCAGTTTGGTCAACCTAAGCATAAAATAGTTATCAATAATTCATAAAGTTGAAACAAGAGAAATCAAAACTGTCCGTTGTGCGTCTTTTTTTTTTTCCAACTTTCTTCTCGCTGTTTAGAAGCTAATGCAACACTGTCTTTTGTGCTTGATTCCCAGAATTAATTAACCTTGGAAGAAATACCAATTATATATGCTTACTTACTACGGTCGAAGCTCTCATAAGCGGACACCCTCGGGACGCGAAAAAAGTGTCCGCAACTGGAGCTGGCCGCTTACGAGAATGGTTCTTCTTGTAAGCGGCCACTAGAGGTGTAGGGGATAGATGGCCGCTTACGGGAGCTTGCCCAGCTAACATAATGGTAATATGCATGTTGGTGGTGTTTCGAAATGTAACCGGACGTGGATGACGACCAAACAAACACTAAAATATGGTACTGTAATTACAGATTTGTATTAATCAAGTTGATTGATTAATACAAGATACAGAGGTTTTTTATATGATTTTCTTTGCGGTGTCCGCTTACGGGAGCTTAAAAACAAAGAAAAAGTCTAAGTCGTAATCTCGGAAAGTGTCCGCGGCCGCTTCCAGGAATGTCCGCTTACGAGAATGTAAAAATACAGAGTTTGTATGGGAGTAAAAACGGGGTTTCTAACAAGGTGGCCGTAAGTAGAGCTGTCCGCTTACGAGAGTGTCCGATAAGAGAGCTTCGACTGTACTAAGTAACACAGCAACGAACGTTTGCCTGATTAGCTATCTACTTCTATTTCTAGACTGACGAAACAGACGGCTTGCCTGAAATTCCGTGTGAATTAGTTTTGGCTTTGAAGTATGTTACCGCTGACAAAGTGAAAAAGAAGGGAAGACACAAAGGGGAATTACACGTCCATCTCTTGGAGGCCAGAAATCTGCCGGGGATGGATGCTGATGGCATGTCGGATCCTTACTGTAAATGGTAAGATTAATTTAACAAATAGAAGAGTCTTATACAACCATTATTTGTTCTGTTATAAAGAATTTTGGTAGCGAATCGGCAGGGCGGAGCAGGGCGTAAAATAAGGCAAGGGCGAGGGCAAAGCGAGGGAAGCGAGCTGAGCAGGCTAGAATTTGGGGAGTAATGGCTTCCGAGAAAGAAGTATAGAGTAATACACGAGCTTCACTTTTGTAAGTCCTCTTGTCGCTTCTTATGGCTGGCAACGGTTTTCAGCACTTGCTATGTTGATGGGTCGATACTACCACTGTTTTGAGTTGAATGGGTGGCACATATGCCTAATCATTAGTGAGTAAGATGTGGTCATTTTTTTCATAACAGATTACCATAGCAAGAGTAGAACCACCTTAAATTTTCGTAAATTTAAGGCTGTTCTGAGCCCCTCGGCAGAATTGTTTTAAACTTTGCAAAGTTGCCTATTGACATACTGATCATTATTCAAGTATAAAAATTAGGGGTCATCGACAACAGTTTTTGAGTTCAAAGCACTTAAAGCGAAAGTTAAGGGTATTTTTTGGCAGGTTAAACTGTTGCTGTGGTAACCTGTTCTGTCAAGAAAATGACCACAATTTGTACACCAATGAATGGTCTGTCAACAAGTAATAAACAGTGGTAATATTGATACATCACAGTATAAGAGCTCAAAAGTGCTGAAACCGTTACTAACAGAGGGTTTTATACCCCATCGTTGTAGCCTGCAGTTGCTACATAGTCTAACATCTAGTCTTTCAATTTCAACCCATTCCTTGGAGCTTTCATTTTATTTTTTACGTTTCCTTTTACTTTTCATCCCAGCCTCCTATTACCAGACAAGAAGGGCAAATTCAAACACAAGACACCGATCATCAAACGGACCCTGAACCCTACTTTCGACCACAAGTTTTCCTACGATGAACTTTCTCCCGACGACCTAAAGGAGAGAGTTTTGGAAATAACCATCTATGACTTCGATCGCGCTTCCACTGACGAGTTTCTTGGCGGCGTGCGATTAGGCCTGGGTACGAGCTCCAACGAGTGGGATGACGCAACCGAAGACGAATGCCAAATATGGCACACTATGTTGAGTCGTTCTAATGTCTGGATTCAGGTTGTAGTTCCGTTGAGATCCGATATGACGCTCAAGAAAAAACAGTGAAGCTTTGACACTAGAAACAGTTTACTTAGCTTCCGGCCAAAACTGGGAGCCTGCGCTCTCGGCGGTCAGTTGTTAGCGTAGTGGTCTCGCTAAATGTAGAATACAACATTGTTTATAGTTAAAAGTTTAATATGCAAGAAATAAGCTATAAAAGAAAATAAGGTTATTTATGTTAAAATATTTGAACCACAATTTAAAATTACATATTGCAATTGATATTGTCATTTTTAATCGAATAACTTTCTATTACTGTAAAGAAAGAGTTCATTGCGGTACAAAATTGAAACTAGAATTTAGGGAGCATATTATCTCAAGCAAATAAATATTTTTAAAGAAATAATATACTGAATATAGAGCTAGTAAACAATCAGGTCGATTACTAACTCTTACAGCCCTGTGAATTGTCCACATCTAATTTCGTCTCAAATCAAAACCAACTTCAATACCATGTTGCGAGAGGATGAGAACTTATCGATGATCATTGATTTACAAACGAACTTCTCCCAACTAGTACCGTAAGAAATGTGTGACCACAAAGGAGGAGAGAGAATTGGGGCTTAAAGGGTTCAACTAAATTAGAGTTCTGGATCATTTAGAGGGAATGCACGCCAGGAGTAAACATGCATATTAAGAGATTAAAGCCTTTTTTGTGCTGGGTTATATATATTTTATCTAGAAAAGAAACATTCAAAGAAAACAAACAAACAAACAGAATGTCTTTTTCTAATTTCCCGGCAAATTTTGCAACTAATCCCACAAGCAATCATCATTAAACATATGTAATCTTATCTTTACTTTATAATTAATTTTTCTTAGTAATGACAAGTGAAGAAGAAAGATTCATAAAATTTCTCGCACATGCAAAACGTTAAAATCCTGACATTCTTTAGCCAATACTAGCTGGATATTTTCTAGACACAGCCTTAGAAATAAAACTGAATTGAAACGACTTTCAACTCTGGTGTCTTGATTTACTCTGTACTGGCCAAGCCTATTCAGCTTTAGTGGCTATGTATTTCCTTAAATAATTTTGTGTTCGATACACGTATACGGTGGTTGGTACGTGCCTGGAGTACCTGCCTCGAACGTGTCTGAAGCAAGAAATTAAAAGTCACACCCCCAGCACCTCTCTTCACTCAGTAGTACGAATATAGAATTCCCGAATATATGTGTACCGGCCAAATGTTTGAACAGCGACTTGACAAAATGCTGGAATGAGGTTCAGTCGGGGGGAGAGGAAGTGGAAAACCACGATGGACTAGCACCCCATTCGGGCGAGAATAGAAAATATTGGAATCCTGTAAACGTCATCAGGTTGAAGTTTTGAAGTTTTCTCGGAATTATTTTGTTAAACTTGACTAAAGCCAATAATTTTCAGCGAAATCAGCATGAAACAAGATACCTTATTACGGGAAATTGACGCTCCTAGTGTTATTTACGAGAAATGGAGAATAAAGGTAATTAACGCGAAAGCGGAGGAGGTAAATTCTTAAAGTGAAAGGAAATTAACGCGATTAACACAATTAAGGTTGCGCAGTTTGTGGCGACAACGTAACAAGAACAAATTTTGTTTCAACATTGAACTTTTTTGGGCGAAATCATAAGAAGTCGATGTGTCAGTTGTCGAACTGGCCTTTTAAAAAAGCAGGCATGAACTGGAAATATACGGTAAACGATATACCAGCAGGAAAGTACCAGTAGGAATGTTAACTACGTCTGGACAGGATACAGAATTTGGGTTAATATTAATGGAAATTAAGGCCGCGGAAATTAACGCTTCACTAAATCATTGTCGCGAAAATTAACGCGTCTTAAATTAACGCGAATTTTTAATATTCGCGTTAATTTCATGAAGCGTAAATATCCTATAGTAAGGTTGATCAAGGTAGTCATCCATCTATTCATTTGATAAATGTACATAAAAATATCCAAGAGAGGTTATGCTTTACCACTAGGTTATAACTGTGATCACACAAGCAACAGATGGTAAGCCTGTGCTATGATTGTTTGCATGCAAAGCAACAAATCAGTGTCCACTTAACAGTTTACCGGTCGTTTAAGTCGTTTTTCACTTCAGTCCACATCCAACTTGGCTCACGTGAAGCCATCATTGATTGGAATTCGGATATTATGCATGCACTACCCTTTCCAGCCTTCCAAGAGAAAGATTCGGTCGAAACATTAGACTAATTTCATACCGAAACGAGTGGTCTTTCATCATTTACATGGTACTGGTGTGAGACTTTGTACCGAAACGAAAATGTCTGCACGGTACAGCGACCGAGGTGTGCTCGCAAAGGAATTGCAGAGAACCGGGATGAACTCGAACCGGTATGAAAGTCATTCTGGTACCATGTTTAAACACTACCTTAAACAATGGTTTGGATTTAAATTCTTTAAGAACAAACTCTTATGAATAGGCTTGATCAAATGGACTTGAATTCCATTGTTTTTAGAACGAAAACACAAAACATTCCAGAAACCCAGTGAAGTGCAGCTGCAGAAATGTAATACATACTGGGTATATCACGCAGAAATCCAACTGGTCTTTAGCTAGTTTAATGTGGTCAAAATTATTGGTTATCGATGACAATTTTTATTACTTCTGCGGCAAATTTCCAGACAAGGCTTTTGCGAAAAACCTCGTGCGAAGAAGTGAGGGCTGGTTCAGTCTGTCAATCAAAAGTTTTCTCAAAAAGCGATTGGTTGATTCGAGTGACTAGTGAAATTAAAGCAACAGATTAATGTATATAAGTCCTTGATGAAAAACTGAATGCACTCTTAGCATCATTTGCTGAACAAGGTAGAGCACAAGTAACAAGTGGAACCCATTTGGTGTTTGATTTGAGCAAGGTAAGTTACTTGTAAATGCTCAGGAAGATGTCCAGAAATGTTTTTTACAATCGTGACTGTTCTTATGGCAGACGATTGTTTCCGTTGTCGCACAACGATTTAATGACTTTTCATAGCTCTAAGTATTTTAAATTCTCTTTTTACATATTTTTTAATACCTATTAATTGTGTCCCCAAATTAGTATGGGATTTTCCCAGGCTATGTGGCCTTGACACATTAATAAAGTTTATCTATCTATCTATCTATAATCAGCGGAAAAATGTTGCGCGAGCTCTAGTAGCTAGCGATGTGACCTGACCGGTTACAGAAAATCGTTGTGCGACACTATTTTAACCTTGCTTACTTGGATGTGGTTATTACTCAAGAAAAGGTTTCTTAAAAAATCAAGGCGAGTAAAGGGCAGATTTAATGTCATTTTGCCTCAAACATTTTCCCTTGACGACAGAAAAGACTTGATGCACAATAATGTGATCTCAAAGACATGGTGTCTTGCTGAAATCAGCTTGTATCAGACCCCGCTAGGAGCGTGAAAATTGGAAAAGAGTTGTTTTGTTTGTGACAAAAAGCATTGTTGATCATTTTTTTTATTCCTTTTGTTTAGCAGGCTTATGTATGACGTAACTGTCGTGCCATTAACGAAGATTAACTATCAAAGTCCGATAGAAAATTTCACTTGTCACCTTTAACAATGCTATGGAATTAGACAAAGCGGAAAAACTCTTTTTACGGCAAGTAATTACAGAAATTAGTTATGTGCAATGGAAAACAGGCTCCTCCAATGCCTTTTGAAACTGAAAGACCACAAGATAGAAATGAACCATGATTGTGAAAATTACTACATTTTTCTACGTTTCGCAGGCTGAGATTCTTTTTTTTTTGGGGGGGGGGGGTGGGTGGGGGTGTTTGCTCGAGGCTTCATAAGTGTATGTGGCACAATTTTCATGCATTGAATTGGCAACAAAACGCCACAAATAAAGAACTAGCGAGGTACGTTGACGGCACGAATATCGGACTGGTCACTTTCTATAAAGCTATCCGTATGTCCACGAAAAAGTGTTCTTAACACTTACAATTTTGCCGTAAAAAAATCAACCAACAAGCTTGAGGACGCCGGTGGGTTTTGTTTCGAAGACCATAATGATTTCAATTATTAGTCATTCTTCGGTAAGCCAATATTTTATTACTGTTAAAACAATGCTTTGGATCTGTAGACACAAAAAATTTTTTTATTAAAAAAAAAACCTGAAAGGACTTATCGATGACTCAACGAACACTTTTTGCCAGTTACAGCGAATATCGTTCTGGACGTTCAGTGGTTTGTTTGTGTCAATTGCACCAGGTCCAGGTTATTCAAAGGATGAATAACATGCACTATCCACTGGATAAATCACTTTAAAAAGCATAGCGTAGTTTGTTTTTTTAATACTTATCCACTAGATAGTGATTTATCCGGTCGATAGCGTTATCCACCCTTTTAACAACCAGGCCCTGTACCCTACATCTAAATTCCTGATTTATTAAATTCATTCCTTCAAAATTAAGGCGTTGTTTATCAACGTATTTTAAATTGACGCATATCGTTTAAAATACTGGCTTTTGCTTCTTGAACCGGACATAGATGACGTGTAATAATGGAAACAAAAGAAAACAATACTGACCAAAATACATAATGACTCGAAAAACAATGGTTAAACAACGAGTTCTCCTTTGTGTATTTTACCCGAAGAAGAAGCCAAAATACTGTAGAGAAATGTACAGTTAACACAAATTAGGAGGCAACATTTCCCGATGAAGAAAAAAACGACAGGAAATATTTTGTAATGGCAACAGGAAAGAACTAGTAAATAATAAATAACAGAACTAGATTGCTCGACAAAGATAAATATCTCTGAGAACGACAAGGAAATTTAGAATCTTATAGAATATCTTTTTCAAGGTTAATATATGCGCCAGGCTGAGAAAAATGTTATTAAAAAAGTTTGAATTGCCTATACCTTCAGACAGGATTCAAAAGCAACCAAAATAAGGTTTCGTATCAATAAATGCCATACCAATAAAGGCCGATTTAGCAGTAAAAGACAACTGAATAAAATGTCGAACGCAGACTCGCCCCCACTCGTCTCTTACGAGAAAATTGTAAGGCGCGAAGGATGGTGAGAGAGGACTAAGGAGAAGCCAGTCTCAGCGACGCGCGACCTCATTTCTCTCGACAAGTATCCGCGTCCTGTTCAGTTGGGAGTTATCACACCCCCACCCCACCCCACCCCCTTCATGGCCAATACCTAAACGCGAGGGATGTGACAGGTTACCGGTTGCATAGTTCCAGAGCAGTTTTCAATTGAGTATCGTAAACCAAAAGCAAAGTAATCACTCTGGCTAATCACAAAGGAAACCGACAATTCAGTGAACCAATCTAAACTCGAAGCGAACGCATGTAGCTAACACGAAGCGCGAGAAAACGTGCGCGAGCGAGACAAGATTGGCTTTGGTTTGAGTTCTGATTGGGTAAGAAAGCGGCGCGAGACTTTTAAACCAATCAAACGCAAATAACTTCAGCAGTTCGGCACTCAAGCGAAAACCACTCTATTAGCCAAGTCACAACTGGTTTTGGTTTTCCTCATTTCCTGATTAACAAAACTAAACACAAGTTCATTCCTGACAGTCAATCAAAAGGCGTTCTTAATTCTACGATATAATCACCGTGAGATGTTTTGAGGTTATATGTTAAACTTCTGATTCAGGTCATTTTATTTGCAGGCAGTTTGGGATGTCCGTGCTGTGGATTGTAGCGTTTTTAGCGATGGATGTGTCACTGACATCTGCGTCTGGTAAGAAATGTCCTGGCCTCGAGCTTTTTTAACATAACATTACATTAAGTATGGGAGAGAAAAAAACTATCAGAGGTCGATGCTCTGACGAAACAAATTTCAGCATGATGGCAATCGTAAATATTTTCGCCAAATAAGCATCCAACTCCAGTCAGTTTGTCAGTCAGTCCACTGTTCAATCGATTTTCTAACAGAAAGTAACCAACCACGCGACCAACCAAATGTTCATTCATTCATTCATTCATTCATTCATTTATTCATGCATGCCACAACAACCACAACAACAAGCTTTATTTGCATGACTGTAAATTTGTTACAATATTGCAAAAGCGTAAACTTATTAAGTAATAATAATAATAAAAATAATGAAATAATAACATAGTAAAAAAAAAAAACAAAATGATTACATGCATTCATTTGCTCCTTCCTTCCTTCCTTTCTTCCTTCCTTCCTTCTTTCCTTTCTTCCTTCATTCATTCAATCTTTCGTGCGTGCGTGCGTTCGTTGTTCTTTCTTACTTTAGTTCGTTCTTTCGTTCGTTCGTTCATTTTTACGTTCGTCAATTTGTTCTTTCGTTCATTAATTTAATAAGTCAATCAATTAATCACACTCTCATACAGACAGTCATCCCTTTGTTAACAGCCCATTTCCGAGTTACATGAACATGTCGTTTTGCACAGAGGTAACCTAAAATAGAATATCAATCCAGTTTGCAAGAGAGAATTCAATCTAGTGTGTACTAAATAATTATCCTTTCGATAATGTATCCTTCTTCTTAATTTGTTGTTTAACTTCTACCTCCCTTCTCTTCCATTCTTAGATTCTGCCAAGTGTAAGCTTGACCTGGGATTGGTGGTCGATACGACAAAAAGTATACAAAGAAGGAACGTCCCCATGCTGAAGAACTCCCTGAAACAACTTATCCAAGAATTTGACATCTCAGAAGATGGCACCCATATCTCCTTTGAGACTTTCGCCAAGGAAAGCCAGCTTCACAACACGTTCAAAAGTGAATATTTTCACAGCAACAAAGCCATGGTTGCTCTAATACAGGGAAGTATTAGGAAGCTTACCCAGCCGACCCGACTTGATAAAGCACTGTTCAAAGCTGACCAGGAGATGTTTACAGAAGAGAATGGAGACCGAGCTGGAGTACCGAGCGTCATGCTACTGTACACGGACGGAAAGTCACACCGTGATACCGAGGATTATATGCCAGCAGTTATTTCTTTAAAGGTAAGGTCTTATATAATGCTTTAATAGTGCACGCGTCGTCGCCTATATTGGAGATCAGCGGAATTGTTTGGTTCTCTTATATCGTTATCGTATTCAACAATCAGACTACGAGCCTTCTATGAGCAAGTAGTCAACGAGGCGCAACGGAGACGCGCTTTTTGGATTCAATTCCGAGCGCGCGCGCGCTGTAGACTTTAAGAAACAAATTTAAATGCAGCGCAGCGAAGTTGATCAAAAAGTTGCGATCAAGCGTTTTATTGTCTTAACAAAAAGGCACGGTTTCTGACGAACCAATATTACTTTCTCAAGCAAGAAAACTGCTGATTACAAATAATCGGTAATTAAACAAAAAAATTTGTAAACATTCTCGGACATAACGTGAAATTATAAAGCAACGCAAATTTGGTTGATTTATAATAAGCTGGGTTGCCAAGGTGACGCAACATGGTCCTAAGTAACACGCAAAAAATTCAATAACAGTAGCACGCTTTGTAACCTGCCAGTTTTGAGCTCGTCAGCTGTAACGGCTTGGATGTGAAAGCGAAATAAAGGATAGGTACTCCAAAGAATAGAAAACTGTGTTTAGCCACCTTAAATTATTTAAAAGGATAACTTTCTCGAGTAATCCCCCAGTCTCGAAAGGTAGAAGTATTAAGCGCGTGAAGAAAGCCATCTGTTTACTCAAGAATGTAGCGAATGACTTCTTTTTTTGTTTTCAGGAAAAAGGTGTTCGCATAGTAGTTGTTGCCATTGGAAAATTTGCCACCAAGGATAAGTACAAAGCTGAATTAAATAAAATAGCCGGAGAGAATATTATTTATGTGGATGATTATCAAGATCTTACCAGTGCTACGGGCGACATCATCAGCGTAATTTGTCGTGAGTAATGATCATTCTTATCATGTAACAATTCAAAATTGTTTTACGTTTAGCTAAGCAGTAACTTGTGTAGGTAGGTTATGTATGTAAGGTCTGCAGCTGAGGCTAGTGACCCATGCATGAGGTAGGCTGTTATCTCTGGTTTCAGTAGCATGAAGCGACTAGGAGGTTTTCACGCCCCCTGAATGGGATGCTAGTCCATCTCAGGGTAAAATTTATCGGTACCATATATGTCATATATACTCCTAAGAGACACGGGAAGTGCAAAATGTTTGACCAAAGAACGCAATGCTTGTACAATGACCCGAGTCAGGGCTCGAATCCAGACCACTCCATCCGAAGACCAGGGCATTACTCATTAGGCTGCCTTCCTCGTATAGCAAACAGAGGTTTTTCCTCGAGTGCAAGGAGTAACGTGAAGGGTACATATAAACTTAAAACAGGCAACTGCGCAAAAAAGTCCTTGGCGACCAGGGAAACCTGATTTCGGAGGTTGGCAAATGAAATGAAAATTAAATGACTGGTCAAGAGAACTTCTTGGAAACTATACTTATTTTTTTCAACATTTTAGAAAATTCATGGCAGTGAGAACTTACAGACTAACACGAAACCCTTCTTGTATTTTCATACTACAGCTCCAAACACTTGCGAAAATTCACCAGGACTTGATGTCGCTTTTCTTGTTGACCGCACAGGAAGTCTAGGCATAGACAACTTCCGGTTACTTAAAGGCTTCCTCCTGGAACTCGTCGATGCCTTGAATGTTGGCCCCGATGCTACTCATGCGGCAATAGTTTTGTTTGCCAAAACAGCTAAAGTTATAAACACGTTTAGTAACAGCGAGTATTACAGCAATGGAGCCTTGCGCAATCTCACAGCCAGTATACCTGAAAAACTTGGAAGTATGACTTTTATTGACCGGGCTTTGGAAGCGGCCAACGAAAAATTGTTTACTGAGGAGGGAGGGGACAGGCCTGAGTTTCCCAACGTTTTGATTCTTTTGACGGATGGAAGGACAAACGAGAACTCGACAGACTACAAGGAGATCGTCCCTCTTTTAAAGGTGAGTCTGAGATATAAGATACTTGTCAACCTCCAAACGATCAGGGCCCAGTTGTTCAAAAGGTGGATAACGCTATCCACCGGAATGACATCCGGTGGAAGCGCAGGTTTGTTAACACCTATCCACCGGATAAATCGCTATCCAGTGGATAGGTGTTAACAAAACATACTGCGCTATCCACCGGATAGTCTTTATCGGGTGGATAGCGTTATCCATCTTTTGATCAACTGGGGTCAGAGCCGTAACCAGATTATAGCCATAGACAAGGGAAGTTCTGGGGGCATGCCCTACAGAAAATTATGAAAGCTGGTAGCTATGAATCTCTTTCAGAGACATTTTTCATGAGGTGTTTCTTGAGAAAAAACAATCTTGTTCAACTGGGAATAGAACAGTGATATTTTGTTTTTAATTTTGGGTACCAAAATTTAGACAAAGCAAATGCCCCGTCTTGCCTCTTGCTATAGTTATGGTCCTGATTAAGATAGTAATTTAGAATCTCAACAGACTTTCGTTACTTGCCTAACACCGGCTCACACTGTTTCTGCTTACTAGGAGAAAAAAGTTCGCATTGTGGCTGTTGGGATTGGAAGGAATGTTTTGATAGAAGAGCTGGAAGAAATAACTGGCAACATAGAAAACGTTTATCACGTGGACAACATCAACGGCTTGCCAGACTTGTTCTCAATACTGCTGACCGAAACATGCAGTAAGTAATCTATTGTAGCTTCCGTTTACAATGTTTTGTAACTTTTCTACTTTATAAAGATAGGCCGAAGATTTGTGACTACTTATCGCAGTCTTCTAAATATTCAGGGGAGCAGGGATGGCGCAGTGGTGAGAGCGCTCGCCTCTCACCAATGTAGCCTGGGTTCGATTCCGGTCCGGTGCCATATGTGGGTTGAGTTTGTTGTTGGTTCTGAGAGTTCTCCTCCGGGTACTCCGGTATTCTTCCCTCCTGGAAAAATCAACATTTCCAAATTCCAATTCGACATGGATAGAGGACCCGCATGAAAACCATCTAGAGCTGATGTGGCTTCCTCTCTTAAGGTCATTACCCTGAAATAGAACTGAACACAGATTTTTAACCAAACTTCGCCTACTGGTTTATTACTTTAAGGGAACTTAAATTTTGAAATAACAAAGGGGGGGGGGGTACCCGGTTTTGTTAGGGAGCAGGAAGACCAAGTATATTCCATATAATTCCTTTATAATTCCTCTGCGAGAACTAGCAGAGTACACTTTTTTAGCGATCATTTATTTTTCAAACATAGGAATTGATCTGTTTTCATTTTTCAGAAAGAATTTGATCGCTACACCGAAAATGTGAGAAAAAATTGATAGGTCACCAGACTCGTTTAGGAGAAAGTGACAATTTACTTCTCTCGCGGACTAAGCCGCATAGGAAAAAAGCCGCCATTTTGTTTATGTGTGCGCGCTAATTGCGCGTAAAATTCTGCGCTGTAAGGATGCGCAATGCAATACAGGGCAATGGCCTTAAACTTAAATTTTAAAATAAAAATGGGGGATGCCCTTGCTCGTTGAGAGCAGCAGCATCTTGTTTATACCCAATATAGCCTTATAAATGTGTTTCAAGTAACATTTTATGGCACTTTGTGATAGGTCACCATACTCGTTTTTACAAATTGACGATTTACCTCTCTGGCAAGGTCCAGCCGTAAAGAAAAATCCGCTAGTTTTAATACGCGCCCGCTAATCACGCGTGAAGTTATGCGCAGTAAGGATGCGCAATGCAACAGTCGGGAATTACCTTAAATATTTACGCAAAGAAAAGTAGTTCTTGAGTAACGCCCGGTGTGAAATAGAGTATTGTTTTGGGGGTCAAGTCTGAAATAGGGAACGGAAAATCAAATATTTAAGTCTGAAATAGGGTAAGAGTCTAAGAAAGCGTGCTGCACAACCCGACCTAATTTTTGGAGTGTACCCCCTCCTCCCCCCCCCCCCTTGTGGGAGGCGCGGTGGCCTAATGGTTAGCGCGCTCGACTCCGAGTCGAACGACCCGGGTTCGAGGCCTGGCCGGAGCGCTGCGTTGTGTTCTTGGGCAAGACACTTTACTCTCACAGTGCCTCTCTCCACTCAGGTGTATAAATGGGTATCGGCGAATTTACTGCTGGGGGGTAACCCTGCGATGGACTAGCATCCCATCCAGGGGGGAGTAGCAATACTCCTAGTCGCCTAATGCTACGGAAACTGGGATAAGCTCCGGCTGTATGGGCCTCATGGCTCGGAGACAGACTTTACTTTTTACCCCCTCCTCCCCGGGATATACGTATTCGCAGATTAAACTGAACAATTCGTTATCATATGTTTTAACGTGTAATTTTTCGCACCTAAGAGAAGATATTTTCTTTTATAGCTTCAGTACTTAAAGATACAACGTCTACCTGTTTAGTAATAAAGAGGCTTTGATTTGTAGGTGCTGATGGTGGATTTTCTCGCTGGGGCTTTTGGTCAGAATGTAGTAAGACATGTGACGGAATACAAACAAGGACGAGAACTTGTACTAACCCCCCTCCCCAGGGGTATGGGGAAGACTGTGTCGGCAATCAACAGGAGACCAGAGCCTGTGCAAATGAAGGACCTTGCGACTTGCTTGAAAGTAAGTACGTGGTATCTACAGGGAAATTTGGTTTAGAAGAGAGACTAAAAAAACAAATACAGCAAGAAAATAAATATTAGAGTAGTATCAGAAAAATACAAATTTGGGAAGAAAAGTTAGCGATATATAAGAAAATGGAACGACTTTTCGATGACTCCATGTCATCATTATCAATTTAAATTAGAATAAAGAGTTGAAGCTTATATAGTGATCAAAGAATGGAGTGAAAATATTTAGGGTGTGATACTATATAAGCATCAACTTTTTATTCTAATTTAACTTGATAATGATGACATGATGGCGTCATCGAAACGTCGTTCCAATTTTTTTTTATCGCTAGTTTTTCTTCTCGAATGTTTCAAAAAACATTTTGTTAGTCTTATTTGGCTTAAATTAAAAAATGATTCCCAACAGAACTGATGGAAATCAAGTTTGAGAAAGTTTAAGAAAATAAGGTTTATAATTAACACTCCTAAGCGAGGCGGCGGCTTTCAAGTTCATTCTCCCTCCTCCTTCCTCTGTCTCCGACTTATGCCGGATAAAAAAGCTATAAGAGAAGGAAAATTTGTATATTGTCATCATGGCTTAATGTTTTTCATCTTTCATTTTTTACCAATACATAGGAGACCCAGGACTGTACGGCTTTAGGCTCCCAGCACTAGAGAAAAGCAAGTTCCTAAAACGGATCGCAGTTCATGAAGCCGGAAGGAACTAGTGCGGCAGGCTGTGGCGCAAGTGTAATAACATATTTTCGTGTGTATTGCATTAAGAAATCGGAAACATTGCAAATAATTTACACATGCTATGCTTTTAAAGCAGTTTTCTTTACATTTTAAAGAAAAAAAAAATGGATTTTAAAAATCCACAGTGATTTGCTATGGGTTTCCATTTACTGTTCTTTTTGTTTCTCTGTCAGAAAGTCATTTAGCTGTGTCAGTCGTCAGTGAGTCAGTTAGTCAGTACTGTGTCAGTGAGTCCACCAGTCAGTCAGTCAGTCAGTCAGTTAGCAGGCTGAGTTAGTCCGCGGTCAATCAGTCAGCAGGCTTAGGCAGTCGGTCAGTCAGTTAGTTAGTCTGTCTCTAAGTTAGTCAGTCAGTCAGTCATTCAGTCTCTCTGTCAGTGAGTCAGTCCGTCAGACAGTCAGACAGTGAGTCGGTCGGTCAGTCCGGTCAGACAGCCTGCAGTTAGTCAGTGCCAGTCTGTAAAGATCTGTCAATCGATCGATCAGTCAATCAATCCACCAATTCGTCAGTCTGTCAGTAAATCAGACAGTTCTCTAATTGTGATTCAAGGTACAAACTTATTTTTGTGCTAACCATGCCCACAAAGCTGTTATGTGATTGTTTCTTCTTTTCTTTTCTATACGTAGATGACTGACTTGCACATGGCTTGCTCATTTGATGCCCATACAGCTGGAAGAAACTTTCTCGGAATACTGAGATCTACTGACACATGTACATTTTGCACGTTGAATCCACTTCGTAGCAGAAACTGAACTTAAATGTAGCAAACCACAATGTTTTGTAGGTTATTAACATTGACAGTTAATGACGTTATAAGACTTATAAAGTTGTCAAGTGTTAGGTCTGGTTTTCACTAGCGACGCAAGCACAAGCGCAAGCACAAGGGCAAGAATAACAGTTCTTATTTCAACGTGAAAACGGCTTCGACTCAAGCAAAAGCACAAGCGCATTGCAGTTTTATGCTTGTGCTTGCGGCAAGTACAAGAACAAGGATCAAAACGTGACCTTTTTGCGTGATTACGCTTATGCTTGCGCTTGTGCTTGCGTCGCTAGTGAAAACCAGGCTTTAATACGGATCGTATAGCTCTACAAGGTGAACGTAGGTTATGTAGCAATTTAGATTGAAGAACTGATCGACTGAAATAAAGTTAATTTGCAATTACGTTTTCTCTAATGTGTATTCCATTTTTAAAGCTCTTTCTTGAGACAGCTTAAATTTTACAGTTGAACCTTAAATTTCACATATCAATCTCAGTAGCTTTTTTCACAGTAAAGTTGCAGTGCGCCAAATGATATAATTTTAACTTCACCGGCAACATGATTTTTTTTTACTTTCCATCGAAGGCTAGCTGGTTCACCTTTTTATACAGCTTTGTGTCCCAAATTTTCAACACACAAAAGTATATTCTTTTAATTTCAAAATCTCAGCCTCGGTTTTATTCTTAAAATTTTCCTTAAATTTTGTAAATTTAAGCCTCGATATTCTTATAAAATAAATTCTTATATAAAAAAGTGTATTTCCAAGTCTTTTACTCGATTGTCTGAACCCTATAACAAAACGAAGAAGTTTATGCACGAGAATCTAGATAAAATTTCCTTGTGCGGAATTAATTATATTTTTGGTTTAGAGAACGAGACAAGGTTTGATCACGCAAAGTTTGGATCACAAGTTTGAATCACGGCAAAAGCCAGTTGATTTCCGTTCAACCAATGAAATCTTCTCGTTGGAATTCATGACTAACAGGTTGAACAACTCAGCCTCGTTATATAGGTGTAGGGGGGGTCGCTCTTAAATGAAAACTACTACCGAAATCCGAAATTTTTCAAAGCATATGTTGTGCTACCATTGCCTTTATTGATAGCTTACCATAAACAGCTTAACTAGCATGGGGCTAACCGGTTACCCAGAGAGCACTCTAGTTGATGAAGGGCTGAGCCCGAAACGACTGGAATTTTATACGTATTTATGGCTCTTACTACTCCAAAAAATGAGAACTTTGTTTAACTTTGCAACTTTTACAAGTGCCACGCAGCACACGGATTTTTTTTTTTCATTTATCACTGATCAGCACTCTAGTTAGCCTAATAACATGAATAGCGCTCCGGTTAGCCTGAAACACGCTCCGGGTAGCCGATTTACGGTTAGCTCAAAACAATAGTAATCATGGTAACATGATAGATACTTAAAAATATTAAAATTTCAGTAGTATTTTTCATTTTAAGGCTATTTGGGCAGTCAACTGGGGTAGTCCATGGACTGAGTGAGGGCCAGTCCACGTTTTGTTCACATCCTCAAAAGTCCGGCGTCGAACGGCGTTCTTAATCACATGATCACACCGTACTTTTCATTACAACGAATCGAAGAGAGAAAATGCTATTAGCAAGAGAAGGTGTTAACATGTCAAAATAGTAAGTGCACGCATTGAACATGAACTACATTAGAATAAAATTGTCAAAGGAAGCAATTACTTTTTGCAGTCTGAACCAATCAAATACACCTGTTTGATCGCCTTGGGGAAAGGTGCTTTAGAAATGTCTTATTAATTATGTGTTCAGTATTATTCACATTATTTCAGAATGAGTAACGACACTAATTAATGATGCTTGCTCTCTTTCACTACCGTACCAACTAAACATGTTTACAATTCATTATTTCTCAGCTGATCTTCTCATCTCGAAGCTATTAAATGAGACAGGCAACACATTACTAAAAACTCTGGCTTCTTGTTAAAATTACCGCGTGATCATGGCACGGAAAACAGGGATTGTTCGCAGGCTTGCTGCTCGAATATTTGCAGTCAGCTTGCTCGTTTTACAAGGAGTAATCTTGGACTACTATTTAATTGTCGAAGAAGAATCTTCTGCGTGGTTTGCATGGATCGTAACAGACGTGTTCGTTCTGTTCGCTTGGCTGTTCACAATGTGGATGTCGCATCGAAGCCGAAAAATGGCGATGACAGAACATAAAGATGAAATCAAGTTTGCCTATCTTGCCTGGATTATTTACGCCGTCCATTTAGTACCTAAAGTAGCTACTCTGTTCAAGCTTAAAGCGTCTTTACTGGACGAGAAACTTATCTTTGGACCAAACATGTTAAAGATGAATTTGTGTCTAACACCGATGTTGTTTTTGTTTCTTATTTACGCGCATCACGACGCGAAATCACACTCACGACGAAAATATTACTTGGAGAAAATGACCGCAGCTGTAACTCTTGATTTATTTGACAGCGTCGAAATGCTGGAGTATCTCTTTGATAAGGATAAGATCACACTCGAACTAGAAAATGCCATTCTCGCTTTTTCCTGCATGAATATTTTTCTTCCAACCTTTGCGTTGTTTGAGCTGAAGTTTAACAAGTTTCACGAAAGCGGAGAAATTTCTCCAATATCGTTCAAGTTCATTTACATTTGCAGTTTCATGTTTTTCGTCAACGTTCCATTCTTGGTTTTAAGGCTGATATTATGGCATGGATACCATTTAGATGTTTCAGTATTGCTGGCGAAAAATGCTCTGGCGATTGTTATGGGAATTATAGAGATTATGGAGTTTTTTGGCGAGCAAAAGCCAAGGAAATGCAAGGTTTGTTCGAAGACCTTTGCCAAAGCGTTTTTCAAATCGCACCTTAAAATGTGCCCGCTTGAAGGAGATTTCGAAATGATTACGCAAGATGAAAAAAGAAATGGAAATTTAAAAAACAATTTTCACTCTCAAGAGGCTGAAGAAGTTAATAATACTGTGCACAATGTCAGTTCCTCTGTTACAGATAACATTTCGCCAACCACCTTAAAGACATATGTCTGATTTTGTAGACTAAACTTAAACTCTAACAATAATTATTATTCAAAAAGCGGGTTAATTTTAACGCTGGCAAACGGGGAAGCTGTTATAGAGTTAAAGAAAAATTACAAGAAAGAAGAAATTTCAATAAATCACGGTTAAATGTACGCAACTTTAATTAGTTCTCATAAACGTGTAACTGACATATTTACAAGAAAAGAAACTTAAAAAGTTATTACTCAGCATTAGCATATTGTACACGTTCGTTAGTTGAGCTAAACCTCTAGAAGCGCGGCCTCGATCGATGTATGTTTTTCCTTTCCTTCTTTCCCTGAGTGTCAAAGATACAATTAATTCAATCAAACATAAATGGAAATTTTGACAAGAGGAGATATCTTTTCAAAAGCGTCGAACAATGTTCAATTGCAGAGGTGTTTGCTTCGAATTATCTATATTTACTTTTGTAAAATATTCTGATCGCCAGGATAAGAGCACAGCAGGTGATAGAGAATATAATATAATTGGGAGGCGTTTTCATTTGCTCCAACGAAGCTTTCGCCTGCTAGCAAAGCCTTCTTTTATTGCTCCCGGCTGTTTTAAGCTTGTTAAGCGTTCGTGGGCAATAAGAGGGGGCTGTATTCGCAGAATAAACGAAACGCCTCTTTGTTTTGAGGGGTATTATAGCTAAGTTTTTATGAAATCAGATCACGGAATTACTCAGGGTTGGGGGTATGCCACGGGAGAAAAGTGCAGAGGCCGGCGCACGCATCGAACTACCATTCTTTTAAAGTTTACTTTAAATTGAATAAGCGCTGGTCGGTCTTTTGCGTTCCACTTTAGATTCTACTTTGTACACTTTTCAGCGAAAGCGGTACAGGAAAATTTTCTGAACTTCTAAACTATATACAGTAACTATACTTTTGTTTACGGGATGCAGGTCAGATAATAAGAAAAAAAGCGAGCTACCGTATTTATTCAATTAAGCGCCCTGGGCGCTTATTAATTTTTTGGACCTTGAGAGTGGGCGCTTATTCGAGGTGGGCGCTTATTCGAAGCTGGGCGCTTATTAAATTTTCACCATTTTTCGCAAGTAGTAAGTTTATTTTACAACAAAACAATGAATAATAATAAAACGTGAAGATGTGCCAAAGCAGAATTTTAACTGTTCATTGAAAGTTTCTGTAAAATACTTAGAAAACTCGGTCTTCGGGGAAGTTTCTTAGTAGTACTAAGTCAATTTCAATTTCAATATTAATTAAAGTACTCCTCTTGTGCACTTCAGTATTTTTTGAAGGAGTATAGGGGGTGGGCGCTTATTAACTTTTCCTGCCTATAGGTTGGGCGCTTATTCGAGGTGGGCGCTTTCTCGAGGTTGGGCGCTTAATCGAATAAATACGGTAATTCAATTCTTGAAAGATCATACATGGAAATTCTATATAAAACCACAGGGTGCATACAATAGAGTTACGTAAGATGAAAGTAAATAAATGAATTTCTTTCGAACTGAACGATAGGAAAGAATAGGGGGTAAGCTTGTCTTCTGTGAACAGGAAAATGCAATGCGACAAAAACTAGATAAGCCACTTTGGTCGGATGTAGAATTTGCGCAGCTATCGGTTATTCTGTAGAATGGAAGCCGTTTTCATCGCTCTCCATCGCAGAGGCTCCTTCAGTGGGGGAAGGCAAAAAAACACGAAAAATGCAAAAATAGGGGGAGCGCGGGGGACGACGAGAAATTCCCAGTGTTCCCCGCGCGCTTTCATTTCGATTCTCTCTACGCTCCGCGCGCTTACTTTTCACCTCTCCCCATTTCCCAGCCCGTATGAAAAAATAAGAGGCCTCTGGGGAGGAGAGAGCGTTTTCATTTAAAGGTTTGTATTGCTTGAGCAGCCTTGTTACCAGGATGATTATTTTTCCTTCCCGCTCCGCTTCTCTCTCCATGACTAAATGTATTGGATATAAACGTGATCAAACGAAAGACCTTGAAATGTCAATTCCCTGAATTGCATTGTACGTTTGACAAAGATTAAAGAATGATGTAGGTGGGCCCTTGATCCAGAGAAAATGGCTTTTTTTGTAGATGTCAGCGTGAACTTTTGATTTTTTATCCGCCATTTGTTTACCGGGATAAAAGTGAGATTCCTAAGATGATCACGGTCTTCAGCAGTCGGCATAAAATTTAAATTCAATATGGCGGATGGTGCTTTTGCTTGGTGACCATGACCATTACATGACGTTAAAGTCACTGTGTAAAGAAAAAAAAATGCCCGGGGAAATTCAGTCCAAGACAGATAATGGAATAATGGAAATTTGGCATCGAGAGTGGCAATGTATTTTCTGAAATTAATATTACTTGGCATCACACTAGAAGCTAAGTTAGTTTCAAGTAAGCACTTGACTCAAGCGCACTTAAAAATTTCAGGTCGCACTTAAGCTTTTACAAAACTTGGCTTTACACTTGATGAAAAAGCATATTACTTGAGGTACAAGCTGTCAATCATCTTCAGAATCGTGACAACGCTGCACGCCGCTTTCATTTGGCTTCCATTTCCTATTGGTCAAGTCAGTGTCAAGTGCGTTCTCAAGTGTGGTGTAGACCATACTTGGCGGTGTACAGTGTACTTCGGCTTCTTTGAACTACAAAAGTTTCCATGGGGTCACCAAGTAAAGTTCAAGTAAGTACGTTTTACCCCTTCACACTCGAGTAGGTTCCAAGTGCACTTAGATTATACTTACGAGCTCTAGTGTGAAGCCAAGTATTAACTTCAGTGACTAATCAGTTATCTAAATCGAAAAATCATTTGCGCATGTGGACCTAAAAAACAGACCCAGAAGTAAGCAAAAGAAAAAGGACAGTACTGAAGGTGGAATGACTGGGGATGGAGGCGGAAAAACTCTACGCCTGCGAGCAGGCTCACCATGGAGCACGCGCGACTGGCCAGCGAAGCAATAAGGCGGGGATCTCGAAAACGCTTATTCGAGGGCGGCGCTTATTTGAGGGCGGCGCTTATTAAAAATTCCGACGCCACAAAGAATCTAATCCTTTACATTAATTGAAAAAGCGTCTTTTGATTGTCAGTATTCGTTTCTTGCTGAAGAGAGAAGTGGCGTTAGCTGTCCTGGCAAAGTTGGCGGCCTTTATTTACAGAATTACGTTTTGTAAGAATGTTGGACAGAAAAACTAATGGGCGAGCGTTAAAACAATCGCTTTGAACTAAATAAGCACTTTCCTTTCCTGAACAATCACTTTCCTTGAATAAGCGCCGCATCGGGACTGCGGCGCTTATTCGGGGGCGGCGCTTATTAACTTTTTTGTCCGAAATGCGGCCCTTATTCGAGGGCGGCGCTTATTCGGAGGCGGCGCTTATTCGAGTAAATACGGTAGTGCACTTGCAAGGTATTTGACTTTAAGTCATGTGTTCATATCAGTTGGAGCCCTGGAAGTCCTGAAAAATTATGAATTTTTTGTTTGTTTGTTTCAGAGTTAAACAGCAAAGTTAAGGAGGGGGTGCGGTAAGGGGCACGCAAATCCACCGATCAGTCGATCCACAACTAGCTATTTTAATTTGAATTCGTTCAAATCCGGTTCCGCACTACGTTTTGTAGTTTCACTGCAACGGACTGTAGATGGTTCAGTGTTTTTAATCTTTCAAGAAGTTTCCTATCATTGCTTGCAGCGCTCACCATTGTGTATTGAACATCGATACTGAATGCAGTACACCTTGAAAAGGAAATTAATGACCTGTTTCTTACAGAAAATTACTCCTGTAACGCGTTGTCTGTTTAACGCACACACACAATGAGTTGAGTTAGGTAAGCCGTGCGACTCCGATGATTTCGTGACAAATGATTACCTTACTAAATTTATCTCCGCAGCACATAGTAAGTAGAGTATGCCCAGTACTACGAGCTGAATGCAAGACAGCTGGATCGGACCGCAAGGCTATCGGTTAGAAGGTACTGCCAAGTTAGGTGGTACTGCCAAAAAGGCAACGCAGCCAACAAGCTTGGGAGAAGTACTGGAAGTCAGTGTGCACATTTACCCGCGCCACACGGGAGTGACTCTAGTTTAAAACAAAACACCTGAAAACCAACTCTCGTCTCCAGCGGGAGGGAGAAAGGGAAAGTGTTAACTGCGCTGTACAACAGAGCATCAAAGATGGGGGGACAGGAGTGTCTGAATCTCCTGCTTCCCGTTCCTCTAACTCCCGCTTCCCGTACCTTTTTCTCCCACTTCCCTCCCTTTTCCGTAGTGGTTCCCTCCTCTTCGTCCCATGCGATTTTTTTCTCAATTTCTCCCGGTTCTCACCACCTCGCTTCCTGTCCTCTTTTCTCCCGCCTCTCGTCTTTTTTCTACTGGGCTCCTTGTCCTCATGCCCCCCTCTACACCAAAGTGAGTGCTGAACAGTTTGTCTGAGCTAGCCTGCGTCGCAGCACACTGCGGTCAAACGCAGCGCGCGTGCGCAGTTCATGTGTAATTGCCGCCAAAATTTTCCATACAAAGTCTTAAATTTTCCGTAAACTTTTGCTTTAAAGCCAAAAGTTAACGCCGTCCCTCGAAAGTTAAGGTTTATACGCCGCTTATGGATTGGAAATTTGATAATTCATCTCCACTGAGTGTCCTAGCTTGAACTGTTCTTTCACCGTACTATTTCTTTAATAATTTCTTGCAAAAGTCTGCCCACTTTCGAGTCAAAAGTTCGAGGCGGCAAAGACCGGATGTGACGTCAATTTTTGCGTTTGACCGCTGTGAAGCGTCGCAGACAGTCTAAACCGCCAGTACAGTCCTTCGAGGATTTTGTGACATGTCCGGCTACAACGCAGTCTATCGCGGGCTTATCGCAAAAGTCCACAACATGCACACACAACGGGGTCAATGAGTTCGGGTCAAACAAAGCGCAAGCCCTTGCTACTGATAGAGCTGGTGACAGACATTTTGCAAAGTAAACAAAAAGTCTATTCGAGCGCGTGGGTTTCCCAACAGTGAATAACAAAAGGTTGACACGGCTGACAGCTGAAGAATTGATTTTCATTTCTGCCTCACTGGGCAGTGGTTAAATTATTTATGACATAACAACGTGTTCAAATGAGCGCGTGACGATGGCGCGGAAAACAGGGATTGTTCGCCGGGTTATTGCTCGAATATTTGCAGTCTGCTTGCTCGTTTTACAAGGGGTAATCTTGGATTATTATTTAATCGTCCAAGAAAACTCTTCTGCGTGGTTTGCATGGATCGTAACAGACGCTGTTGTTCTTTTTGCCTGGGTGTTCACAATGTGGATGTCGCACCGTAAATCACAGAGTGCATCCAAAGCAACAAAAGATGAAATCAAGTTTGCCTATCTCGCCTGGATTATCTACGCCGTGCATTTAGTACCCCAAATAGCTACTCTATTCAAGCTTAAAGCGTCTTTACTGGACGAGAAACTTATCTTTGGGCCAAACATGTTAAAGATGAATTTGTGTCTAACACCGATGCTGTTTTTGTTTCTTATTTACGCGCATCACGACGCGAAATCACACTCACGACGAAAATATTACTTGGAGAAAATGACCGCAGCTGTAACTCTTGATTTATTCGACAGCGTCGAAATGTTGGAGTATCTCTTTGATAAGGATAAGATCACACTGGGACTGGAAAATGCCATTCTCGCCTTTTCCTGCATGAATATTTTTCTTCCAACATTTGCGTTGTTTGAGCTGAAGTTTAACAAGTTTCACGACAGCGGAGAGATTTCTCCGATCTCGTTCAAGTTCATTTACATTTGCAGTTTCATGTTTTTTGTCAACGTTCCATTCCTGGTTTTAAGGCTGATATTGTGGCATGGGTACCATTTAGACATATCAGTACTGCTGGCAAAAAACGTTCTGGCGATTGTCTTGGGAATTATTGAGGTAATGGAGTTCTTTGGCGAGCAAAGTCCAAAGCGATGCGAGTCCTGTTCAAGGACTTTTGCTAAAGAGTTTTACAAGTCACACTACCAAGATTGCTCGCCGGACAAAAACATGGAGATGATGATTGCTGGTGATGAAGCAAGGAATGGGAAAGAAAAACTGAAATTTAATTCTAAAGAACTGGAGTTAAACGAGAAAAGCAATGACTCCACGAATGTTGTTTCAGATACATATGACATTTCGCCAACCTCAAAAGAGACAATTGTTTGATTTTATATTCAAGAAACAATATCAAAGTTGTAATTTATAAAGTTTAGTTGGATGTCAGATGACTCGTTAAGAAAAGGGCATTATGAAATTCCTATTCTATGATTTTCGATTGATTTAAAATCAAATGTAAATCAGTTAAATATTTTGTTGACGTTCGTGTGGATCATATTTATTCAGTGGTCGGATAAGCCGTCTTAGAAAAGTGACTGAAATCTATCAGACAGGTCAATATCAGATCGATTAGACAGCGTCTTTTCTCTACCGAGGTTGCCTTTTCTATTAAGCGTGTTAAGCCTCTTTAGTAAGATAAGCCTTTTATCTGATTATCAACAGAAGCGTGAAAGAAAACTTAGTCATTCATTCACGTCGAGAATAGTACGTGTAAAAGGACTATAAGCAGTATTCCGCATAAAATTTAATTTAATCCTTTATCTCTTTTGTTGACTTTACGTAGGTGTTGAGACAGGATGAATTCGAATACCGTAGAATTCCGGTTATAAGCCCTGGGCTTATACAACTGCGTAAGTGGTTTTGGGTGGGCCTATAAGTGGAGGGGCTTATATCCGGGAGGGCTTATAAGCGGAATGAAAAAATTGTTTCGAAAAGTGTCACAGGATCGGAGTGTTGACTAAAATAAAGCAACATTTAGCCCTGTTCAGTACTGTCATCCGGTAGAGGGGGGCTTATATCCGGGGGGGGGGCTTATAATCGGATGTATTTTTTGTTTCCAGGTAGATGGGCCTATAACCGGGGGGGGGGGCTTATAAGCGGGGGGGCTTATAACCGGAATTTTACGGTATGTAAGCAAGAACTGAAAAATGTACTGGTGGGTTAGACCAGGTTAAATTTGAGATAATTTGTTTCGTTACTGTAGAATATCAAACAATCAATCAATCAGTTATTCTTTCATTTTCACCATGCATAAGTCAATGGGTTGCAATAGGTTTACAACAAGTGTAATTTGAGTAAATTCCCAAGAAGGCCTAGCCAGCTGCTGGTGGTTTTGTTGGGGGTTAACGCGCGTCGCAACGAGAGGCGAAGCTGCGAGGCACTTTCTTTTTCCTAGGCCCCTCGCGGCTTTGCCGCTTGCTAACCTCAACAAAACCGCCAGTTACGCAGGCTAAAGAAAGCCTAGTTTGTGTTAAATAGCCTGTCAATAATACTGATTAGAAATAGGATAAATCCATAATTCACATTAATTTATCGTCAAGATTAAATTCTTTAACAGAGCATGGCAGTGAAATCATTGTCCATATCCCAATATATTTTAGCTCCACAACGCAGAGAACAACATGTACAAAATCCTTAGGTTTATTTTGGCGGTTTCGACAGAGCACCTAGTCTTTTTGGGACGTCACGCAACGCTCCGTCCCAAAAAGCGGCTGCGAAGGCCGAGACTACGGAGCACTTAGACTATAGCAATACGTTATACGTCAACCTACTATTACATCCAAGTAAGCAATACATATAAACATGTTATAGAGCTGAGCAACAGTTCACAAAGGCTAACGAGACAAATTCAATTTTATTTTATTTATTTTATTTTTTTATTTTTTTTAGGTTCTTCACTCCACTTTACTATTCCTCAAAATTTTCCTCGATTTTCCTCGCTCTACCCATACCCCCTCCATGCTATATTTTCCCGCAAAAACCTGCACATCAAACCAGTGATCAGTCATGAAACTCAATCTCAGGTCGAATGCAATCTGAGCGAAATGTATCTGATATATTGCAGCTGTCGAGTTACTATAAACTGTTATAATCCTATTTTCTCTTGATTGTTACGATCTAGCTCTGTCTCCTTTACGCGGCTTATTTTCTAGACTTAAAAATCTTCCATGAAGTAAAACAAGTACGTCGCACTGTAAAAATCACTTTCGGGGAAATTTAATCTAAGTATGTCTTTTTAATAGGGAAGATTGCTAGATAACTCCGGTTTTCATACTAAAACTATTTCTACTCCCCCCCCCCCCCCCCCCCCTGCATAGACAGGATGCCTGCCCACCGCAGGGTTACCTCACCCAGCATTAAATTTACTGGTAGCCATTATACACCTGGGTGAAGAGAGGACCTCCCGGCCGGGAAATAAGATCCAAAGCCTGATCTATTTTAACTCATGTACATATTTTCTTATCCTTTCCTTTTTTTAGCATTTTTAAGATATTTGTAAAAAGAAGTAGTAGACAAATAATTTGTATTTTAAATTAATTATTGTAAGTTTAGAGTTTTTAAATTTTTGTAATTTGATTATTTAGATTAATTAATTAGTTTTAAATTTCTATAAATTGTAATTTTTTTAAAAAATAGAGGGCCACAGGTTTTTCAGAATTTCTGTTACGTGCTACCCTCTTTAAATAAAGTTGTCTATCTATCTGTCTATCTACATAGTTTCCCAAAATAAAGGAATTCAACAAAAACAACTTAGTTAATTTGACATACATGCTTACCATCCTATGTTTGTGAGGTCACAGCATGCCCATATTAATTGTAAATATTTAAGCTTCCGAAAATCTGCTTTTATAGCTGTGTCTTTACAATATAATAAAGAAGAAATATTTTCGCGTTGTTTAATTTTGTTTTTCTATGCCGTTTTCTTGGGGATTTGAAGCGTGGGAGAGCAGTTCTAGGAGTTTAATTTTCGGCTCGTGTACAGAATACAAATATTTACACTTGTGTATATACTAGTTGTGCGACGCTTTCGAGTGGTATACTATGGAATATCCCACGAGTCACTTGTAAAAAACAAGTGACAAGTGGGATATTCCATATTATTAAAAACTAGCAATGGTATATTGCAATTCCTGCGTTTTGATTGGTTAACAGACAATGGTATATGAGCTCATATACCATTGACCACAAATATGGTAGCCGATGCGCGTCAACGAAAACAGCTGGGGAGCTCAAATATTGCAATTCCTTTGGGCGTTTTTAATAAAACAATTATTCCACTCGCGCTTGTTGGATATGAGATGGTAGATAGCCAACGAGGCGCGCAGCGCCGAGTTGGCTATCTACCATCTCACAGCCAACAAGCGCGAGTGGAATAATTGTTAAGTATACCACAAGAAAGTGTTGTGTAACTATTTTATACCATGCCATAGAAAATATGCTTACTAAATTTTCGTCAAGAATACAATGTATTGTTTTGATCACGATCAAAGTTGTTAATTACTTGCTTGATCGATCGCGTCATTCAATCTTAAGGTCTCAGGTTTCATCTCCTCGTGTTCGCTGTCGCTCGAGTAGTTTTCCTTGCACGTTCAAGTCTTGTCACCCTCCCACCCGCTCAGGGTCTGATTTTCATTAAACAACAATTTTAGCCCAAACGTGTGTCAGTGTGTCATTATTGATTGATTGTTTTTAAATAATTCGCAGCGCACGATGGGAAGGTTGGGTTGAATACCGTCGAATATACAACGAGTTTCCTGTATTCTGTTTGGCTGTATTTTCTATGGCATGGTATAAATATTTTTATACAATACAGGAAAGCCGTTGTATATTCGACGGTATTCAACCAACCTTCCCATCGTGCGCTGCGATCTTATTCTCGAGGAAATTTAGTAAGCTAATTTTCTATGGCATGGTATAAAATAGTTACACAACACTTTCTCGTGGTATACTATGGAACATCCCACTTTTCACTTGTATTTTCTTCGTGTACACCAGTACACACTCGCCTAAAGGCTCGTGTGTATACCGAGAAAATACAAGTGACTCGTGGGATATTCCATAGTATACCACTCGAAAGTGTTGCATAACTAGTGTCAAGAGAGGAACTCATCCTCTCTTGCTAGTATGTATCCTGTACACGAGTCGAAAACTTTATCTCATAGAAAATGAAGTTTGAATATTCATATGAGCATGCTGTGACCTCACAAACATAGGATGGTAAGCCTGTGATTTGACCATAATTATAGTTGCGTTAATTATCTATTTCGTTTATTATCTTTTTTTTGCATTTACACATCAACTTGTTAATTAGTGCTATATTAAAAAAAAATTGTGAAACTACAATTACTGCTAAAAGTCATTGATGCCAAGAACGATCACAAAAGTGTCTTATTTATTTCACAGAGAAAGCATGTATTTTGCATGCGAGTACTAAGGAACGCCGTGGGAGGCGCGGTGGCCTAATGGTTAGCGCGCTCGACTCCGAGTCGAATGGCCCGGGTTCGAGGCCTGGCCGGGGCGCTACGTTGTGTTCTTGGGCAAGACACTTTACTCTCACAGTGCCTCTCTCCACCCAGGTGTATAAATGGGTACCGGCGAAATAGCTGCTGAGGGGTAACCGTGTGATGAACTAGCATCCCATCCAGGGGGGAGTAGCAATACTTCTAGTCGCTTAATGCTATGGAAACCGGGATAAGCTCCGGCTGTATGGGCCACTTGGCTTGACGCAGACTTTACCTTTACCTTACCTTACTAAGGAACGCCATATGCCACGCGTGGCAAACTCGCGTGTAACAAATTGTTCACAACAACTGAAAGCAAAGTCGATTTTGAAGGTCAAGGCAATTACGTTAATTACAAGAACTTTTGCGTACCATACGTCACTAGAAAAACATACAATAATTATGTATTTTGTAACCATTTCGTTATGATGACGTCATTCACACTGTGAAATAAATCAGTTAATTTGACCATAATTAGTTGCGTTAATTATCTAGTTCGTTTATTATATATTTCCATTTCCACGTCAATTTGGTAATTAGTTGTATATTTAAGAAGTGTTTGGAACTACAATTACTGCTAAAAGTCATTGACCAAGAACGATCACAAAAGTGTCTAATATATTTCACAGAGAAAGCATGTAATTTGATTGACAGCGTGCGAGTACTAAGTAACGAGACATACCACGAGTGTAAAACTTGCGTGTAACAAATTGTTCACAACAACTGAAAGCAAAGTCGATCTTGAAGGTCCAGGCAATTACCTATGGTTTGGATTTAAATTATCGGTCTCATTAACTGATCTACATTCGTTAATTACAGTTACTTCTATCATACGTCACTAAAAAAGCATACAGTAATTATGTATTTTGTAAACATCTCTTTATGCCGTCATCATGACGTCATAGCTAATTGCTCTAATGACATGGTTTCCAAGATGTAGGAATTCAATCCTAAAATAACTCCGTTAATTCGACCTAATTAGTTTCGTTAATTATCTATTACTTTCTATTTCTACATCATTGTTCGGAACTGCAATCGTGGTTAATTTATTTTACAAAGTAAATATGTAATTTGCATTGACAGCATGCGAGTACTCAGTCACGCGACTTACCACGCGTGGTAAACTCGCGAAGATGTCATCATGACGTCATAGCTACTTGCGGTAATGTCATGGTTCACAAGATAAAGAAATTCAATCCTGATATAACTCAGTTAATTTGACCATAATGAGTTAATTTTATTACGTAATTATCCACGTTTTTTATTTCTACTTCATTGTTCGAAACTGCAATTGTGTCTAATTTATTTTACAGAGTAAGCATGTAATTTGCATCGACAGCATGCGAGTACTCTGCCACGCGACGTACCACGCGTGGTAAACTCGCGTGTAGCAAGTTGCGTTGCTCACAAGCAAAGTCGACCTTGAAGGTCCAGGCAATTAACCGATGTAGTTTTGAATCGAACGGTATTCGTTAATTACAATAACTTTTATCATACGTCACTAGAAAAACATACAGTAATTAAGTACCCTGAAATAACTCAGTTAATTTGACCTTAATTAGTTACGTTAATTGTTCTTTTACCTCGAGCAGACCATATAAGAGGACTATAAAAGTCTAATACAAATTCACTTTATAACCATCCGACTAGTGGACAAATCCTGCAATTCGTAGTTATCGAGAGTTTGAGCACAGTCATATAAAATGAGCGAGCTGCAGAACACACAAGAAATTGCTGCAAATGATGCATCCATTCCACTGAAGAGTGCTGAAATTGCTCTCGCAGATAGCCATCATGAAGGTATGTGTCGCTTTGCTAGTTAGTTGAAAAATTGGCCTTTTTTGGTGTCAGTTTATATTTTCGCCGTTTCAATTTATCAGTTTTCAGCTAAACGTTTGGCCGTTTGCAAATGGTGTTTATTAGTATTTTTGCTGTTTGCCAATTGTTGTTTTTTGGTAACTTAAGTTTATTTGTCACCTGTCGGGGATCGAAGACTCTCTTTGCAATCTTGCAACATGTGTAGATGACCTCAAGTAACGTATGTTTTCCAACTTCTCCGATTACACCGTTATGTAAACTTCGAATCTAATGAGAGAATAATGTCGAACACAATATAAAAGACAATTTAATGATTTCTGTGATTCCAGAGATGTTGTTAGGAATACTGTAAAAGCATACTGAACGTTCGCTCGCCAATAAATACGCCTGGACTGAAGGCGAATTCATGTTTGAGTTGAGTTGATTTTTGTTTCTTATCCTAGCTCCGGTTTTTTTTTTTTTTTTCTTAATTCCAATTCGATCTGGATACAGTGGATGAAGAGCCATTCTGTGGATTTGCCACTGAAAATTCCTATTTATTGGATTGATTGATGGATGGATGGATGGATGGATGGATGGATGGATGGATGGATGGATGGATGGATGGATGGATGGATGGATGGATGGATGGATGGATGGATGGATGGATGGATGGATGGATGGGAGGAGGGGGGGGGGGATGGATGGATGGATGGATGGATGGATGGATGGATGGATGGATGGATGGATGGATTGATTGATTGATTGATTGGATGGTTGGTTGGTTGGTTTGTTGATTGGTTGGTTGGTTGGATGGATGGATGGTTGATTGATTGATTGATTGATTGATTGATTGATTGGTTGTTTGGTTGGTTGGTTGATTGGTTAGTTGGTTGGCTGGTTCGGTTCGTTGGTTGGTTGCCTTGAATGATCAATCTGTTCCGGAAAGCGAACAATTTTTCCAGAGCAAAGTTCGAGGAAAACTGTAATCCTTGAGGAACAGTATGGTTTTAAGCGGATTTGAAGCGATTTCTGACTAATAAGTACAAGGCGCGATATTCCGGGCGGGCTAATTTGCAGGATAATAAATATTCCAAAGTTTTGGCAACGTCACGTGACGTGTTTTATACACCAATCGCGCTCTTGATGGATTTTAACGCCAGATAGTGGTCGTTTGAGGACATCGAATGATAAACTGTGGTTCAGTAATTCACATTTAGGGCACTGGATACCGTATTAGGGTTCTAGTCTTGCATTACCAATTTATTCAAACAATGCCTCTCTCCATCCAGCCGATCCAGGTGTATAAATGGGTACCAGCGGGTTAAATGCTGGGGGTGGGGAAGTAAAAATATTCGTAGTCACTCAATGTTGTGAAAACCAGGATAAGCACCACCCTGATGGACCACTATGTTCAAATACATACTTTGATCTACCAAATGATGTTTTTTCTCGTACCAATATATAAATAACATTATTTTTTCATTTTCCAGGGGAAAATGCCCAGGAAAAAGGCACCTCTGCAGGACAGCAACAGAGGCAGCCAAGAACACGTTTCAGCTCGATTCAAAGATATGAACTTGAGAGGGCCTTTAACCAATCTAATTACATTACACCACACTCCTTCAATATGCTGCAGAAACTTGGAATTCCTAAACGGACTATCATGGTATGTCTAGAATAAACGATTTTACATATGATGGTTGTTATTATGTTATGGCAGTGTTTAACACTTTCACGATATTAACTACAAGAAAAATAAAACGCCTAAATTTGTAGGAGGCCTGAAGGCCTGAAACAAAAATCTGTAAGGAGAAGTCTACTAATGGTTACGCTTTGGACTCCAAATTGAGATTTTGTCTGAGACCTTTATCTGTGCTTATTCTACGCCAAATTGCAATTGGACTCGTGTGGTTACCGTACTAAAATTGAAGGGCTTGTGTCACGGCTAAGTTAATTTTATGTTAAATTATTTTTTATGTTTAAATTATGCCAAATATTCGCTATAAATCTAAATGTTTGCAAAGAAATTTATTCTATGATTCTAAATGACAAAACCATGGCTTCATTGCAGCCAAATGTGTCTTCTAGGCGTTATAATTTAAAGTTTCAAGCAGACAAGATGATTAACTTTGAAAACTGTTCGGCCTGACCATATTTCAAAAACCCATATCGCAATCCGTTTCAATCTTCGACACTTTTGGCCATCCGTACCTTCTTTTGCATTTGGTGTGTTATTAAAATTTTCCTTCACTGTTTTAAGAGGTTATTTCATATATTTTAACGAATTTGATGGTCATTTCCTATGCCTAAGCTTGGCTAAAATCCGTGACACGGTCCCTTAAACCCAGGGTATCAGTCCTTTACAGCTTTCTCTTTTCAAAACCAATTCTTTGCCAGATTTCTCGCTTTTTCCTTTGGGAATGCGATTGAGCACGTGTACCAGGTTTGAATAAAAGTTCTACTTGTACTCATATTTTCCCTTCCTTTTTTTAGGTGTGGTTCAAGAACAGGCGAGTTAAACTCAGAAAAAAGACGCTTAGTAAGGCATGTTCATCACGGGAGCATTTGAAACCAGCTGCTAGTTCTACACCAGTCATTTCAACCCATCAAAGCAGTATTTTACAAGGTGCAAATTGCGATGTACAAAATACACGTATGGAAGGTACTTCATTGTCATCTTCAAGGGCAAATTGGCTATCTAGCTCAACTAGAAGAATTACCGACGAGTCACTGGGCTGTACCAGTGGTACTCTGTCTGAAGCCGCAAAATGTGCATACAATGAAAAACATGCTCGCATTTTGAAACCTCCAGCACATACAATTACCCTAGTCACCCGCCATCGCCAGCCTCCATTCAGAATAAAGCCCTGTCCTATGCCTCAAGCGGGATAAGCCTAATACAGCTGAGAGCCAGTTTGCCATCAATCCATCGAGACGGCCAAAGGATAGGCCTTTCATTGGAAGGTCCTTCGAGGGCATTGGTATCTTCAGGGGAAAACTGGCCATACTGCTCAACTAGAGGAATTTACACTGACTCACTGGGCTGTACTGGAATTAGCCTGTTCAAAACTGCAAAGTGTATAGACAATGGAAATACTTGGTCACGTTGCGAAACCTCCACCATGTGCAAGTATCTTAGCCACACGCCATCGTCACGCTCCATTAACACTACAGCTTTGTCCTATGGTTCAAGCGGAATGAGCCAAACACAACTTTCATCTCATTCAAATGTACCATGGTTAGATAATACCCAAGGTCTGGCGGCCAGTCTGCCATTTATACATCAAGGCGACCAAAGGGTACCGGAAGAACTTGAAGACCCAGGACAACAGCTGTGCGACCGCAGAGATAGGACCCATCCCAGTGCCCTAGAAAAAGTGCACCAATTAGAAGAAACTACATCTCATTCAACCGCCCCTGATGTGAACGATTTGGAATACTCATCACTTCTTGATGACCTGCTGGATGTGCTGCAGTCGGACCTGGCAACACAGAATAACATCTTCAAGCAGTAGAGTGTCCCTGGAACGGCATGTAAATCCCGCCACTTAAACGCAAACACGGCCTAAATTTCTACTACATGCGTCAGGGGCCATAACAAGCATGTCCTCTTGCACGATTCATTTGTCCACTGAACTTATAAACTGCCAAACAAACACTTTCTAAGCACGCCTGATGTACGGGAACGCTCTTTTAAATCATACAGAACTAATAGAACAGGGACAGTAACCTGCAACCAGTGTTGAACTTGATATATTCGTCTCTAATCCTTCCATGGGACTGGGAATGTGTTAAGACGTTGCTTTTTTAGCTAGACGATTGTCACCGTACTTTTATGGCCTGAAACTGATTGTACTTATACCAGTCAGAAGTAAAAATCACATAGTGTACATCACCAAGGTGACTTGAAATGATGTTTTATAAATTTATTTTTACAACGATCTTAGCCTATAGATGTACAATGACGAGGATAGAACCTTTGTAAAAATATAAATAAAAAATATTGCCCACACCGCTTGTCCGAAGTTAAAATTGGGAAGATTTTAATTGATTGCGAAACACGAAAGTGTAATCTTTCAGCTTTTATCTTCTATACTACCTGTGCCCTATCAAGGTAAAGAAATTTATCGATCAAAGACGCTGTAAAATCTTTCACGTCCGTTCTTGTTATTCAATAACGCACGTTGAACTTTCTTAGCACTTTCAGTACTTGATCTTGGCCTTTCCATTTTTCTCCAACCTCTTCCCAGATGTCGGCACAGCTTGTCGATTTTTGGCGCCTTTTGATTCTTCCATCGGCCGTTTTAGATCTCCGGTGTACACTAGGGTGATCTGCTCCTGTACATTGAAATAAATAAAAATAAAAACAGACAGCATTAATTACAGAGACGCGTGTCTGACCTTCAGATTGAACGGTGGCCTGGGTTAACGGGCTGGTATTAACATTGCGTTGTGTTTCTGGGGAGGGCATTTTACCTTGACAATGCCTCACTCCACCCAGATGTTCAAACGGGTACCTACGAACTGTTTTGCCTGTCAATGGGTGGCTAACAGGTCGGGGAAAGATATAAGAGGAAGACTAACGAGCAAGGAGAGGGGGACAGGAAAGGAATGGAAAGGGTTTCTAAGAGCAAGGATTAACTCTTTACAAGAGAGGATCGATGATCATGCCGTATTGCATTATCTTCGTGGCGCAAATGTTGAAGTTTTTCTCGATCTTTTTTTTTTAATTGCAAAAATTCGGTTTCGCGGAAAAAGAAATTCCCTACTTTATTTCAAGAAATGATTATAAATTGTACAAATTCGTTAAAAAAACTAGGCTCGCAAAATAATGCCCTTCCAAAATCGCGAAATAACGTGTCGTGAAAATTTCATGTAATAAGGCAATCGACCTTTTTTTTTGGGGGGGGGGGGGGGACGGTAGGCAGTCTTGATGTACCACCACTTTTAACATTTAACATTTCAATAAAACCCCGCGCTATACATCCACCTCGTTTCCAAGGTCAATTTTTTTCGGACCCAGGTAAAGCTTCGTCAGCCATCTACGACCACGGCTAATACAGACAGATTCTTGTGACCCGTTAGTGACCGCACTTGACGGTATTCCACCGCAACTTCAAAAGCAATATAGTCAAGGGAATTACTGTTACTTTTGAGTTTATGAATAAACTGACCTCTTCTGAAGGTGAACATCGCGAGGGCTGCTTCCTCCTTCACGATTCCTTCCTTGTATTGATGTAAAGCCATTATCAAGTTCATTCCGCCGTGAGCAAGGAATAACTGTTTTAAAGAAACATCATTTCCTACAAGAATTCTGATAACCACAATTCCTAGCGCCTGAAGGGTTTCGTCATCTTCATTTCCCCGGATGTATTCAATGAATTGAGCGAAGCATCCAAGCTTGACGATTTTAAGCCGCGTGTCAGTCTGCAAGGCAAAAGAAAAACGCGATCAGAAAACGAAACAATATACAACAACAAACGTTTTATTTCTGGCTAGAAAATTTGTTTGAAACCCCAAGAAGAATTCGAACTAAAACAATTGTAAGTAAGCAAAATTATGGAAAGGAAAATATTATTAAAAATATAACACAAACAGCGGTGATAAACTTATGAAAAATCGCATTTTTATAAACTTGACGTTTCGTATGCTAAGCACATACATTTTCAAAAGTATGACCGTTAAAATTTTGGCAACTATTTATATATTGTATGAAAGGGGTCTGGAACCGAGACGAGACAATTGATCACAGCAGTAACTTAATATTTACATTAGGTTAATAAAGTAACAACCTCTCACTGCCGACATTGGCATAAAGAAGGTGTAGTTCATAATGTATAGGTCTCTATCTTGCAGTGGAGGTCAGTTTTGCCTGACGCAAGGATTTCAAAATGATCCCATTTGATTTATGGCCTGTGGTGTGTGGAAAATATTATATTGCCTGTAAACAAATGACGTCACAAGTTAACGCGTGACCTTCTGTTGGAAAGCTCGTAATCTGATAGGCAACACAGGCACCTACTATCGTCGATAGTAGGCTATCAGTGGGTGGCGAGGGTGGGGAGGGGGGAAGTGGCCGGCAATGAGACCGAAAATCACAAAACGAATTCGTATGGTATTTATCGCTATTCTGTTTAATAGAACGGCCGTTGGGTTATGCTTAAACAATTAAACTGCTCGCTCTTGCTATCAACCTTCAGCCGGTACCAAGATTGTGCACGCGTTGCCCTATATAAAGAGAAAATTATTTTTGACTATCGGCTTAAAAACACTTTAAATTGTTTGTTTCTGATTGTCCTTTCTAGTGTCTACTAAACAACTGGACGATTTGCTCGCATAAAATTTGGGCTCGTTGCCTAATTATCCATACCAGAAGTTTACGGAGTTCTTTATGATTTAATAGCTACATGTGTCTAGCAAATCAAAACTAAAATAGTGTTAACGTCCCCATTTGCAATGAATGTCGTTATCTCACCTCACCATTGATGACTGCTTCTCTTAATACCATAAGAGTCGTTTTCCCTAACGTTGGTGACACGGGTGGCGCTAAAGAGTCCAGCAAGTACCCCCCGCAGTGTTGAATCACGTGTCGAACGCATGTGAATCCCAGGTACTTTGATTTGTTCATACCATTACGAACTGGCGCTGCCGCGCTGGACGACCGCTGACTAAGAGCGCTGCTTCGAGATGTTAGAGATGGTGGCACTTTTGAGGTCCAGGCCTCTTTTGGTGCAGGATGACTGGGAGGGCCTGCCCCCGAAGAAGCGAATTTGCTGTATTGAAGATACCTTATGATCTTCAACACATTAGCCTGGAGGGAAAATAGCCTCATTAAAAGGGGAAGCAACCTTTATGCAACTCTGTTACATTTACACTAATGTAAGCCGTTACAACGAATTCAAGAAATAGCATAAACAAAATATAGTAATTGTGAGTATAAAGTCTTATATTGACCAATCAACAAAAGGGCTTTTCAGGGCCAAAGTAAACAAAAACTGACTTTTCTGGTAGGAGGCAGACCAGTTGGCTATTTTACAACTACCGTATTTATTCGAATAAACGCCACGGCGTTTGTTAATCTTTTTGCGATTCCAGTGCGGCGTTTATTCGAGGGCGGCGTTTATACGAGGGCGGCGTTTATTTAAAATTCGATTTATTTCTTGCAAACAACAGCATGGTAACTGAATATTTGAACTTTGAAAACAGGAACATGTTGTAGTACTTGTCTCAAAAGCCATTTTTAATACCTTAAAACATTGTTACCATCAAGGAAAACAAATATTTTTGGCTTGCTCAAACTTGATATTTCACTGCATTTGCTTTTTGAGTCTATAATACGAATAAACGCCGCATCGTGATGCGGCGTATATTAATATTTCTGCTCTAAAATGGAGCAGGGCGTTTATTCGAGAGCGGCGTTTAACAATTTATAATCATATTACAGTGTGAACAGCCGTGAACACTTACTCTATCGATATGCAAATTCGCAGAAAACCATCGAATGATAGATCAAACTGCAAGAATATAAAAAATGGACAGAGATGGAGCCAGCAGGTTGTCGTGAATATTGTCAATATTTCCTCTACTAACTTTTCCAAAGTAATGAAAGTGTTCACGGTTTTCGTGTTCTCACTGTAAAACTTACCTGGATTTCGTAAATGCCACACATTATCCACGGCGCCAAACAGTAAATAACCTTAGCATCGAGAAGGCTTTGTTTTACGTAATGTGTTGTTTCGCGCAAGTCCTGGGCACCAGTGGAATGCACCGAAGGCGATGAATGGTCCGCACTAGTTGAGGAGGACGGGAACGGTTTTGATGATGCTGTAGAAGTGAAACTGACTTGAGACAAACTGCGTGTTAAGGACCTGAAAAAAATACACACAGAAAAGTAAAAAAGAATTAGCAGTGATCGAATTGGAATTTAGCAGTGTTGGTTTTTATGGAAGGAGGGAAACCGGAGAAGCCGGAGGGCAAGGACGAGAACCAATAACAAACTCAACACAAATATGTTAAGGGGTCCGGGATTCCAATGTACCGGGGCCACATTGGTAGGAAGCGAAAATGCCCGATGAAAAGATATTCGTAGACAATGCATGCATGAGGGGCCTAAAGGGATAAAAGGAGAACTGGAATTTGGGCAAATTTTTAATGGGAAAATGCTGATTTGGAAATCACAAACAAAAAAAGAATGGAACTGGGAATGGCATTTGGGAAATTTGGTAAAACAATGAACTGGGAGAAAGGATTTGGGCAAAATTAGGGCTGGGAAATCGGATTTATTCTCCCCACCCCCTTCAGGGCCCTCGTGCATATTTAGTGTTACAGAATGAGGTTTTCTTGCAGTGCATTTTTTTAAAGTAATTCGGCATACAAACCTAGCGCTTGATCGTTTTCGTATCAGCTTCCGGCCGCCAGCTCCCCTAGTGATCTTCATAACATTCTTTACTAGCACAGCAGACTTGTTGAAAGAGATTTGTCTCTTTGACGCCTTTGATTTAGAACTCTCAAGCACCTTTAAGTCTTCGATGCCAGGATCAAACTCGGGCGCTGTGGCCTCAGCAAATAAGCATAACAAATGAATTGCTTCCTTTACGAACTCGATCTCATTCTGTTCAAATCCAAAATCAGGATAACTTTTGCAAGATTCTTTTCTTTTGCATGTGCTTTCAAATATCAAGTCCGTTCGCGCGTTTTTCAGAGTCGTTGTAACTTCTTTCGGGGGAAGTGTTGTTGGATCAATGTTGTGAAATGAAGGAGGGTTCACTTTTAACAGTTTGTTGCTAAGGAACTCCAGCTCGTTGAGAAATTTCAGTCCACCACTCTGAATCATGACTGCCACTTGATTTAACCGCCTGCATACGAAAAAAAAAATGTTTTATCGCATTTATTGGCTGGCTGGCTGACGGACAGACAGACTGATACGACAGACAGACAGACAGACAGACTGATACGACTGACAGACTGACTGACTGACTGACTGACTGACTGACGACTGACGACTGACTGACGACTGACTGACTTACTGACGGACAGACGGACTGTCTGACTGACTCACTCTATTAATCAGTGCATAATCGATAGATTGTTGAATTATTGACTGCTTGTACGTTCTATGTGTCATAATTTGTTAAATTCTTTTCATATATGCTTCACTGTAATTTATGCTGATTAAATGCAATTTATTATTCCAAAAAAGTGTTTATACCGTCAGTTGTACGATGTAAGATCTCAGTCAAGATCTCTACGTTTGCCTCTGGGTTTTACAACGCTTCCTGTGCTGTTATAACATTTATACCATGCTATAGAAAACACAGCCAATCAAAATTCAGGAAAGCCGTTGTATATTCGACGGTATTCAACTCAACCTTTCCATCGTGCGCTGCGATCTTATTCTCGATGAAATTTAGTAAGCGTATTTTCTATGGCATGGTATAAAAGGCGAGTGTGTATACCGAGAAATTAGAAGTGACAAGTGGGATATTCCATATTATTAAAAACTAGCAATGGTAAAATGCAATTCCTGCGTTTTGATTAGTTAACAGGCAATGGTATTTGAGCTCATATACCATTGACTACAAATTTGGTAGCCGATACGCGGCAACGAAAATAGCTGGGGTCAAATATTGCAATTCTTTGGGCGTTTTTAATAAAACAATTATTCCACTCGCGCTTGTTGGACATGAGATCGTTATAGCCAACTCGACGCTACGCGCCTCGTTGACTATCTACCATCTCATATCCAACTCGCGCTAGTGGAATAATTGTTAAGTATACCACTTGAAAGCGTTGCATAACTAGTATGTAACTGTTTGTATACAGTAGGATACATACCTTCCTTCAAGAAATTCATCTCCGCTTGTGCTTTCCATATCCTCACTTATCAACAAAACATTTGACATGACCACCAAGCAATTAGTAAGCACGCGTAAGCTACTCAGATACTTCTCTCTTTCACAAAAATTGTTCGATTTCTTTAGCCTGGAGTACCGGAGATCACGTGAACTACCGGCTGTCAAAAATTGCCTCTCCGAACCACTTTTCCAGAGAGCATCACTTTGAAACACTAAAGTTAAAAGTGAAGTAAATTCTGAAATAGTCTTTTGTGTTTTTGAGCCGCCGCCTTTGTCCATCAGGGTACTATTACTGGATGTCCATGAACAACTACTCGTGGACTGCCTCTGCAAGTTCATTTCGCTTGAAGAAAATACTCCTGAACTGTCCGAGTCCCAGCTTGTTTCATCCTGGGAATTTACTTTTTTAACAGCTACTTGGCTCAAGGCTGAGAACGCGGATGTTCTGTCCGGATTCGCCGAGATGTTTTTGAGCGCGGTGCTTGCCTGCTCTCTAAGATGTCTGTTGAGAGAATAAGAGGACCTTAGTTAGAAACTGGCAGGTTTATTTATACATTTATGGTTGGAAGTTGATAACAACAACAACAACAACTTTATTTAAGCTCGAATTTCAGAGTAGCTTGACAAGCTAATATTTCCGAGAACAAAATATTTGATAAACTAGGAAAAGACACAACAGCTTTTGAAGTGCAATGTTTGTTTTTGTTTCAAAGGGGGGGGGGAGGGAGTATTTTGTTGTATTGTTTTTTTTTTTTTTTTTAGGCCGTCTGCTAAGCTTGCCATAGTAAGTAACAAGAAGAACTGCTTTATCTATGTACAATCGATCTAGATGACATAACCACGGTGACAAAAACGATTTCCATCATATCGAGCGATGTGTTTGATTGTACAGCTTAATTCTCCTTGATCAAAATGTTTTTCTTTAAATGTAATTATGAAATATTTGGCGTTACATGAAGACATAACATCGCCAACTTGACGCTTTTCTTTTTCTCACCACCTGTTTGATAGTATATAATGTCACAAGGGGAAATTCAATATTAGTAAAATATTAATATAGTTGACTCACTTACCTACACTGAGAACACGTGACCGCCCACAGCAGATGTTCCACAGCATTGTGGGATATGAGTGATGTTAAGCCTGCTTTGTAAAACGCCAAAGTCGCTAACAGGTTGGCAGATTCCTGTTGTTGAAGACTAGAAAATGGAAATCGAGAGACTTTTACAGATTTTTCATGTTTAAATCTACGTTCATTAGTAGAAAACAACACAAACAAACTTTGATTTATCGTGGTCTACTGTCGCGGTGCAAGTGTTTTGCTTGCTGGCGGGGAGTTCCACCGATCCAACCTTCTTCTGTTTTCTTTTATTTTATTTAAATATGTTAATTTGTAGCCACCCGTGGCCCAATGGTTAGCGCATTGGACTGCGGATTAAGAGGTCAGAGTCTTAGGACTGACTGGAGTCATTGAGCCGTTGGACAAGACTCTTAACTGCCACAGTGCCTCTCTCTACCCAGGAGTGCGAATAGGTACCGGCTAACTGTCATCCTCGTTTCCAGGGCTTTTCCATTGGTTAACTGTGATGACAACCCGACAAGCCGCTGGGAGGGCGGGGGGTAGCCTGCGATGAACTAGCATCTCATCCAAGGGGAGAAGCAATACTCCTAGTCACTTCATGCTACAAAAATTGGGAACAACTCTGCACTGTGTAAAACTGACTTAAATTAGCTTGTTACCACGGGAAAGAGACTGGTGATACAAAATCGTACAGTAAAGAACTAAGTCTTACCACGGACTGTACTGCAATAGATCTAGAACGTTCTTCATGACATCGTCATACTTAAAAAGGAACGTCTCGACCGTAGAGGAATCATGGGAAACTATATTTGTCAAAGCATTTGTAACCAGGCCCTGCAAAGAAAACCGACCACCATGCAGTTAGTAAAAACAGAAAATATAAACGGCAAACTGATCCTGACGGAGTAAGCGATCAAAAAAAAACAAAATGGATAAGATCGACTACTAAAATGTATTGAAAAACTTTGCCCTATATTTCGGTTTGCAGTACAAACCTTCCTGAGGGACGTGGCGGAAAAAGGAACTTATTTTTCCTAAAATAGGCTTTTATTGACACTTTGGATCTTGATTAAGATGAGTTTACCTGTATCTCTGGATTCCCAGTGTACGCTCCTTGAGCATTCTAGAAGAAAACGTATCAAAAGGGGTTGAACGCGTTGTAAAAAAAATCTAAAAACAAATGTTACTTTCCTCAAAGATGATGTTACGCGACTCATCGCCATCGCCCCCGCCCGACACACTCACACAATGCCTGACTCGTAGCAGTCGTCTCTAATGTGAACATTACAAGTCGTGAAGGATGATGGGAAGAAGAAAAGACTGGGGAAGACTCTCTCCTTTTCTTCCTCTTTTTCTTTTTTTCCCGCGCCTTTTTTTTTTTTTAATAAAGGGGGGGGGAGGAGCACCCCAGTTTTTTTTTTATAAATATATATATGGGGGGGAAAAAGACAAAACGTTTAAGGGTTAACACTCCAGTTAAAGGAGCAATTCTCCTAGTCGCTTAATGCCTAAGAAACCATCTTAATACCGGCACCAACAAACTTTCTAAGACCCCTTCGATCGGAACGGACTTTTTTCTCCCCCCCCCCCCCACACACACACACACACGCCACCCACTCCATTTAAATGCAACAAACATAATTAAACAAGAGCCTGAAATATGAACAGCTTTCTACCTTGCACGATGATAACTGTGTGACGCTTTCGAGTCCGTAGTCAATGAGAAGCCGAGCCATTTGGGGATGAGCAGCAAGATTCTTGATTGCAAGAAGCACCTTGTGTTGTATAAGACTTGACGCTGTCAGCAGACCAAACAGCGCTTCTGTTCCTGATATGGTCATTGCTTCCAACCACAGATCTGCGTGTTCTGTCTTCTCCACCACCTGTGAGAAGGAAAGTGCATTTTACATTGTCAGTACAACCAGATCGTAGCTTGTCTTTACAATTTTACAGGAAATTCCAATGTGTGACATGTACTGACATTTCATGCTTGAGTTTATTTTACACGTGTAACACAAGCGCAAACATGTACATAAAAAATGTTCCAGGCTTACTCCAAGTTGATCGTGTATCCTTTACAGTTTACGCCGACATTTGTTCGACGCACGAGTGTAATAAGCACGCGCACGACACGCGAGTATGGAAGAGGAAGGATTGACTTGTATCACCAGAAATTTACCAGAGTACCTTTTCTCCTGGCATCAGTGTCAATGATTTGTACAGGTGATTCAAGTCAATTGTTTCCCAAATATTTTGACTCGTGCTCAGAGCAAAGCAATGTACTTACTACTAGTAGCCTTCCGCGTTGCACGAGTCGCGTAAGATGACGCTTGTTTACAGAGAGGAAGAAAAAGCCAAATAAATTTGAGCATTACGCCCGAAGGACAACAGGAACACATTCACCTTGCTGAGACAAACTACTGCCTCCTCCTTAATGTTGTCGTCCCCGCCAAGTAAAACGAGATTGATTAATTCATCAAGCAGTCCTTTCTCCAAGAATTTTCTTACATTCAAGGTACTGCTGCACAGCTGGCCTATCATTACTAGGACACTCTCCTATAACATAAAATAATAAGCCGTCAAGCACAAGTACAGTAGAATCCCGTTTTCTCAAACCCTCGATTTCTCGCAACTCCCAATTTCTCAAACCAACTTTCGTTTCCCTTGGATAGTACTTCTCTGTAATTTTACCCCCGATTTCTCGAAGCAATTTTCATTTTCTTTAGATAGTACTTCTCTGTAATTCTACCCCCGATTTCTCGAAGCAATTTTCATTTTCTTTAGATAGTACTTCTCTGTAATTTTACCCCCCCCCCCCCCCGCGATTTTTCGAAGCAATATTCGTTTCCCCTGGAGGTTCGAGAAATCATGATTCTACTGTATGATATAGACTTGGTGCAGGCCTCATTTTCTCACAGAATCATAGAGCAAGGGGCTGAACACGCGCGCGCAGAGGTGAGAAAAATACTAGACTACCCCACTGGGAACCTGATTGCAGGCTAGAAAAATAACGCTCGAAAACTGGATACGCCCCAAAAATCTATGCGAGCATTGTTCCACTAATGCGCGCGCGATGGTCGCTTTTCATGGGACGATCTAAAAACGAAACGTAATAAAATAAGATAAGATAACTTTATTCAAACACGGTGAACCGAGTGGTTTAGGGTGCTATACTTCAGTCTGGTCATCGCAGATTTTATCCCTACCCTCCGGTAGTGTTTTTGGATTTGGCAACACGGCATTTTCGAACTCCCTGGCCACGCTAGTGTAAACGGTGCCAAATGGTCAACTTCTCACCGGCAATAATTCTTTAAAACAAGTTCTTGTCTAATTTTTAGCACAGCTGAGTTAGAAATCCTTCGAAAAGTCGGAAAATTTAAGAAGTGTAATTCAAAGGATAAAAAACCCTATTCGTTGTTTATATCGCTGCATGTCGTTGTTGTTTTATGTTTTAACATGTACTACCCTTTTCCTCATGTGCTGCAATGCTAACTTTCTTCCTTTTTCCCTTATTCCCTCTCTTGAAGAGTCCTACAGTCTTACTCCTTCCCATTTTACAGGTAGTCAATTTGCAGTACATGTGTTCCACTTTTTTAAAATCTTCATAACTTAAAACGGTACTAGAAAGTCAATTAGGAGAACAAAGGTCTGTCCATTACAGACTTGCCAAATTTCAGTCGTACGCTCTCAGCATGTGTGTTCCTAAGTTTGTTTTTTACCTTTTTCAGTTTCAGCACTCTTTAAAAAAGATTGTTAAAACTGACAAGAAAATAGCACGGCGTCAGTAAGAAGGAAAACACTAAGTGGTTATGAATCAATGTTCGCGTAAAAATATTGCATTCACTGTTTTGGGGCTTAAACCTTTATTGCTAGTGTATTAAAAGATCAGTAAGAATGACGAACCTACAATGAAAACATGCCTAATGAACAAAGAGCCTAACAAATTTTGACCGCCTTGTGCGGCCAGGTCTCGATATTTTCCTTGATCGTCCTAATTATCTTAATGGCCCACCGTGACGTCACAGTACGCAGAATAAGTACTGTGAGCGTAAAAACAATACAAACAACTGTTATCTAAAGTAATGGCCAATTTAGTGTTTTTATCCAATATGATAATAAGCAATATTTTCTTCCAATTAACGAAGTTGACTGGGTATAATTTGCCGCTACTTCAAGCAAGCCCGAGAAAAAATATACGTACCTTGAGTCCAGAATTGTCTGTGTCGAGTAACGTTAAGACCTGACCATGAAAAATAAGTAGAAAATGTAACTGAGTTAGTAGCCTGTTGAGCCATTAAAGAAGTAATTAACGAAACAATGGCAACACCAAGTCAGCGACCTGTGTGGTGCTCCTCAAAATGATTCTGCAAAATAGCAATTATCGTTAAACTGTTTTTGATATTTTAAAATTTACAGGCGCAGATGATGTGAGGGATATAGTGATTTGTCGCAGTTTCAAAGGTCTAAACCGCGAGCCACAAATTGTTCAGCGGTATTTGACGATCCCTTAGCGTTGTATACTCACTACAGAGCGTTTATTTTCGGTCCCCTTGATGCGAATTACTGAAGCGTCACTCAGGTTTTTGTCCAAGATTGTAATCGGTACTGCTGTTTAGTAATTCAGCGGCGGAAATACATAAAGATAAACAAATCATTTTATTATCTGACGGTTTATTGGTATTGCACAGTATATGTTACTCCCATCGGTAAAGAAACCGCGCCGTCGGAAAGATGACCCTTCGCTTTTCGATCTAAAAAGTGGAGTTAGTTTTTGTTTTACGACATAAAACCAAAATTTCTTGAACAGATTAACCACGCTTAGCTTGCTGTCACGCGCTTATTAACCGCATGAAAAGGAAAATAAACTTAATGATAATAACGCGAGATAATTATAGCCCTGCGCTAAAGAGTCCTTGACCGGAACTGTGAAATCACTGATGTGGCTTGAGAAAATATTTGTCTAGTTTTATAAACGCGTTAATGCCAACAGAATTATGAACTGGCACGATTATTAAGTCCAATTGACACTTAATCGCCACCAGACAAAAGTCTGAGAATATAAAACTACGTGAAAATGCGCGAAAGTATTAAATCGCCTTCGACCTGAAACAGACTGTCTGAATTCTGATACAAACCTGTACAACCTCGTCGCTTGATAAAATTCTGCTCCCTTGAAAACCCCTCGCTACATTCTTCAGCGTCTTTGACGATTCCTTTCTGGGACCTTTATTGTATTTCAAGAAAACGTTCATGAGCTCATGAAACTCGAACTCTTCGACGTCTCCATCGCCGTTTTTCACAGCGGGCGCGTTCCGTTCCAGTTCGCAAGTACATAAGTAATTCCTTTCAAGAACCTCGGCTTTTTTCTTGGGTAAGACAACTTTGACCGTCACAACCTTTTCCTTTGGCGGCTTCACATGCAAGAGACTTTGCCGTTTCGCTAAAGAAGATGCGGGTTTCCTTGGCTCCGCAGATTGAGACTCCTTCCTGCCATCAGAATATTTCCGCGTCTCTACTTTCAGTTGAGGAATTCGGCCACGAATCTCGGTCCATTCCGGTGGACATGAGCATTTGGTGCCTACCACTTCCAAGTGTTTGAAGTCCCACTGACAAAGAGTCATTTTGGATCGTCGATAAGCGCGAGTTCATGGCAACTACAACGCTTCTAAGTTAAACAATGTGTGCAGTCATCTTCTTTCCGAGGAGTTTGTTGTCGTTGTATTGCATGACTGATATTAGTTCAATAGGTCAGCACTTTTCCGTCATCAACTCCTCTTGATGTTGAGCGCTTCACTCCACAAATACATGCAAGACAAACATGGTACTTAAAATGTCAAACAAACTTGTAAATAAAAGTTTAATCATTGCTCAATGCCGCTTAAAGTTAATTTCTACGTTCATTTGAATCACAATGGCCAAAATCGCTCGCGCAAATAATTAGCCGCTAATAACTTACCCGAGGGAGCAAACGTGACGCGGAGATTAAATGACCACTAATTTATCAACACAAGAAACGATAGAAAAATGTACCCCATACCAAAACTGAATCCTTCGGCAGCGCCAAAACCCTGACTGGTCCAGCAGGACAGCTGATGCTTGTAATAACTCTTGAAGTTTATAAAAAACTATCATACTGCCCTAATAAAAGAAATCCATAATTTTAGTTTCCTTCAGGACATGAGGTTGAACTAGTATAATACACTATTTTTATTCTTTAAGAATATATTTTATAAGAATATCGAGGCTGAAATTTGAGTGTATTCCACTCGTTCAACCGGTCCCGCCTTAGGTCCTGAAGGAAACTAAGAATACGGTTATATATCTTCAACTAAACCGTTAAAATTCGTCCCTTCTCTAAATGACAAAACTAGCTAAAGCTAAAAAACAACAAAACAGCACTAACCGTTTGTCGTATGTTTGATGTTACTAACATTTCGGCAGGACTGGTATTTACTTGCAATGCAATTGTTACTCCAAGACATTCTAAAACTGGATCTCAACGCATAATCTAAGAGTATTCACAAGAATATTTCAGCCTAAAGTTGAGAGAAAAATAAGAGTATTCAGCCTTTGCGAAAAAAAAACGATATTCTTATAAAAAGAAGAGTGTAGTCATTCAACAGAACAAATCGATCGAGCAAGCGGAATTGCGTCACCCCGCTTGCCGTATTGCCCTGGTGGAGAGCCACAAACAGTCATTTTCAAGTCAAATGGATGACGCAGCGGCGCCACGCCTCACAGAACTGGTTGTGCGCAAAAGAAAAAAGAATCATTTGTGGTCGTGAGAAAGAGCGCAACCGAAGCCGGGCCGAAGTGAGTTCTTTTCTCGCGCGAGTTGACAGGGCTTAAAAGTCTTCAGTTTTTTCTACTTGATTCTGATCTAGTTAGTCTTCTACGCTTCAACTTGACCAAGTTAAAAAGTTCCGCTTTAGGCTTGGATTGGTTTTTCCAACAGAATCGCGCTCGGCAGCAAAAGAAAAACAAATTGTATGTATTCGAAGACAATAGAGTATCTATACGATATATTTGGCTAGTGGCAAATTAAGTTCGAGCAAAATGTGAGCAAAATTAAACAGCAGAAATGGCCACCGTAAATAAAGCCTTCCCAGCCCCTAATCAAGGTTAGTTTTGTCTGTTAAATCAAAATATTACGCCAAATTACAGAGAACATATTCCCAGTTGATGAGCCATACATTTTTAAAAGGTTGTTTAACATTTATAAGCAAAAATGTCAGTGACAATAAGGATAATTGTAAAAGTCCAGAATAACAAATTGTGCCTCTTGTGGATGTGTTTTTTTTTTTTTTTTTTTTTTTTTTTTGTTTTTGATTCAAAAAATGGCTGTACTGTCAATTAATTCAGCAGGAACTAAATTAAGCTTAAACAAGGATAATGACTAGGTAGAAAAGTTGAAAAGGCCGAATATAGATAATTTATTTTTTGCGAGCTATTTAGCCAATGTATAATTTTACGAGCAGAGCATGTACATTTTCGCGGGAATTTCACCCGCGCTCGAAAATTAAATTTCATTGGTCCACGTCAGGGAATGCCCCATTGTATTGCGCAGGCGTCATCGCTTTTAGTTCTTCTTTTCGCAAAATCAAAATGGCTCCAAGAGTCGGTACTCTCTTATTATTTCTCGTGGCTTTTATTTCTCCTCGTATTTTTGCCAACAAGGTAGATGAAGAGGAAACTTGTAGAAGATATGCTGGTGGCCAAGTTTATCCCGAAAGGACAACGATTTCCGAGCACGCGGTCCACTGGAGCAAAGCTCAAAGTAAGTTTGGTCCGTTCAAAAATTTATTTAAAAACGTGCAAATTACCACGTGTTTCAAATACAAATGAAAACTATTGCCATATTTTCCTGCAATTATCGTTTGCAAGGCAGTTAGGATTTTCAGAAGGAAAATACAGCGGAAGAGGGAGAATTGATTGTGTCGCAAATCATGCCCGAGAATTACAGGGAATTAGTTGATGCACTTGGTTTTATCTTGCCTTTTCTTCGCTGATTTGTGTCTTTGAAAATAGGAAATTGCAAAGACAAAGATTTCAAAGCCAACATTCGTTGTTTATTCCGTCTTTAAAGTACTTAACAATCAAAGCTAACCGTCGAGTGATGTTGATGTTCGCTTTTATTTGCAAACCACTGACTCGGAACGCATGGCGCTGAATATATTTTGACTCGGTCTTTTGTTTGTGTCTTTTGTTGGTCGAACGCTCGGGTTTTCAGAGCTAACTCTGACGCGATGTTGAGTTAACTTTGGTGGTCGATCAACACAAAATCATAAAGTGCGGTTACTTATCGAAGGATTTCTTATTTCAACTATTTAAGAAATATTTTATGCTAGGAAAGTGAGATAGATTTTATAAGTGCTTTTAGTACCGTTGATTTAGGCCTCTGGATTTTGCAAGTGAGTCAAAGCAGAATTAATTATGCTAAAGCAACAGCTGGGGAAAATGGTAAATTTTTAACTACAGCTGACCTCTGCATTTGTGAGTGTAAATTAAAATGACTCTAAGTTATGCTATGGTGTTATTTTTTAAAGTTAATTAAATTTGTTAATATACCCCAAATCAAGGGTAGAATTTACATTTTGGTCGTTAAGCTAGTGCAGCATAAAATAAAATGTAAGAAGTTTGTTTGTAAATGAGATCAATGTCTCAGGCCCGAGGACTCTTAAGGATGCACCTGAAGATCAGTGACATTATGTTCTTAGAGAGTTTTAACCTTTTCTTAAGAGTATTTAGTAATTAAATATGAAGGTCATAATTTATGAAGAAAATACAGAAATACCGGTACATGTACTGTACAGCTAAGCCGTGTGGTTGTACTGCAGTGAGATAATTATTAATATATGGCTATCTGTGAGTGAGCAAGATGAAGCAAATACTGTATTGTGATAGGCTACCCAAGCAGGCAAGATAGGGCCTATCTTATCTTGGTATTCTTTATGTGTGAGGTCAATATATGGCTGGATATTGGCCTCATTCCTTTTTGCACAATTATACATGTAGACCTCGCCTGTGTCTCGGGTCACATATTAGACGCAGATAAAAATAATAGAATCTCATCCAACATCCAGCCATCTTGTCCTAACGCTTACTGCAGTAAGACATAATGATGACTGAAATCTCTTTCTGAACAGTTTCCAAGCCAGCACCACACTGGGAAGGGACAGCTGTAGTAAATGGAGAATTTAAAGAACTGAAGATAACTGATTTCAAAGGTGAGCTGGCAGCAAAAGCTGATCAAAATAATTTATTTTTTTTTTTTGCAATAGAACCTGAAATCTCTGCCTCAGGATCAGAGAAAAAACATTATCTGTTCAGTGATAGCGAATATTTTGGAGCAACTGCAGAATACCCCGCATCTCAAGCTACACGATGCAGCCAACTACTCGGCTACGCATTAACGTCAACAAAATTTATTCATAGCTCTCGAAGTTTACTAGGAAAGTGGCTACGCGTCTACGCAGTCAAAATTTATTCATAGCCCTCGAAGTTTACTTGAAAAGTGGCTACGCGTCTACGCAGTCGAAATTTATTCATAGCTCGTGAAGTTTACTAGTAAAGTGGCTACGCGTCTACGCAGTCAAAATTTTTCACAACACTCGAAATTCACTCACGAACGTTTGTCTATGCCATCAAGCAAATAAAACTATTTGTGTTTCAAAATTGTGACGAACAACGAGAAACTACAGAGTTAATAACACAGTGAATCGATAATTGTCAAAATCTTACCTCGTCCTGTTTCGTATAAAATGAATGTTGTTGAATGGCAATAGCTTTCGACCTTCGAACAAACGGCTTTAGCCTGAGTTAGTTTCAGTGTGCTTCCCTTACAAACAAATAAGAGCTAACCGCAAGCAAACCAGAGTGGAACTAACCGCAAGCAAACCGGAGTGGAACTAACCGCAAGCAAACCAGAGTGGAACTAACCGCAAGCAAACCGGAGTGGAACTAACCGCAAGCAAACCGGAGTGGAACTAACCGCAAGCAAACCGGAGTGGAACTAATCGCAAGCAAACCAGAGTGGAACTAACCGCAAGCAAACCGAATTGAAACTAACCGCAAGCAAACAACAGTAGAACTAACCGCAAGCAAACCGAAGTGGAACTAACTGCAAGCAAACCGGAGTGAAACTAACTGCAAGCAAACTAAAGCGGAACTCACCCAGTGTTGGAAACTAAAATTTCGGAGCACTCGCCATCTGGGCGAGTGACCTTCAAATTACACTCGTCCAGATCAGTTTTCACTTGCCCAGGATCCTAAAGAGAAAATTTAGCCCCCCTCCGCCCACTTATAAAATGTACAACTTAATTTTTAATCATGTTCTATCATGTTCTTTGCTACCGTGGTGGTCGATCGCGATACAGACTGAAATTTATTTCTTCAACTAAAAATCAACAAAAATAGACCTTACTCCACGATAAAAACACGAGCACACTTACTTCAAAAGTTGAAATGAAGTTTTATTTGATACGTATTCCTAAATTCCTGTAGTTTGTGTTGAAACTGTACAGAAAAAGAGGCGGGAAAATAGCCATCTTGCCTTGTTTCGCGGCTCGGTAGACGAGTCAGTTTATTTATGACCAGAGGTATTACTTTCTATAAGCAAGTCCACTGATCATGTAAAAATCACCAAACGGAAGCCATTTTTGTCTTTTCACGAACGCAAACACAACCTTGTCTGCCTTGTTGGAGATTTTAAAATGTTGGAAAGCTATCGGCTTGTAGATAGAGTAGATTATTGTAAAGTGGAAAGTAAAAGGTAACTCTTATTTTGAATAATTTATTGAAAATCATACTCGCCAAACCGGGCGAGTGATCCGTGATTTGTACTCGCCCGACTGTTTTCACACTCGCCTGGGCGAGTGGGCGAGCGCTAATTTCCAACCCTGCTCACCGCAAAATACACCCGACAAAAATTTAGTCAGCGATTAAAAACACGTTGACGAGTGAGAAAATTGTTCTTACTACTTTTGCTCTCAGTACTAGCGTTTGATCGGACGGTCCGCGTAGCCATTTTCGGTGGCTACGCGGAACAGCTTTAGTTGCGGGGTATTCTGCAGTTTAGCCAATATTTTAATAATACAATATTAGCAACACTGCATTCATATTAAAGTTCTCTGTTGTATTTGGTGCTATCACAACAATAGTACCCTGAGATCAGAGGAAATCAAACTGAAAGTCAAGAAGCAGCCATTGTTTAACTGTCTGCCATGAAAAAAGTAAAGAAAAAGTAAAGAAGCTATGTAGTATACTATACATCCATCATTAAAATACAACAGGCATTTGTGAATAGACGAAATATGTCGGATGCATGAGACAAACAAAGGCAAAGGTTCTCAGCATATTCTTTCTTTTAAGAACAACAACATGTATCAATTTTTTACTAAACATCTAGAAATTGTACATTGTACAAAATTAATGACAGTAACAGTTTGTATTAAATTATGGATGAAAAACATCTCTGGCCATGCGTGACACTTGGTTGCTAATGTAAGGACTGATACTCTTGACAAGAAATATCAAAAAGTGCCATAATTAAAAATGTTACTTGGAACACAGATGAATTGTGCACGTACTTCTTTACACACACATGCTTTCAACTTACGTAGCTACAAACAGTGCGTATTATAACTGTTACAGTTTTTTTATTCACACTGATAAAGGGTAATATCAGGGCTTGGGACTAACTTTTTAACTTACTGGTTTACTGTCTAGTGACATATCAGATATTTTACTAGCCAAAAATAATTTTTTACTAGTCAGGTATATTGATTTAATGATAATGATAATGAATTTATATAGCGCATTTTTCATGTGTTTATGTTCAAATGCACTGTACACCAGACCACAACACCGGGAGCTTCGTGCCCTACTCTTTTCGAATAGTGTGTGGGTTCTTTAACGTCCCCTGTTATAAGACTGAAGATACAGGAGACGGGACCTACGGTTTTATCGTCCTTTTCCGAGAAGACTAGAATGTCTAACCATTTGCAGATGTAATTACAAAGGCAGCACATTCTCCTCAGTTATTTCTATCAAGAACAGTTGACTTTTTCAAGTTTTTCACTAGCCAAATGGCTAGTAGGAATGCTAAACCTGGTAGCCAAAACCTAAATTTTAGTAGCCTTTGGCTAGTTGGCTACCGTTAGTCTCGAGCCCTGAATATAAATAAAACGTGAGTTCCAAGTAAAATTTTATGGCACGTTTTGATATTTATTGTCTAGAATATCAGTCCTAACAATAGTTTATATTATACTATTTCTAATTCTTTTTCTGGCCCTTAGTGAATACTGAAATCAGTACCTTTCAACTTGATGTTTATTCCATTTGTTTTCAATTTTTCTTTGACAGGGAAATATCTGGTGTTCTTTTTCTATCCTCTTGACTTGTAAGTGTATTGTATGTGTACCTGTACATGTATTTTTAGGCTTGTCTCTAATATCTTGATTGCATTGGCTTGCAGTATTTTTTGTTGTTTTAGATACTGTAATATTAAATTGATAGAAATTAAATTAAGAAATCTAGTTTGTAAGTACATTCCCCAATCAGGGGGAGTAGCTACAAAAAAGGCTTTAAAAGAGCAAATCTGTCGAGCCTCTAGTCTCTATACAAACTGTACATATTTTTGTGTACTTGCACTTACTTTAGTAACATTCTTTTTTTATCTGCAGTACTTTTGTTTGTCCAACGGAGATCATTGCCTTTAGCGACAGAATTGAAGAGTTCCGTGCAATCAACACAGAGGTGGTCGGTTGCTCAGTAGATTCAGTTTTTACTCATTTAGCTTGGTAAGTACATCTTGAGTAAATGTTGTTTGTCTTTTAATACCAAGAAAGGTTTATTTTTATGATCAATGGTGATACAAGTAAAATTTTGTTGTTATATCTCTCAACAAATTGTGACATTTTGGCTCCAGTGATTATGTACAACAAACTCCAAATCAAACCAAGCTCTGGAAATAAATTGCTATAATCAACATTGAAATTTAAGTTGTGTGCATTTATGTTGTGTACCAAATATGCCGTGCTTAAGCTTTCCTGACCATTCTGATTTTAATTTTTCTTCGGCATGGAATAAATTTACAGTTGAGCCTCCATCAGCCACCCTAGAGCAGAATTATCTTGCTGTTGTAGAGAGGGTTTAGTAAGAGTAAAAAACAATAAATTGGCATGCAGTTGGGACAAAAAATCGTGGCTTTTATAAAGAGGTGGCCATATCATTGCATTATTTTTAGAGGTTTGACTGACTATTCATTTGTTTACTGGGAAATCATTTTAAGTCATGAAATTTTTTCTTTTGCTGCATTTTCATGGGTTTCATTTCTTTTTGTTCACTGGGAAATCATTTTAAGTCATGAAATTTCTTCTTTTGCTGCATTTTCATGGGTTTCATTTCCCTGTTAGGCTGCATCAAACTCATTGTTTTCAGTTGAACCCATAGGCATGACACCTTTGAGCAGTTTTTTTTTTTTTGAAAACCCTAAAATTGTTCTTCGATTCTTTCCAACTCTAGGATCAACACTCCAAGGAAAGAGGGTGGTCTGGGAAAGCTTAAGTATCCCCTGTTATCTGACATGAACCATCAAATTGCTAAAGATTATGGAGTACTACTTGAAAACGAAGGTCACACTTTAAGGTGAGGACTTCTGTTCATTGTATATAAGTGTTTGCTGGCCCAATATTGTCCTAAATGATCTTGCACATTGCTGCTTACAAAACGAAAAGTTGTGTAGTGTTACTGTTTATGTTTACAAGTCATGCTGTGATTTGAATGCTTGTCTTGTTGTTCATGACACTTTCCTGGCAGCCCACCGACATTTAGGAGTTTTGTATTCCTGTTCCAAATGTCTCATCTCATATTGATGAGAAAAGTTTTTAAATTGTCTGTTGTTTTATTTTATTTCAGAGGTCTTTTTATAATTGATGACAAAGGGACTCTACGCCAAATTACCATGAACGACCTGCCAGTAAGTGATGCTGTAGCGTTTATGGCAACCAATCTGGATTCATTAAGGAACAAGCTAGAGTAAACTGTACCTAATTGGTACATGTTGTTCAATAAGGGCAGTAAGCGTAGTCCCTGAAAGGGACTCATCCCCATGACTTTTGCACTTGCCAATGTGAGAACACCAACTAGCATGACATTATTCACAAGAAAATGGGCATCTATACTTGCAAGAGGAGGCGCGGTGGCCTAATGGTTAGCGTGCTCGACTCCGAGTCGAACGGCCCAGGTTCGAGGCCTGGCCGGGGCGCTGCGTTGTGTTCTTAGGCAAGACACTTTACTCTCACAGTGCCTCTCTCCACCCAGGTGTATAAATGGGTACCGGTGAATTTACTGCTGGGGGGTAACCCTGCGATGGACTAGCATCCCATCCAGGAGGGAGTAGCAATACTCCTAGTCGCTTAATGCTACGGAAACCGGGATAAGCTCCGGTTGTATGGGCCACTTGGCTTGGACACAGACTTTCTTCTATACATGCAAGAAGTACATAATGGCAGCAACACTAATACTAAGGACCAAACATCCACATATATTTTTGAAGCCAAATGGGTCTATTGCATTTATAGTCCCATACAATACTTGTAACTAAGTGCAAGATATATTACAGAAAAATTGAAAAATTAGGTAAAATTTTTTCAAACATTCAAACTGTCTTCAAATCTCACACTTTATTATCAGTGGTCTAGAAATTGGAAGCCTCGCTCTTTCTATTTCTGGCACCCGGTGGCACAAAATTGAATTTTGTGCCACCTTTTTTTAAGTTTGCCATGGCCCCTGATATGTTCATGTTTTGACACCTGTCCCAGAATCCCAGTCATTCTTGTCCCCACAGCTGCTTGTCCTCCTAAGCCAGCTGAGCCTGGGGCACGGGGAACAAGTGGCTCTGGGGACACACGATTTGATTGGCTAGATCTTCAACAAGGGAAAATTTAAATTGAGCAAATCAAATCAACCGTTTAAAAATCCCTTTGTTGTAAGGGATTTTACTACAGTTGATTTGACTGGCTAGATTTAAATTTCCTTTGTTGAATATCTGGCCAATCAAATCATGTGTCCCCAAAGCCACTAAGCCCCAGACTTATGCCGCGCTAAGAGGGATCAGTGGCTCAGGGGACGAGAATGAATCCCAGTCCTCAGCACTAATCTGGTGTACAGTTTTCGTACTTTCGCTGGAGTGCAGGTTTCTTAAAAAACAACAATTCTGGCCCACTAATAGTAACGTCCGTTGTTTTCCGTCTCCAGGTGGGCCGATCAGTCGACGAGACACTGCGTTTAGTCCAGGCCTTCCAATATACTGACAAACACGGTGAGGTTTGTCCAGCCGGCTGGAAGCCTGGTAAAGAGACGATCATCCCTGATCCAACAGAAAAGAAGAAGTACTTTGCCAAACAAACTGAAAAAGGAGAAGCAGAGGAGTTATAGACATTACAAAACAATAACATTGAAATAAACAATTTAGACTTGCCACAAGACTTGTAGCCGACCTGTCACTTTGTTATGATCAGTTCTCTTTCAGACAGCTATTAGATAATTTGGAAAAAAAAACTAGACACATTATTGTTCGAGTCGAAACGTTTTATTTAAAGCCTCGTGTCTGTAACTTGTTAAATTTGTTTCAGCGCGGCTTAAGACCTGATGCTGCATTCACCTTCACCTGTACATGTGTTGTAAAATGTACAATTTCACACTTCAATTAAAGATCGCCATTTTGCTGTGCGCTTAGTAGCTAGTACTTCCTGATTGAAAATTAGACGAAAGGAAAATTAAAAAATGTTGAAAACTGGGTGGAGACAGAGGATATGAAGCAGGAAAAGACATGGGAGCTAGCATACATAGCAAGCTGAAGACTGAAGAGTTCCCCGCTTTTAGTCAGACTCTCGCCCCATTTTTCGCGCGGCTATAATGCGGGAAACTCAGTGGTTCAGGAACACTGTCTACGCAGGCTACATCCAATCGAGCCGGTTGTACATTTTTTTTGAATGGAGCATGTGTAGTAAAAATGTATACTGAGCCGCAAAACGGTCTTGGTATTTGTGTGGTGTTTGGCGTCAACCTACTAACACACAAAAAAAAAACTGCCTGCGTATCTCAGTAGCAGGTGCCAATAGCCAATTTTCCTGGCTCTACACAAATGGCTGACGCTAGTTCATTTATTGCTTGTTTAATATTCGAAACTTAATTATGACGGCGCACCAGCGGGTTCCTCTGCCATCATAAATGTTTGTGTTTCGTTGTTTTTCTCGTGTACGTGTGCAGAGTTTATATTAAGAAGGTACACCAGGGGGTGGGCTGGCATGAATTGAGGGGGGGGATCATGAAAACTTCAGGATGTTCTGAGGGGGGGGGGGGGTCTCCTTCAAATGTTGCAGACAAAGAGGTGGGCGAACTGTTTTCTTATTATTAACACTTCTATTCAAATGCAGTATTAATGTCAATACAAAAAACAGTCTTGATTTCGTAAAAATGATGTTGCAATGTTGTGCCCAGATCATGTTTGGAGGAATATAACTGGCAACAGGGGAGTTTCCTTCGTATTGTTTTCGCTCTCCGAGGACACTGAGCTACTAGTTGCGATAACATTGCTTCTTAGTAATGAAAAGATGGACATTTTTACTTAAAGCTTTGTTTTGGAAAAGTGGGAAATGCATAAAAAGCGGACAATTTTGACGTGCAAATATTTTCGATAAAAAGATAACAATACCAGCATTTTGTGGGAAAAAAGGGTACCTTTTTTCAACTTTCAACCTTTTCGACTAGCATTATCAAAAAAGATAACAATTTCGCATTTTGTCCGGTGAAAAATGAATTCAGAAACTTGATTTTCAGCTGTTTTCAACAATGAGAATTAACCTTTTTATAAAAAAGTAGAATTGCCGAAACCTTTCACTGATTGGTCTCTTAGGAACCACTCAAGCAACCCTTTTTATGCACTTGTGAACTGGTTCTTTGCAAGACACGGTCACGTGACTTTGTCAGACATAAAGGTAGACCGGACAGGTTGTAGTCAAACGAATTGCAGTCAGATCGCCCCATGCTTACTACAGATCGGTCAAGATGATCGAGTACTCTGTTTTCGCTCGCAACTTTCGATTGCTCCGTGTTTTAACTTTATAGTGTATTAAAAGTGTAAAGTATTACTTTATACAACTGATTATAATTATTTAAGTTTCGCTCGTAATTTTCGAGCGCTCCAATTAGTAAAAGTGAACTGTATTGTTTGATTCAGATACAGACCAGCGTTTGGCGATGGAGTGATCTGACTTCGGTTGGGAGCGATCTGACGATAGTACGGCAGTGGTTTAAACAAAAAAAAGCTGCTAATAACTTAAACTTAACATAATATATGAATTTAGTTCGGCACGACAAGAGCAAACGTTTGAAATTAAGTCGCGCTACTGCCGTGCTATATGATGGTTTCAAACGTCGTTCTATCTCCGTGCTTAAGTCGATTTAGTTCGGCACGGCAGTAGCACGACGTTTGGAACAAGCCTAACATGTTCTGGATTTTGCTACAAAGTTCAATATTTATACTACACCGGTGCGACAGCATTTACGGCAATATGTCTTCTCTTTGTTGTATAATTCTGAGAAAGAGAGCGTGAACACCGATATTCATGTAAACGGACGTTACAAATAATAAAAGTAATTTTTTAGTTGTTCTATTCTTCGCCGTCCCAGAAATCTTTTGGAATTTCTTCTGGCTTGTACATCCACGTGTAAGTAACATATCGATGATGTATTCCAATGTTCTCAATCGCCTTCATGTCATCTTCGTCTAGGTTTACATGAAGTGCTTCTAGATTCTCTTTGATGTGATTTTCAGAGACAGCTTTTGGGAGGACTGGAGTTCCACGCTTAATACCCCAAGCTAGATTGATCTATGATTAGAATATTGACAGAAAGACTTCAGAAATAAGACGATGTAACAAATTAAACTCCGACAGTTTTAACTAGTTATAGGAAAGAAGATTAAAATTAAGCAAGGTTTCTACACGCAAATAAATAAATAAATCTAGACGTAGTTAATTCGCTGTTTATGAATGTAACAATTTTTGCGTGTTCCTGAAACCGTTAACAAAACACTTTCTGGCGTATTGTAAACCAAATATCGATATATATCATGACCACCTAATGGTACCTAATCGTCCTCTTTCCATGGGGAGGCTGCCGGCAAAGGTTCTAAAAGTTCGTTTTGTTTTCTTTGTTTTTTTTTTTTACCGTTTCCAATATTACCCATCCTACTGTAAATGGGAATTTAACGAGCTTCTTATGAATGCAGTTGGGGCATTTTTTTTCTCAAAACAATTGTAGTGAGAAGGGAAATCACTTCCAAGCATAAAGCGCATGTTACAAGGTCACTTGCCTCGCGGGCGCGCATTTACACTCTTTCCAGGCCCTTCAAGTTTTCGAAAGCCGCGAAGGAATACACATAAAATAGGAGTGGTTTGTTATGTAGTGTAGACCCTTTATGTACAAGTATCACTCGGTTTGTTTTAAGGCTCTCGGTCCTTACCAAAGCAGTGGAAGTGCCGTGTTTTTCCGCAACTGTTTTTAGCACTGGATTTCCCAACACAACTGGCTCTAGCAACTTGTCAGGAAACATAATTGCTGGTCTGTCCGGTGATCCCAGTGGCGAATAAGCTGTTACAGCAATGCCTTAAAATTATTAACACATACAAATGTTATCAACAAATCACTCCATGAAATGTAAAGCGTTCAGGCTAGCCTTGCTAAATTCTCTCTGTGCGCTAAATAGTTAACCCATTGATTCGCTTAGTCATTACCCTGGACAATAGACCATTTTTGTATTCTCGGTATTGGGCTAGAACTAGCATGCAATGCTGGCTACATTCTCGTCCCCATAGCCCTTTCGGTCCTTTCGTTTCTCTTAGCCGACTTGGCACGAAAAAACAGAGGGCTGTCCAAATGGAGGCGCTCCATTTGGAATTTTTTGATTGGGTGTTTAGAACAAAGAATTCCTAAACGGAAGTCGAAAACGTAACGACTCTCTCATACATTCTTTTAAAACGTCATGACTGCATACATGAAGACCGGAAGTCCAAGAATCTAGGACTGGAAATCTTGTGTCCCCAGAGCCCTTCGATTTCTCGTGCCAAGGCCCAGCCGGCTAAGAGAAACGAAAGGGCTATGGGGACGAGAATGTACTGGCTAATGCAAAGGAATATAATTAAAAAGAGCGTCATGCAATTTGTATTTAAAAAGATTACACGCATATTAGCCTCCATTGTAAGCTAGTTCCAGTCCAATACCGAGAGCATGAAAATGGTCGATTGGTTGGATTCCGACTTTTAAGCTCGTAGGTTGAAAATGTGAAAAATTCTGTTGAAATCTATTGAGCAGAGCTTTGTAAATATTAATGAGGTTCAAACTTTTAAGCCTTTGGAAGAAACCCCAGTGTGTGACCATTCAAATGAAAGCTCTTGAGCAGTACTTTCATGTGGTACTGGTAATTATGCTGTACTATGTGGTTCTAACTTTTACTTCTGTGGATGAATCTCTTGTGTGTGGTCATATATATGAAAGCTATTGAAGCTTAGTCAGTAGAATCACTGCAGATCTTGTGCATGAACCATTTTGAAGTATAATTATAACTATTATATCGAGCACTGTTTTTTCCCTTTACCTTTACTTTTGCAGTAGGCTATGAGCTTTTCTTGTGGTAAATACGGATGAAGTTCCACTGTCAAAAAAGACAAAACGGGAAGCACGCATTCACAGTCTCCGTACATAACTAAATATATGTATAGAACGTTCTTCAATACAAAACTTTCAAAACATAACACCAACTTTTCAACCCTGAAAACCTATGTGCATACCTTGATTACAAGCTGGTACTATCTTGGCAGTTTTAAGAAGAGTTTTTGTCTTCTTTGCAGTGAAGTTTGATATTCCGATGGCTTTACAAAGACCCTTATCGACAAGCTTCTCCATTGCCTGTATTAAAACAAAAACAACGAAACATCAGCTTATGTGACGTTCTTGCTTGCAATGCTCGGCCAGTCGCATACCACCTAAAAACTGCTAGTTATGATTATTTTAAAACGTTACGTATAAAATTTATCAAGATAAAAAGCCTAAAATTTACAAGAAATACAATAAAAGAAACTTCGGACGCCGTTTCTCCTTTGGCAACTCTTCCTCCACCACCGAGAGAGACGCGCATAAAGGGTCATAAAGGCCTTGCCGTATGGAGTTGCAGTGAGACGCAAGTTTTCAACTTGCGTTTATTTGCGACTCCGTTTGACCAGGACTTGCGTGCACTTGCGTTGACTTGCGTTGACTTGCGTTCACTTTAATCGGGATCAAAATAATTTGCGCAAAAGTCGGCGCAAGTTTTTCACCGTTCGGTCACCCAGCGCAAGTCAACACAAGCCTTGTTGTTTACCTCAAGTACTGAATTGTATCCGAATTGTAGCCCATGCGGTAGCACTGAAATGTTCTTTTTTTAATGACAACTTGCGTGCACTTGTGAGTAATGGTGGATTTCCACTGACGCGTAATTTTTTACGTGCGTAAAAAAATTAGAGACAATGTATGAACGGCTTGCGTACACGTTTACGCAGGCCGTTCATACATTGTCTCTAATTTTTTTCACGCACGTAAAAATTTACGCGTCAGTGGAAATCCACCATAAGCTTGCGAGTCCGTTTGACCACACAATGTTAGTTTTCACAAAAGTGCAACTTGGGCCATAACTTGCGACAATTTGCGCCTCCATTTGGACAGGCAGAAATTCCGTGATTGACGGTGACTCATTAAAAAAAGTTTAACCAATAACATCCGCTAACATGGATACCGTAAAATAGTTTTACGTCATCACGAATGGGTCTTGCGAAGTTGTACGTCATCAAGGATAGTAACTGCGTCATCACAGGTAGCTGAAGGAGGGCCTCGTCACTCGGTATGGAATTTTTCACATTGCATGTCAGACATCTCTCGAGACTAAAGAAGTGAGGGTTTTGAAGACAGACGTATGTTATAACTACCTTCCAAGTTTTTGCTATTCCTTTAGGTGAATATCCAATCACGCCACCTGCAATACATCTGGGAAATAGTACATCTTTCTTAAACGCACAAGGTAAATTGATCTAAACAAAAGCAAGAGAAAAAAAGTACAATCTGGCTCTCATACTTGAACTGATGGTAAATCTCAACCCTTGCCAGCCGCTGGCTCTGAATCAGGTAACACTATTTACTCAGATCCATACTACCGTATAAGGAATGAAGCGGAGGAGTGGGGGGAGGGGGGAGGGGGAGGGGTGGGAGTGGAGCGGAAACAAAAACTTCTCACTCCTGTTGTACACCCGTAGTTCGGAATAATCACTACTCTGCACGTAAGCCTTCTCTCGTCCTACCTTACTGGTCGTCGCGTTTTTATTACTTTGTTGACAAAGCTTATCGTTTTAAAACAGAGTAAAACGAACTGATTCAGGTGGGAGATAAAATTGGACTGGTCTGAAAACAAATGTACCATAAGGTAAGCGCGCCGTGGCCTATTGGTAAGTGCGCTGGGGCGCGGGGCACTGCGTTGTGTTCTTGGGCAAGATACTTTACTCTCATAGTTCCTCTCTTCACCCAGGTGTATAAATGGGTACCGGCGAATTTACTGCTGGGGGTAACCCTGCAATGGACTAGCATCCTATCCAGGGGGAGTAGAAACACTCCTAGTCGCTTCATGCTATGGAAACCGGAAAAAACCTCCGGTCTGACGGGCCACTAGGCTCCAACGCAGACTTCAATTAGTTTCAAAAGCCACGTCCCTCGTTACTTTTGAAATTTCGCAGCTTTTTTTCTACCGCTACTTTTGCTCAGGGTCGCAACTTTCGTGTAGCTAAAACGTATACCATATGTGGGTCGATCCATCTATTGAAATAAAATAAAAATATCATTTTGATACAGCTTGCTGTATCTGTTATTTCCATTGTTTCTCATGAACAAGTCAAGTTGCGTTGGAGGTCGTTAGTTTTGAGATTTACTAACTTGCGTAACAGGCGTATTAAAGTGTGTGGGGAGGGAGGGAGAGAATTGCAGGCGTGAGGGAGAAAAAAAAGGAACGGAAAAGAAGGGGGGGGGGAGGGAACACATTCCTTTCCCCTCCTTCTAGTCCCCTTTCTCCGTTTTCTCCCCGAATTTTCTCCCTCCCTTGCCCCTAATACGCCTGCTACGTAGGCAAGACATTTACTAACAACCGAGAAATTTTATTGCTATTTTCTGAGCTTTACAGTATCAGTTTTAAACAGAGCTAAGTACAAATCTACTACGCAGTAAAACAAAAACCTCTAGAGATAAAACAATACAACTTGAATCGTTACCAGGTACAGGTCCAGATAATCCAGCTGTAAATTTCTCAGTGTCTCCTGACAAGCTGGCAACACATCCTCAGGCGCATGACAGTTACACCTTCGATAGAGATAATAATAAATAGAATGCTAGCAAAAGGGTTCCGCTTCAAGCGATTGTGATTATCTGGAGCGGTTTTATGACAAGCATAAAACCAAAACCAAAGTAATCTCATCTGACCAATCACAGCGCACCAAAATACCGCAAAGGACCAATCAGAGCTCAGTAAACCTTGTTCTGTTCTGCAGACTATAAAGATACCGCACCTGTCACCACAGAGTTAGCCTGCGAACGCATCGCTCTTCTCGTTGCTCCTGGCTGCTTTGGGCAAAGCGGCCGTGAGCTGCGAGAAGCGGCCGTATTCGCAGGCTACGAATACGTACCACAGTTTTGATGTGATGAAGACATCTTCCCTTTTCAACTTTCCTTCTTTAAAGACCTCCGCCAATGCTTCGCCAATTTCATCTTCGTTTCCATACGCCTGAGCACAGTCAATGTGCCTGTACCCATACTGCAGTGCAAGCCTCACAGCTTTACCAACCTCGCCCTTATTGGATTTCCATGTCCTTTAATTGAAATTTGCGGTCAAGTTAGAAGTTGATTAAATATCATTTGTCACGGTTAGCCTTAAGTTTTAAGTTCGGTTCTCCAATGTTCCTGTTTGGTTTTAGCCTGCGTAGCAGGTTTAAAAGGGGGAAGGGGGGGGGGGGTGGTAGAAGGAGGATTGAGGGAATTCGAGGAGTGAAACCAGAGGGGAGGGGGAGGGGAGAAGGGAAGGGAACCTTCTTTCCCCCCTCCCTTCTTCCCCTTTTCCCCTCCCCCCTTTTACGCCTAGTTTGGTTTACATCATCTTTTTTGGCGTTTTTCTTCCCATCTTAAACTGTGTTTTGGCATTTTCGTTCACTTAAAGATGTCTTTACATTGAAGAAAAATCCCCAAGAATGGAATGAAGACGTCCTTGGCACATAAAATTCCATCCAACGAGTAGTAAACATTGGATTCATTACCAGGGAGGGAGGGGGGGGGGTACTCCGGCTTGTAAATGACGGGGATGATCGAAGGATTTTTTTGGGTTTGAAATTTTCGATTCCGGGATTTTTTTGGGTTGGAAAATTTGGCAAGTATTTTTTTGGGTGACTTGATTAATATAGGGGATTTTTATGGGTATTAAAAACAACTGAAGTGCCTTGGCGTATTTATGTTATAATGAATAAATAAACACAAGCGTTCAATTTTTAATGGTTTTCTTTGCGTTATATTATTGCCCCTCCTAGCAATTTAGGGGTAATTTGACAAGGGATTTTCTTTTTTTTTTTTTTTTTTTGGGGGGGGGGGGGTTATTTTTGGTCTAGGGATTTTTTTGGGTAATGTCGGAAGACTTAGGGATTTTTTTGGGTCCTGAGTTTTGCCTTCATTCGATCATCCCCGTCATTTAAAAGCCGGAGTACCTCCCCTGGGTAGTCATTGCAGACTTTCATCAGCGAGTATTAAAGTTGCACAGGCTGCAGAATCTTGCAAATAAAGCAGGATTTTGCCGACAAAATGAAGAAATCATCATTCTGCCTGCCAGATTTTGAAATTTGAAGATTTTGCCAAAACGTGAGTCTTTAAGATTAGCTGGGCAAGTCACACTATTGGCGTATTAGAGTAGTAGCAGTCAACTCCTCATCATTACAAACAACGGTGTGTCACGCTATTGTTCAGTAACGGTGTCATCAGAAAAGAGTTGGGAACGAGTTGGCGAGATACTGTCAACAAATGAAATACCTGACGTCCAAGTCGTCCATGATCAGACAATATTTGAGCTTTGTAAATAAATTACATGACTTACCCCAAACCAATAGAAGGCATAAGTGCTCCATTGTTAAGCTTCACTGCATCGACAGCTGCCTATGGAAATGAGTAAGCGAATTGAAAGCGATTTTATTACACATCAATTTGACTTTCTTAATATTTGTCTTCGTTGATAAGGTTTGTTTTCAGTGTTTTCGGTCTATTAATTAGCTGGCTATCTAAAGAGCACTAGAAAGGACAGCTAGCAGCACCGTTTGATTATTTCTCGCTGGTTATTTGTATTCCAGCTCCCTCGGTATCTGAAGTGCTTATTCTATCAAACACGGGCGATTCAAGGGCGAACAAATGTTAGTCTCTTCCCGGCAGAAAGTGAAATAAGCTCTGCAGTGAATGTACGTAATGGATCTTGAAATAAAACAAAATAACGTGTAGCAAGAAATATGTTTTGTTTCTCTCAGTGCACTTACCATCGAGTAGCAAGTTTCGTGATCTACGTTGTAAATCGGATGTGGAGCCGGGATGTGGAGTCAATACCATTGATTGTGTCACGCAAGCTTAACATAAACAACCACAGTATTGGAGTTCATGCTAAGTGATGTGACTATTCGGAAGCAGGATATAAGTTTTTGTGTGGAACTTTACATTAGAACGAGTAGCAGACTGAGACAACTGCAAATGATAATAAACCAGCTTCAAAGTATTTAAACACGCCACATCTGATCACGAGAGGGGAAGGGGCTTGATTTACGCTTTTATTGTATTCACTTTTGCGATGCTAAGCCTCCAACACATTAGCGTTGCGTGACGTCCCAAAAAGCGGCTGCGAAGGAGACGACCAACACATGCGCTCTTTAGCAGACGGATGTATCTCCGTCTGCGTTCGGCAGGCTACTCTTTTGGCACGTCACGCAATCTTTTCTCCCAAAAGAAAGTCTGTGGGGTGGGCGGCTGTTTGTTCAGATTATGGTAATGAATATATAACAATTAAAAAAAAAATTAAAATGTGAACATTCTTTTCACTTCCGGTCTGAGATGGGGTAACTTATTTGAGCTTTTCTAACTTTGAGATGGGAAAAGGGTTTAACCCCAGCGGGGCCCCACCCAAGTTTTCCAAATCCTTCTCCCAGATGTTATCGCTTTGTCTCCAAGTAACAAGTCAATTTACCTTTGATACCACTACTTTCGGTCCGGAGAGTCGCAACTTTTGAGGAATCGTTTATCGTTACTTTCGGAATTTTACGGTACTTATATGACCTTAGATACAGGGAGGCTCCGTCCGAAAGGGGTACCTTTTTCAGGCAGGGGTATATAAAAGCGTAGAGATTTTAAGAGTTGGAGTATACAAAACGACAGTAAAAACTGTCCTTCAGGGATATTCAAGTGAATAGCTTAGAAAAGAGTTAGTATACATCTACGGTAGGTATTTAAAAGGGTCAAAAGGGTATCATTACTTTTCGAAGATATATGAAAGGTTACCTTTTATGTGAAAAATTATGTTTTAAAGGTAAGGGTTAGTACCTGAAGCGGAACCTTCCCGCATAAAATACACCTTTCACGAAAGCACCAACAGAGAGGCAAACCTTGAAACGTCACGCAATGCTTCTCTGAATGTTGTGTGACAATCCAGTGCTCACTGTCCAACATGTTAGTGTGACCAGACTATTCATGTAAAATAACGTACAACATATAACTGAATGTTCTTTTTATTTTTGGTACTTTGTAAAATCACTAACTACTTTTTAAACTGTTTTACCTAGCCAAGAAAAACCATTCTTAAGACACATGTTCTAACAACTTTATAATATATAATAACTCGATGGTCCTTGAAGGTAAGGAATCCAACAAGTTGTTATATAACCGCATTGCACTCCATTCAAGCGTTTTAAAATTTTCACTGTCCTATATCAATATACTGCTGCTCTGATTTTTTTTTATTTTAATTTTTTTTTTCTGCTGCTCTGATTGTCAGGCATATTGTGCTATCAGTCTATTATCAAATTAGTCTTCGCCGTCCCAGAAGTCTTTTGGAGCTTCTTCTGGTTTGTACATCCATATCTGAGTAAGATAACGGTGATGTATTCCAATGTTCTCAATCGCCTTCATGTCATCTTCGTCTAGGTTTACATGAAGTGCTTCTAGATTCTCTTTGATGTGATTTTCAGAGACAGCTTTTGGGAGGACTGGAGTTCCACGCTTAATGCCCCAAGCTAGAGCGACCTGATGAAAGAAAAAAAAAAAACAATCCAGGTCAAACGTTTTGATTTATTTGCCACACACATCTTTCTTTATACTGCATAACAACACTGAGGCCTAGCTTGCACTCTATCAAGGTCTATCAAGACAGAACCCGGGCACAGTTAATGATTGTCTGTACTGTATTTCCATCACCTGTATATTTGTAGTCTGTAAGGCTACAAGGTTCACGAGACAAAGATAACAAGCTTGTTATATATCTTATTCCCCTGCAATCACTGCAAGCACTCATGCCCCTCCCTGTGCCTCCGCACACCAAGACAAATCAACATTGTCTTTATATCTTCTTTCACTACAATCCTTAACACTTCTAGTAAGAATGGGCTGGTCATCATTAACTGCAGACCTCCACCGGTTTTTTTTTTTTTTCCTCATAGTGAAGACAGGGGAATAGGTCCATTTTTTATCTTATAACCTTACATACAGAAGACAACAGTGATAGGTGCATTTACTCACCAAAGCAATAGTAGTATGATGCTTATCAGCAATTTTTTGTAGCACAGGGTTTTTCAACACCACAGGTTCACTGTCTTTGTTAGCCCCTGGGCGATCAGGTGACCCCAGTGGAGAATAAGCAGTCACCACAATCCCTAAAAAAAAAAAAAAAATTCTGTTACCACCACTTAGTGTAAAGGTTGAAGTGAACAAATTCATGAATTAATTAGCTCTTGGTGGCAAAGCGGCCTTAATGGTTAGTGTATAGAGGTCTGGGTTCAAGCCCTGACTGGGAGGGGGAGGGGGGTCATTTTGGCATGTTCTTGGTAATAATCCAACTAGGGCCAGCCATGGTAACTCACCAACTTTGCATGACTTTTTTAATGTAGTCTTAGTCTAGGGTGACTCCTTACTATGAAATGACTGTTTTTTAATAATCTTTTACTTGGGGAATAGAACATGGCCAGTTTCTATCATCTCTGAAGGGGAGCCAGATCAAAGGACTTCTTGTCACTCAACCTCAGAGCATAAAAACCCATTTGCCCTGCTTTAAAGAACTACAAGGTATCCTTTTACTCTTGTATAGTATTCCTTCTGGGCCTGAGCAGTGTTGTGGTGTACTTAACCACAATCAGCATCAACCGTTCTTTTTTGCAGTGATATATTCAAATTATTGACTGACCTTTGCTGGCACTGAACTTTAACAGCTCTGGCTGAGGTAAATATGGATGCAGCTCAACTGTGAATAATCACAAATAAAGAAGTTATAACATAGATCATCAGTAGGGAGGCCCTATTAGGAGTTCAGGGATATGAGATATGGGATATTTGGGAAAAAATTATGGGGATACGGATATTTAGAAAAGAGATTGTGGGATATCAAACGTCAAAGTTTTCTTTTTTGACAGAATAAAACAGGTTAATTGATCAATATGAAAGATAGTAACGAAAAGTAAAAAAATACTTGAAAATGCAAATTATTGTGTTTTCCCCAGGAAACATGGCGTAATCAGAGACTTTCATGTGATATTTATCGTATATACTGTACAAATTTACTAGCCACTTTTTTCTGTTGGTAAATGCACAACTTTCTGATGTCACTGTCATGTTTAAGTGTTTATTGCCAGATATGTCCAGGATTGACCGCTAATGAGATTCACGTTCCTCATGACAGGCATCACAAAGTGTCCTCATTTAAAAAAATTCACCAAAACACACCAAAATCTGTCAAATATGAAGTAATATGGAAATGTCAAATAGCACAGTCAAACATGAAGTTCTCATTAAACAATACTTGTGTTCAATCCTGGACATAAGTGCACTTTTCAGGGTGTTTTCATGATGAGCAAATATACTACCTTGATTACAAGCTGGTACGATCTTGGCAGTTTCCAGAAGAGTTTTTGTCTTCTTCGCTGTAAAGTTTGAGATTCCAATGGCTTTACAAAGGCCCTTGTCAACAAGCTGCTCCATTGCCTATGAATTAAAAAAAATACTTTTAGCACTAGAGATCGAAGTACATGTACAGTTGTAGTAACCTCAGAGAAAAGAACTGTGCTACATGGCCTGTATTAAAGCTGGACTGAAGTGTCCACACTTGGTTAAGTCATGTTAACTTGGGCTTATAACTGCCCCTGCACTGCCCAATCTTATCCCAGTTTCTAGTATAGCATGAAGCAACCAGGAGTAGTGCGACTATACTTGCCCTGGATGGGCTGCTAGTCTATTGCAGGTTACACATCCTCCTACCCCCAGTGTTTTGCCATTTATGTTGCTCCTGGGTGAACAGAGGCACTGTAAGAGTAAAGCATCTTGCCCAAAAGAGACAACAATATAAAGACTCTGGAAAACACTTGAACCTGGATCACTCGTCCAGAGTCCATACTCAACCTACTACCAGCAAGAGCTGGAAGATCTTGACTCAACCCTTTGAGCAATCTGGTGAGGTTAAACCTACCAAGGACTAGGGAGTCCCAGTTGGCAAGTGGTATTGCCAACTGGAGCCCCAGAAACGCCACCACCGCAACAAGGTAATGACCTTGGTATTCTGCGATGTGGTTTCTGTTTCAGTCTCTTTTTGTGTTAAAGACCATTCACCTTAACCTTAATCATTACTAAAGTTTTAAAGTTTAGTAACTTAAAAGGTTGCGTTCGAAGAACAATAATGAGCACAAGACATTCACAAATCAATAATAACTTTGTACATGCAAATTTATATATTACCGGTACTTATAATTAATTGTACATTTACTGTGCAGTCAGCCTTACTTTAAGTAGTAGATAAAATATGAGCGGGAGATCTGTATGGGCGTTTACAATGGCGAGCCGCTAGGCGAGCCATTGTAAACGGCCATACAGATCGAACGCGAATATTTTATTCTACTTGTGAAATGAAAACAATAAATTGAATGTAAGGTATTGTTATGCGAATCAGTAGAGATCTGTATCAAAAGTTAATGAATACTAATTAGCTGAGCAGGAGTTTGTATCAAAAGTTAATTCTTTTGTCTGATTTGTATTGGGGTTTACAGTTGTGTACATGTGATCTGAATACTGTGCTGGGATTGGTTTGCACCCTCATGAATTATTAATGAATTTTACAATAAGGGTTAAAATCTTACCTGCCAAGTTTTGGCAATACGATCAGGTGAATAACCAAGAACACCCTCTGCTATGGAATGTGGGAAGGGTGCATCTTTTTTAAATGAATTTGGAATGTGGATCTATAAAGAAAGAAAAAAATTAATTTTATGTTAATTAGCATCATTTATAAAACCTTGACCAAAATCTCAGCTAATCCAAAACTGTTAAATATAATATATTGAACAGTATAGCTCAGATTTTACCAAAAAAACTGGCAATTTCTCAAACCAGCTTTCTCTCTCAGAGGTTCAAAATATTAGGGATTCCACTGAATGGGGCTTTAACAGGATTCAAACCCAAGACCTCCACAATAACGTTTCATATAGTACAACCCTGCTGCCTTGAACTCATTTCCTTGAATCATGAATTCCCTGCTAACTCAAAAATAAATGGCATGCAATGCATGCAGAAGCAATGACGTTTTGCAAGGGGTTTTACATAATTTTGAGAAAATTTGTCAAAAACCTAATGTAAATAAAAGTAGCTGACACCTTGTCATGATTAAGACTGTAATCCAACTGCAGCTTACATTTTTTAAACCTGGGAAGCAATTTTAGTGATTGTATAAATAGCCGAAGTTAGGATCTTATGGAATTCAAATAAATACAGTTTTCACAGGCCAAGGATGCAAAGTTAATAAATATTATACATTTTCTTCGTAGATTTGCTCAATTGAACAACAGTAATATATTTTAATTTATGTATATATTTTTTTTAGATTTCCCTATGTTGTCTCAACAAAGATTATGTTATATTGTTGCATTATATTCGATAAACGACAGACGATACATGGGAGCTGGGAACAGACAAATGGTCTCTTGTTCACAGTGTCCCTTTATATTATAAGAATTTATATAGAAATTTCTGTCCAATAAATCTACTAGATCCCATCATATAAAATTAGTCTCTTTCGTTTATACATTGTATTTTGCTTTTGTGTTCTACGCGGCATTTTTTGTTTAGTTAAACTTTATTTCTGTTCGATTGCGTGAAACAGACAAAAAGATCCAGTTGGTCGTGCGATGGCATAAGGCGATAGTCATTCAGGGCCGTAACTAGCAAGAGGCAAGACGAGGCACTTGCCTTGTCTAGATTTTTACCCAAAATGACAAACAAATCATGTTTTGTTGGGAAAATAATCCTCAGTTGAACAAGATTGATTTTTCTCAAGAAATACCTCATGAAAAATGTCTCTGACAGAAATTCAGAGCTTAGATTTCAAACTTTCCTGGAGGGCATGCCCCCAGAATCCCCCAGCAAGATCTTGCCTCGTCTATGGCAAAGGTCTGGTTACAGCCCTGGTCATTGCTTAAAAAAGTCATTTCCCTTAGATTTGGTCCAATCTTTTAGTCATTTACTGTAAAAATAACTCTGCTAATCTGGACCTTAATTATCTTGAACTCCTTAGAATTAGTAGTAGTAAACTTTATTTACACAGTTGGGTATCAATTTATATATGTTTATACAGTCGGGTATCAATTTATACATTTGATGCTCTTCCATCAAGCCCTGTCTCTAAACATTACATTAATTTATTAATTAATTAACTAATTAAACTATTTAACTAAATTACTTATCTGTACAAGATTATTCCAAAAACTATAAAAACTATCTTTCTTAATTATCCTGAAGCTATTTTGAGATAAGATACATGATTTAAAAGAGCTAAGGGTGGGCTGTGTCTTGGTACTCAAAGGCAAGCTGTTCCAGAGAACAGAACCATGATATTCAAAGCTTCGTTTTCCTGCTTCAGTACTCGGTCTTAATTTAATTTAACCTGACTATCTTGAACTGCAATAGTTAGTACACCCGTACTGTACTAGAGGCTGTGAACTTTGTTATTTGTTACAGTTGCATTTTGAACTCTGCAATTTTTTATTGAGTACAAAGAAACCTCTTTACTATGGACACCCAAGGGCAGAGAAGAGTGTCCATATATTATTATGGAGACCTGTGTCCACATTACAGAAAGGGTAGCAAAGGATTTATTTGTGACACGTGAAAAGGGAAAAAAATAGACCGTGACGCATGAAAATAGCTAGAAAATCATGTGATTCATGAATTCTGCTGTTTCAAGACAGTATATGTGACATGTGAATTTGGTTAAAATTTGTGCGTGAAATGGGATAACAACCCCCCTTTAATTTGCTACCCTCTATAGAGAGGTATATACTTATGAGTTTATATCAATTTTGGTCTCTTTTGAAACAAGTGAACTGTCTGTAAAATTTATGGTAAGGTGTCCGTAAGGAGGTTTGACTGTTTTGTTTTACTATTCAAGTGCAAAATTTAACTACATATATAAATATATATTATTTATTTTAAAAGTTCACACAGGCAGGATGCAAAAATAAGTCACTGTTATACTGCAACAGCTATGTTTTTTTTAGAAAAATATACCAACCCCATTATTTCAACCCCACTTTCTTCAACAAGTTTTCATTACCTTTGGGAGTTCAATTTAGCAGGGTCAAAAGTCAAGGAAAGATAATCACCTAAGTATATAAACTTTTTATTATGGTGTTTCTTTGGTCCCTGACAAAAGGTGAGGTGATATATATACCGCTACATATATCAGGAGTTTATGAGCTACAAAGCAACAGGGAAGCTGCAGTAAGGATATACACTAAATAAATGACTTACAAGATATAAATCCAGATAGCTCAACTGTAGATTTTTCAGTGTTGTTTGGCAAGCTGGTAAAACATCTTCAGGGTCATGGCTGTTACACCTAATTTTTGAGACAAAAACAACAGAATCAGATGAAACCACTAATGAAAGGCAACATGTATCATCATATGAGAAGGCCTAATAGCTCAACAGCTGGGTTCTTGTATAATGTTTATAAGATACAGTACGTGACACCTGTCTGACATTGTATTGTATTTTAAGAATGCTATTTATTCCAATAGCTCAGATCCTTACAGTCAAAATACCTCAAGTGTTCCTGTTAAGGGTGGATTAATGATTCCATTATTGCAAATTTGATTGCGTTCTTTGCTTCAATATTTCAATGTTCAAACGGCGAGTCAATTCAAAACTGGAATGTTGATTGGATTGTTGTCTGGCTTCACGCGACAGGCACGTGAGAATTTGACCTGAATTTGCATAAACTAGTCAACCGTCAAATGTCACACATGGTGTTTTCTCATCATTTTGTTCTTCGCGCTCTTTTATTTCAACACTATGATAATACCAAAAGGGAGGCGAGACATTTTGGTGCACTGAAAAGGCACAATAACAGTAAAAGTGAGTCCGCTATGCGAACATGTGTGGACTTTCATTTGAATAAAAGTTGACATTATGAATTAATCAATGAGTTACTGTAGCAGTCAACAACTTCAAGTTTCGAATCGAGTAATTCGAGATACAAGGCGAAAAAACAAAGAACTTATCAATCAATTTATTTTTTACAAGACTGTTGGAAGAACAAAGTGTTCTATTACTTGTCTTATGTACTACGCTTCAAGAAACACATGTTACCATTGCCGCTTGGGATGTCACGCAATTTCAATGAGCGTGGTGTGACCCTTTGTCACGTCGTTCACGACAAGTGCCTTTTTTTCATGCAAATAAAAACCTAGAATCCTACAAGAACAGCAGTTATTAGACCAAAGGCTTTCCTTACCGCTAGCAAGATAGGATACTATTTTCATTAAAAAAAAAAAGAAATGTTGCGTGGAGCACGTGAACTGTCTCGCATCGCTTGTTTACACAACCCTTATTTTTTGTGTAAAGCTTGTGTAAACAGCTCATCGAAAAACTTGTTTTCTTTCAATGAGTTCTTTTTTAACCTTTTTGGAATAACAACGTTTCAATAAGCTTTCACAAATAATTTCTTAGTAGCTTGCGTAGAAAGGCGGAGAAATATATTTTTCTGTTCACGAAATATTCACTTGGAGTCGGTGTTTTGAGAGGCGGCAAAGGACGTTATTTAAACCGACAATTAAATTATTTTGTCGCACGGTTTGGATATATGCATATTCTACGGTTCGATGTTATTTTTATTCTTTTCATGACAATGTTTTAGTTCAGTTCTAAATTCGACATCGGTCTTTTGCTAAATATACTACTTGAGAGAAATGGAGCTGGTGAATTATATCCCGGAGTCCAAGACAAGTAAAACAACATGATCAGCGAACTTGTTTTGATACAACTCCTTGTATATTCATTGTGTGTGGCAAAGCTGAAAGAAATAAATAACCAGACATTTGATTCGTTTTCATATGCGAATCAAAAGTGCTCAAGCCGCACAGAAAAACAAACAATACGGATAGTGAGTCAAAAGTGTGAAAAAAAAGAAACGTGACCTGCGACCGCAGTTGTTCAGCTTATTAGATATGCAGATTTCAGCCGTCGCGAATGTTTTTTCACTTTTCATCTACGCCACCGCTGCCTTTGAAGTTCTTCCTTGATGTATATTTTCCAGCCACCACACGCTCTTCGAAAGATGTGTCAAAAAAGGCTTCTAGATTCAAGAATAAAGTGCGACTTACTCGATACTGATCGAATTTCTGGGTTTACTGCCTTGGCTGCCCATCCCACCGAAACTTCGGATTCTCCGATCACTGTTGAAAACTTCCGAAAGCACTAACCCGAGTTATCACGGAAAGTGACCCCCCAATCGGAAAAAACTGCATGACAACAATGTGTAGACTTTAAAGTCCAAACAAAAATACTACTAGCAGAAGAAAAGTGGGAAAACTGTCGTTGATCCATTTTATGCAAATTAGGAAACCTTTTCAAATTCTCACGTGTCTGTCGCATGAATGAAATCAACATTTGAGTTTTGAATTAAGTCGTCGTTTGAACATTGAAATGTTCAATTCAAGAATGGAATATTGAAGCAAAGAATGGAATCAAATTTGCAATAATGGAATCATTAATCCACCCTTGACAGGAACGCTTGAGGTGTTTTGACTGTAATACAATTTTTTATCTCTTCTAAGACCCCTCTCCTTCTTTTGCATACCCCATTAAATTACCCACAAACCATGGAGGTTTTAGAAAGGTTTTTGTCAGGAAGACATTATTGCAGGCCTTTGCAGCTGGGGAAAAAAAACTTTTTTGGAAGAATTTTTTCTTGATATATATGCTCAAGCAGACACAAAGCTGTTCGTTTATAAAATTCAGAACTTTCTTTTAAAGAAACATTTTGTAACAAGAAGCACACTGTGAACCTTGAGAAGGGAACAAAAAGTCATTCAATTTATAGTTACCAGAGTTTTGATGTGACAAAGACATCTTCACGCTTCACTTTTCCTTCTTTGAAAACTTCTGTAAACGTTTCACCAATTTCGTCCTCATTTTGATAGCAATGTGCACAGTCAATGTGACGGTATCCAAACTGTAAAGCAAGCCTCACAGCTTTTCCAACTTCACCCTTTTTGGATTTCCATGTCCTGTGGGAAAATAAAAAAAACTTTTATGTAGTTACACATGAAAAATTGCTACTTATCGCTGCCAATTGCATTTATGTATAGTCGATTAACTCGGACGTTGAATCTTGTAAAGTTCTGTGTTTCATGCAATAAATGTTTTAATCTGATGATATATACACTCACCCCAAAGCAATAGAGGGCATCAGAGCTCCATTGCCAAGTTTCACTGCAGTTGATGCCTATAAAAGTAAGTAACAAATTATATTAAGAAAAAGAAATAATTTTAAACAATTATTGGATGAGGTTTTTGTGATATCCGTAATAATCGAGGTCGAGGTAAGTGTTACACTTACCGAGACCTTGATTATTCTGGATATCACAAAAACTGAATCTAATAATTGTTTTATTATACATTGTTTTTTTGGAAAAGAAAATAATGACAAACGATTTCAACCTGTTTCAACACTGTCGTCCTGCTTTTTCCTCAAAGTATTTTGTAGAATAGTTCCTCCCAATTTTTGTCAATCATTTTGTGTTTTCCGAGACTTTATGGTCCAATAAATTTTCAACTTAGGTCAAATTATTGCTCGGTTGAAAAGGCGAATCGACGAACTATGAATTTCCTTCGCCGCCAGATGCCTGCCACATTGCTCTTGGAAATCAGGCATTGTGCGCCCAACCTACAGATTAGTGAATAATCTGCTAGCAGATTATTCACTAATCTGTAGGTTGCGCGGATTCCCAGAATTAGCTGTAGGCTCTTAGCCAATAAGAAGACAGCTAATGACTACAATGTATAATAACATGACAAATCTCCCTAGCTTACGTCATGCAGATTGTGATCAAAGAAAATAAAGATATTGTTTGATGTTAGAAGGAAATGCTACATACATGTACATAACTAGGCATCCAGTGACTTTTATATACTCAAAGCTATTAGAATATCCCATTACTGTTGTAAGAAAGCCACTTGTAAATAAGGGTGGTACCATTTCATATCCCCCCCCCCCCACCCATAGTCAAGGTAAGTCAAAATTCCCCATTATTATAGAAAACAGATCAAATTGTTGCGATGATGCCCCTCAGAAAAGAATCCCATTACCTCCTCCAAAAAAGAGGGGGTGAATAGGGGTATGCACCCTGCGAGCAGAGCCTCTTTTAACTTCCCTGCGGTTGAGATTTGGGAAGCAAAAAGAGGCTCTGCATAAATCATGTCATTTCTTTGAAGTTGCCGCAGCCCCAAAGTTTGGGCTGGTCAGATTCGGATTCGGATTAAACCGGTTTTTGCTACACCAGCATTATCTTTTTTTGAAAGACTGATGGCCAAAATGGAGCCCACAGCACGCTCTCAAAAGCACTAGAGCTGACGATTGCTCTCGCCATCTGCTACAGTTTGTGCGTGCATGCTGTATTGTGGATCATTCAGATCTCGTTTTTTGCAAACCAAGAAGAAATTTCAAGGTTTAAATCGCACATCACTACCATAAAGTCACTGACACGACCTCAAGCGGTGCTTGACGTGATTTATTGAAGGAACATGTAAAACAAACACTTTTTTCAGGCTGTCGTGTGCGATCCGACACGCCATTTCGCACGCGCATGCTAAGATTAAGTGGTCCTCGCGCAAGCTAAACGCGCAAGCATCACGTAAACCTTGTGCATGCTAAACAAAGATTTGACACGATTCTTGCAGAGCCCTTTCTTCTCAAGTATATCAGTGGAAAAGAAAGGGCTCTGCTCGCACGGTGAGGGGTATGCAAATCTGCCAGGTTCATTTCATGGGATGGCCCTTAATGTTTTGTTCAGCATTCTACTTTCATATTATTTTATATTCGTTACCCATTTCTTTTAAAAGCACAATTTTTTTAAGAATGTACGACTGTAACTAAATAACTTAAGGAATAAGCTCAAATAAAGCTTATAAATAGACTTTTTGTGAGCGCGAAGCAAGGTTATGTAATTCGACACTATCTTATTCGCTGAGTCATACCAAGTATAAAAACCTTCAAAGTTCAAGCGTATTGTCTTTAAAGAAAAAAAAAAGGATAAAACATACCATAATGGATTCGTGACAAAGGCAGAATTTAAAACTCCAAACAGCACGTACCGTTGTAGATTGTAGGGAATTTGCTCGCTCTATCTATTTCCCGGTCGCCAACTGATTTGCATTAGCATGTATCAGAAACCCATGGGTTTCTGCATGTATATAATGCAAGTCAGTTTATATTTAAAAGAGAGCGCAAACCTTCTACAATAGTTATACGAACACGAGGTTGGATTATCTCTCGAACTACCTGGAGAGCACGTGTTGTTCCTCTCAATACAAAAGCATTTTAAAAGCCTACTTACCATATTTCTAACCCAAACACGACCGGCTTACCAAACTTACAAGGCACAGATAGGAAGGTTTGCGCGCACAAGTCACGCACTCTGACTGTCACGCGCGCAAGGTATTGTGGGCATATTCTCGTCCCCGGGATCGCGCATTTTTGTTAGTAAGAGCGGGCCGCCAAGGATTTACAAGATTTTAGTTACATGTAGTTATCAAAGACCGTAATTGAAATGGCAAGTCATTGATCGTTTGAGATGAACTTGTAGACGACTTAAGAGAAGGGAGTATTCTCCTCATAAGCTCCGGTCTTATACATGTCAAAGGCGTTGTCCTCAGTCCAAAGTAAGGTCATTGACTTTCCCTTCTTCGGAAACTAGGCCAGGCTAGACCGACATATTAAGGCGAACGGTCACCAAAGACGAGGACAGCGCTTTGTCAAAAATAAATTACTTAACAACTGCATTGCAAGTGCCTTAACCTGCAATCAGGCGCGCCAACTTTGAATTTTTCACGCTCCTACATTTCTTTTTACACAGGTATTTCCGCTTTTCAGACATACAGACTCGACAAGGCTGAGTTAATTTGGGAACGGAAACTGAATTCTTCTGATCGTAGCTTACTATCGGCTTTTCCCCGAGCCAGCTATCGAAGTCTACAGAATTGAAAACGCGTTGTCTAATTGTTTCTGCATAACCCAGTGGCTAATCTAAAAAATATAACTGATTTATTAAAAGTTTTGTTCTGTACTTTTCGGCAATTATACATAAGAAGGCTAATAGTCCTCTGCTGAAACAAGCCGGGAAACAAATCAAATTCACGTGTTTGCAGGAGTCCATTTCTTTTGGATTGCTGAAGTTTACCAATAGTTAACCACTGGATTTTGTTAACACATCATCACCCGGCTCACCTCCAACTAAAATATTGTTGAATGAAAGGAGATTCTTTTTGTTAAGTGGAGAAGTGACCATTTAATCACAGCTGGCTTTTTGGAAATTGTCACATTACATCATTCTATTTCGATTCCATTTGCAGTTCATATATGATTTCATTCACAAACGTTTCTAAACATTTCTTTTATTTGGAAGACTTTAATATTATATTCTTTACTTCTTTTTATAAAATCTGCATTTTGAAAAAATTGAGAATAAACTACAGCGCACTTCCATTCATCACTGGTTAACAGCTGTAGTTATTCGTAATAAAATATATGGATTTATTCAGAACATAAGCACTAGCCTTTAGAGCTGGGAAACGAGTAAACATAGGGCCGGCGCACGCGAGGAATGCCCACGAGGCGGGGAACTTGCGCCCTTTATGCGCAGTTACATGAAAGGCATTAACATTACCAAACATGAATTCCAAATGTATAACGAGATATCAGAAAATATAACACTAGCATACTGTTGCGATATGAAATGGAACACTAAGTTGACCTCCAAGTAGATTTCGAATCTGTTTTGATCGCCTAAGATATGCCTCAGTTAAATGTGGTTCAATTAGAAAACCTACAACGACTAGAACTGCAATTCCTTCAATGGACTCCGTCTTAAGATCCCAGCTAGAACTAAATTAGAGTGCTTTGATATTGGAACGCGAGGTTCAAAGCAGTTAGAATTCACGTGCCAACCACTGGACTAAGTTATCTAGCACGACAAAGTAGCCAACAGGCGCCGGCAAAGCAGAGCAACAAGTGTCTGTGTGCAAATGGCGTGCATCAGTTTACACCCAAGGCTGCCAGCCAGGAAATAGGCGACACAAATTCTTAGGATCCATCGCTTCCCGTATAAGATGATTCACTTGTCCTGATACGCTCAAATGCACGCCATCTTCAACACCATCCAGCTTCTGTTTGAGTCTTAACAGTACTCTCTTCGCCATCTTGTTCACATTGTCCTCGACGGCGAGATTCTCCGTAGCCACCGTGGAGTCCAAGCAGTCTCCAACAGCGCTGACAGAAGGAAGATCGTCCTCCTCGGCCTTCTGTTGAAGACCTTTTCTCTTTTCTGGACTCAACGTCCATGATGATAACGGGTCGTAAAGCAAAACCTGGTGAGACAAAAGTTCAACATTACGTGTTACTTCTTCTGGGTCAGTTTTGGAATTCTAAGGTGCTATGGGGATTAGGATTTCACACTTTTATTAACATATAACTATACATCTGAATTATACTTGATCGCTGAATAACGTTATCAATCAGTGGTCTATTCTATCTACATTATGCTCGGCTGATTGGATTAAATTTGGAAGGGACTTTTCGTCTGAAAAAATATTAGCTACATATAAGAATACTGCATGGTAAATTGCTATCTAAAACTTTCTAAACAGCAATATGAAACACAATCCAAGCTACACAGTGGCTATTGCCGATTAAGCATGACAGTTTACTGAACGTACTGTGACGAAATACAAAACACCCCCTACAGTAGGAAAAAACCTGCAAAAACAACAACGCAGAAATCGAAACCAAAATAGAAAACACATTTAGTAAGTAAGGCGCAAAATTTTACATAAAGATTTTGACTTCACGAAAAGATGTCGTAAGGAAACAATTTTTTTCGCTGCTGATTATCAAATACATGAACCACAACCCTTATTCTGTGACAAATGTACGCGACCGATTTCATCGGTGGCGCAATTTGCTCGTTTGCTCGAGCGCCCAAAATGTATCAGCGCATATAATTAACGTAGCTGACCTCTACAACAGTCATCAGAGATTCTTGTGATGTTCTCATGACCTCCATGGTCTTCTCACAGCAGCGTCTGTACACTCCCTCCACACCCGTCAGACCCATCCCATCCACCATGTCACGCGTCAAGCGAAACGGTACAGTCTCGGGAGTGGGCAGGAATTTCCCTTGCTCAAACGCCACACCTAGGATTAAGTATAACATCAGGGGCAGCTCACAATGACTCAGTAAGTTAACAACGGACTCACTAAAGCTACGCCATTTCAAAAATTTAGTTTATTTTATCTAATGTGCCAGACAGGTCGCCTTATAATTAGCGAGTTGGACTCAGGATCGAGCCCCGTGTAAAAAGGTTTTAGTATATCTCGTGTTTGCCATATCAGAGAAAAAAGTAAGTCTGAAAACTAAGATGGCCACGTGTTACACAATTTTTTCCCGCTAAATACGAACGCGTTTTACTGGAGTTTCACTGTATTTCAAACTCGTAACGGCATTACTTTAGATTCTTTGGGATGGCCATCATGATTCAAACCAACTTTAAATCAAACCGCTATGAAAGATTGAAGCCGCTCTGCCAACAGCCTACAACACATGTTAATAGCTTGGGTAAAAGCTGTATCTTTGTAGCGTTATTTAAGATAATATGTGGCCCTACCCCCACCCTTCTTACCCAAATCGATGTGGACAAGTTCCGCTGTGTTGCAGTCGACAAGAATATTCTGCACGTGACGGTCTCCCAATCCAACTACGTAACCAACTAGAGAAAAACAAATAAAAAGAAGGCCTTCAATGGCATTTTATGTATTTGTATCAGTTTTGCGGAGAAGTTCAACGCACATACCAAGATGTTCAGAAACGTTTGGGTTTTCTATGATCTAGGTGTGTTTTTTTAGTTCCGCTAAATGGCACTAAAACCACAAAACAGTGCATGCTCTTTTTCGTAATGTGCGACAAAACGTATTAGCGTACCAATAGACGATGTCGCCACTCCTCGAGTGTAACTCAGTCTCCTCTCAAACCACACGGCGGGATCTGGGAACCGCTCCAGAAAGAAGTGTCGAAACACCGGATGAAAATGCTCCATCAGCTCCTTCCAAAAAAAAGCAAGTTAGCCCTGGTTTACGTAAGACCCTTCAACCACGGCTAGGCAGGGTTTAGAGCGGTTTTCACTTGAGTGCCGAAAGTAATTCGCGTTTACTTTGGTTTTGCACTACTGCGCTTAGTGATTAGTTTCAAAAAAATTCGCGCCACTCTCTCAACCAATCAGAAGTAAATTTAAAATCAATCGCGACTAGCTCACGCATGTTTTCCCGCGCTTCGTTCCGGCTACATATATTTGCTTTGAGTTTTGATTGGTTCACTGTATTGTCTGTTCCCTTTGTGATTGGCCAGAAAGATTAATTTGGCTTTGGTTTTACGACACTCAAATGTAAAGCGCTCTAAATTGTGTTACTTTAAAGTGAATTAGCTGCAGTGACATTCCATGACGCAGGTCTTTATTAAAAGCTGCCGAAACTTTGTTTTTATAATCGACCCAGTCTTTTCAATAAACGGTTAACATCACGTTGATAAGACGCAGAGAAAAAAAGTTAGCCAGCAAAGTATCTTAATACTGCTTCTGTATAGTTGAAAGAAAAGCATAATTACCTGGTAAACCTCATATCTTGGTCTTCCATTGTTGTCACCCAACTGGAAAAAAGAAAACAAAGCGGCATCAAATTTCTCCTCACTGCGTTTCATAAATCTTCCATAATTCTTCTTGAGAAAATTTTGTTTCTGAGACAACCAATTCTTTAATTCTCCTGAGACGCCTTCTTGTTTTTACCGGTTACATGTTTACACACGCTTAGCACCAGCAACGACGTGTTTTCCCGCCCTTGACACCAAAGCGCGTTATCGTACGAGTGTTTTTTATACTAGTTAGTTAGGTTCGAAATCACTTGTTTTGGTGAAACTGTAATCTATGGAATCCCATTTGCTGCAGTATTTTTGTATCAATTGCCACTGTACCTGAATCTTTTTCCTACAGTCGAGTGATGTCCAGTCCCCTGGATAGTACCTCGGATGAGCGCCCGTCTTGGTTCCAGGCCTACCAATCAGATACTCGCCCAAAGGGACTGTGTCCTCACACCATTCAACTATGCCACTACGCTGCGATAATGGAATAACCTAGTGACAAGAGAATGAAAAAAAAAAAAGGCATTAGAACAAACGGAGGGCAACGAAGATAAAGCAACGATACTCAAAACAAAGGAACTCTGTACATTTTGTCATTCTCGCGGAGTATGGTGTACGCTCCTTGGTTGCCTGAATCTCGCCAAAGAAATTGTTATTAAAATACCAGTACCACCCACCAAACCCCAGAACATCCCACCCCAGTCCACAACCTTGCGTTTGATTGACTATGGTTTAAAGTCATTGCTTAGTATTGCATTACACATCCTTACTGCACAGAAGTTTACGCGTAAATAGTGCGCGCACGTGAACAAAATGGCGGCTTTTCTCTATGCGGCGTAGATGGTGAGACATATAAATCGTCGTTTTCTCGAAAACGAGTACGGTGACCTATCAGATATACAGATCAATTTCTCTGTTTGAAAAATAAATTATCACCAGAAACGTGTACTGTGCCAGTACTCGCAAAGGAATTATTAAGGAATTATGCGGTATACAAGGTCTTCCTGCTAACCCCCCTCCCCCACCCTGTTTTAATTTCAAAATTCAAGTTCCTTTAAGGTAGTCAACCAGAGGCAAAGTTTGGGTGAAAATCTACGTTCAGTTCTGTTTCGGATGGAAAGTAATATATATGTAAGCATAGAGCGATTTTCAATTGAGCGTCACAAAACCAAAATCAAAGTTATCACTTTGGCCAATCACAAAGACCCAGGCAATCCAGTGAACCAATCAAAACACGAAGCAAATACATGTAGCCGGCACTTTGCGCGAGAAAAAGTGAGCGAGCGGGTCACGATTAGTCTTGGTCTTGGCGAGATTGGCTGAAAAAGTGGCGCGAGTGTTTTAAAACAATCACTAATCGTAGTAATGCAAAACCAAAGAAAACGCGAATTACTTTCGACACTCAAGTGAAAACCGCTCTATGCGAGAAACAATAACAAAGAAGCGGTGAAAAACGTTCTCTACGGTATCAAATAGTCTAAACCGCACCTTATAAGTTCTCATCTTAAGCTTCCTTTTCCTTGTCTCGGAGTTCTTCGTCAGTAACTGATTCACCATACCGAACACCTGTTCCATGACGGCGTCCTGACGTAAATCGTCTCTACCCTACACAGTAGATGCAAACAATCAAACACCACTAATTTTGAGTAAAAGTGTAAACTGACATGACTGCCAATGTGACCTTACACGGGTGGAGTGGGGGAGAAAGAGCACTACGGCGGTGAGCAAATGGTTTTCTTCATAAACTGTTTTCATTTAGGTAGCAATTAGTTCTTAGACGCGTGTAGGGGATACCCGTAAGAGAAATTTGATAATGAAAACGAAAACAAAAGGATTGTAACGTCGACCCACTCGTAAGCGGCCACGATAAGTGTTATCAAACAAGGTGAAAGACGTCACAATTTGTGAATCTTGGACCAAATCCATCCTTGCTCCGTTTTGTTTTATTATTACTCCTTTGGTGCTTTTCAACGTTAGTAAAATATTATTTCCAGGTTCCCTTTCATTCAGTTGAATTAAATTCTGCGCCACACTGAAAGAGAATGGCAGTATTCACACTACCTTCACCAGCTGTCGTCGTTTGACTCCATCTGATCCAACACAAAAGATGATTTTAGGAAGGTTAACTCCCCCAGCCAGGCAGAACTTGGGGTCAAATCCCACAACATGAACAAGGTCATCATATCGGCACAGTGGGTCCACCTAAGAAGTAAGCAAAGCGTTAGGGTCATCCAAAGAAAACTGGTTCTCACTGGTCTTGAAGGAAGGGCAAAAGGCAACTGAGCTACCATTTTCGCAATTCGAGATGTTAACTTCACCTTGAAGTATTCCTGCGCTTTCCCGCGTTCCGCACTGGAACGAGGTTACTGGCTAGTCCTAGTCCTACTCCAAGAGCAGGGCCAATTCAACAGCGATTGACCAGTTTTAGTAACTTTCGATCCATCAATTGCTAATCCTATTTAACAGTCGTTCTGTTTGAGGTCCGTTCGTCGGTTTTATATCGTAAATAAGACTTTTGCACGGTGCCGAAAGTCGTTGACATCTGTTGAAAGGCCTTTTTTCTAAGTTAGCTTACAAGCTTTCTAGAATTAGTCGTTGAAAATGGTTTGTGCTGTAGGTTAAGCAATGAGAAGAGTCCAAGTCAGTTCTGTGGAATAGTTTTGAAGTCGACGGTGTCAGCAACGTGATTAGGAAACGGATAGGTGTAGCCGGCTAGACCTATAAGTTACCCATCTACTTATCACCTTAGTATTTGTTTAATGCATAATAAAAATCAAAACAAAACAAACAAACAAACAACAATTGTAACAGCAAGTTGCTATTCACCTTAACCTCCAACGTAGGGACTGGTACTTCCTTGAGGTTTGAGATCCTTTTAATTGTGACATCCGGCATGTTGAAAGGACCTGAAATACACATACAATGTGACAAACTCCCAGATGTACACGTAATGTCACAGACACCCAGTGTCATGAACTCCTGGAAGTGCCCATACAATGTCATCAACCCCCGGAAGAGGACACACAATGCCATGAACTCCCGGAAGTGCACATACAATGTCACAGATTCCCAGTGTCATGAACTCCCGGAAGTGCCGATACAAATATCACAAACTCCCGAAAATGCCTCTATGAACCCCCGGAAGTGCACGCACATACAATGCTTACTTCTTATCTGTTAATTGTGTGAGTACAAAAGGTTCAATATCCATACCTCTCTCGGCCTTTAGGTGCGTGACATTAACATAGGCAAGTTCAATGTAAGCTTCACACAATAACTGCATGTGTTTTATAAGTTCCCCTCTTTGTTTTCCAATTTTTTCGATCAGTGTGCAAGCTGTTTGAATACGAGCCTAAAAATGAAACAGTTAACAAGTTGTGACCACAAGGACGAAAAGTATTCACACTATTCTTAGAAGGAACAACACAAGATATTAACAAGAGACTAATTAATTATGAGTTCTATTAGGTTAAGAAGACAAAAATTTCTAAATTCTTTTAATTCTCAGGGCCTGTGAGCAAGACACCGTTTGACGTATGTCGTTTATCGGATGTCACGCTACAATATAACGCAACCTTTGTTGAAACAACAACGGGAAATCTAAAAAAAAATGTAAAATATTTTTAATTTTTAATCATGTAAATAGTTTTAGTTTTAAGTTTAGACAAGACAACAACAGCTGAGCTGTAATTTTACCGTGTTTAAATAAATGCTTTATTATTATTATAATAACTAAGCTCAATTACCTCTGTGAACCCCTTAGCTCCTCCTTTCGAGTTATTCCTGGTCAGCCTTGAAGCAGCGTTCTTCTTGCCAGCAGTGAGATACTTATCGTCTTTCTCGGCGTTTGCGAGCGCGAACAAGATGAACAACGTGTGGTGTGGGTGGTCCACTGCGGTTCGTTCAATCAGCTAAAAACAATTATAAACACAGATAAACCTCATAAAACTTCAATATGTGCTAGCTCAGTCAACATAATAGTACAGAAAAGAAGATAACAGGTATTTTGGCGTAAGGGGTGTGGTGTGGCTCGCTTTGGCGTGGAGTGGTTTGTATGGAGATGTACTGCGGTTTGATGTGGTGTGGTTCACCGTGCTTTACTTGATTTACTGTGTCGTGGTTTAATGGGGTGAAGTGTGATAAGTGTTGCCCATGATTTGAAGTGGTTGTGGGCAAAGGTTGCGAGCTTAAGAATTGTTGACAATTACTGCGATGGATAAATGTTGGTCATACCTCGTTAAGAGTTCCCTGGAACAATCGATTATCGTGTGACTTTGTCCCAAGCCTGGCTGCTAGCTGGTACATCAGAGGAAGAAATTTGCGCGATTGAATCTTCGTCAGCCCTTCCTACAAGAAAATATAAAGCGGAGAAGTACAGTACATACAACACGCATTGGAAATTTCAGGTTTAATAGAAATTACTCATTAACAGAAGATAATCACCTGTTATAACAACGATTAATTAATTTTCCTATTGAATTAATCTAATGTGGTAAGCATGTAATAATGTTAAAGGCGCTGTATTTTTGTATTTAATAATGAAAATAAACATGTGGAAAAAATTGTGTGTCCAAGAATACAACACAACAATCCCATCTTAATGTTGAGTTCAACGCACTGACTATTTGGCAACCGTGCCTTTTCTTAAGTCTGCTGCTTAATAACCAACCTTTATCATTTCGGAGACAAACTCTTCGTTGGCATTGTCGAACCACAGGGAACAAAGCCTGAACACTCTCATATCGTACTTATCCTACAAGAATTAAGAAGAATGTTGATTACGATGTAGCCTCCATTCAACCCCCCTCCCCCAGGGAGAACAGGGGCTACCGCTGCTAGACGAGGTCGGGTTTTCTAATCATTTCCGGTCTAGGATAGGTCTCGAAACCTAACCATTTTGAGTTGATGAAAGAAAATGTAGGTATTAGCCCCCACCAAACACATTGTGGGTTATCCCGACTCCAGTGGGTCAGCAAATCATTCTACATGTTACGAAGGATGATGATCACTCTTCGGTTAATGTAGCCCTGTAGGTTCTGAATATTCAGGCAGCATTCTTCGGCAAAGTAATGAAATGATTTCTGCTCAGCGTTTTATGACTCACCCCAGCTACAAGTGTTTTGATGTAATACTCCACAGCTGTCTTCAGGAATGTCCGCCTGTCCTCAACCACTTGCCTAAGCTCTCTCTCATCCATCTGAGCCTGCAGGTTCAGTGTTCTAGTGTACCTGTCCCTGCCGGATTCATACATCTGTTGTAGCTTTTCCGACTCCACCTATGAACAAGAGAGTAGCAGAGGCCGTTTTAATTAGCTTGTTACGCAGACGATCTTTGGGAGAGTCACATCTTTGGGAAAGTCCACCTTTCATTGGGGCCTTTTCGCATCTCTAAAACTGAATGAATTCAACATCCTTACAATGTTCATAACAAGTACAAACGAAATGTTGGGAAGATGCAAAAAAGTACGGATGGTAAAATTGGCTAAGGCATATTTTGGATACTTCAGGAGTACTCAGCCAGGTGGCGCGTTACTTACTAAGTTAGCCAAGTTTCAAGATGAAAAAGAACCCTTAAAGGTCTGGCTGCAAATAGCTCTAAACGATTCCTCTCTTGCTTTGTTACCAGATTTTCCTCGTTTTGCTGGTGGGATTATTGTATCGAAGGGTTGAGGTTAGGAATTTACGATACTCAATATTTAAAAATAGTTTGTAACCTTGGCTTTTTTCATCAAGCTCTCCTTGTTTTCGTAAGCACTTGAACTCATGAAGTCCACTTTCTTCTGGTACTGAGTATCAGCAAACCACGCGAGCGACAAGAAGGCCTGCAAAGCAAACGAATAATAACTTATCCACATCCAGTTTCGCACCAAACCATTGTAAAGCACAAACGCAACAAGAGTTAAACGTCGTAAACTAGCAAATGATGTACCGTCCCTTGTTAGGAGGACAAATGTTTCTTGCAAGGTTTTCGTTGCAGCAAGCTCAGAACGAAGTAGAACCAAACTCTACTTTTCGCAATGATTGCAGTAACGCGTTATTATGTATTTTAAGTCCTGATGATTTTTACCGTGTTGAAATAAAGATTAATACATATACGGAAACACATATCTTTTTTATGAGTTGCCCTGAGGGTGTGACACTGAGGAAGCAACATCGTGCAAATTGTGTCGCTATTGGCGCAAAATATTTGCGACTCAAGTTGCATGAAACATTGCCTTGTGTAGCACTTTCCAATGGTACAATCCTGATAGTGACGGAGCCAGGTTACAATACTGAAATCTCGAACGTGGCGTATCGGGGTGAAATTAACACCATACACGACTTTAGCAATGACAAATTAAAAGCACGGATGAATAGATAATAATAATGCATTTATATAGCGTTTTTTAATTCATATGCACATGTTCAAATGAGCTGTACACATACTGTAATTTAGTACACAAAGGCCAGACCACAATACCGGGAGCCTCGTGTCCTAGTCTTTGCGAATAGTGTGTCGGTTCTTTAACGTCCCTATTATACGACTGAAGATACAGGAGACGGGACCTACGGTTTATCGTCCTTTTCCGAGGAGACTAGAATTTCAAACCATTTGCAGATGTAACTACAAAGGTAGCACACTCTCCTCAGTTATTGTAAGACCCTGAGTGTTAATCCGGTCTGGGGTTCGAACCCACGACCGCATAGCAGTCCGGCGCTCTACCAACTGAGCTAACCAGGCGGCTTATTTCTTGATGCCAGGAAAATAGACTTATTGATGCCAGGAAAATAAACCGCAGGACGAAAACAAGACCAGGGTATGAAACAATGAAGGGGAGGCTTTATGAAGAAGACTGAAATGACAAACTAAATAGTGAACAAGATAGTTTAATACACACCTCGATCCTGGAGGCCTGATCCCCTCCTTCCATGCATTCCATAAGACAAGCGGCCTAATAAAACAAGAAATTTTTTTATAGTGGACTAGTAATACAAAAAACATAAGATTGTTCGAGACCTTCTTCACTGGCTTACGCGTGTTTTCCCGCGCTTGGCGTCGGTTACACGTTTTCCCGCTCTTGGCGTCGGCTTAATCTCCGAGATTTGATTGTATTATTTAGATATTTTCGTTTGTTGCAATTGGACAATTTTTTTAACTTTGGTTTACTTTTGGTTTCACGACACTGGTAACTTGTGGAGTAGTGTGATTAAGTCAAAACAGCCAAGCTTTTTTCAGGGTAACTGTTTTGACTGTAATATTACGATATCACAGTCAATTTACAAACAGATAACTCCACTGTTTCTGCTTACCTTCTCTAAGTAATTTTCAATGATGGTGTTTGGATTTTCTGATTTTGATTCCGCCAGCCAGGTACCATACAGTCCCAGTGCTTGTGGGTAAAGACCTGTCGCCTCCGAGCTCTGCACCTGAGCCTGAAATAATTACCGAAATCGACTTAAGCAGTGGATAGAAACGTACCATATGGAAACATGGAAAAGCCTTCCTGAAAGTTCATATAAAAGCAATTACTCCTACAATGCTTCTCCACATCTAAATTTACGTGCCCTCACATCAAGAGTGTGCAGTGTATGATTACCGTTAACGATATAGATTGGTGCACCCTGATTGGCTAAGCAGCCATGCTTTTAGCATGGTCTCTAATCCATTTTCCTATTTCTCAGCTAAGCAATGGAATGCGCTGCCAGACTCTAATAGAACAAGTGATTTTACAGAGTTTAAGAGGAACATTCAGGGCATGACTTTTGTTTAGACACTTTTTGTTATATATACATTTTTTCGCTATATATTTGTAAATACTAGTTTCTTCTAAGTGTGTAGCGTATTTTTGTAACCTATTTTAGTCTACTTTATTGTATTCTCGAAGATATTAGCTACTTATATTAATAATATTAGCTATAAGCTACTCTAAAATTCGGGAGAAAATAAAGTTTGTTATGTGTGTTATGTTATCGAAGTATTAAATGATATTTAATACATAAACACAGAAAACCGCGTGTTTATCAATACAGAATAGCACACGCTAGTTATTTCAGGGGTTTCATTAACGTTTGAAGTAAGAGGCTTGTGGTGATGGAGTAAGCGGGCACCCCCACTGGAACGAGGACCGAAGGCCCGAGCCGCTAGGGGAGTCCGGGGGCATGCCCCCCGAAAAAGTTTTAAAATTAGACTCTCGGAAATGCATTTTCCAGCATTCTGAGGAGGAAATTTATCATTCTACATCCTCATTTTGCAAACACAAATTGTGAATAAGTTAAGGAGCTATTTACCCACTGGCACAAAGTGACTTCATAAAACACTACTGCAACTGTTCACAGCCTCAGAGAATTTACTAAATTGACAAGCATTGTGACTTCTTTAAAACACTTATTTATGAACATGCAAGAAATGTTTCAAAGGCTTCACTTCAAAAGCACTCATTTGCATAAGAATCGTATTTTCACTGGAATTTTACTAGGGGGTGTTACAAATATGTACCTTTTCAAGGTGCCTGGTAAGGGACTTCAGTAGGTACATAGCTGTGTCCTGTTCTCCTCTCGCCCAACGTAACTTTGCTTCTTCCATTTTCCATGACCACGTGACTCCCAGATCCTCCCCTCCAAGTCGACTTTGTATCTCTGTGATGTCACTCTGCAGTTGTCTTACTTTAAACAGAGCTTTCTCGGCTACCTGTGAATGGTATATTATGTTGATAACTTGTGCAGAAGGTGTTTACAGGAGTGAGGGTGCTATTTTTGTCAGAGACAAAAGAGGGCGATCGTTGCGTAGGCATTCTCTTATCTTGTGAGAGATGACAAGGATAATGGACAAAGACAAAGCTTGCCCCATAAGACGTATACACATTCTGAAATCGTTAAGCCAGGGCCAAAAGGAGGACGAGAGTTGATGGGAAAGTGACTCTTGTGAGAGTTTTCGTCAACTGTCATCGACTGATCAACTCGGGCCAAACGAGAGACATTCATCGACTCTAATGAAAAATGTGAGCAGTTCAAATTTGATGAGAGCGCATGAGAGTCAATGACAGTGCATGAGAGACCAAACGAAAGTGAGAGTTTGAACTCTCATCAACTCTCATCCTCGTTCGGCCTGGGCATAAGATAGTACCTGAGGGCTGTGTGACAGCACCTGAGAAATATGTTACAGTACCTGAGGATTGTGTGACCAGCGTGCATGCTTTGCTTGCATCTCTAGATGAGTTGCAAGGTCCTTGTATGCCCGTGCCAGGCGAGTCACGCCATCTGGGTTGTGGCTTTTATTCTGTCTTAGTTTGACAAGAGTTTGCAGCATGGAGGTTCGGAGAGCAAGCAGAGGCTCCAAGAATTCAAAGTCATTGTCAGGGAGGGGAAATCGCTCATTCCAGATATCAACCATGCTGTCTTCCGCACTAGAGGAAAAGCAGACAACAGTTAAATTTTAAATAAAGCTTAACCTTCCTGTAAACTTATTGTTTAAGGAGAAGAAGGTGATTCACAAAGCGTCACTATTTCAAACAATCTTATTGCTAGGGCTAGCAATCTTAGGGCTAGTGGTCCACTGAGACTCCGGTGTCTGTTGAGAATGGAAAGGAGTATTGCTACTAACCCTTGGGCTGGAGTTTGGGTGCTTGTCCTAACATTTTGTCAGGTTAAAAAAATTACATGAATTTAGAGCCAATGTTCAGCACTGTTGTGCTAATTGAGGACACTTGAAATAAACAAATATTGCAAATAGAACTGGTGGCTAACCAGTTGCCTATCTACAAAGCGTGGTTGAGAGGTTGAACTTGGCACAACCGAGAACAAATCCAGCTAGTGACAGGGTGGAGTACTTGAGCCAGGGACCTCCAGATTTCACATGTAGCGCCCTGAACCACATGCCATCCACTAACCTCCCTGAACAGTGGCCTCAGCAATTTATCAATACCATTCATACACACCAATTCAAACTCAAGGTTGCCTTTAAGCCTGCAAAATACCTGACCAACCTGTTCATGATGTTCCCAAAATTCTCTAATTCCACAATGCACTGCAGCCGTGTCAGTGATGGGTACACACTGCGCACACTCTCCAGACTGACATGCGCTATGTCATCCATAACACGTGATCTACAAACACAAGCAAAAGGTTTGAAGTTTGTCTGGATTTGGACCTGATAACATTCAAGGCTCGGTGGAAATCAAATTGGGAAGCAAAGAAATCTGAGCAGTGCAGACAAGATAAATACAATCATGATTATCCAAAAAAAAACAACGGTCAGTTGTAATTGTTTATATCCCAGCGCTGATATGCATGACCAACAACCTACATTCGCCAGGAAAAACTGACAAATATGTGTCTGCGGACTTATTTGTTCCGAGAAACGGACAGTTTTTCGAAGACGAAGTTAGATCTTTGTGGAAGATCCAACAAGAAATCCACCCTTTAAACACATGTAAGTAGTTGATATTTCATTGTTATTAACAGAAGCATATCACCTAGAATATAGGTGGTATGCTTCTGTTATTAATTATTACACTTCTTTATAGTAATTTATACTTTGCATTGTCCAATGTGCACTGAAATAGTTCCCATTCTTCATCTTGCAAGGTGCACAAGCAACTGTACAGGGACTGGTGAAATCCTTGAGGGACATCCGAGCCAACACTGTGAACACAAGAATGAAATTAAAAACACAACCTCTACACACAACAGTTGCTAACAATTCAACCTGGTGATAATTACAGTAAAACGTGATCTCCCATCTACCTTATCATGGCTTACTTTAACTTGCAGTCAGTCATTTGCCCACCACTCAGTAATATTTGTCTTCATACCATCGTTTGTTTTCTCGTTCATAGTCAATACGTTTGGCTTGATGCCTTATCAAGGTATTTTTTACAGGTTTACAACACTTACCTTTTGTGAAAAAGTTTTAATTTTATTGAGTGTTTCTATTTGTCAGTTAATGGGAATTTACAAATACCTTGAACTTGTATCCAAATCCCATACACAATTCTGCCATGCAGACTCATATTGCAACTCTGCCACCTACCAGGAAATATGGAGGCAAAAAATAAGTTGCGTCGGAGTTGCAGCGGGGGACAAGGAAGATGAGTAAGAGGAGGAGGAGGAGCAGGAGCAGGAGCAGGAGCAGGAGCAGGAGCAGGAGCAGGAGCAGGAGCAGGAGGAGGAGGAGGAGGAGGAGAAAGCAGAGGAGGAGGGAGCAGAAGAACTGCTAGTAGAGGAAAATAGAATGTGGAGATTGGGAGTAGGAGGAAGTTGAAGAGAAAGAATCCTGGCTGACTGCCATTCATGTTATTTAACCTTAGTTCTCAGCATTTATCTCACCTCAGCTGTTGCCTGTGGATTCTCAGCTGACAGGCCCTTCAAGTAAATCCTCATCACATGGTCTAGACCAAAGTTTTTCATCGACTGAAAGAATGGAGCCATCCATTAGCGAAAATGGATTGCAAATTCTCCAAAACATTGAATAGATTCAAATATTTGTCCTACCTGCAAAAGTCCAGTTTGTGATGAAGCAGAAATGTTCTGCATTCGAAGGTCGCAAGCACCTAAAAAAGAAAATCACACAAGAAAATCACACAAGACCCACAGCATTCGCTGGAGAAGGTAGTTGCAAGGTGTTTTTAGTGTGATGAGAGTTTAATACAGGGGTGTCTTGCGATGGTCAACCTGCTTTCAGAACAGTTGCTCATGGGATAAAATAAAGAAGGGAAATGCGCTATTTGCTGCATTTATATGTAAAAATGCTATTAAAAAAACTCAAGACTATTTTGTTGCTGTTACGTGTTTCCTTGTTGGGATATCATGGTAAACATAATGGAGGAAACACTTGATGGACTAGCATTCCAGCTAGGGAATGCAACCAGAGGTTTTGGGCCTACTAGCATACATAACATCTCAGTTTGTGGTACTACATTGTATATGCAGTACTGTGAATAGGAACGTGTGGCAGTTGCAATAAATGCATAGAATTGGGTCCACCCAAAACACATTCTGACCAGCTTCTCACAGCTAAATTAATAACACAAACTGCTCACTAAAACTACATTTTGATTCAAGATTTTAAAGGAGCCAATACCATACTACATCGATATTACACAACCATGTCTTCCTACCAAGGGCCTTGTCCCAAGCATGTTCGTGCAAGTACGTCCTAACGCGGGAATCTATATCAGCTAGTCTGCCTGCGCCAGCGCCATACATGCTGTCTGGTTCGCCAATAGATCCATACGCCTCAAGAACTAAGGTCTGGTAGCTAGTACTCAGACTGTCCTCGCTGCTCTGACTTGTGGCAATTTCCATTTCTAAGTTTTGACTGTTAGATGGCAGCGAAATGGACACTGGGGAATCAGGCTTGGATCTGGAAATGACGACAGTTGAGCATCAGTTGGGTATTGTCGTTAATTAGTTAATGGTTCAAGGAAAAAGTGGAAATGCTCATACCGCAAAATTCCGAAAATACTCCACCCCTCCTCCCCCTCCAAAAAAAATCAGACGCAATAATTCTACCTAAAACAAGACGTAGTTGTAGCTCTTATAGAAAGATATAACTTTTTCCATTATAAGGTTTCTTCTGTAGAGTTTGTTTTACATTTGCATTGTTACAAAATGCTTACAGATTTGTGTTTTGCTTTGTTTGTTGTTGTGCTTCGTTGTTGGTAATCGCAACACCAAGAACTTGCCATTCTTTTAGACTGTCGTTGCAAACAATGCGAAGATTACTTTCAGCTGCATTGGTGATCAAGTTACTTACTTTTGTATGTCGGCCCATATTTCTGTGTAAAGAAGAGCTGTGAAATATGCAGAACATCTCTGTGCTGCTGAAGCAACCTCCAAGTAATCTAAGTCAAGCCAGAAGTTGTTGTCCCACTGGGTGCTTTGGCCACGTCCCTTTTTAGGCACGTTCTGTGTACGTAGATACGTAACAACTGCCAGCATTGTGCGCACACTCTCCTTCTTCACTGTAGAAAACACAAGCAGACAGTTTGTCAAAAAAAGATCCGCTAGGGATTTACGCTAAGTCAACCACTCAATTTACTTGTTTCTCAAGCGTCTCTGCAAGCAACTGAAAAAACATATGCACAGTAGTCACTACTAGTCTACTAAAATATGTTTTGTAGTAGATGTGAGCTACAAATCAAACTTTTTTCAATACTCAGCCCGCAGTAACATGTACTTCAAAGACCTTTTAAGGCCTGATTAAATTGAATCCAATTTGTTAACAACTGAGCTGGATGTAGACGAATGTGCAAATGTGAGTTAGCTAACGAAAGGTGCAAAATAAGTACCTTGTTCTTACTAATTTTTACAAGAAAAATTAGAGCAAAAGTGTATTAAATTTCGCGATTTTGTCAGTGTTTTTTGGATCAATCATCAAAGACTAAGGATTTACTGGAAATATACAGAGGTCTTGCTCAATGTTACTACAAGGAACCTGCAAACGGAGACGTTGGTGACTGTACTAAAAAGGTTTTGGCCGATTTATAAGCTGAAGAAAACATAAATCAGAGGGAAGGTGCTAGTCAAAAACAAGATAAAAAGATATTTTCAAGGGTAGATAGTTGCAGTTCCAAACATTTAAAATTAATTTTCCCGTGTTTAAAATTTCGCGTAATGTTTTTTCGCGCATATTAAATTTCGCCATTATTTTGAAATCTCGAAAATCGCGAAAATTAGTAAGAATAAGGTACAATATATAAACCACAATGACATGCATACAGTTATATTTTATAAGAAGCTTTTGAAGCAACTCTATAGCCCTGTAGTCATGGAATGCCTGGCTATTATATATACACTATAAGTCGAAACTTGGACTGACTTTGACTGAGTTGTAAACGCATTTTGACAGGAAGCATTGCGTTTATAAACAATATGTAAGTTCCCTTGCCTCCACTGGTGCTTGAGGATTGTATGTCTGTTGGCAAAGGTGAGCTAGCTCTACTTGGTATGACACTTGTTCCATTGCAGTGGCTGAAGAAATTTCTGAACTGTTCAGACAAAGTTGTCCTGACAGAATCATCTCCACATTCCAACATATTGTGTATCAGGTATGGGAATACATGTTCTGCGAACTCAAGCTAAAAGTAAAACAGTATGGTCAGTATTAATGGAAATAAAATTACACGGTAGTGTCGCACAATGAGTTCTTGATAGCACTTCCGCAATTTGAGAATTATGCCAAACTTTTGTTGCAATCAAAGTCTATGTATTGCTGACCAGTTTTCTTGTGGACTTGTTGGTACAACAAGCATTGTTGATGCCTAGTTTTCCTGGCGTAAATTAACTAAACAACTTGCCATAAATTATCTGATAAAGCTAAATGACAGTTTCCTTTTTTTTGTCAGTTGCCTGGTCATCAAACAGAGACTTGCCAATTCGAAACACACAGAAAAAGGCAGGCCATACCAAAACCCACTGTCTGCAAAACGGGTGAAGATTGCTCATCCTATACTACTAACATTTTCAGCAGCATGCATTTATCTCTTGTAAATGTAAACATGAGCACTTTACTATCACCATTTGTATCTTGCTTATCATTTGCCAGTAATGATAGACACTGACATTAACAACACGACAACCTGATTACCTTTGTTTTACATATTGGAGATAATACAACAAGGATTTCATCTTTGACGAAGCCACTTTCTATTAATGTACAGACCAGTCTTGTCAACCACTGGTCATGACTGTACTCCTGGCCATCAAACCCTGGAAGCCATAAATCTGTAGCTTCTAACTGGACATCAGATACCCCACTGCCTGTCTCCATAGCTGATGTACCTGGGGACTATGTGCAATAAGAGCAAATCTCAATTGGCATTTTGTGACAACTTGTCAATGGTACAAAATTTTTCATGTTGGATAGCAAACAAAATGTGACAGATTCCAAAACAAAGCGACTTCGACCAGCATTCAAGCTAGACGTTATTTTAGTTTGGATATCCCTGTGTGCAGCTTGCCATCTATGACAGCAGATTTTGTACCACGTGAAGGATTTTTTTGGAACGGCCACTTCAGACTCAGATTCAGATTCAAATTCAGGTTCTATCATGAAAATTGCACAGCTATGCAGAGAAAAATGCAGATCAAGATTTTCAAAATTACAAATATGCACACTTATGGAAGTCAAGAATTCAGACTTCCAGCGCTGAGTTGTGCAAAGCGAATCCTGGATACTGGTGAATTTGTACTTCAGCTTTGCACCTTATATATCAGTGGTAATTCGAACACATTTAAACAGGAGAAATGAGGAACCTCGATTGACCAAGTTTACATTTCAGCATTTTCAGACAATGGGAGTATAAAGCAACCATAGTATTCCTCAACAGTTTGACATTTCGTGACATGATTTACAACTGCAATATTAAAACTATAATTATATAAACTAAAACATTTCTGGCTGAGCATAAAATCATTGCCTAAATAGAAACTTGCCCGTTTCTTTTTGGATGGTCTAAAAGGTTCCAAGTACCACAAAAGCTGTTCTTGTTTAGCCTCTCCAAATTTCTTTAGGAGATCAGAGCCAGATGCTGTGGCAAGAATTTTCTTCAAGCAGGATGCAGCTGCAATGACGACACCAACTCTGTAATATGATACAAAAGTATTGTTATGAGCCTCCACCCACTTCACTCTCAAAATTACTACACAAGCTTCTCAGTTGTGATCGCTAGCCAAATTACTTGTAATTATCATTAAATTACATAGTTTATCTGCAGAATAAATGCAATTATTGTATGGCGGAGAGAAACAAGCATTCACACAATTTGAAAAAAGAAGCCTGAAAACAATTCAGACCTTCAACGTTGAAGACCTGAATTTTTTCAGGCTTCTTTCTCCCCAGTTGCTTAAATTGGTAGGCTAATGGTGGGGATTGTGTCAATGCTTGACCTAGTTGATCTATTTTGGAATATTTTTGACAAAGGCAAAGTCACCAACAAAAATGATAATACCAGTGCATCAATAAAAATACAAGTATGAGACTAAGCACTTACTTTTTGTCTACAAGGTAAGAGTTTAAAAGAGTGACAATAGCAGCATTTCTTTGGCTTCCTGGGTCTCCTGCATATTTTGTAGACATCAAAGAAAAGGAATCTACAAAAATAACGAAAATCGTTAGCCGAAGCTTTTAAGCATATGCTTTTAGGTAAAGGATGCCAAAAGTATCTAAGGGCGTTTTTTAAGTTTTCTTTTTTTCCTAGTCACGAGTCGCCCGGACTTAGTAATTGCAAGTCATTATCTGATTTTAAATTAAATTTAGGGAAGCATGTGAAATAAGTAAAGTAAATTGTAATTAAGAATTATTATTTAATTATCTTGCTATTCTGACATATTACTTTTATCTAATTTATGCATATGTACAATAGTTGATATGATGTCTTTTAAGATTTTATCACCTTAATAAATGTAGATGTTGCTGAAGCCATTTTTTAACACCTACACTAATATGAAGTCTTAGCATTACCTGGTTTATTTCTGCATCCCAGTGAAACAGTTGAAAGGTCTACAGCTCCAATTTCACCCAAGCAGTTTGCCACTTCACACTGCACCACTTTGGCCTGTTCGCCGTCACAAGATATCAGCACAGAACCAAGCTTGATAAGCTCATGGACCAGGTCAGCTACAGGACTGCAGCTTGATTTGCTTTGTGCAACTATAATAATCATGGTACACACAGAAAAAGAATGTGTTAATATCTTACTGTTAAATGTTACAATTTTTTATTTAAACAAATAGCATATAGACAACTGCAACAGAACACAATATTTTAGGCAGCGAAATTCATTTTTGACCTTTCCTTTAAACAAGGCACTGGTATGAAAATGAGCTCAGATTATCAAGTACCAAACATTTGAAATGTGAAGCACGATGACAACAAATAAAGTAAAACAATCACAGTTTTAGTACATCTTTTTTGGTAAGATTGTGAACTTGCAAGATAAATTCTCTAACAGATGTTGCTCACAACTGGGCGCCTAAACATTGGTTCTGCAACATGGAGAAACGACTAGACGTATTGCCACTCTTCTTGGATGGGATGCCCTTCCATTGTCAGGTTTCCGTAACAGCTTGCTAGCGCCCATTTTATCCCTAGGTAGAAAGAAGCATTGGCCAGCAGATCTCAAGCCAATTGTCTTACCCATTGACCATGCTGGCTTTATATGTGAACGAGCAAGGTTTATAGTAAAATAATTTTTACCTTCTGTCCTATTAACAAGATCCACAAGTTGGTCTTTGTTTTGTTTGATTGAATGCCTTAGAAGCCTGAGTCCTTCAAGTCCACTCACAGGTGATGAGCTGGAATCAGCCAGCAGAAAGTGGCTAATTTCCTGTAGACAACAATTAAAACATGAAGCAGAGTGAGAGTTCACCTTTTAGTTGTAAAATATGCAACAAATGCATGAATAACGTAGTATGATCTATGTTCTTCAATGAATTGAACTTGAACAGGAACAGAATTAAATAGAGTTAAAGAAACAAAGTTAAAGAAAACTAGTCAATCGGCAATGAAAAGCAATGAAAAGTCAATATCAAAAAAAGTCAAAACCAGGCAGATTCTGATCTACAGTTTTTATAATTTTCTACAATGAAACAGTGTCATGGCATGACATATGGCACATGGCATGTGTCTAGTTCTCAGGCATCTTATTTATAAGATTATTATGCTACGAACAAGGAAACTGGTAATACCTCTCTCAGTGAAGGTCTGTCTTTGCGTATCTGCTTGTAACACTTGTTGATTTTTGTAAACTTTGCAGTGTCTGGAAATGGATCAAGACAACCAATTGCTTCTTGTAATTCGTTACTAGAGTCAACTATTACGAAGTTCAGCAACTGCAGAGCCTGCAAGAATGAAAACATGACAGTTAAATTGCTTCTTCTCACTCAATTAAACACTGCCAGTGTATACTTTCAGAAAAAAATGCTTGACATGCATGTAACCATCGCCTAAATGCTTTTTTGTGGCTAAGACGGATAGCTATTAAGAAGAGAAGTTTAGAGCTTAGAAGGCGTGAATTAACAAAAAAAAGCACATGTACATGGAAAGCAAAAAAGAAAGTAAAAACATCCAAAAGCAAATCTTGTAAATGTTATCTGATGTTAGTGCTTCGACAATCAAAGAAAACCACACTTTGTCAAAGAAAACTATTCATAGACCACAACCTTACTAATCTGAATCTTAATATAATTCTATAATCAATTGTATGGATACAGTAGTTAATATTTTAATACCTTTTCAGCTCTTTCATCTTCACCTAAAGCATATGGAGTAAGGGTGCTTGTGATGACATGAAGGTGGCTGCCGAATTCCTAGTAAGAAAAAAAATAACTCGGCGTCCTTTACAGTGTAACTTGAATAGCAGAGTACTCCTCTTTAACATTCTTATAAACTACGAATATCCTGCTACTGACACGAATCACTGGGACAAAATTGGACTAACGAAAAAGTTCATCAAGCCCAGGAAAGGGATAAACATTAGTACTTCTCTAAGCACTACATATAGGCAATCAAGATTCTCAAACTGGACAGGAAAACGGCACAATTGAACAAACACATTGCTTTAATTTAACCTACCTGACTACAACACTCCACAGCCGCTTTGCAAACATAGTAAATTAGGTTGCAACATGGCAAAAACAAGTCATCGTCCATGATAAAGTTAACATGCTGTTGTCTAGGGTGTTTCTTTACTTGTGTTTCATCACTGATAATTCTTAGCAGAGAATAAATTACATCTCGGACGAAGAAGGCCCATGTGTTTCCTAACCCTCCAGGTAAGTCTTTCAGCAGAAGAAGAACAAAAAGCCTGTACATGGATAAGATCCTTCTCTTCTCGTGGATAAGGTGAGATTCAGCAATGCGAGATGTAAGAGACAACAAGATCTTCTGGATACTATCCTTTAAGAAAAGATAGTTCTAATCAGTTATAAATTAATAAAGTAAAATTTTCTTTATTTAGACACTGTAGTACTTTAAAGCTAGAAGTTTGTGGGGCCATATATTCCTGATAGAATTGGAATTTGGAAGTGTCAGTTTTTTTGGAGAAAGGAAAACCAGAAAATGTTTAGAAAAAGCCTCAAAGCAAGGATAAGAGCCAACAGCAAACTCAACCCGTAGGTGATGCCAAGTCCAGGATTTGAACCCGGGCCATGTTGGTGGGAGGCTAGTTCTCTCACCACTGTGCCATCCCTGCTACCCCAGGTATATAACTGTCAGTGCTTCATCAAATTTTCATTACGATGCACAGTGGGGAGTTCTCGACAACATTAATCTTTATCTTGAGTGTTTTATATAGCTTGTCAGTCAAGACCAAAACAAAGAAGTAAACAGACAAATAAAACTGTAAAAATCTATGCCGATAAAGATTAGAAATCCAAACCACCATTACTAAATTTGCTAAGGGAAAAGCAATAATCTGCGGTTGCTGACTGTTTCTTGTAACGTTCTTCTGCCTTATAGCAATCAGCCAATAATTCCAAACCACTTTTTGTCAACTGAAAGTAAATCAAGGGGCTTTCTTTTTGCAACGGCTTAAGTTGTGTTTATAACCGCGAGGATCTTCTCTTCATTTATTCATGTGTGTTAATTAAGTAAACTGAAATTATTTCAATTCCATATTAATAAATAAAGAAAATACATCAATCATGTGACATATGGGTGCTCTAATCCAGTGTAATGTGATATTCAAACATTAACAAAGCACGATTAACAAATATCATAAAGTTAGCATCATTTTGCAAATCCCTCGATATTTAATAAACACAATCAGCATAACTGCAGATACCTTGCTTTTACAGAGCACTGACACGAGAGACGTCCCCTCAGGATGACAGCTTGTAAGGTAGTCAAACGTAGCAGTGATGGCATGTGATGTGAAGTATGGAGGATCGGGCTCTGGGTCACTGTCCCTGATGGTGCAACAAAAAAGATCCCAGTCAGTACAACTCTAATATGTGTTTCAGTACCACCCCTAACCCCTACCAGATATGATTAATACATGTATGACTTATGTCCTTGGGGTCTGCTGCAAATTAACCATACCCCCTGGTCTCTCAAATTTAGCACACAATACATGGAGAGAAATAGAAAAATTGAAGCGTATTGACTTATTGGGTGGTTTGAAAGTTGATAAACAAGGCGAATTGTTTATCATGACGAATTGTTTATCATGACATGCAGATCAACCATTTGACTTTTTTCTTTGTAGTTGTCTACTTTTGGGGGTTGGTCACAGGTACATGCAAAGCACAAAGTCTGGAAACTCACACATTTGGACCTTTCCAGAATGGCATTTTGCTGTAGTAGTAAATGCAGCAACAGAAATGATGGTGTTTTGGTTTTGTAAGTAACAACATTGTATGTAGCTGTCTTTTTTTCTTTGTTTGCAATAAAATATTTTAAAAAAAGCAATGATAGTGTTTACCACAGCAAAAACAACAACTTTTGAAGATAACCTGAGCACCATTAACCCAGTCTTTTGTTACATGTAAGTTCAATTGAGGGCTGCCAGGCATAGCGCACATTTGATGCATTTTCAGAAATAATGTTGTAAATTGGAACAGTTATAACAAAAGCGAAACAGAGGTATTGTGGAGGAAAAACAAGCAACCAAGCGAGGAAGTAAGGAATTTAATGAATGTGAGTTTTCAAACAATTGATACTAACTTTGTAAACTGGGATATATCCGAGCCCTCTGATGTTGGTTCATACATCCTTAAGAGTAGGTTCACTATCTGCTCATCAAACTTCTTTGCCAATATCTTGTCAAAAACCTGCAAGACATCTCCTTGGATTAACGTGCTACAGTTACACTTTTATATAACGAAATATATAAAAGCACCAGATTCCGAACTATATGATTGTATGTATGAAAGTTCATTTGACACAGAAACCTCTAATCTTCGAACGATTTCACTTAATAAATTACGTTCTTTTTTGTCATGTTGTCAACTGAGCCATAACTTTAAATAACAACCCTCCTCCTATTAAGCCGTAATTTTAATCTTGTTATGTCGAGCACGTGCTGAGAAGATCTTATCTGTCCGGGGCACTTCTCCTCTGACAACCCAAAATTTATTTGGTGGATGACCTGCCAGGGTCCTCACAGGCCAGGCAGGTGAGTAGCGAAAGTCACTTGCATAGAAAGAAAATATGCTTGTCTGGACGATTGGACAAGATTTTTTAGGGCCCTGCTGTGGGGCTACAGTATTAGTTTTTTGAATTTTTCCAAGCTTTCTTGAGCTTATCAATTTGGTGCTTTAGCTGTTAAGAGTTGAAGAAGGATAAGAAACTAATTCCACTTACCAAAAGACACGTTAAACACGAAACATTCATTTAAAAAAGGTCGCACATCTGCCTTTGACTATTAAGCAATAAATGAGCTTTTTATTTAGTTATTTGTGGGCTGCTATGATTTTGTTTTATTATTGAGTTAATAAAATGTTGCTCTGTTTGCTGTTGTTGTTGTTGTTAGATATTTGCAGTGTTAATGAACGCTGCTTTTTAAACAGATGCCTTTTTAATTTCATCTAATTGTTTTTCAAATTTTTTGTAATAAATTGTAATTAGTTTTTAGTTTTTAGTGAGTAAGTTTTTATTGTAGTAAGTTAATATAAGAAATTGTAAGTCCAGACGTATGCTTTTGGGCATGTTTCTTTTGCAAATAAATAAATAAAGAATTCTTCTTGACACTCAAAGTTTGAGGAGAGAAATAACAAACTATATATACTCACCTCTTGCGTGAGGATGCTGACAAGGTAATCATGGCTCTTTTTGGCCTGTGCAATTTTAACCAGTTGTCCGCTTGAACTCAAGTTATTTGCATCTGTTCTGCTTTGCGCAGCAAACCATGGCAAGTAAAAAGAAGTGATGGTGCAGAAGCTGTCTCTGATGAACTCACTGCAATCACCTCCTGGGTTTACTTGTTTGGTAAACAACTCAACAGACTGATGAACAGTATCTGATCTAGATATGAGACTGGCCAGAATTGATGCATGATGATCCCTTTAGATATGAAAAAAATAATAATAAAATAAATAGGAATTTTCCATTGCATATCCACAAGAGTGGCTCTGCATCCATCGTTTCCAGATCGAAATTAAAAATACGAAACGAAAAACCTGCCCAAGAAAGGCCTACTTGGCTTAACCAACAAGAAAATAGTTGCTTGAAAGAAATTGTGAATGCCTTTAACCAAGTTGTTTTAGGGAGTGTAAAGAAATACTACTAGCCAATATATGCTAGTGGATTATAAGATTACGTTCAAACTTTGCCTAGTATTGTTTCACAATCTAGTGCATGTCCACCTTTGCCTACATACGACATTACCTTTTAATAAGCACTATTATCGTTGCACAACTACCCTAGAAGGTTTATGTAGTTTTAAACACCTTCCTGCACTAAGCATTCTTGAGATTATAAGGATAAGCATTGTGCAAGTACATGTTAGAAGTTTCCATGGTGAAGCATATGTACCACGTTTGTAATGCTAGGCAGTTCACTTAATTATTTGTTACTTGCTACTTCAGCACAATCCTTGAAGCCATCAGGAATTAACTGAAAGAGAATCGTAGATACTCACCTGAAGAAATCTGGAATTGTCTTGTAGTCCATCATCTGACAGGGTAAGTCAGTCATCTTGAAGCCATTATTTAGCCAGTTATCAATGATGAATTGAAGATGACTCTCTATATAAGAAGCTCTAGAAGAGTATCCCAATTCCATAGCCAGCTGTGCAAGAACCTAGGGAAAACCAATAAAAGCAGTGATTGCTTTTTGTTTAGAAAAGCTGAGATACCAAACCCTTCCTCTTTTTCTATTGTTCCTAATTTTTTTTATTGCCCCTGGACAATAAATGAGGGAGTCCAACAAATTGTCTGACAATTTTTTATGTATTGACACATTGACAACAATAGTTTCAGAATGCAAGACAGTATATAGAACAGTGCATCAAATACTATTCTGCGAACCTTGCAAAATTCGTCATTCTCTGAAGAAGACCGCAGAAGGCGATCGAAAATTTAGAGTATCCTTTTATATTTTAGATCTGTTTAATCTGATTTATATACTTTAAATCAAATACTATGCTATGCTTAGATTTGTCGTAAGGCTGCTATTGACCATTTTACCTTCTTTACCTTCTTGACCAAATCTTTGTCCAGAAACTGTTCCTTAACTGCTTGGAACAACAGCGCAATTGTTCTTTTCTCACAGATGGGGCTTATCAGTGCAATCTGCTTCAAGCAAGCCAACATAGAGCTCGATCTGTTAACACCTTCATCTTCACTCTCTTCATCACTGAGTGATGGCTTTGTTAAATCAGAAAACAAAAACACGTACTTGTAAACTAGGTAATGTTAGTGACACTCCTGTTCAAGCTACTTGTGGTGTGGTAGTACTTGTTCCTGATCCAGGGATTTTGAATGAGGATTTCAGAGTTACACAATCACATACATCTGGGCCAGGCCAAAAAAGAGGGTACTACAACCCGTTCTTTTTTTGAATGATCAGTTTTGTAAAGGGATCTTAAAATCATGTTAATAAATGTGTTGGACAGTGCCAGTGTCTTAATTTCCTTGCCCAAGGATAGAACCACGAGCTGAAGCAATGATTTCACTTTTATTTCAAGACCTTGCTTTTTTATTCAGGGAGGATTTAAACCCATGCCCTTTTTCCCAACCAAGTTAGTTACCATGCAAAGTCAAGGACAAGGATACTACAAAAGAAGGCTGTAGATCGCCCAAGAGATGATAATATGGAGTTAACTGACGGCTGCCCTCTACACTAACGGAGTGTGATGTAATACGTATGAATGTATGCACATATCTAATTTATCAGCATCCACTTACTGCCACTGAGTCCGTTACAGACTGGACCAGGATCTGGGAGATTTTATCGAACATCTTGTATTGATGCTCTCGAGGAGCAGGCACAGCATTGTTATCTGACACATGTCTAACAAACAGCACACTGATAGCAGATGCCATGTGCATTCTCAATGTATGGCTAGAGTCACTGAGAAGCTTGGGGAATTCTGCACACAGAGGAAGAGAGACAGACTCCTGTACAACTAAAAAGAAAAGTAAATATCATCAAGATCAACAGAGTAAACTTCGTACTACAACTGTTATTACTCTTCATTATTTATCACTCAGCAATTTAACATTATTATTTACTACACACTTGATGATTTCTACATTGCTGATCCTAGCAGGACGCGTGTCACATATCATCCTGGTAAATGGCCCAGCTCACCAAGAGTCTCTCGTAGCTCAGATATCTGGGAGGCCATGGGTTTGATTCCTGTCATGGACTCAGATTTTCTGTTTGTCCCATGTTCGTGTCATTGATGAACAAATCATCTTCGTAACTGTTATATCTGTAACTAAAAATATATTTGTGTTACCTCCTGCCTTGTCTTTCTTAACTTGCTTCATCCCACACCATTTCTCCTCAGGATCGACCTAAAATTAAAGTTTACAAATATTACTACCCTGTGTGACAAAATGGTTTGCTATGGACCTTACTGGGTGGTTACAACTGGCTAAAATACTGGGTTCGTTTGATTCTGAGATTGCTAGCAAAAGAAGTGGTAATTCTATAATCTGATTAATGCAGGCCTTGCCTTGCATTTCTATTTCTACGGATTATAACAGGATATCTCTGAGCCTTTACGTCCATTGTTTCTTTCAAAAGTTATGTTAAAGTTAATTTAAATTGGGTCATTTTAGAGAATAAAGGATTTTCCTCCTATGCAAACTTTATGTGTGTATGCCACAGACGGAAGGAGAAGTTAAGAAAGTCAAGAAAAACCATTAACTAAATCTCGTCATTTTAACTACATTCATTGAGAATGAAATAACATGAAAAGACACGAAAAAAAACACAGAAACAGTTAGTAAGTTAAAGACATCAATATATTAACCTTTAAGAAGGTCTCCATGCATTTTGCGAGCTGTAACCTTACAAATGGAGAGTACTGAGCATCCTTTAAGGTCCTGCAAAAAATACATTAAATAAAATCCTTAGGGCTATGCTGGATCTACACTAAAATACTCCCACGCAGACTTTGCCTAAATGTTATCAATGGTATGTATTACATACTGTATCTGTCACAAATTAACAAAAAGGCCTGGTTTAAACAAGGAGACATCCGGTCACTACAATATATATGTTGTGGTTTAATTTTATCTTTGGTTTAAAATTTGTCAAACCAGTTTGATTTTTATTTCCCTTTGTTTCAGATTATGATAATGAATAGGAGACAGTGAAAAATAAAAACCAAACTGGTTTGAAAAATTTTAAACCAAAAACAAAATTAAACCACAACATATATTAGATATGGAATCCTCATCTCACCAAAATGCGTTTAAAATATGTGTTGCAAAATCCCTTGATGCTTGAAGACTTAAATCAGGGTATTCCTGGTCGCCTAAATGATGAATGAGCTGCGTCAAAAGGTTAAGTCCTTGAGAACAGACTTTCTGATCCTTCCTATACTTTGACATGGCTCGTCTAAAAATCCAAGAAAAGAAAGAGTACTAATTAGTTTAATATTAACAATTGTGTAACATAATACAAAATGATCCTGGTAAGATTTCATCACCTTTCCAGGGAAATGGGGTTCACACATTTAACTTTGTGAAATCGATACAAAAACGCATGGTCTATTGTTTTTTCTTGTCTGGTACTTCATGAAGGTAATGATTTGTGAACTCTTTCTGAATTTTTCCCATAACTTAAATTAGTCTGGCCTGGTACGTAGCTTGAATTCCTCAGCTGTCTAAATAACCGGTATGCAATGCATACTAAGGCGAGGACGTTCCAGTAAAGCAAGACAGTAGAGAGATCTTTCGGGCTTCGTTTTTTTGTTGTCCTATTTCAGACTGTGACATCACTCTTGAGAATCACTCCTTTCAAATTCAGAAAAATTCTCTTGGTATTCAGATAGTTAAAACAAGTTATCTGGGGAGCATCATGTGATTTTGGAATGGGCAATTTACACTGACAAAGCCAAAAATGTCTATTGAGTGAAAATGCGAGTCCAAAAGATGTGTGATTTACAGCAAGGAGCCCAAATGTGTGACCACTTTTAATTAATTCACATTCTTTCGTGCAAGGAAAATTGTTAATACATTAAAAGTGGTCGCCCTTTTGGGCTCCTCACTGTAAGTCGAAAGTTGAGACACTGAGACATTTGCTATAAAAGGGGGGAAATGGGTCTGTCAGGTAAATAAAATTTTAAAATACAGTACTTTGTTTCCGGTGGTGTTTATAGTTGTGCATTCCAAGGAAAGGTTAGTTTCTAGCCAATGTTACTGTAATTAATAAAAGGCAAATTGTAAGCTGCTTTGATCACAAAATTGGCACGATTTAATTCGTACAACTCTAATAAGATGTCTTTTATCACGACTTTTCACAATGGAAGGCAACATATTTTGTAACTTTACTAGACAGCGAGGAAACTTCCACAACTTTGGCAGGAATAAAATGTCTTGAAATAATGTACTTAGATTGCCTCTTTTTTAAATGTGGCTTAAAGTTGTCTGCACTGACTGTACAATCTGTAATGTAAATTTTGTGCAGTAAGTCCAAAAACGTAATGTCATTTAAAGGTAAAACATGCAGTGCAATGAAGTACAAGTTTCCAGGAAGTAAAGTTGATATAGCATCTTGATTTACTCTTGTTAAATTAAAATGGGGCTGAAAGTTGTTTGCACTTTCTGTACAATTTGTGATGCAAGTATTAAGTCCAATAAGTCCAACATCTTAATACAGTACATGTGGAGTCTACAAAGTAGAGTTGATACAGTGGTTTGCCAGTGATGAATTTGAATTGAAGGATCTTTCAGTACCAAATCCAGAGATGTTTTACACAGTTTGTTTTTTTTTTTAACTTAGGTTTTATTGCTTAATGGTTTTCGCTGTGTTTTGTTTAAATATATCTGCCATTCATAGTGAGGATTGGGCTTTCTATATATTGCATAGAGACAGAATAGAGGCCAATAACCAGTTCCAGTCAAAGCAGTTCCAATGCAATAGCCACATTCAAACTGTATTTTGGATGTTTTCTGTTGTTTTTTAATTCTGTTCTGTAAGCATAATAAAAGAAAGAATCAATTGTTAAAAATTTAATAATTGTTTTACACATATTTGTTTAGACACTAAGACTGATTAACTACAACAATTTATTGCAACATAAGTAGTTACTTAAATTTTTCTTTTTTCTGAAACACATCTTTCTACATGTACACCATGCTTCTTAAATCATTTACTAGTTATTATATATGGCCTACAAAAATGTATATACTCTTTTGGTTGCTGTTAAACCACCCAGCTTTAAGGTCACTTTAGTGTGTCTTGAGAACACCAGTTTGGCCTCTTGATTTATTTAGATTTGTATAAATGTGATCAATTGTAGTTCTGTTATCAGTGGTAAAGCCTGAAATAAGTTTGTTTGTATCTATATTTTACAATCACTTGTTTATATTTACTGCTGCTTTGCACACCATTATTAAAATCAATGTTGAAATCGGACCTAGTAGTATCCCAGGGGGGGTACTTGCAGTATACATGACGGGGGGTCCGACGGAGCTTTATATTGCGAACCCAAAAAAATACATGAGCCTGAAATTTTACACCCAAAAAAATACCTGACATCAAAATTTTCTACCCCAAAAAGTACGAGACCTATTGTAGCACCTCTATACTGATTTATTCAATAAAACAGACTTTAAGACCTAAAAAAATATATCACAGATCTCTTGACCCAAAAAAATACCGAGGGTGTAAATTTTCAACCGAAAAAAATACGTCGGACCTCCCCGTCATGTATACTGCAAGTACCCCCCTGGGAGTAGTATACGAAAACGTTCTGTTGACAGAAGGGATCGCGAATGAAGCTCTCTCAATGCTTAGTAATCTTTAAATTCCAGCAAATTAAATATAACAACATCTAGCAGATATTTAGCCTTTTAAAATCGTTATTTCGATCCCATAAATACTTTGTCCATTATTTTATTCAATAAAGTACATGTACAAGCAAACTGATATAAATTTTTGATAGCTCACCTCAGCAGTTGTGGCAATATATTCTTCTGCACTTCTCCTCTTCAGTTAAAGCTCAGGTTACAATGTCGCCAGTAGTTCAGACCACAAATATATCAATCCAGATGTTTAATTAGCCCTGCTTATATTGCTTTTGATGCTTTATATCCAGTTCAACTTCAGTCTTGAAAGGTAAAGGTATGCCGAAACAGCACTCACCAGCTGACTCCCAGCTCGTAAACCACAATTTAGTTCGGTGTGTCGATAAGGTTTTTGTGTTCTTTGATATCTCAATATGTTTGTAAGTGAGCGCAAAAAAATATCAGCTACTAATCTTACTTCGAGTCAAGGCTTCTGGCTGCGAAAAAGTCTCAAATGCGCGACCGAATATAAACCAAGATGGCGGAGGAAAACAAATCTCAAGCCATATTCTTAGTTACCAATCCCCCTCGGTTCGAATCATCACATCGCCCATCGCCCATCGCCCATCGCCCATCGCCCGTTGTAAACCCAATCCGATTTATCGCTTCATAACATAAGGCTCGAGACTAACGTCCTCGCCTAAAAATACATAAAGGTGATCTCTTCTGAAATGGAGTGAAAAAAAAAATTTAACCCTGTGAAATCGACACAAAAACTACAAGGTGATCTGTTCTGCAAAGTATATTTACCATGTAGTATCTTGGAAAATATTCTATGAAATGTATAAATTAACATTCATAAAATAAAGTAAAATAAATATAAAATAACTGCACAACAAGGTTTTCCACAACTGGATGAACGAAGCACCATACCAGTCTTTATTTAAACATTTATTTTTACCACTAGTCTTTCATCAAAAGAATGATAACAGGTGAAGTAAATTCGAACTAAAAGATAAACTATTCTCAAATGCTGTACCTACCTTAAGACATCCATGAGAACTTCTAGGTGACAGCTTGGCAGATGGCTTTTGCTAGATGCCAAGGCAAAAGCTACTGTAAAATACTGTGTTAAAGAAGAAAGTGGAAAGTACAGTTCACAAGCACTGTATGCTGAAATTAAATAACCTTCAAGTAACACGAGAATTGTTAGTTGTCACTTGTGTGCTTAACTTCATGTTCACATCACCATGCTCCATACACACAAAAAAGAGAATCAGGGCATCAAGCAAAAAACATCCCACATCAGGTTTCTCAATGCAGTTGCATTACAGTAAATATGGGTGGCAAACATGTACATTCGTGACTCTGCAAGACAGTGAGACTAACATTTCTTTTTCACACGCTCTAGACTTCCTAAGCCTTCTAAAAAAACTCCAGTGTGTCACAAAAGAGTTCTAGGCATCTAGAACTGTATAATTTGACTAAGATTCCGCAAGATGTGTGTTTGTTGAAGGGCCATTCAACACCCCTAAAATATACTGCCACAGAAGCAGCTAGTACATGACATAATGAGAACGTTGTTGCAGCTCTAGTTACTTTTTAATCTGCTCTGAAGGTAACAGCTTATTACTTTTTTGTAAGAATACATACCAACTTAAGATCATCTTCTTTTGACACAGTGAACTCCTATAAATAAATAAAAAAATGTACGGCTGCTGGATAATAATTCTTGAGCTTACAAATAAAATTTGCTGCAAATGCATTGAGAAGAAAAAGTATTCATGGTACAGTCACAACTCTGGCTAGAACCTTGTCATGACAATGCCCTCAAAATATCTTATTCTTTGCATTCTATTTTCCAGATCTACTTGATGTAAAACCATCTCGAGGATAAAGTCAATAAATGCTACACAATATTTGGAACATCTTACATGGAATAAACCTTACCTCTGAACTCAGGAATTCGACAACCTTCCCTTTGACTTCATTTGGATGAGGATCAGCAGAGCATGTGGCAAGTTCATCACAACCCTGCATGGACCAGCTGCACAGAAACCTTGCACAACACTCTCTAAGTGTGGAATGCACTGAAAATAAATAATTTTTCAATCGTAAGTTCCATGGCATCAAAATCACTAGAGTTCAGTGTAGATTATGCTTTAATCATGTTTATTATGTGGCTACCCCAGCAGATGAGAAACATCAACCAAATCCTCTGCCATCATTGGCTATCTGCACTGGCAAGATGGAGCTATATCTTGCCAACTTGGGATCCCCTGCCCTGCCTCTGCTCTGGTTTCTTTATTGACCAAACATGTTTGGTCAAGATTACTGAAAAATGCCCTCATCCTTTATTTCCATGATTATGGACCTCGACTACATCTTGGTCTATAAACTTGCAATAAAAAACATTGGTCAATATCCAGTCATCTTAACTGCAGGCTTAGTCAATAACCTAGTCATAATCCTTAAGACAAAATAAGGTCATCTGAAGCCTAACAAGCCTGGGAGAGCATCCATTTTTGTTGGCTCTTGTTCTCTTGGCAGATGAACCAAGATCTAGAAAAAAAGATCCTTTTGCTTGCTTAATACTTACCAGTTTTAACACTTTTCTTCTGTGACTGACTGTGTGTTCTCTGTGTGTTCTCCTCACTTGACGATACTTCCGACTCAAAATCATCAAAACCATCCATTTCATCAAGTGACATCACACTTGTGCTTTGGTTCAGGAAACTCTTACTTGTGCTTTGGCTGAGAAAACTCTTTTCTGTGACATCAAGCCGGCTACAGTTTGCTGATATAGACTCTCCCCACTATAAAATAAGTGGTGCAACAAAAACATTTTTATGAGTAATACATATGCCATGGTTTTAATTTGGTTTCGTTTAAAATTGTCCATACCAGTTTAAAAATACTCCCTTTCTCAAATATTTATTATCATAATATAAAACCAAGAACAATAAAATGAGACTGTTTGAAAACTTCAAACCAAAACAAATACAAACAAACAATGTTTGAAACTGTAAAAAAAGTAAACAAATACTTAACTTTGATAACAAAGTTTTAGATTAATCTTGAAAATAGGCTATTAAAAGTGAGTGTTACTCTATACAAAGTGACAAAAAACTTTGAAATACTTCATGCCAATTAGAACAACTCAGAACTGTGAAAAGTCAATCTAACAGTATTCCATTTAAAATGTTCCTCATAAATCTCCATGTTTAAGACATGATGAGAAATGCACTGCAAAGAAACATGATGCTATTACCTCTCCACTATAAATGCCAAGAACATCATTCATAAATGAGCATGACGTTTTTTCTCTCAAAACCACACCAACAAACTGCTCAGGGGAATTCGCTTCTGCCTGCAAACAAACAAATTTGTTTTCAACACGTCCTGAGAATTACAAAAATGTAAGTTAGAAAAATATATCATATTGGTGCATGGGAACCCCACCTTCCTACTAGACTAAAATATAAGGCCACTTTTACCATAGTTTACATGAATGATAAAAACTATAGTGTAAGCACGAACAAAAGCACAAAAAGTAATGTACTGACCAAACACCAGTAAGTTTCCTGTCTTTTGATTTCCTAATTTTAAAGTGCCATTAACCATGTTCCATACATCCAAAATTAGTATGTTCTAAAATGGTGGATGGCGTTTTTGTCACGCTGATTGGCTACTCAACCTCCAAATATCCTTTGCTATTCCCCTCCGAGCAAAATGTGCGAGAAAATTGCAATCTTTAAAGGGAATAAACTAATCAAAAATCATTCTTTCATGCTATATTATCTCACTGTTTTAGTATATACTAAAACAACTACCTTCTTGTTACTTATTTTCACGGGAACTTAATTTCGCGAAAATGGAACGGCCATATTTCGCGGGTCTTTAATTTCGCGATTTTTTGAAAATCGCGAAAATCGCGAATATTAAGTCCCGCGAAAATAAGTAACAATAAGGTATTCACCTCAGTGTCAGTGGCTAGTGGTGGATATTTACCTCCATGAAGCGGCTCAGTAAATGTCCACCACTAGCCACCTCCACTTTGGTAAACAGTTGTTATTATACCAAGAGGATAAACCATGTGTTATGTATAAACATACTCTTTGAGCTTAGGGATTTCTCATAGGCTATTTCTCAGTCAATGAGCCAGGGAAGGAGCTAAGGGAAGACCGTAAGGATTAAGCAAACTAAAAGTGTACTTACAGATAACATGGTGAACATTTTTTCCATTTCCGTGATGACACCTGAACAGACTTCCATTCTTGTAATCACATCCATGTCATCAGATACAGCTATCTCACTGACACCATTAGTCACCTTCTTTAACAAGTTCTGCAGTATTAACATTAGCAGAGTAAGCTATTGCCTCACTATACAGCCACACAGGTGGATGCAGGGGATGCAGTCAGGGCTCAAGACTAACGTTTTTGCTAACTAGCCTAGTGGCTTATGACAGCTTTGATTTCACTAGCCAAAACCAATTTTCTACTAGCCAGAACTTTCAAGCAGGGTTTTATTTCTTTATTTATTATTTTACCAAAAAACTTGAGAAAAAAACCAATGACAAATTGGACAAAATTGGTTTTCTTTACACAAAGTAGAACATCGCGCTATTTCAAAATGCAATCCATGGAAAGTCTGTCTTCCACGAAGGCAAAAACTTGCTTGCATTTTGACGGAGGCTGTCTTCGCTGGGTCTTTTCTTCGCCTTTTGTGCTCCTATCCACCGCAAAATAATCTCAGGTATCCATCGAAACCTCACCTTACCTGTGTATGTCAGTGGTTAACAATGTCAGTGTAAAAGTGCGAGGTCGGGTTTACATGATTCTGGAATTTCATTCTGCATGTACATGACAAAGTCGACCAGCTCGAGGCAATTTCATGTGTGTGGTTTTCACGTGAGATCAAAAACAAAGATGGCATGTGTTTGTGCAAACATCTTATTGTCCCATTTATGACCATTTCTGCACTTTTAATGAGCAATTTGACCATAGGGCTACTTCTTTGAGCTAAACAGGAAATACTTTTACACTTTTTCACTCTGAGTTTAATCTGTGGCCTCCGTATGGGGGTTCATGAGGTGCAGTGTTGTTTTGTGTTTACATGCTAAGAGAATGAGTCGTCATTCAAGAACGAAAGTTCCATTCTGGAGTGAAAACCGGGATGAACTCATTCCGGAATGACTTGTGCAGAAATGAAATTTGGTCTCGGCATCATGTCAACAGATGCCCAGCAGAGAAATATATGGGAGTGGAATAAATTCACAGTGTGCTAGTTAGATTGTTAAACACAAATCAAAGAATTATTTCGTTTTTTAAGCAATAAAAGTGAAGCACTTTGATTTGACAAAATACAAGATGGTGGGAGAAAACAAGTTGATCGTCTGCCAACCTGAAACTGCAAGGGCCTAAGCGCAAAGTGCAGTTTTTAGTTTGCAGTTTTCCATAAAAACCTGATGCTAAAGGTCTCTATTATATAGTCATCCTACTATAAGGTTTTAAACATGACAAGCAAAAATACCATTATACTCACTCCGAGTTTTCTAATCACTGGTAGATTTCTCACTTTTTCTTGAGTCAGAGAGTTGCTCTTCAGCAAATACACCATCACTTCACATACCAAGCTACAGAACCTGATAACACTCTCAATTTTGCCACCAAATGACACCAATCGATCTTTGTACATGCCTCCTGAATACTGAAGCAGAGATAATGTCACAACATAAAGCATACTATGATAAATAAATGTTCATTGGCTTACACAAACAGCTGAATGCAACTTACTCTCAAATGAAAGCTTTTAAATCAAAACATCTAGCAGTGAAGAAAGAACTGTCAGTAGTGAATACTTTTCTTAAGAAAACTGGTGTAATGTCCAATAACCCCGGCATCACTATGAAGCATTTTTACAACACTGTCATGAAATATGACACAAGGGACTATGCCACTAATCTTTTTTTGTCAGCTAATGGATATGTCATCACTGAGAATTCTTCCACGGTTTTTGTGCCTAGGTAGAGAAAAGCCCCCAGAGAGAAAACAAAACAATTCCTTTTCATTGCTTTCTTTCTCAGTGTTTAAACATACTTCACTCAAGCTCCGGACAGCTTAATTTAAACGTTATGTTTTTTTTCTGTCCATCACCTGTTTCAATTGATGACAGCAATAACACATGGCCAAAATATTTGTACTGGCAGATAATGATTACCTGTTGTAATATACATGTAATTATATTGACCTCTTGTAAAGCAAGTTTGTTGGTGTTTTATTTTACCTGAATCTCTTGTGTTTGACACAACAGGGAAGCTGTATGAGCCAGTCTGTCACACAACAACTTGCAAAGAGACTCAATCTTTCTATTGTACATGGCTTGTCTTGACAATTTCCTTTCCAGTTTGTCTCCACTCTGCCACTGACAATTCTCCTTGAAAAATGAAGGAGGTTATGAGAATGAAAGCATGATTTGTTGAATAGACCACAATTTAGGAATGACTGGATTTAGATTTTTAAAATGCAGCTACAGTGTAGATGAAAGCTAAGTAAATTACAGAGATATTTTAAAGATAGCGATTACCATTTTCACAGTATACGAAAACTAATAAAACAAAATTCAATCTTGTTTACAAAAGCTATAATTAGATAGGATATCCATTTCCATTTACATATTTACATTTGAAACGATCAGGAGACAAAACCTTGTTGAAATCTGCTGTACCGTACCATCTTGCAAAAGTGTTAAACAGACAGGAAGATGTAAAATGGAAAACCATGCAGTCAAAAATTATCAAATGGTTAACAGTGAGTGCTGAGAGTAGTCTTGACTTAGACCATAAATTCAGAAAAACGTAGGTCCTTCAATACATTACTGGTTGGTCGGTAACATGAAGTTAACATGTGGTTGTTAACTGGTTGGACCGTAATGGAAGTAACAGCACATCAAGGAGCCAAAAACAAGTGAAAGAATATGACAAAATGTTTGCTAAACCTCATCAAATGTTGACTTAAGGTAGACCTCTTCCATCTTGACCAGCATCCCATCCATATCTCGAGGGAATGCATCACATGGCTTGTTCCTAACATGAAGACAAAAAGTATTCTTTGAGCGAAAGATGTTTAAGATCCACTAACAGCATTCAGTTGGAGAGATCTTTGTTTAGTAATACATTACAGGGCCAAACTGTGGGTCCTTTTACTTTGTTACTTAGTAATGTGAGGTGTTGCCCAGACTTTGTACCCTTTTGTAAAGACACTAGAAAAATAATTTTTACCAGGGCTTTGGACTTTGTAAGGAAAGATTACTGTTTACAATTTGGAAAGTACGGAATGAATAAGGACCATATAATAATAATAATAATAATAATAATGGCACTTCGGGCAGTATATCCACAGAGTGGCTCTTCGCCTGCCCGATCCTAACTAAATTTACAGATGTAAAAGTTTAAAAAATATCTAAGAATTTATATTTACATGAAAACGAGATAAAATTGTATTAAAACGATATAAGAACTAATTATGTGAATTATAGTATATAAAACAAAACAAAAAAAAAATACTTAAGACATGCTAAAAAGTTAAAAATTCAAATGTTCTAAAACTCTCTTAAAAATAATGTTTTTGGTGTCTTTACAAAACTTATTATAGTCTTGGCAGCATCTCACGTTGCTGGGCAATGTGTTAAAAAGGCTCGCAGTTTGGTCCTGTAAAGTATTATTAATTAGGGACCTCTCTAATTGAATGCTGTTACTGGATCTTAGGCATCGTTCGTGTTGGAATACATTAAGCTTCAAGTAACTTGGCCAATACGGGTTATGAAGAGCTTTGTGGGTTGCCTTGAGTAGGTTCATTTCGCGTTGTTCCTTTACGGGAAGCCATTTGAGTTTTGTAAGGATGTCATCGGATGACGCGAATCTACCAAGTACAAAGCTAGCTGTAGCCTTTTGCACTCTCTGGAGGCGTTTCATTAAATAATCTGGGAGTGAATGGTATACTATGTCATTGTAATATAGCTTGCTTAGGACCAGTGCCTGTGCCAAATTCTTTTTGATATGGAAAGGCAGGATGTTCTTTAACTTCCTTAGCGTTGTTAGAGTAGCATAGCAGGACGCTGCTACTTGTCTGACATTTCCTTCCCAGTTAAGACCATATTTAAATCACTTACATTGTAGGCTCCATTCCAATTATTTCTATTGCTGTGGAGAATTTCTGTGTCAATGACACAAGAACACCAGCTACTATCTGCATATTTGGAAGCCTGTGAGAGAAAATAGTCAACCAGAAATTATGGCACATAAAAAAGATGCCGACAGTGAGCAGGAAGGGTAAGACACACAGGAACACATTTCTTAAGTGTCTTAGCTAATAAAGTCAGACATTTACATCCATTGAGGCTAATTAAGGACAGCCCCACCATACCTGCAAGGTTGCCTCAAGAACTTGCTACAGTGGAACCCCGATATAACGATCTTGGATATAACGATACTCCTGATATAACGATGAATATGTTATGTCCCGGCAAAAGTAAAATGTATGGGACGGAACCCCGATATAATGATTCCTCGATACAACAATATAATTTTACTGCCCCCTTGGCATATCGTTATATCGGAGTTCCACTGTACAATGTCACCCTCTAGCAATATTCAAGGGCATAAGTTACAGGAGGGATGATGAATTTATTTGGAGAGTGGTGTTCTTCGAAGTTTTTTGGTCATTCACCTGACTAACAGAGATTGTAACAAATGCTACACTTAAGTTAGAAAACAAATAACAACCTCAAAGTTGTTCAAGATTGCTGCCAAAAACTTCCTGGGAAAAAAAGAGACTAGAAGATGCAAAACTAGTAAAACGTGATCAGTTACAAGTCTGACTGGAAAACATTGTGACTTGGTGCACACTCTTTTTAAGGGGTGGCTAACCCATAGGACGGGTGGTTTAGCAGATCTTATAACTGTAGAGATACAATATTATACATAATTATCTCTTTTAATACCTGCTAGAATTTTTGCTGGCCCAAAATGCCAGTACTTCATTAGCACCGTCACCTTCCTCATCTACTGGCATCAGCCAGTTGAAAAGCTGATGACGCAAAGGATAGGACCCTGTATCTGGTTCAGGAAGTCCCAATGGTGATACAGGGTGGAAGTTTTCTGGCAAAGAGTACAGTTGCAAATAGGTGGCTAGGAATTCAAACGATGACCTGAAGTGTGCAAAACAGATACAAACACTTGTAAACACAAAACACCTATAACAATTAATGCCCCAGCACCACCTAACTAATATTTTATCTTAACAGTAAATATAACAAAAGGACACTGGACACACTTGGTATAACAAAGGGGATACCATTTAGTGGCCAAACCATTTCTATTAACAGTCTTGTCAATTAATGCAATAAGCTATGTTTCGCTAGCACATTCATGAATTTCACATTATAAGCTCGGGTGGCAATAAAGGAAAGTATTGCAAGAATAATAACAGTGATGCACTGATTTGTTCCTCCAGGTTGCTCACAACTTAGCTCAATTTGTGGAGCCTATTCATACTTGCTTATATAACTAACATAAAAAAATAAAAAAATAAATATATGTTTATAGTGGTCATGCACTTAGCTTCATATCTCAACGAGATAGCTAGTTTACAGGCATGCCACTGAAACGGAGGAAACAAATAATTTTAAATGAACATAACAAGGTTAAAAATCCCAACTGGCAGGAGGCAGACCAGTTGGCTATATACAAAGCGTGGTCGAGGATTTGAACTCGGGACAACCGAGAAACAAATCCAGCTAGTGGCAAGGGCAGGTCTTGAACCAGGGACCACCGGATTACAACACCAGCGCCCTAAACCACTCGGCCACGCTTGCCTCCTTCTGCTTGAAAGTTTAAAGCACACAACATGTATTACCTTGATGGAGTACCACTTCCTAGAATAACACGAAACATGTCTGGATCTGGAGGAACAAAATGTTCCTGTGGAAAAAAGGGTATAAATAATAATAATAATAATAATAATAATAATAATAATAATAATAAATAATTTACTTATATTGCGCAATTATCAATTTAAAAATTTTTAATTGCGCATTACAATATAGTTAAAAAAAACTAAAAATTTAAAATTTAAATTCACAAGCTAAAAAAGATTAAAATGTATATGACTATAAAAAGAAATGTACAATTAAAAAGCTTTTAAAAATAAAAAGGTCTTGATGGCTTTCTTAAAACTTTGCAGAAATTAAAGGTGATTTCGAGTCTGTACTGTGGTATCTCCACCTGCAATGTTTATGTCAGTCAAAAATTCCAAGATGACCTAAGCTTTTTCATTTAATGTCATTGCAAACCAACAACAATGGGTAGAAAAACGTCAACATTATTTCAAACCAACGTCTCAGCCCATGGAGCTTTCCTGACAAAATGAACTATAATTATATCAGACTACAACACTTCATGAGCACTAGGTATTAATGACTTCAAAACAAAAATAAATCAAACCTTAAGACTGCGCAGAACAGACTAGAAATCACCTTTAAAGTTTAAATCAGTATAAAGGAACTTGTTTTCTATTCACTGGAAGTAATGATAGCCTTAAATCCCACTAAATGACATTTGGTCACTGTACTACCCCCATCACCTTTCAGCGCTTAAGGTTACTTTACCCCTAAGCCACATATTTCCGCAATTAATACTTTGTCCTAATCCTATTTCTGAAACTTTTGAATCATCCTTCTCCCCTTGCAGAGTCAGGAGGTATGTTTAAACATGGCCCCATAAACGTTTGAAATCTAGAGCCTAATGACAACCGATTGCAAGTAGCTTAAGCTTCTGACAAAACCTCTGCATTTCCTATCAATAAACTTTAGGACTAAAATATTGAAAATTATGTTGCACTCGGCACTTAACTAAAGTGATGACTATGCATAGTGATACATGTACACCAATATAATTCAAGTTGTTACCTTAAGTAAAGTGGAAAGTAGAGCAAAGCCGCAATCAGTCACGTATTTGATTCCAACAACACGTAATGTACACGTCCAAATCTGCTTCAGGATTGGATTAATTGAGCCAACAACCTGACAGTCCAACTTTGCTTTTCTTTGTGAAAAACACTGCACAAGAACCTCAATACATCTCAGCAAGGATAAGATGGTTTCGTGTCTGAGAACAATTAAAGGACAAAAGTTTAACCTCCACAAACATACAACTCCTGTAAGTGGGCACTAAGTTATTGTCCCAGTCACATGCAAAAAAACAACATCTTTAACCTTCCATAAGCAAACACCTCCTGTAAATGGATACTTTAACGGGTCCCAAGGGTGTCCACTTACCACTTCAACTGTATTGACTAGTAACATCAAATAGATTTGTTATATTAACCCATTGGCCTGAATCTTTGTGTAATAAACACTAGAACCAATATTGGCATCTTGCTCAGTATGGGCAGCCCCTCCTCTTCAAAACAATGAAGAACTCATTGTTAATCACACAACAACTCCTTTTTAACTTTTTAATGCAATACCTTTTATGCTTGGTTTGCAGCTGATGTAAGATTGAAAAGAAAGGATGAAATTCAGTTGCTGGGAGACTTGATGGATGTTTCACAAATAATGCAGCTAAGATCTGCAACCTGGGGAAGCAACAGCAACTTTTTTTAGACTTGTATTGTTTTGACCATAGTTAGTTTCATGGCACAGTTTGCTGTCAAATGACAACTTAATTCGTTTTACATCATTATTATAAACTTGGAACTGGTTAACATCAAAATATTGTGATTCCGGGTGATTGAACTTACCATGAAAGCAAAACCAAATTTTCAGAATTGTTTTCCAGTGTGTCTCTAGCAACATGCCAGCCAAGTTCAATTTTCTGGCGTTTTGCCCCTTTAATGAGAGAATGTTTGTTAATACTAATGATAAAAGTGGTATTGGAGTATATTCTACCACATACTGTATTTACTCGAATAAGCGCCGCGGCGCTTATTAAATTTTTCACGCCTCAAGTGCGGCGCTTATTTCAGTAATTGAAGATAGCGTCCTTTGATTGTCAGTCTTCGTCTTTCGCTGAAGAAAGAAGTAGCACTAGCTGTCTTGGCAAAGTTCACGGCCTTCACAACATTTACAGAGCTGCGTATTGCAAGAATGTTGGATAGAAGAACTAATGGGCAAGCCGTAAAACAATAACATTGAACTGCAAAACATCCGTTTTTATGAAAAAAGTTTGTTTTAGATTTGCTTTGTAGTGCTGTAACTAGTTTAACGGAATTCCTCAAATAAGCGTCACTTCGGGACAGCGGCGCTTATTCGGGGGCGGCGCTTATTATCTTTTTTGTCCCAAATGCTGCGCTTAATCGAGGGCGGCGCTTATTCGGACGCGGCGCTTATTCGAATAAATACGGTACATGTAATATATTCCAAAGATGTAAACTGTTACATTAGAACCACTTTCTTCAGGATAACAAACATAACTACATTACAGCTTTGATTTCGGTAATAATCAGAACAAATAACTCCAACCTGGTTCAGCAGAAGCATCTTGCATAGAATTTACAGAGTGGTATGTTGTTTGTGCCCAAAACACCTGAAAAGTAAAAAATTGTTATATATACTATTGCTTACCAGGTTCATCTTCCATATTTAACTGGTGAAAATGGTCATGGATATATAGTCTTTTCAAATATAATAAACGTTCATTTCCAGTGTTATGGGGAGCAGGGGTGGTGCAGTGGTGAGAGCGCTCGCCTCCCACCAATGTGGCCCAGGTTCGATTCCAGCCTGGTGCCATACGTAGGTTGAGTTTGTTGTTGGTTCTTGTCCTTGCTCTGAGGGTATTTTCTCTGGGTTCTCTGGTTTTCCTTCCTCCACAAAAACCAACACTCCAAATTCCAATTTGATCTTCGTTGCATGAACATGTCTTAAAGAGCTCCTAAACTCTTCTGTGTAACATGTGTAAATAAATTACAATTACAATGTTATTATTTTTGTTGTCAATAAAATTAGCAAAATAACTATAATTATATAAAAAATAAATATCGTACCTGATGTAAAACATCAGCTGCAAGTTCAATGAATTGTGAAGTAAGTCCAGGATCTAGTTTAGCACTGTGCACAGAAATAAACATTACTAGGGTGACAAGACTGACATGCAAGGAAAACTACTGGAGCGACAGCGAACAAGAGGAGATGAAACCTGAGACCTTAAGATTGAATGACGCGATCGATCAAGCAAATAATTAACAACTTTGATTGTGTTCAAAACAATACGATTCCACCAAGTGCCAAGGGCTGGGGAAATTTGTTTGTTATATCAAAAACCTTGATATAACGAATTTGCAGAAATACAACCAAAACGTTTGTTATATAGAGGTAAAGTAAATAATTGTTTTTCAAGCTGTTATGTTGACTAGCCAGCATTTACTGATTTCAACAACTGCCAAAAATAACATTTTTACTTTTATGTCTAATATCCACATAGATATGGACATATGTCTTTGAAGTTGTCTGTTCTACTTTCATCTGTTGTCGTGTGTTAACTTTAATTTGTTATATCAGGGTATATTTTACGTTTGGGTTTCTGGATTGTGTTCATTATAACAAGGATTTTGTTACATCAAGGTACTGTTTCATACATTTCACTTCAACTCGAGGTGAAGAATATCGTTCGTTTTTTCGATGACTTCATTATATAGTGGTTCATTAAATCGAGGTTCCACTGTAACAGTAAAAATGGTCACAATAGTGTTGGTAGATCTTTCACATAACAAAAACTAAGTTACACTGTAAAGTTTTTAATAAGAGCTGGAAGTTGGTGACATTTTGCCAGCTACATGTATAAATGTATACTACTATACTGTGCATGGATTTAAAGCCTTCTTTCTTTCAAATTGAGAACAACCAAGAAAGATCTGAACTACTCAACCAGCTAGGTCACAAGTTTTTCACCACCAGAAAGTAGAAACCTTCTAAAATTGAGAGGATTAATTTTTCCCTTGGTACAAATTGGTTTTTCCCTTTGTTCTGGTGTATGGTAATATATGAATATAACTAGAGCGGTTTTCACTAGAGTGTCCAAAGTGAATTGCGTTTGCTTTGGTTTTGCATTACTACGCTTAGTGATTGGCTTAAATATTTCGCGCCACTTTCTCAGCCAATCAGGAGTAAAACCAAAACCAATCATGACTTGCTCGCGCACGTTTTCCCGCGCTTCGTGCTACATGTATTTGCTTCGAGTTTTGATTGGTTCCCTGCAATGTCTGTGTCCTTTGTGATTGGCCAGAGTAATTACTTTGGTTTTGGTTTTACGACACTCAATTGAAAACTGCTCTATACAAAGGAAAATACAAATTGTACCAAGCATAAAATTGAACCACAACATATAAATCATCACTGTGAATTGCTAAAATAAAGATTAATAAAATAAAAATTCTACACTATTAATTGCATGTTCATACCTGGAACCTCGTAATACCTTGTTCTTTAACTGATCAATATCAGCAACAATTGCTTCATACAATCTCTGGAGGCATTTCTAATGAGACACCACAACAATGTAAAATATTTGAATGTTTGATTGATTACACAAAAATATAAAAATTTCATTCTAATTTTTTATCATGTTTATATAACTTTTCCTTTTCTTATCAAAAATGTCAATTCCTGCCTAGTTTGTGCATGTTAACAATTTTAGCCTAAACTTTTTTCAAATTCTTATCAGTAATGGTTCGCTTGAAACATAGACAAGCAAAAGTGAACAACAAAATCTGTATTTTGGACTTTTGGTGTCATCATGATGCTATCATCAAGGTAACTTATGTACAAAATGTAAACTAAAACGACTATTAAAGCAGTGTATGTTTGTGCCAAAACATAATAAGAGGGCAAAAATAAAAATTAAACAAATACTATTGCTCGAATGGAGTCCCGGTTAGGTTTGAGTTGTGTTATAAACAGCATCTTTTGAACTAAACAGTTAATTAACCTTGCATTTCATCAAGACCACAAAACACCTTTGGTCTTCAGGGTCAGACCTTCCCCTGTACGTGTTATTATTTGACTTTTCACCAGTCTTAACCATCCTCTTTAGTTTAACATTCAAGGTATTTTGAATACATCAATACCTTCCAGTGATTGACACTATTACTCCAACTTCCTTCATCGTCGTCATGAGCTCCCAGGGGGTGATGAGCACAAATCTGCAGTCTCATAAACTGTATCAGATGAGTCTGCAGGAACAGTTTGAAAAAGTTACATTGACATGCACTCACACATCATACTGGTATATCATTATTAACACTGTTAAAGGGGATCTCTCGCAGTCTTATGACAAGTTGATGTGGAATTGTTTGAAACAACGCCTAAATTCAAAAATGTTTAGGACAGGTCAGAAATAACATCTAATTTAATGGAAACAAAAATGGAAAAGATTATGGCTTTTAAATTTCCAGCACTCAGCCATTTTGGATCTTGTGATGTGCAATGGTTCTCCAATTATTTCACACAAAAGATCCTCTGCTTCCTAACAATAGCAACAACAATTAAAAGTCATAAAAACCAAAAAGATGGCATGCAGGAAAATTACATGTATAAGCAATAATCTTTTCCACTTTCTGTTATTATTTAATGTTATTTCTCCCTTTTCCTAAAAAAATTTGGAATTAAGGCATCATTTCAAACAATTCAATGTCAACTTGTCGTAAGAGTGAATGTTCCTTTTAAAGACAAATTAACGAAGAGAATACAAGACAATGTGTACAATGTACCTTAACAAGTGGATGCTTTTTCCATATTTGAAGCAAAAGTGGGAAAAGACTTTCTCCTAGACGACAGACTTGACCTCGACAATCCTCTGCACTTGACTTGACAAATGCATTCAGAGCATCAAGGAGGCATTCAACTTGATGGCTTTGACTATCACTCCTTCACGCATGTAAAGGGAAAAACAACTAGTTTAATGAAATATAAAGCCTTTTTACCAACAGGTTTATAATTAAAACAGCAGGAGCCTAATTAGAACTACAGTTTATACATGTATATCAACAGAAGGAAAGACTCGAGCCATTGAGCCCTTACTGCCAGAGCTTATCCTGATTTCTGTAGCATTGAGCAGCTACGAATATTTCTGCTCCCCTCTAAATGGGGGGATGTCCGGACAATTTTTTGATCGTAAATCATTTTACGGCAACAGTGAATAAAAAATAAAAACCTTCTGTTTTTAGTGATGTCCGACCAAAATTTTGTTTTGACCAACCATGATGTTGTTTAGTAAGACATCCTTTCAAGTAAAAAAAAAATATTTGCAGCCCTGTAGTCCACCGCAGTGTCCCCCCAGCATTATGTTGCTGGTACCCATTTTTACACCTGGGTAGAGAGAAGCAATATGAGAGTAGTGTCTTGCCCAAGAGCACAATGTTCACAGTGTGGCCTAATGGTTAGTGCACTGGACTCCAGATCGAGCGGTCCGGGTTCCAGCCCTCGATGGGGGCCAGGGAATATTATTTTGAGGGTTAGGCCCTTCAAAGTCATCAAAACATGATATGACACAGGACAGGTGCCATGATTATGCAAAATTGGCCAGTCTGGGAGTTGCTTGATTTACAACCAGTGGTATGCAAGGAAAAACAATATTAAAGAACTTAGCTCACAGGAAGTTAAATTACACGTAAATTGTTCATTAGTTAAAGTGTTATTCTACATTTAGTATATACAGTACTAAAACAGTGGATAGTGTTTTAGGCACACACTGATTGGCTACTCAAACTCCAGATATCCTTTGCTATTCACCTCACCAATGGCAAGTAATGGATATTTAGCATGCTGCTTCGTGACAGTCATTATTAATTTCACCATTATTAACCCCTTCACTGCCTCTATGACGTACTGAGTACGTCATGATTTTGGTACTTCGTGTGCCTATATGACGTACTGAGTACGTCAAGAAAATAAAGACCACAGTTGAAACCCTGGCACACTGAACTCAAAAGCCGTCGGCAGATGTGACCCAAAAAGACTTTTGGTAGCCTGGTAACTACTCGTCATCAGTCTCCGAAAGCTTGCCTCTCGGTTTTTCGAAATTTATGACTGTAATCTGTCCGCCATCTTGTTTTCTTCTTCATGGCCGAAGAAATTATTTGTTAGACGTGTCATATCAGCGCACATATGAGATATTTAAATGCCAAATGGGAAAAAGATGTTAAGTGGAGAACTTGGGAAGCAGAAAAATAATCCGCTGGTGAAAGCGTTATGGAAAAATATATGCAGATCGAGCGATCGTGGAAGGCTTTCGAAAGCTGTAAAATGTTGAAAATTCTGATTTTTTCATCGAATATGGAGGTAACCATGTTGAAATAAGCTAGTAGCAAATGTTTCAATACAGTTTTAAAACCATGTGTCCTTGTCGTTATGTTTATGCAATTATTTAAGAGTTATTTATGGTTTCATTCGGCTCTGCTGTGTTGCCTCATTAATTATGCACGTAAGCTTTGGCACTGAGCGGTACAGAGGGGTCGGCAGTGAAGGGGTTAAAAACTAGCAATGGTATATTGCAATTCCTGTGTTGGTGATTGGCAATGGTATACAAGCCTATATACCATTGACACAAATATGATAGCTGATACGCAGGCGGTGTTGGACACGGTTCACGTGACATTTTTCGACCAATCATTTGTCACCTTGGTGGAAGCAATGGCGGACAATTTTGTCGCAGGATTTTGAGAAGGTCTCATCTTCTTCGTGCGATTCCGGCGAAACTTTAAAGGTTGTTACGGATTATTTTATTGGAGCTGGAAGAATAATACCTAGGCCAGTCATCTGTCAAGTTCTGAATTAAGGGAAGTGATTTTTCTCTCAAAACTAGTCGATTGAAATCATGCCATATGGTAAAGGGTTGTTTGGTGCAAGCGTTCGAGGTCGATGAACATTTGCTCATTTCTTGACAAACAAGGATCAGTACTGTACATTATTTTTGCATAGAACTTAAGTTCCATAGTTGAACTTTAAGAAAAGTACGGTGGGCCCGGGCGGGCCCCGCCGATTTAACGGTCAAATTTGGACTTGAAGTTGGGGGTTTTTCCTTGATATGTCACTCAGTTCTCTTCCATTTCGCGGCATTTTGCGGGAGTTGATGGTGTGATTTATGTCGAAGTTCTTACAGGACAAGGGCTTAATTTGGTACTCCTGTTGATGTGTACCGTATTTTCTCGATTAAACGCCGGGCCCCGATTAAACGCCGGCCTCGTATAAACGCCGGGTCAAAATTGCTAGTTTTTAAATAAACGCCGGAGGCGTTTATTCGAGGTCCCGGCGTTTATTTGAGGTTAAGCTTACAAGTAAATAGATTCTGTTTATCACAAATCTCGATTGTAACATACACTATCCAATCCGTAATAGTGCACCTTTGGGAAATAATCACCTTTGGATACCCAGCAGGGACACTTTTTCGGGGCAGAACGAAGAGAAAAATCGTCTCGCCTTGACAAACTGCCCCTTGGTCTTGAAGATCGGTAGCAATAAATCAATCTGAAAAATTGGCAGAAAATTGCAGTCCCTTAATAAACGCCGGGCCCCGATTAAACGCCGGCTTCAAATAAACGCCGGGTACACGAAGCCAGGTTTGAAATAAACGCCGGGGGCGTTTATTTGAGAAAATACGGTATTTATATTTTAATGTTCACTTGCCATTTTTGTTATTGTAGTGTTTATATCATCCTTTTGTTTGGCCGATATTCGGCATGTCGGAGCGATTGCAAGCAGTTGAACTATAATGCTCCTGCAGTCCCGCAGTCGACGAATAATTATCCTTCGCTCAACATGCTTTATGAACGAGAAAAACACATGTATTCCACTTATCCTTTGCGCAACACGCTTTAGTAAGAACGAGAAATTTGCATGAATTCCACTTATACTTCGCGCACCCGCTTTAAGAACGAAAAATATACACGTATTCCACTTATCCTTTGCGCAACGTGCTTTAAAAATGAAAAATATGCATGTACTCCACTTATCCTTCGCGCAGCACGCTTTAAGAACGATAAATATATATGTGTTCCACTTATCCTTCGCGCAGCTCGCTCGAAGAACGAGAAATATGCATGTGTTCCACCTATCTATTCAAGGAGACGAATATTAAGTGTTTATATCATTATTTTGTTTCGCCGATACTCGGCATATTATATCAAAACGGCTGTTGGGCCCTCCAAGTAAAACAACCCAGCGAAAATCCATCAAAAACCACGATAGGGCCGGGGATAGGGCGAACTGCGTTGGCCAGTAGTACATCGACGTACTTCATACATATCTCGACATTTCTGAAAAACAAAGCGCCAAAGATAACTTCAATTTTAGCCCATTTACTTCGATCACAAACGTGCTAGAATCGAATAATATTTTCAATAGTCGACGAGCCGCGATGTTTCGAATTCAAAATATGAGTTGTTCCGCCGTAAAATGTCGCCTTTATGAATCCAGCAATACGCATCTATGATCATCTATAGGTGCTACTAGGCTCGCGAAAGATTTGATATGGATTTCCTACGATATTTTTTTCAGCATTGGAATATCTTCGCACCGCGAGGAGATGTTTACAGATCGGCGATCAGACGATAATAAGTGCAATTGAAAATTTCTTCCGGCATGCTTTGCGAGTCGTGTCCAACACCGCCTGGCTGATACGTGCCAATGAAAACAGTTGGGGAGCTCAAATATTGCAAAACTTTTTGATCTTTTTTAATAAAACAATTATTCTACTTGCACATGTTGAATATGAGATGGTTATAGCCAACTCTGCACTACGGGCCTTGTTGACTTTTTACCAACGCATGCTCATAGAATTATTGTTAACTACCCACCACCACTTTGGTGAATAGTTGTTAGCTACTGTATCTGTCAAAAACTGTGTTGTACAGTAATAGCTTTTCAGAGAACTTTGGCGATCACTATTACATGTAAGTGTTATTTTCCACTGGCTGAGTGAAACGAAATAAGTGGAAAATGTTTTTGTCACACACCGCTGGTACTTGGGAAAGGGTCATGTGACCTCAGGTGGGCAGTTGTTTTTGTTGCGTCCGCCATTGCTGACCTTCTCCCACCCACCCGCCCTAAGATTTTTAGTTGGTGCGGTATTTTTTGTTAGCTTTGCCAATTAGCTTTGCACTTTTTCCCTGTGATACAGGATGTACATGTATGGTTTTGTTGAGTTTGTAATAAAGGTCAGGTGGCGGCCAGTGGTGTGTAAGAAATAACTGTAACAACACACACATTCAAATTTTATTACAAAAAAACTTACCTGATCTCTTTAAATGTTTTTTCAAAAAATTTAAAGTGTTTGCTTCCTCTTACGGTGTAGAGAGTTGCTGCACCCTCAATTGAGAGATAAAATATGTTTGCCGGCAAATTCGGTTCATTCAAAAACCATGAGGGTTTTTCCACAATATAAGATGCAAAGGTAGCAATCAGATCTAAAGAGAAAGCAACAAAACAACTGAAAATAACAATATTGTTGATTTGTTATTGACACATATAACAATAGGCCATTTCCGAGTTACCCTTTGCCTCTGTTTCAAAACAAGTGTAAGTGCGAAAAACAATTCAAATGAAAATGAGTTTGATTTGCATGAAAATGGACCTGTAGGAGAAACTCATTTTCATATTGAATGGTTTCGCACGTAAACTCGTCATGAAACAGAGGCAAAGGGTAACTCAGAAATGGCCTATTATTTGCTTGCTTCAAATTATAATAAGGTATCCAAATTATTTAGAGGGTGGTGTGTTTTTTAGGGTTTTCAATAAGTTTTGAAATAGGTGGCTGCCCTTGTGCAGTGCCCTTTGGAGAGCAATAATAGAAGCTGAAAACATTGTGTTGTTTTGATTTGTTATCAAAATGGTTAATTACATGTATTAGTGTGATCGATTGCATCATAGCTTCAGGTATCGTGTTTCATTCCTTCATGATCTAGTTTGCAGTTTGCTGTGTACTTGACAATTAAAAAAATTCTCCAAGATTCTCTACCTTGTTCAATCTCATGTCGCTTTTAAACCCAATTTGTCAAACTAGGAACAGCAGGAAGCATCTCTTGTCTGACTTTGATCTTTTAAATGTGGCTAATTACACATCTAAAACCCCTAATTGCCACAAAAGATGATGACATATTACAATACTAGTTACTGGTATGTGAGATACACATCTGACAATACCTTGCCATGTCTTGGCAGTTATATCACTCTGATGGACTGGAACTGATAGGATGTTCTTCAGGAGCTTGCAGTACTCCAAACCAATATGGAAGCTAGAGTATGATTTATATTTGGGTTCCTTAAGAGTTGACATAACGTGAAGGACTACATCCTCTCCTTTCAGACGAGGACCACCTGAAAGAACAACATAAACACGCCTCTAAGTTTGAAGTGCTATACAAGTAGGGGGGTCGATTGTGGAATAGCTTGAAGGTTATATACAGCAGAATCCCTGGGAATCAGGGTACTAGTGTATGGGGCGGGGGGGGGGGGGTGTAGGTTGTGTGGTTTGTTTAAGTGCCCACTTCTCTTGATGTCGTTCACCACAGCA